>NC_135328.1:154547698-155168679 GCF_023851605.1 Tamandua tetradactyla | reverse complement strand
TTTTTCAACTTTAGAGTCTTGTATTCACTAAGGACAACCCCGAATGTTTATTAATGTAGGGTCTTAGGTCAGCCCAGAGCTAACCCATCCCAAGTCCAAAGTTATCTTAATAACCGAGACTGTATCTAACCAAAGTGGGCCTGCCTGACATGTGCAGTAGCTTAGACTTTAACCTACAAGTCATCTCTGCCTCATTTCACCATTTTCTTACATACATTCTATGACTAAGCATGTGATCAGTCTGCACCTGCTCAGTAATTCCATCACCTCTAATTACATTTGGGGCCACTGTGCTCATTATCCTAAACGCTGCTCATTTTTTTTTCTCTCATAAAGCTATCAGAAATACTACAGTTCGGGGAAACAGATTTTGGGTGAATAGGCCATCTGCTCTCCTACTACACACCTAGTAATAAACTCTTTCTTTCCTTGAAACCCCAGTGTCTCAGGAACTAGTTATTGAGCAAGTTGGACAAAAAAAAAATCCATGGCCTTTTTTTTTGTCCAGTAACAATTATGATTACTGAATCATTATACAGATTTTTTCTTTCTATATTATAGAATAGGTATAAGTTAATACCTGAAATTACTGAAACTCAACCAGTCTCACCTTTGTTTATCTTTATATTTTAATGGTTATTCTAGCCTAGTATCAGGCCTGTGTTTACTTACTGTAATAATGGTAACAACTCCATACACCCATGTTTGAATCCATAAAAACCTTGAACTCCTTAGACTTGGGGAGACAGGTTTTTGAGCCAATAGGCCATTTGATTTTCTGCTTCATGCATAGCATTATACTCCTTCCCTCTCTGAAACATGGGTGTCATGGATTGTTATGCACATCAGACAGAGAACCCAGTGCTTTTGTTTAGGTATCAACTCTCTCTATCTCCCTTTGTTTGAATCCCATAAAAACCCAAGCTTTTTAGACTTGAGGGGACAGATTTGAACAGTGGCTCCTGTCTCCATGCTAGTCAACCTTGCATTAAAGCTCTTTCTTTTCTCAAAGTTCTCGTATCATGGAATCAACTTCTGTGCCCATCAAGCAGTGAACACTTGCTCGGTAAGACTGATGACTGACTCCATCCTATGGCTGCATAGGACAGAAACTCAGGAATAAATCATACAAGTGAACAAACCAGTTGTACTTTAAAATATTTGGGCACAAATCTCAAATGGGTACTCAACATTAACTAGTAACTCTCTTGTCTCTCCAATGGGTTTGCTTTCCCTATAATGAAGATGACTTTACACCTTGCCTCCAATCTCTTCCTCCACCATTCCTCACATATCCCCTCCCACCTAGCTTATGCTCTGATGTCCCACTTGATTGAGAAAATAGAAGCAAATTAGAACAGAACTCCCTTTTCTTCCCACCACCAAATCTACAAACTTACCTAATCTGTAACTATGTTTATTCATTTTTCATTGTTTATTCAACAAATATTTATTAAGCACCTACTATGTGCTAGGCACTGCCCTAAGTATTGGTAATACAATGGTGAATAATACAGAAAAGTCTCTGCCATCATGGACATTGTAATTGAAGCAATGCACAATAAACAGATAAAAATAAAATGTTAGATAAAAATAAAGCAAGATTGTTGAAGAATGTAGGAATACTTGTCCCTGTTCTTATCTGAGTCACAAGCTCCACTTGTGCTTGAGAAATATTCTTTTCAGCCCTTTCAAGGACTCCATTCTGGAAGTTGATACCCATATGTTCTTTCTGATGGATCCTTTCCATCAGCATATGAACAAAGCTTAGTAACTTCCCTCTTAAAGAAGAAGCTTTAAAAAGTTTCCTTTGATCTTTTGTGTTCCTTCAGCAACCTCTGCATTTCTTTCCACCTTCATTCACAGTATAACTCCTCAAAAGACTTGTCTAAACTGGTGGCTGCCCAACTGGTGTACCATGCACTTAGGGCTAACTGAAGACCCTTCAAATCATACTTGTGCAGATAAGTTTAAGAGAATTCACTTCTGCATCCTCAACTTCCATATGTGTTCTTTCGTAAAACTGATATGCCCCCAAATGAGCCTGATATCACAATACTCCTCTTCCTTTTGCTTTCCTAAAGAGTAGTGTACTCCTTCTCCTCCCAAATCTCATTAAACTATGTGCCTTGTTTACAAAGGAAACCTGAAATTTTGATTTCCTTTCAGATATTCTCCATCAAGAACTTTGATACCTTCAGCATTTAGGGCTCCCTCTCTTTCACTGTTAAGGTCAGGGTTAACCTTAGAAAATGGATATTTGGGTAGATGTTGAAATATCTTGAAATCAAGCAGAATCACTTTGGATTACTGACACTGAATCTGTTGAATTAAACAAAGCTTTAAAGGGCCACCAAATATTTCCAGATGTAATAGAAGAAAAAACCACACACAAATAAACATTTTAATTGACATTTCAGATTCATTGTGATTTATTTGATAAATAAGTTGAAAACCAGGTGATTTTTAAATCAAATTGTATATTTATTCCAATTAAATCAATCCTTTCCTATTTCATTAAAAATGTTTAATATTTTCAATCTCCAACAAAAAAATAAATCATGACAAAACTCTCAGGTGTCAACTTTAAAATGTTCCACAAGGTACATAAATCCTATTAGGGTTTATGTGAGCAAAAGCATCTACTTCTAGCAAACACTAACGTGAACTCAGTGTCTCCATGTTCTTATTTCCCATTCATTTCTTAGTTACTTCAGTCACGTGGGTTTTCTTCCCTATCATTCTCATTCTGGCCCCACATTCTAAACCTCCTTTAAGAACCAATCTTTTTCTAGCTGTTCTCTAACATTTTAAATATCTAAAGCTTGATTCTGTGTGTTCTTCTCTAGCCACGTTCTCTCTAGATCAGGGTTTCTCAACCTTGGCATTGACAGCTTGGGCTGGGTAATTCTTTGTTTGGGAGCTATCTCGCACATTGTAGGATGTTTGACAGCATCCCTGTCTTCAACCCACTAGATGCCAGTAGCACCCCTGCTCCTCCAGCTGTGACAATCCAAAATGTCTCCTTCAGGGAAAAATCTCCCCTGGTTGAGAGCCACTATTCTAGGTGATTCCATCCAGCATCAATTGATTTAAATACTTTCTACATGCTCATGACTCTGAAGTTAATGTCTCCAACTCTGACCTGCCCCCTGACTCATATATCCAATTGCCTACAGGATTTCTCCATTGGGATATGTAACAGACATCTTCTACGTGACATAATTTCCAATCTGCCTCTTCCCCAACCTTTCTTCTCCAAGTCTTTCCTTAGTAAATGCCATCTTCACCTACCTATTGGCCAAAGCCTCAAACCCAGGGATGATTTCTTTCTCTCCCTTATCCCCATATCTAATCTCTCATCAAATCCTATTGATTCTACTTGCAAAATAGAACTCAGAATTGATCAATGCTCTTCATAGTCACTGTTCTCATTAGAATCCAGGCGTCAACTTTTTTTAATCTCAGATACTGCAATCAAGCTTTTTTCCCCACTACTACACTAAACAGATTTTTTTTTCTGTCGTGGTCATTAATTAACACCACAGTGCAAAATTCAATGTTAATTCTCAGATCTTAACCTAAGACTCTTAACTGACTGAGCAGTCCCTCCATTTTTCTCAAAATATTAGATTTTATTCACTTAGCTTCTGCTTCTCTTTTTTTTCTATCTGTGTCCTTGGCCATTCTTTTCAGTCTTTGCTGATTTCCTCTCAACTTCCTGACCTTTAAAGATTAATGTGCCCCAGGACTAAGACCTTCTGTTTCAGTTTTCTATTCCTGCAGAATAAATTACTATAAGCTTAGTAGCTTAAAATGTTCTGAGAGGTGATCGTGGTTATGAATATACAACTATGTGTTGATATTGTGAGTTATTGTTTATATACCAAGAATGGAACAATCATATGGTAAGAATGTTCGTGTTTGTATGTTGTTATGTTTTAAAAAAAAAAAGAAACATTAAAAAAAACAACAGTAGCTTAAACAATTTCTGTTGTTAGGAACCAGGCACAGTTTAACTAGGTCAAGGCAGCTGAAGGTGTTGAGTGAGCTGTGTTCTCACCTGGAGGCCCAACTGGGGAAGATTCTACCTCTGAACTCACTCAGATTGTGAGAATTCGTTTCCTTGTAGCTGTAGGACTGAGGGCCCTCGCTTTTTTCTGGCTGTGTATTGGAGGCCACCCTCAGATCTGAGGAGCCATCTGCAGTTTCCTGCCAGGTGATCCTAGGCACAGGCAGTCCACAACAGTGCTAATGTCTCACATTTATGTCTCCAGGTGGCACCTCACCCCTGGACACCAGATTTGTGTGCTTATAGTCAGTAGGGTAGAGTGGTAGAGCACAAGAGGTGAGGACATTCAGGGTTTTTTTGTTTGTGTGTTTTTGTTTGTTGGGTGCATGGCCTGGAAATCAAACCTGAGTTTCCCACATGACAGGCAAGCATTCTACCACTGAACTACCCATGCACCCAGGAAGTAGTTTTTAGATAGACAACTATTTCAGTATGTTTCATTGTGAGAGAAAGGAGCTAATGGACAAAAATTGAAGAAAGATTCTTGTTTAACAAAATTTTATTTTGGGGGCTTGGAAGATGGTAGAGCATGTTTAAACACGAAGAGAAAGGAGCCGGTAGAAAAGACAGGGATGACAATGTATGAAAGGGGAGGATTTGCTGATAGAATAAGATCATGAAAGAAACAGTCAGGGATGGTCTTCTAGTTATCTATTGCTGTGGGACAAGGCACCCCACAACTTAATGGCTTAAAATGAAGTCTTTGGGAAAAAAATGAAGTCTTGGTTTTTTTTGTTTTTTTTTTTCACAAATCTGAAATTTGTGTCCAACTTATGGGGGCAGTTTGTCTCTTTTCCACTCCCATTAGCTGGGGTGGCTTGAAGACTTTGAGAGCTGGAAGCATCTGAAGTTTCAGTCACTCACATATCTAGTGGTTGATGCTGATGGTCAGCTGGGACTTAAAATTGGAGCTTGGGCTGAAACATCTATGTGGGACGAGATTTCCACATAGCTGCTTAACTTCTGCCCTGTGCTGTGGCTGGATTTCAAGGACAAGTTTCCAAGAACATTAGGTGGAAGCCATGCCACTTGTTATGACTTAGCTTCAGAAGTCACATAGCCTCACTTCCAAGATAGATCTAAGTTTGCCCAGATTCAAGGGAGGGATCTTAGGCCCAGAGTGTCAACATCTCATTCTAAGAAGAACATGGGAGATAGGATATATTGGAGTGGCTGCCTTTGGAAAACTCAATATGCCCCAGCTGGTATCTGCACAATTTGATATTTTTAAGTTCTAGATGTTCGTAAATTATATGCTTATCTCTTACATGTGCTCTAATATATCAGAAAAAGCTTATGGGGGAAATTCATTAACATCTGTCTTTTGGGATACAGAAGAGGTGTGATTCCATGTGGGATACAAAAGTGTGACTTGACTGATGGAGAAAGGAACACTGCTTCTTAGTATGTCATCAGAGCCCAAATCTACCAAAACCTGCATTCTGGAGAATGGCCTGAGAGCTCTGCCTAAGGTCAGTTATACCAAGAATGACTAAATAAAATAATTGGAGCCCCTTTCATGAGGATTTTAGAATAACTGTTATAGTTAGTATCAGCAGTCAGGAGGAGGAGGGGGCAGAATATGAAAGACACAAAGAACAGGCATTAAACTGAAGCCTTGAGGTAGCAGTAGGTATGAGTAAGCAGGGACCAGAGGTACAGTGAATTCTGGAGAAAATGGAGAAGGTAATTCACAGTGGCAGGAGCAGAGGAAGAAGTTACAATGCAGTAGAATCACAGAAAAGACAAAAAAAGGCTATGTGGATGTCTTCTGCTGAGGGGAGGTGCCCAAGATAACTCATCCCTAGAGACAACCTTCCGTTGTCTGGGAGTCTGCCTTTGTGGCAGCCAACACTAAGACTACATCTTTGTCTCTGTCTTAGTTTGCCTGAGCTGCTATAACAAATACCACACAATGTTTTGGTAAAAACAATGAGAATTTGTTAGCTCACAGTTTTAAGCCTGGAAGAAGACCAAAATCAAGATATCAGCAAAGCTTGCTTTCTCCCCCAAACTGTAGTATTCTGATGTCAGATGCCAGTGATCCTTGGAGTTCCTTGGCTTTCCTGTTACATGGGAATGTCCTCTTTTCCTCTCTTTTCTGCTCTTCCAGTCTCTGATGACTTTCTGCTTCTCCCTGTAACTGTCTCTCTACAAGGCCTTCAGTAATAAGGTTAAGATCCAGCCTCATTTAGTTGGGCCACAACTTAACTAAAAATAACATGATCAGGAAATCCTATTTACAATGGGTTCTCACCCACAGGGACTTGGATTAAGATCAAGAGCATGACTCAACTGGAGTACATAATTCAACCTATCATATTCCACAACTTCTCTACGTCTTTCTACATTAGATTCTGATCCCCGAGATAATTGTAAACATTTTTTGACCCCAGGGTGCCTGCCAGGCATAGAATCCCAAAATTAAGCTTAGGGGACTTAATTATGGTGCCAAGGATACCCTACCAAAAATATTAATACATATCCACAAATTGAAATTAGCAATATGTAGCAAAAGACTATAAAGTGAAGTTGGCTTGCCTTATGTGATCAGTGCAGAATATTTGTTGAAAGAAATAATATCCTCTCACATTTGTTTTGGAAATCCTATCCAATTATTTCACACCAGCAAAGAGGGAAGAGGTGATTTCTGAGCTGGTTAACTATGTCCACACACACTGTCTTCTGCAGTCCTCACAAGTTGACCACTTATTAGGTGTTTACTCCTGGTGCCCTCTCAGAAGGACCAGCGTCCAATGTCAGTGCACAGAGTACAGGAAAATCTCAGTTAATTCAAACATTAAAAGTAGCCTTGGAAATGGTCACCTACCTCTTCATCCTTGGTAGGCTTCATGCCATGTAGTTAGAAAGGAATATCTATGACACTTATATATTACCTTGTAAGATGCCAAAAATTCAGCAAGTTAGTGAGTGGTCTATTTATTTGCAAACTAGGGCTGATACTTCTTCGCTCTGAATGTGGCATACTATACTTTTCCTTCTGAAAAGCAATATGTATCATGCAAGTTTCTAACTAGTTTAAGCAGAATAGGAGTCTATTAATGATTATTAGGGAGCCTTAAAGAATCTCCAGAGGGGCCAAGGTCAGGCTTGGAAGATGTAGGAAAAAAAAGAAAAAAAGGTCAAATCACACCACATACTGTCCAGAGGAGAAACTCCAACTAACATCCTGCTGCTGGAAAGGCTGGATTCCTTTGCCTCCATTCTTTCTTAGAAATTGATTCTACATAGTGCCTGCCTCCCCCTCGCCCAGTCAAGGCTTCATGTGGGTGCATCTGATTGACAGAGCCTAGGTCACATGCCCATGCTTTAGTTGCAAAGTAGGATGAGAAAGTATGTTCTGGTTTCTCCTTTGAGGAGGCAATGAAATTCCCCAACATAAAAAGGTTGTCCAAAAGATTCTGGGTACTCATAAATTATGACAAATGTGACTATGTGTTATAAGATGACCAGGATGGGGGTTTAATGTATGCACATCACTATTTAAGCTTCTCAAAATTCCAAGAATCACTTACACTAGATTCACAAGATATTTAATCTGAAAGCACGTTTTTAAACTGTTGTATTGTGATGTATAACTTATAAGTAAAAGTAAAATATAATTTTAAAAGAAAGTAATAATTTTCTGAGTATATATCCACAAGTAGTTACAAAACAGATTTCAAAGTTTGGTATGGGTTATACAGTTCCATAACTTCAGGTTTTGCCATCAAGCTGCTCCAAAACACCAGAGGCCAGAAGAAACATCAGTGTAGTGATTCAGCAGTCATACTCACGTGTTAAATCCTATCTTCTCTATTTCAAATCCTCCTTCTCCTTTGATCCTACTCCCTATCTACAGGGGTCTTTGGGCTATTCCCACTCTAACTTTTTCATGTTGAAAAGGGGTATTGACAATATAGTATAGGGGGATGGAATTAGCTGATATGCTTGGAGAGGCTGGCCCATCTGGATTTCAAGACTCAACTGTCCTAGGAACTCTCTGAAGGTTATATGTTTCAGGAAAGTAAACTCAGTGCATGAAACTTTCACAGTCTCAGTTAGAACCCCAGGGTTAGAACTTTGGGGTTAATGGGAATGATGGCTAGGGTTGGGCAAACCATGGCAATTAGCAATATCTAGCTGAAGCTTGCATAAGAATATCCTTCAGAATAGCTTCTCATCTTCTCTCTTACCCACGGATGCCTTATTTTGTTACATTTCTTTCCCTCCTTTTGGTCCAGAAGGAAATGTCCATCCTATGGTGCCAAGGTCAAGCTCAATCCTGGGAATCATGACCTACACTTTCTGGAAAGCTTTCACCCCTGGCTGTCCTGTCCCATGTAGGGGGGGGGTGGGGGAGGTAACAATTTTCATTGCAGAGTTGGGCTTGGAGAGAGAGAGGCCACATCTGAGAAATGAAAGTTCTCTGGAAGAAACTTAAACATAATTATAAGTAACCTTAGCTTCTCTACTACAGAAATGAGTTTTGTATAGGCAACCCTCAAAATCAAGGGGTTGCCCTACTTTCTTGGGAGTCTGTAGTGTTTGAGAGAGTACCAGGGGTTTCCTAGAGGGAGTAATATAATAGTTCCAATTTTCCCTTCAGCACCACAAGGGACTTTACCAATGTAGGACTTTTTGATTATCAGTCCACCATAGTCCAGAATGTATCTGGGTATTACATCAAGCCATACAGAATTACAAAACTTGTTCCCCTTCTGGGTTCCATGCATTTAGGTTGTTAAAATAAGCTATCCAGGCAGGTTGATTTAGGTTGTTGTATGTTACATTAAATTAGGTTCTAGACACAATAAACCTCTCTGCCTTTGGTCTTAGACATTAAGTGAAACTCTAGAACATATACACTATCATCCTTACTCCTATAGTCTGATTTATCTTAGTCCCAACCAGATCAGCTTCATTTTTATCTCTAGTTAAAGCCTGATTTCTTTTTCAGTTACTTCAACAATTGCTCTACACAGTGATGCTGATTTTCAGAGCTGCAGAATTCCAGCTCTGAGTCTTAGGTGTCATAGAGGAATCCAACATTCCAGGGAAGCTTATACACATATAGCATAGCATCTCAGAATCTCGAAGTAGACTTACAACTCTAAACTAAGTGTCACTGCTATAAGAGCTTACAATGTAGACTCCCGTTTTCCTATAAGTATTTTCTAAAAGAGACCATACTATATGTTTTTCTTTTGTTTCTGGCTTATTTTGCACAGTGGAATGTCCTCAAGGTTCATTCCCTTCATTGCATACCTCTTGACGTCATTCTTTTTGTAGTCACAAAATGTTCCATCCTATGTCACATCACAGCTCGTCATTCTGTTTCTTAGTCATTGTGCCCTTCAGCCCCTTCCATCTATTGGGTATCACAGATAATGTCCAAAATAAACAATTCATGTCTGACAGTGCCCTCGTGTAGTTGTACAAACAGCAGCACACTCAATTTTCTAGGCAGTTTTCATTGATCCAAGGGGACAAAGATCTGAAAACATGGCCTCACCAAATATCAAATCTAAACCTCCCTCTGTCTCTTGTTCCTCCCCCCAATCATTAGCCCCTGTATCACTGTGGTCCTGTTTATGTTCCTGTTAACATGGCAGAGTGCACATTGTTTATATCTCTAACCAGTAGTCGTACTTCACTCATCTTGTGATAGTTCTCAGAATTAGCTCTCCAGCTTGACTGCAATACAGCATTTTAATCCATTAACTTCATATCCTATTCAAAACAGAACTCAATGCTCTGCACTCAGTGTGTGGCTGCAAAATTATTTTAGTTCACTTGTTAAACATAATTGTTTTTCAGTACTTCTGTCCTCCTCCTTTGATACAAGCTCTGCAAATCAGTTCCTAATGGGGATGGTTAGTGTTTCCCACAGTGTGCGAGGAATGGGGCTTATACATTGTCAAGTTGAGGACACATCTCCATTTCATGTTTCAGGGGCTCAGGTTGTTCCTTCTGACCCCAGGCATCAAGTTGTAGGAGTGCTACCCGAGAGCTTTATTTGAGCTATTTCAGCCTGTCCCTGTGCCAAAAGGGAGTTGGAAAACAGGGAGGATAGTAGAGGGCATCCAAACAGGTAGAGTGCATTGTGTTAAACTACCAGCTCCCCTATTCCACCCCACCAACCCGGTAATTAAGTGTCAATATTTAAACACAGACATTGCAAGACTGGAAAAGGATGACTTCTTAGCAGCAAGTCAGAACATATTCTTAGGGTCCCTTGTGAGTCACGGATTTCTTTCTTTCAGAGATCTCCGAGTGTCTTGAAGGCACAATATCATCTGTGCTTGCAACACCTCTGATATGGTAGCTGCTCCCATGCCCAGGGAAAACTGAGGAGTATTAGACTGGTGTGCTCTTAGAGTCAGGGATGCCAGTGAATCATCCCAGTGCTAAGCCAGACTGATAACAGATAGAAGCCTAGTTTAATTCAATTGTAAGGTATTTTGGGCTAGAGGGGTCAACATAGCTTAGAACCAAGACCCAGTACAGGACTTTCCACCTCCTGCCCTCAAACCGAGTAGTTCCCAGTCAAGTCTACCTTTGCCTATCCCACAGAGATGAAAATCTTGTCCTATATTTTCTTTCAGAAGTTTTAGTTTTAGCTTTTCTGTTTAGGTCTATGATCCATTTCTAGTTTACTTGGGTACATGGTATGGAGGTAAGAGTGATGATCCATTGTCCCTGTACATGTACCCAGTTGCTCTAGTATCATTTGTCTTTTAAGAAAAACTTTCTATGAAAGAGCCGGTGGTTCCAGTACTGTTTTGTTTTTGTTTTTGTTTTTGTTTTTTTGCATAGGCAGGCTCAGGGAATTGAATTTGGGTTTCCAGCTCAGCAGGCAAGAATTCTTGCCACTGAGCCACTGTTGCACCGCCCCTGTTCATTTTTTTTAAAAAACAATTTTTCAGAGCAGTATAACATACATATAGGAAACTGCACAAGTCCTAAGTGAACGTCTAGATTAATTTTATAAATTGAATACGTTACCACCCAATTAAGAAACAGAACGTTACCAGCACTCTAGGGCTTTCTCTTTCCCACTACCCCTTCACCCCCTATTTGGCTTCTTAATTATTTAAGAAAGCTATTGCTGAATTGATATTATTGTCTATCATTATTTTAAAAAATTTTTTCTAGTCTATCATTTGGACTTTAATTTTACTTCTTGTGCCTTTCTCTGACATTTGACTTTGTTAGCCCCAAACCCACCCCAGTCCCCCACATACCAGTTATGCTTAGACCTCTCTCAGCTCTAGGTATAGTGGATACAGCAGCAAAAGCCTTCCTTTTGGGTGAGCTATGATGGCTCAGTGGCAGTGTTCTCACCTGTCATGCTGGAGACCTGGGTTGGATTCCTGGTCCTTGCCTATTTAAAAGAAAAAAAGAGCCTTCCTTTTGAAACCCAAGTCAGATCTTGTTACCCCTCCATTCCACCTTAGAGCGTGTGCACTCATATTTCTCTCTGCCTGAATTGTTTTTCTTCCTGATATTGTCAAATCTAATTTCCTCTCCACGTTTTTGCTACCCTAAAAGTGAACATGTATTCACTTCCCTCATTTCCCCTCTCCTGCCCTCCTGATCTCTCTTCCCCTACATCCTTTTTATCTGCCATTATAAATAATTTACTTATTTAGTAAGTTTTTGTTTATTTCTGTCTCCCCTCCTTGGAATGTAAGCTCCACTGATATCCTCTGAGTGTCTGGAGCACAGTAGGCATTTGCTACATAAGTAAGAAGAGTTCAGGTTCTTTCCCAGGAAAACAACTTTTTTCTCTTTACAAACGAGTGAAAACAAGCAGACTTCGGACAAGCAAGGCAGGCAGAAGAGAGAGTCTGTACCCCAACACCTGCCCAGCTGAGACCTTTGCTTAGAACCAAAGGATGGTTGCTTGAGAAGAAAGGGAGGAAATGAGCCTGGAGAACAGCCCAGGCAGAGGGACCAGCCAGAGCAAAGACCTTAAGGCGGAATGGAGGAGTGATGAGAAGTCACCTGATCCTGTCCTCCCACCCCGCAGATGTGTTGGTGTGTGACAGCCAGAGCCAGTTCTTTCAACCATGCCTCAAAGCTCCAACAAGAATTTAGCCTCCTGATTATGCCCCTTAGGAAGATGCCCTTCGATTTAACAACAACAAAACTGGCTGAATTTTTGAAATTCCATTTAAATCCAGTATCATATGGAAAGGAAAAGGAATTATTTCAATATCCTCATTCTAGGAATGCTTTCTTAGCCAGTCTCTGAGAAGAACCAGACTGGCTCAGCAGTGCTTGGAATCTGAAGAAGTGAGTGGTAAATGATCCAAGGAACTGAAAGAAATCCTCCAGTTTAAGCAATATTCTCTACTAGGCTTCTAATCAGTTTTTGCTGCAGTTCATGCATTTTACCTTTTTTTAAATTGCCCACTGTTGATCAAATAAATTCAGTTGTTTAAATTGAATCTGAAAAAATTATAAGACAACAAATTAAACCATCTGCAAGAATTTCATTAAGTATTGCTCTTTCATTCCTAACCCTGTTGCCAGGCAAAACTTCTATTTTTGTGGGTGAAAATCAACCAGGCCCGCTTTTCCCATACTGTGGTGCAGTAGAGTGCATGGAAACCATGTTCAAATAAATCTAAGAACTCAAGATGTCTCAGAGAACTGAACAATCATGAATTTGATGAACTGCTAGAAACTGAGATTCTCTAGCTTAGCCTTTGTATCTTCGATTTATAAGAATTGAATTGTACAATTCAATTTTGAGCAGTTGTACATTTTTAATGGTTTTAATTTTATATATAAGATTATCACAATTTCACTTGAGGGACAGAGTTTGTTGAGATTGTGGTTTTATGAAGAGTGCAAAGATTTTGTCTTTCAAATGCATGGCCTCAAATTCAAACAGCAACGTTTATTCAGCACTTACCAGGTATGCAAATGTAAAGCATGAACATATGAAAAAAGCAATAATTGCTACAAAGTACAAAATCTTAGGCACCAAATGCAGGAGCAGACGACAAGAGTTATAGAGACGGAGAAACTGAAATGCTTGGGGTGGTCAGGAAACGCTTCTGGAGGATTTAGTGTCCGTTTTGGTTATTTAAATAGTGAAGCAGGCACTACAGAAGGGGTCAGTGTGGACAAGGGGCACAGAAGAGGAAATGATTGGGCATTTGGTGTGATAGTAACCAGACTGTCAGATGGGCCAGGAGCAACTGTGGTCCAACGCAAGTGGTTAGAAGACAGGAAGTCAATTCAAAGCCCAAAAGTGCATATACTATCTAAGACACATGATTATTTTATATACCACTAAATAAGACTTTTGCCAATTAAACGATGACACCCCTTGATTGTAAGATACATTCCAATTTTAAAGATGTTAGAATGGGGGTGGGGTGGGTGATTCATTATGATAACCAGCTTCCAAGATAGCCACAAAGACCCCTATGTCCTGGGATTAACTCTTGTGTAATACCATCCCGCATTCTGTGTAACCAACAAGATACAGCAGAAATGATGGTATTAATTTTAGCATTAGATGGCCAAAGACACTGTCTTCTCTCCTTCTCAAATTACTGACTCTTGAGCACTCTCAGGCCCATGTGACAAGGAATTGAGGCCCTCCATCCCTCAGCAGCAAAGAGCTGAAATGTGCCAATAAATCACATGAGTAAATTTGAAAGTGGATTGTCCAGTCTGCAGATGATGGCAGCCCAACCAACAGCCTGATGGCAACCTCATGAGAGACCCTGGGAAAGAAATACTCAGTATGCTGGTTTGGAGCTGTTATGTAACCCACACAAAGCCATGTTCTTTTTTTAAAAATTTTTTTATTTATTAATTAAAAAAAATTAACAACAAACAAACAAAAATATTAACATATCATTCCATTCTACATATACAATCAGCAATTCTCAATATCATCACATAGTTGCATAGTCATCATTTCTTAGAACATTTGCATCGATTTAGAAAAAGAAATAAAACGATAACAGAAAAAAAAAGATTATACATACCATACCCCTTACCCCTCGCTTTCATTTATCACTAGCATTTCAAACTAAATTTATTTTAACATTTGTTACCCCTATTATTTATTTTTATTCCATATGTTCTACTCTTTTGTTGATATGGTAGATAAAAGGAGTATCAGACACAAGGTTTTCACAATCACAGAGTCACATTGTGAAAGCTGTATCATTGTTCAATCATCATCAAAAAACATGGCTACTGGAACACAGCTCTACATTTTCAGGCAGTTCCCTCCAACCTCTCCACTACATCTTGAACAACAAGGTGATATCTACTTAATGCATAAGAATAACCTCCAGGATAACCTCTCGACTCTGTTTGGAGTCTCTCAGCCATTGACACTTTGTCTCATTTCACTCTTCCCCCTTTTGGTCGAGAAGGTTCTCTCAATCCCTTGATGTTAATTCTCAGCTCATTCTAGGGTTTTTCTCAATCCCTTGATCCTGAGTCTCAGCTCATTCCAGAATCTCTCTCCCACATTGCCAGGAAGGTCCACACCCCTGGGAGTCATGTCCCACACAGAGAGGGAGAGGGTGTAGAGACTGCTCGTCATGTTGGCTGGAGGGAGAGGCCACATCTGAGCAACAAAAGAGGCTCTCTTGGGGGTGACTCTTAGGCCTAGGTTTTAAGTAGACTTGACCTCCCTTTGTGGGGTTAAGTTTCATATGAACAAACCCCAAGATTGGGGGCTCAGCCTATAGCTTTGGTTGTCCACACTGCTTGTGAGAATATCAAGAATTCAACTTGGGGAAGTTGAATTTCTCCCCATTCTCACCATTCCCCGAAGGGGGCTTTGCAAATACTTTTCCACTCACTGATTGAATCACTCTGGGATTCATCGGGGCATCACTCTGGACAAACCAACAAAATCTCAGGTCCTACCTGAGATTCCAAGTACTTATGGCGTTCAATCAAACTATCTACATAAGTTATATTAGGAAATGCACTAGTCAAAATATAAATTTTGTAACAAATATTTTTTTGCTTTAGTCTCCCACATAAGGTGACATTTTAAAATATTAATTGCCATCTATTTTCAGTACCTTGCAATAATGACATTCCTTTGTTCTTCCTCATGCAAAAACATTTTTAAAATTTGTACATTGTACATTTCACTATTATTGTACACTCTAGGCATTCCTAGATTATACCATCTCAATCTTTAACATCTTTCTTTCTGATTTCATTTATGTCCCCAGCCCTCCTCCCTCTATCATTCTCACATGCAGCTTCATTCAGTGTCTTAACATAATTATATTACAGTTAGGTATTATTGTGCTGTCCATTTCTGAGTTTTTGTATCCAGTCCTGTTGCACAGTCTGTATCCCTTCAGCTCCAATTATCCAATATCTTACCCTATTTCTATCTCCTGATGGTCTCTGTTATCAATGAAATATTCCAAGTTTATTCACTAATGTCAGTTCATATCAGTGAGACCATACAGTATTTGTCCTTTAGTTTTTGGCTAGTCTCACTCAGCATAATGTTCTCAAGGTCCATCCATGTTGTTACATACTTCATAAGTTTATTCTGTCTTAAAGCTGCATAATATTCCATCATATGTATATACCACAGTTTGTTTAGCCACTTGTCTGTTGATGGACAATTTGGCTGTTTCCATCTCTTTGCAATCGTAAATAATGCTGCTATAAACATTGGTGTGCAAATGTCCGTTTGTGTCTTTGCCCTTATGTCCTCTGAGTAGATACCTAGCAGTGGTATTGCTGGGTCATATGGCAATTCTATAGTCAGCTTTTTGAGGAACTGCCAAACTGCCTTCCACAGCGGTTGCACCATTTGACATTCCCACCAACAGTGAATAAGTGTGCCTCTTTCTCCACATCCTATCCAGCACTTATCATATTCTGTTTTGTTGATAATGGCCATTCTGGTGGATGTGAGATGATATCTCACTGTGGTTTAGATTTGCATTTCTCTAATGGCCAGGGACGTTGAGCATCTCTTCATGTGCCTTTTGGCCATTTGTATTTCCTCTTCTGAGAAGTGTCTGTTCAAGTCTTTTTCCCATTTTGTAATTGGGTTGGCTGTCTTTTTGTTGTTGAGCTGAATAATCTCTTTATAAATTCTGGATACTAGACCTTTATCTGATGTGTCATTTCCAAATATTGTCTCCCATTGTGTAGGCTATCATTTTACTTTCTTGACAACATTCTTTGATGCACAAAAGTGTTTAATTTTGAGGTGTTCCCATTTGTGTATTTCGTTCTTCAGTGCTCTTGCTTTAGGTGTAAGGCCTATAAAACTGCCTCCCATTATAAGATTTATAAGATATTTCCCTACATTTTCCTCTAACTGTTTTATGGTCTTAGACCTGATGTTTAGATCTTTGATCCATTTTAAGTTAACTTTTGTGTAGGGTGTGAGATACAGGTCCTCTTTCATTCTTTTGCATATGGATATCCAGTTCTCTAGGCACCATTTATTGAAGAGACTGTTCTGTGCCAGGTGAGTTGGCTTGACTGCCTTATCAAAGATCAAATGTATCTCACACCCTATGTGTGAGACATCATCATGTCCATAGATGAGAGGGTCTATATCTGAACACTCTATTCGATTTCATTGGTAAGTATATCTATCTTTATGCCAGTACCATGCTGTTTTGACCACTGTTGATTCATAATATGCCTTAAAGTCAGGCAGCGTGAGACCTCCAGCTTCGTTTTTTTGCCTCGAGATACTTTTAGCAATTCAGAGCACCCTGCCCTTCCAGATAAATTTGCTTATTGGTTTTTCTATTTCTGAAAAGTAAGTTGTTGGGATTTTGATTGGTATTGTGTTAAATCTGTAAATCAATTTAAGTAGAATTAACATCTTATCTATATTGAGTCTTCCAATCCATGAACACGGTATGCCCTTCCATCTATTTAGGTCTTCTGTGATTTCTTTAACAGTTTCTTGTAGTTTTCTTTGTATAGGTCTTTTGTCTCTTTAGTTAAATTTATTCCTAAGTATTTTATTCTTTTAGTTGCAATTGTAAATGGAATTCGTTTCTTGATTTCCCCCTCAGATTGTTCATTACTAGTGTATAGAAACACTACAGATTTTTGAATGTTGATCTTGTAACCTGCCACTTTGCTGTACTCGTTTATTAGCTCTAGCAGTTTTGCTGTGGATTTTTCAGGGTTTTTGACATATAGTATCATATCATCTGCAAACAGTGATAGGGGCCATGTTCTTTTAATTCATACCTGTGGGTGGAACATTTTTGTTCAATTGAAATGTGACCCAGCCCATTCAGAGTGGGTCTTAATCCCTTTACTAGGGTCCTTTATGAGAATAAGAGAGAGAGAAAACATCCAGAGTCATTTGGAGAGAGCCATTGAAACCAGATCCCAGCAGACATCTCCCCATGGGCCTTCCTGTGTGACCGAGAAACCCTGATCCCTGCAATCTTTCCTCAGAGAAATTATCTTCCTCTTGATGCCTTTAATTTAGACATTTTCATACTTAGAATTGTAAATTTGTGACCTAATAAATCCCCACCATCTATTTCTGGTATATTGCATTCCAGCAGCTTTAGCAGACTGAAACACCCAGCTAATCTACTCCTGGATTACTGATTTTCAGAATCTGCAGGAGATAATAATTACTTACATATTTATTGCTTTAAGCTGCTAAGTCTTGGGAGAATTTGTTACACAGCCATAGATAACTGATGCACTTTGAATCAATGAATACAATATATTCTCTCTCTTTATATATATACATGGTTGGTATCAGTTCGGGGCTCAGAAACAGATAAATCCATCAGAGTTAGGGCCTTCTCCTGTAGGTATTTTATACCTCACAATGTATCAGAATCAGGTGGAGAGATTAGGAATAGGAAATCACAGTAGGAGTCAGGGGGTGGGTAGCACAGTCTTGAATGAGGATGGTTTATAGAAGCAAGATTGAGATGTACTGAACTAAATCTAAAAGCCTGAATAGATGAGACAGCTACCTGCCTCTGTCCTGTAAAATTTAATTTTCCCTACTCAAATGGGAGCCAACTCAAGGGCAAAGTCCCACTGTAATTCACAGAATTTGATGAGAACGCTTGTACAAAGTGAGAAGCTGAAGGTGGGGTATAGATCTAAGCATTTTTGTGACACTGGAGTAGGCAGTTTATTTTGTGAAGTTATTAACTGGTGATAGGTCCTGGGGGACACTAGTGGCCAGGCTAAGGTATTTTGACTTTACTGTGCAAGCAGAGGGCAGTTGTAAATGATTTGGGGCACAGGAGTTAGAAGATAACGATGCTCAGGAACCATTAAATGAAAGCTGTGGCTAATTTCCGGGTCATAGAATATAACTTTAGACTTTGCAGATCCAGTCCTTCTTACCCCTCTGCCTCCAGTTCAGCGACAAGGGTGAACCCTAACTTCTCCATTCTTAGTGCTCTGCTATAACCACACCACATTGTGAAAATCCTCTCCCCTCTGCATTCACTTCCCCATAAAAGTCCTTCTGCAGGAACATCCTAGCATTGAAATTCCACCTGAGCTGTTACTGCGGCAGACAGGCTGAGACCAGAGCCTAAAGCCTGGCAAGGATGTGGGAGCAGTTAGGGTGTGTGCAGAGAGTCTTGGCAGAGGGAGAAGAAGCAGAATCACCTCCCTCCGATTAGGAAAGGCAGTCTAAGAGCTGACTGTAGCTGAGAGCTGTGATCCGGGAGAACAAAGACGCTACAGTTTGTGTTGTTGCTGTTGTTTAGTGTGATGGGAGTATCCTTACAGATCATCTAATTCAGTTAACAGTTTTGCCAATATGGCCATTGAGCCTAGGCTCATACGTCGGGCCTGTGGAAAAAGGTTAGTTGTTGGTTTCTAGCATCCCAGGCCAGTAGAGCAGCCCCTGCAATCTACTTCTCTGCCTTCCTTGAAGGAAGAATGCTCAATGTCCAACTGCATTTGTGATTGGGTCTGCGGGGAACTTGACACACAGTTCCTTTGAAACGAAAACCTCAATTTTTTTGGTAAGTTAAAATAGAACTTGGCTTTCGGGCAGGCCATTGTGGCTCAGCTGGCAGAGTTCTCTGCTGTCATGCCCGAGACCTGGGTTCCATTCACGGTGCCTGCCCATGCAAAAAAAAAAAAAAAAAATAGAACTTGGTTTCATGCCGACCTCTTTCATCTGGACAAAATCATTTTTATAGCTTGGCGAAAGACAAAAGAATTCCAGTTTAATTTAGTTTACTTTCTGTGCCTATATTAGGGGAAAGTTAGCAAGGAAACTCTATTTTTTTATAACGCTGATTTAAGAGTCTTGAAGCATTTGTGTTATTTTTTCAGGATTATTGGTTTATACTCCTAGAGTTCTTCTACACTGGCATAGGTTTATTCTCCTTTGCTCGGAAATTTTACAGGGCTGTTTTACATTGCTCACTTTAATTCCATAATCCATTTTCTTCTTCACAAGTCTTTAGTCTCTTCCTGGAAATGTCACACAGGTGACTTGTAATACTTCATACCATCTGGCAAGAAAGGAAAATTTACTTTGTGCTCCAGTCACATAATATGATTGAAATACCTGGTTTTCAAGATTAATGGCAAGGCTTTATTTACCAACCTGTGCATTTTTTTTCAACATAAATAATATATATATATATTTTTTATAGCTCAGATGCAGCTTCATTCAGTGTTTTAACATAATTATATTACAATTAGGTAGTATTGTGCTGTCCATTTTTGAGTTTTTGTATCCAGTCCTGTTGCCCAATCTGTGCATTTTTATTAAACAACATTTTTCTTCTCTTTATGTTTCTCAAAAATAAGCCTGCAGAGTTCTCTTTCTAGCAAAATGGCAATATAATTACCCCAATCATCCTTCCTGCTGAAAATATATAAAACATTTGGGGAGGGAAAAACTACTTCTTAAAAGCACTGTTAAGCTGACAACAAGAAATATATAGGCCAAAATCTAGCTGAGGGTAGGGACCTCACTTAGCAGTGAGACAACTTTCACTCTGAGGGTATATGCCAAACTTGATGAGCTTCAGCTCCAATTTTCCTTGCTTTGAGGAGCACCAGAAAATGGAGACAAAGAATAGTACATTCAAGGTGGAATATAATAGGAGACTTGTCCCCATGAAGCCAGTATATGAGAGAATGACACCTAGTTTAAGATTGTCCTAGATATATTATCCACCTCTCCCCACCAGTACTGCATGGAAAATTTCCTAGTTCCTCGGTGCAAAACTTGGTGGAAACTCCACCTTTGTGAACTTGTAACCAGAGCTAAACTTTACAGACATTTGCAGCAGAGAGTCATACTACTTTGGTAAAACAACCACAAAACTTCGAGGTGAAAATTTAGCTTGAAGAGTCGTTAGACTTCTAGCCTCCCAGGCATCTGACAGCAGTAAATGCAAATCCGCTGTGGAAGAATCTACCTTAATTCCAGACCTCAAAGAATGTACTCAAATCAATTTCCAAGGACAATGAGCAGTTCAAGGGAAAAAATGCATATGTGTGTGTGTGTGTATGTGAGTGTGTGTATAATAAAGAGTCAAGGAAGCAAGGTACTATGAGGAAAAAATAAGAGGGAACAACAAAAATAGAAACTGACTGGCAAAGATCTTAGACAATGGAATTATCAGGCAAAGATTTTAATTAACTGTATTTTCATTGTTAAAAATAGACAAGATTGCAATATATAAATAGCCAAGTAGATTTGAAAAAGAATGAAGTAGAAAGCTTAGAAAGATAAATAATAATTGAAATCACCACATTAGATACTGAAGAGATCATTAATGAGTAGGACAATAGATCTTAAAGAACATACAAAATGCCTCACAGAAAGATAAGAGATGGGAGATGTGAAAGCAAACTTAAGAAATACAGAGTGAGAAAGTCTATCAAAACTTTCACAAAGGAAAGAAAAAAACTAGGCAGAAGTAATATTTGTTGAGGCAATAGCTGAAAATTTTCAAAAACTCTCAAAGGATACAAATCTATGTATAAGAAGTCCAACAAATACTTAACATAATGGGGCTACAGAATAACAATGATAAAGAGAATATGTTAGAAAGAGTCAGAGAAAAGAGGGACTACCTTCAAAGGAGCAGCAGTTACATCAATAATTCTCAACAGGAACAGGAAAAATTAGAGGACAACAAAATATTTTCAAATGTGCCGAGAGAAAATAACTGCATATATATTGTAAATTGTCATTATTCCTGGTAGTTTATGATCTATAAATTCTCCACAAACCCTGAATTAGTGAATATTGAATCACTGGTGCTGGGAGAACTATAGTTAGGCTCCTGTAAGCCTCTGGTTACAATATTTTTGTTAACTAATCAATCTACAATCTTGCTTTATGTGGTTTCTGTTTAAGGATGCCTTATTTAGAATATATTGTTGATTCGTTAACATTTAACTCATGGCTAACAGTACTATAACTCATGCTTCATTTTAATTAATTCCACAGATTTGAGCTTGGTTGCTCAGCCACTTGCTGCTGGGAAAGTCTCTTTCCTTTTCCCCTCTGGGAACCAGCCTGTGGAGGAGGGGCGCCGGCCACTGTGGTTTGGGGAACTCATGGTTCTGACGGGGATTGCAGCCGGTCCAGCTGGTCCAGCTGGTCCAGACTGGAGTATGCTGTGTGTCTGGTCACTGACGTGGCTCCAGGAGCTGTTCTGTACGGTTCCTGGTTATTTAGTAGCTGCTCTGGAGGACGAACTAAATCCCACACCTCCCTAAGCCGCCATCTTGGCTCCAGGTCATAGGCCTTTCTTATGCTTCATTTTAAATAGTGAATCCACTAACAAAAATCACCAAAAAATGCAAAAAAAGAGGCACTAACTGTACCAGGAAAAGGATACATTCACAGTACAGGAGCTGAAACAAGAAGGCAAAATGTTGCCTTGTTTTACCCCAGCTGGGAATGTGAGTACTGGACAAATCAAAGTTTTCCCCACTATGGAATGTGATAGAAGACATGGTGTGTCATGGGAACACAGGATCAGGCACAACAAAGACTTTTCTCAAATGACTGCTTTATTACTTAGACAGCACAAAGGATCCTAAAGAGCAGAGGAAGGGACCCATGAACCTGACCAGTCTGCTAAGCCATATTTGATGGCTTATGATTCAGGAAAGAGAATTGTGGAGAATCTTGGATCTGCGTGTTCCAGGGCTAAGAGGGCCACTTGCAATTTGGCCCATTGGATACCTTTTCCTTTAGCAGAGGTAATATGTAGTCTGCCTGAGGCAAGGAAAACAGCAGCTACTGCCCAATGGATACCAGACCCCTTCAGCTTGACTGACCCAATAGTGAGCCAGCACTGAGCATCTGATGGGGCATCCTTGAGTTGGGGTCCCCAAGATGCCAAAGCAGGGAAGGAAGGGCCATCATCTGCTATTGCAAGAGGACCACTGCTGGGGAGACTCTGCCACCACCTCATGCAAGCGTGTCACTCCCTGGGGGCCTGGGCAAGCATGATCCAGAATACACCACCTCCATTTGATCACTCAGAATGCAGGACATGATGGGGATTTCTGGCCTCAAGAGGATCTGGCAGCTCTCCATGATCCAAGACCCAAAGGCGTACTGGAAGTTGCCTCTCAAAGAGGAAGGAGTGCTGGGCTGCATCTGGGAACTTCTTGGTCCAAAAATATAGGGTTCTGCAAATTCCTGTTGCTCCCTCCTTCTGCCCGAGAGATCAGTCGGCATGCATCCATGTGGCAGAAACTGCAGCTTGAATGGAAATACAGGCTCTAAAGGTCTTGGAAGTAGAGCCTGGAAAAAAGCAGAGCACTTTTACCTCTTGCAGGGCCTCCTCCATTCTCCAGAGAAAAGTACCTGCTTTTCATGTCACCTGATATAGGGGTACCAGGAAGATAACAAGATGAGCAATAAGCTCATGCCAGTATGCAAATAGCCTAAATCTGGATTTGTTCAATGTAGGGTTGCCACAAACTTTCAGTATGTAAAAACAGAATATCTGCAAAGCACAATAAAGTGAAGCACAATAAAATGAGGTATGCCTCTCCCTCCAAAAAGGAGGCCCAGCAGTTGATTAGAACCCCATTTTCCCAACAGTATGTTCTTACTTCATGTCTCTGTCACATTTTAATTAAGGGTATATACATTGCTTTTAAAGAAATAATGCCATTGCATACTTAATAGACCACAATACATTACACGCATAATTTTTATATATACTGGGAAACGAAAATATGCATGTGACTCATTTTATTTTGATATTTGCCTTATTGCAGTGGTCTGGCACTGAACTCACTATATCTCTGAGGTATGCCTGTAGATGATTTTAGGGACAGAAATTTTAAAAATATATTCTTATTGAGAAATCCTCATACACATATAGTTTGTACATGGTGTACAATCAATGGCTTACAATATCATTACATAGTTGTGTATTCATCACAATGATCATTTTAAAAATATTTGCATCACTCCAGAAATGAAATAAAAAGAAAAAAGAAAAAACTCATACATGTCCCACACCCTTTACCCTTCCTCTCATTGACCACCAGTATTTGAATCTATCCAATTTTTTTACCTTTATCCCCACCTATTATTTATTTTTTTATCCTTATTGTTTACTCATCTGTCCATATCCTGGATGAAAGGAACATCAGACATAAAGTTTTCACAATCATACAGTCACATTGAAAAGCTGCATCATTGAGTCTTTTGTAAACAGCATTTAGTTGAGTCATGCTTTTTTACCCAGTCTGCCAATCTCTGTCTTTGTACTGAAGAGTTTAGTCCATTTACATTTACAATGACAACTGATAAAATGTTACTTTCCTCCACCATTTTGCCTTTTTGTCTTTACAAGTCTTAGATACTTTGACCCTCAAATCTACTATTAATGCTTACTACCATATATTTTTACATATTGTATCATATTGAGCCCTTCTCATTTCTTTCTGAATGTGTTTTTTCATATATTTTCTTTGTGGTTAATAGTAGGTTAAAATTTAACATCCTAAATCAATAACAATCATATCATCAGTCTAATACACATACACTGTTCCTGTACCCTTTCATCCCCTACCTCTTTTTGTACTTGTTACAAATTTTATCTTTGCATATTGCATGTTAAAACTATCCATTTTTCATTACTTTTTATGCATTTGCATTTTCACACCTTTAAAAAGAAATGGAATTACATAACAAAAAATATAATACAATAGTATTTTTATTTATAATTTACCATATGGTTACCTTTGCCAGAGGTCTTTTTAAATTTATTCCACTTTGAACTACTGTCTAGTGTTATTTCCTTTCAGTCTGAAGTACTCCCTTGAGTGCTTGTAGGGCAGGTCTAGTGGTGATGAACTTCCTCAGCTTTTGTTTATTTGGGAGTGTCTTAATCTCCTCATTTTTGAAAGAAAATCTTGTCAAATATAAAATTCTTAGTTGGAACTTGCTATCCTTCAAATTTGAAATATTTTCTACCACTTTAAAATACTACCTTCTTCTTGACTCCATGGTTTCGGATGAGAAAATGACACTTAGTTTTATTGGAATTCCCTTGTATGCAACGTATTGCTTTTCTCTTGCAGTTTTTATATCTCTCTCCTTGTCCTTGCATTGGATAACTTGGAGTGGTTCTTTTTTAGTTTATCCTGTTTGGTGTGTGCTGAGCTTCTTGAATGTGAATATTTATATCTTTCATTAAATTTGGGAGATGTTCTGCCATTATTTCTTTGAATATCCCTTCTGTTCCTTTCATTTCTTCTTCTTCTGAGACTCCTATAATGTCTATATTGATATGCTTGATGGTGTCCCATAGATGTCTTAGGCTCTGTTCATTCATTTTTCTTTCTGCTCCTCATCCTGATTCATTTCAGTTGTCTTGTCGTCAAAATATTTGAATCATTCTTCTGCTGCCTCTAACCTGCTGTTGAAACTGTCTACAGATTTTTTTTCCACTTCAATTTTTATGTCCTTCAATTCTTGTATTTCTGTGAAGACATTCCCATACTGCTTATGGTTTTCCTCATATCTTTTAGTTCTTTCTCTTTGTTTACCTTTATCTCCTTGAGATATGGAAGATTGTGTTTTTAAAGTATCTGTCCAGCAAGTCCAAAGTCTGGTCCTCTTTGTTTCTGAATTTTTATCTTGATACTTTGGTTGGTCCATCATTTCCTGTTCATCTTGTAACCTTTTATTGCACACTGTATATTTTTAAGTGTTAACTATGGGATTTAGTATCTGAGCTGTCTGTTCCTTAAGTTTCTGTGTGGCTACTAATATGACAGAAGTTTTCTTCAATGAGCTAATCAAAACAAACCAAGGCAAAAAGGACCTTTCACTGCCTTTACAAATGGGGTCTGTTTTGGCTGGTGGTCTCCTTCAGAGTTTAGCCCTTCTATTAAGAAGATCCACCTGAAGATGTGGCCTCACTCTCTCTCTAAGCCCAACTGTGCAAGTGAAATCATTGCCCTCCCCACTACATGGGACATGACATCCAGGGGTGAAAGTCTCCCTGGAGATGTTGGAGATGACTCCCAGGGATGAATCCAGCTCTAGCACCATGGGATCAACAGTTCCATCCTGACCAAAACAGAGAAAAGAAGTGTAACTAATAAAGTATCAGTGGCAGAGAGAGTTCAAATAGAGTTGAGAGGCTACTCTGGAGGTTGCTCTTACGCAAGCTTCAGTTAAACCTTGCTCCCGATCATAACCTGTCAAACTCCAACCAGGACCATTCCAGCCAATCCTAAAGAACACCTAGGGCAATATATAAGATTCCGCAAGGGTTCCATGCACTATAATAACTTTCCGGAAACCTACAACCTCCAGTTGGGTCCCTGGTCCAGAAAAGTCCTGAAACCTAGAAGGCCAAGCCTCTCTTAGAACATCAGATAGTTCCATCTCCTTACCCCATATTAGTGACAAACCCTTCTGATATGAAAAGTTTAGAATGGCCATAGCCCAAACACTGCCAAAGAGAGGGATGGAAGGATCAAAGGTGATGTTGGAGTTATACAGAGAAGATAGGATTTAACAAATGAAAAGAATGCTAAATCATTAAATTGATATGTCTTTTAGTCTCCAGTATCTTATAGCAGCTAAAAGTAAAAATCTAAAATTGTGAAATTGTAATCTGCGTCAAACTCTGAAATATGTTCTACAACTAATTGCCGTGCTGTGTTTTGAAATGCACTGCTTTTTTTGTATGTATCTTATTTTTCACAAAAAAAGAAGGAAAAAAAGTCAATTATGATGATTTAAAAAAATTTAAACCTTCTAGCCTCCTATATTCTGGAGCAGCTAGGAGGAAAAATCTGAGAGGATCATATGATAGCCCATGACAAACTCTGGGATCTTTCCTGTAACTACTTGTTGAAGAGTGCTTTGAAAAGTATTGCTTTTCTTGTTTCTTTGCTTTGTATATATGTTATAGTATACAATAAAATAGTTAAAAAAAAAAAAAAAAAAAAAGATCAACCTGAGGCAAATGTAAGGTGCAAGGTCCTCTCTGTCTTATCTGAACCTGTATGGAGCTGGAGTTGCACAGCCTGCTTCTTTTCCTGGGCTTGCGCTTGCTAGGGTCTTTACGAATTCTCTGCTTGCAGTTTACAGGAGTTTCAGTGAATGCCTTCTCTGTTCCCTTTAAAATAGATCTTCTCCCCCTCCTTTGTGCTTTCTGGAGTGACTTAATGCTGGTATTCCTTTGTCCCAGGTTGTTTCACCTTAACTGTTTCCTACACTGTTCCAGCTATCTGCAAACTGCTTCTCTGCCCTCAGGACAGACTGTGGTGGGGGGAGGGGGGCGGGGGGGGGCGCGGGTGCGTCCAGTATAAGTTCCCTGATTCAGTCTCTCAGACCTTCACCTGATAGACTGGCATTGACATGCATGCACCCCAGTATGCACACAGGAGCCACTCTGCCCCCTCTTAAACAGGGCCAGAGCCCCACAGTGGGAATGCAAGCTGGGTCCACCCTGCCTCGTGGAGGTGGTGGCAGAGGCGCCAGTAAGAGTGCCAGGAGCTCCTTCTGTGGCTTTGAAGCTGTGTTGATTCACCACCTGCCTGGTTGATGCAGCCCTTTTAACTCTTTCATAGTTTTGAGGCAGTTTACTGTTTTTAATACTCTTCTGCTGCCTTTGCCTGAGGGGGATTAGTACGATGGCTGCCCTCAGTCAGCCCCCCAGTGATCTTAAGTAATTGATAAAAGGCAAACAGCTGCGATTCGACCCCCCACCCCACCCCAGAGTTTGGAGGACCAAGTGTTTATGACTCAGTCTGTACCAGCAAGTTGCCCCAGGAGCCTGAGCTCCAGTCCACATTACTGGCTGCCAGTGAGGCTGGGGGAAGGGGGGAGGGGGAAGGAAACCATGACAAGGAAAGTGAAACACTGACATCTATTGCAATTTATCAGTCACTTCCTCCCGCTCCTCCCTGGATGCGTCACAGTGTTCCGTTAGATTCAGGCAGTTCCTGCCAGTTCAATAGTTGTTTTGGTGGAGAGATTGATTCCACCATCATCCCACAATTCAGCTCAACCACATATTTTTCAGGTAAAAAGATAATACAAAACATAAAGAAGATTGCTTCATCAAAAATATTGTTTCATTTTAAAAAACATTCTGTTCACCAAGGAGATATGCCAATTTTAAATTGGAATGTGTCTAATAATATAGCCTTAAAATATGTATAAAGGAATAAATGACAGAATTGCAAGTAGAATAAAAAGGCAAATTGTCTATTATAGTGGGAGATGTTTACACAATTCTTTCCATAATTGATAGATCAAGAAGGCAAAAATCAAATCAGTAAAGATATGTAATTTTGGCCTACATGATGAATAAGTTTGTCCTAATAAATATATATAAAACACTGCACCCAAATACATACTATGCACTCTTTCCATGAATATAAGAAAGTTCTCAACAAAGTTCAGTATAATGATGCTTGAAATGAATACCAAAAATACAAATAGAAGAATTTCATTTATTTAGAAATAAATGAAACTTAATGGTAATAAATTACATACATGGAAATATGTGAAATATTCGTAAAAGCAGTATTTGGAGGGATACTGATAGCCCTAACTGGTTATATTAGAAATGAAAAAAGTCTAAAAGTTAATGAGTTAGTATCTGTTTTAGGCAGTTAGAAAAAGAACCTCAAAATAAATTCAAAGAGGGTGGGCCATGGGGGCTCAGCAAGCAGAGTTCTCACCTGCCATGCCAGAGACCTGGGTTCAATTCCCTGTCTCTGCCCATGCAAAAAAAAAAAAAACCCAAAGAAAGTAGAAGGGAAAAAGTAGTAAAGATAAGGAATAGATAGAATCTTTATTTAGACTAGATAGGATCAATAAAGGCAAAAAATCATTCTTTTTTCTGGTCCATGCACTCTCCCACCTCTCCCCCCCTTCAAATTTCAACAAATAGTGCTGTAATAACAGGATACTCACATGGAAAAAGAATAAAATGTGACCTCCCACCACACAGCATTCAAAACAAAAATTCATTCTTTGGAAAGACTGGCAAACTTCTTGGGCAACAATTTAATAATAACAACATAAAAGAGGGGATGTATACTGTATGGTGGGGGTCACATTTCATTCTTTGACAATTTTAAAATGTTAGCAATAAAAAAGAAGACATGATCACAGAATCTGGAGAATCTACAATGAATATGAGGATAGTGTGAATAAATTAGTACTGATAGATTTGAAACTTTAGACAAAACAAACAAGTTATTTAAAAAACTAAACTTAGTAAAATGAATTCAAGAAGAAATGGAAAATTCTAAACAACTTCTATAATCATCAAAGAAATTGAATCAATAGTCAAAACTCTTCTTGATAATTCCAGGCCCAGATAAGTTTGTAGGGGAATTTTCCTAAACATTCATGGAACAAATAATTTCAACATTATACAAACAATGTAGATATATGAAAATGGAGGAATACTTTCCAACTCATTTTATAGGCTTTTGTGTCCTTGATCCTAAAACCTGATTGATAGGTGCAGGAAGAACAAAGGAAAGACCCAGGGTAACAAAAACACAACCATTCTAAAGAAAATATTAACAAACAAAATCCAATAACGTATAAAAATAATAATAGATGATGACCAAATTTTATGTATCCAAGAAATGCAATGCTGGCTTCACAGTAGAAAATCAACCAATGTTATTCATTATGATGCTGGACAGCCTGGGAACTTCTCAGAGAAACTGAGATCTCAACCAAGGGCTGACACCATGAGGGTTCTTGATTCAGTCACAAGAAAGAATTCAAGGACTAGTCAGAGTATACAGCCAAATAGTTTAATAAGCTCGATTCTGGAAAACCCTGGAAGTTCTAGGTTGGATGTTGCAGAGCTCCAGAAATTATCTGCTGGATGCAGGGCTGATGTTGTGAAGGTTCCTGACTCAGCCCCAGGAAAGAACTTGAGGACTAGTTAGTGTGTACAGCCAAGGAATCCAAAGACTGGCCAATGTGTACAACTCAAAACTTTAATGTATAGTAAAAGTACACGCTGGAAGGAAGATGAGTGTGGACATCCTCCAAAGAGGAGAAGCAGTCTGAGGTCAGGATCTTTGCCGTATACAGACTTGGAGGGGCCCTTCCCATTCTGGCTATGCTAATAAGGGATTGATGAGCTGTACTTTTCACTGGTTCTTTTCAGGTGCTGACCTAGGTGATTGGGGCTGGGTGTGTGCATGCCAAAGGAACTTTTTGTTATGGGTATTAGGGTCACTTTCCCCTCCCTATTCCCCTATCTAACCTGCCTCTGTTAATTCCATTAATAGATTAA
Source organism: Tamandua tetradactyla (assembly GCF_023851605.1). NCBI lineage: Eukaryota > Metazoa > Chordata > Mammalia > Pilosa > Myrmecophagidae > Tamandua > Tamandua tetradactyla. The sequence goes on along the minus strand of NC_135328.1, from coordinate 155,138,823 downwards.
AGAAAGAATATCCTTTGAGTATCACAGTAGTCAAAAAAATTGTGATAAAAACTCTTAGAAAAACGGGAATAGAAAGAACATTCTTTTTTTTTTTTTTTTTTTTTTTTTTTATTAACGGAAAGAAAAAAAAGAAATTAACACAACATTTAGAAATCATACCATTCTACATATGCACTCAGTAATTCTTAACATCATCACATAGATGCATGATCATTGTTTCTTAGTACATTTGCATCAGTTTAGAGGAACTAGCAACACAACAGAAAAAGCTATAAAATGTTAATATAAAGAAAAGAAATAAAAGTAGTAGTAATAGTAAAAAACAACAACAACAAACAAACCAACAAGCAAACAAAAACAAAAAAAAAACCCTATAGCTCAGATGCAGCTTCATTCAGTATTTTAACATGATTACTTTACAATTAGGTATTATTGTGCTGTCCATTTTTGAGTTTTTGTATCTAGTCCTGTTGCACAATCTGTATCCCTTCAGCTTCAATTACCCATTGTCTTACCCTGTTTCTAACTCCTGCTGAACTCTGTTACCAATGACATATTTCAAGTTTATTCTCGAATGTCCGTTCACAACAGTGGGACCATACAGTATTTGTCCTTTAGTTTTTGGCTGGATTCACTCAGCATAATATTCTCTAGGTCCATCCATGTTATTACATGGTTCACAAGTTTATCTTGTCTTAAAGCTGCATAATATTCCATCGTATGTATATACCACAGTTTGTTTAGCCACTCTTCTGTTGATGGAGATTTTGGCTGTTTCCATCTCTTTGCAATTGTAAATAACGCTGCTATAAACATTGGTGTGCAAATGTCCGTTTGTGTCTTTGCCCTTAAGTCCTTTGAGTAGATACCTAGCAATGGTATTGCTGGGTCGTATGGCAATTCTATATTCAGCTTTTTGAGGAACCGCCAAACTGCCTTCCACAGTGGTTGCACCCTTTGACATTCCCACCAACAGTGAATAAGTGTGCCTCTTTCTCCGCATCCTCTCCAGCACTTGTCATTTTCTGTTTTGTTGATAATGGCCATTCTGGTGGGTGTGAGATGATATCTCATTGTGGTTTTGATTTGCATTTCTCTAATGGCCAGGGACATTGAGCATCTCTTCATGTGCCTCTTGGCCATCCGTATTTCTTCTTCTGGTAGGTGTCTGTTTAAGTCTTTTTCCCATTTTGTAATTGGGTTGGCTGTCTTTTTGTTGTTGAGTTGAATAATCTCTTTGTAAATTCTGGATACTAGACCCTTATCTGATATGTCATTTCCAAATATTGTCTCCCATTGTGTAGGCTGTCTTTCTACTTTCTTGATGAAGTTCTCTGATGCACAAAAGTGTTTAATTTTGAGAAGCTCCCATTTATTTATTTCCTTCTTCAGTGTTCTTGCTTTAGGTTTAAGGTCCATAAAACCACCTCCAGTTGTAAGATCCATAAGATATCTCCCAACATTTTCCTCTAACTGTTTTATGGTCTTAGACCTAATGTTTAGATCTTTGATCCATTTTGAGTTAACTTTTGTATAGGGTGTGAGAGATGGGTCTTCTTTCATTCTTTTGCATATGGATATCCAGTTCTCTAGGCACCATTTATTGAAGAGACTGTTCTGTCCCAGGTGAGTTGGCTTGACTGCCTTATCAAAGATCAAATGTCCATAGATGAGAGGGTCTATATCTGAGCACTCTATTCGATTCCATTGGTCGACATATCTATCTTTATGCCAATACCATGCTGTTTTGACCACTGTGGCTTCATAATATGCCTTAAAGTCAGGCAGCGCGAGACCTCCAGCTTCGTTTTTTTTCCTCAAGATGTTTTTAGCAATTCGGGGTACCCTGCCCTTCCAGATAAATTTGCTTATTGGTTTTTCTATTTCTGAAAAATATGTCGTTGGGATTTTGATTGGTATTGCATTGAATCTGTAAATCAATTTAGGTAGGATTGACATCTTAACTATATTTAGTCTTCCAATCCATGAACACGGTACGCCCTTCCATCTATTTAGGTCTTCTGTGATTTCTTTTAACAGTTTTTTGTAGTTTTCTTTATATAGGTTTTTTGTCTCTTTGGTTAAATTTATTCCTAGGTATTTTATTCTTTTAGTTGCGATTGTAAATGGGATTCGTTTCTTGATTTCTACCTCAGCTTGTTCATTACTAGTGTATAGAAAAGCTACAGATTTTTGAATGTTGATCTTGTAGCCTGCTACTTTGCTGTACTCATTTATTAGCTCTAGTAATTTTGTTGTGGATTTTTCTGGGTTTTCTACATATAGTATCATATCGTCTGCAAACAGTGATAGTTTTACTTCTTCCTTTCCAATTTTGATGCCTTGTATTTCTTTTTCTTGCCTAATTGCTCTGGCTAGAACTTCCAACACAATGTTGAATAATAGTGGTGATAGTGGACATCCTTGTCTTGTTCCTGATCTTAGGGGGAAAGTTTTCAATTTTTCCCCATTGAGGATGATATTAGCTGTGGGTTTTTCATATATTCCCTCTATCATTTTAAGGAAGTTCCCTTGTATTCCTATCTTTTGAAGTGTTTTCAGCAGGAAAGGATGTTGAATCTTGTCAAATGCCTTCTCTGCATCAATTGAGATGATCATGTGATTTTTCTGCTTTGATTTGTTGATATGGTGTATTACATTAATTGATTTTCTTATGTTGAACCATCCTTGCATACCTGGGATGAATCCTACTTGGTCATGATGTATAATTCTTTTAATGTGTTGTTGGATACGATTTGCTAGAATTTTATTGAGGATTTTTGCATCTGTATTCATTAGAGAGATTGGTCTGTAGTTTTCTTTTTTTGTAATATCTTTGCCTGGTTTTGGTATGAGGGTGATGTTGGCTTCATAGAATGAATTAGGTAGTTTTCCCTCCACTTCGATTATGTTGAAGAGTTTGAGGAGAGTAGGTACTAATTCTTTCTGGAATGTTTGATAGAATTCACATGTGAAGCCGTCTGGTCCTGGACTTTTCTTTTTAGGGAGCTTTTGAATAACTAATTCAATCTCTTTACTTGTGATTGGTTTGTTGAGGTCGTCTATTTCTTCTTGAGTCAAAGTTGGTTGTTCCTGTCTTTCCAGGAACCTGTCCATTTCTTCTAAATTGTTGTATTTATTAGCGTAAAGTTGTTCATAGTATCCTGTTATTACCTCCTTTATTTCTGTGAGGTCAGTAGTTATGTCTCCTCTTTCATTTCTAATCTTATTTATTTGCATCCTCTCTCTTCTTCTTTTTGTCAATCTTGCTAAGGGCCCATCAATCTTGTTGATTTTCTCATAGAACCAACTTCTGGTCTTATTGATTTTCTCTATTGTTTTCATGTTTTCAATTTCATTTATTTCTGCTCTAATCTTTGTTATTTCTTTCCTTTTGCTTGCTTTGGGATTAGTTTGCTGTTCTTTCTCCAGTTCTTCCAAGTGGACAGTTAATTCCTGCATTTTTGCCTTTTCTTCTTTTCTGATAAAGGCATTTAGGGCAATAAATTTCCCTCTTAGCACTGCCTTTGCTGCGTCCCATAAGTTTTGATATGTTGTGTCTTCATTTTCATTTGCCTCTAGGTATTTACTAATTTCTCTTGCAATTTCTTCTTTGACCCACTTGTTGTTTAAGAGTGTGTTGTTGAGCCTCCATGTATTTATGAATTTTCTGGCACTCCGCCTATTATTGATTTCCAACTTCATTCCTTTATGATCCGAGAAAGTGTTGTGTATGATTTCAATCTTTTTAAATTTGTTAAGACTTGCTTTGTGACCCAGCATATGGTCTATCTTTGAGAATGATCCATGAGCACTTGAAAAAAAGGTGTATCCTGCTGTTGTGGGATGTAATGTCCTATAGATGTCTGTTAAGTCAAGTTCATTTATAGTAATATTCAGGTTCTCTATTTCTTTATTGATCCTCTGTGTAGATGTTCTGTCCATTGATGAGAGTGGTGAATTGAAGTCTCCAACTATTATGGTATATGTGTCTATTTCCCTTTTCAATGTTTGCAGTGTATTCCTCACGTATTTTGGGGCATTCTGGTTCGGTGCGTAAATATTTATGATTGTTATGTCTTCTTGTTTAATTGTTCCTTTTATTAGTATATAGTGTCCTTCTTTGTCTCTTTTAACTGTTTTACATTTGAAGTCTAATTTGTTGGATATTAGTATAGCCACTCCTGCTCTTTTCTGGTTGTTGTTTGCATGAAATATCTTTTCCCAACCTTTCACTTTCAACCTATGTTTATCTTTGGGTCTAAGATGTGTTTCCTGTAGACAGCATATAGAAGGATCCTGTTTTTTAATCCATTCTGCCAGTCTATGTCTTTTAATTGGGGAATTCAGTCCATTGACATTTAGAGTTATTACTGTTTGGATAATATTTTCCTCTACCATTTTGCCTTTTGTATTATATATATCATATCTGTCTTTCCTTCTTTCTACACTTTTCTCCATGTCTCTCTCTTCTGTCTTTTTGTATCTGACTCTAGTGCTTCCTTTAGTATTTCTTGCAAAGCTGGTCTCTTGGTCACAAATTCTCTTAGTGACTTTTTGTCTGAGAATGTTTTAAATTCTCCCTCATTTTTGAAGGACAATTTTGCTGGATATAGGAGTCTTGGCTGGCAGTTTTTCTCTTTTAGTAACTTAAATATATCATCCCACTGTCTTCTAGCTTCCATGGTTTCTGCTGAGAAATCTACACATAGTCTTATTGGGTTTCCCTTGTATGTGACGGATTGTTTTTCTCTCGCTGCCTTCAAGATCCTCTCTTTCTCTTTGACCTCTGACATTCTAACTAGTAAGTGTCTTGGGGAACGCCTATTTGTGTCTAATCTCTTTGGGGTGCGCTGCACTTCTTGGATCTGTAATTTTAGGTCTTTCATAAGAGTTGGGAAATTTTCAGTGATAATTTCTTCCATTAGTTTTTCTCCTCCTTTTCCCTTCTCTTCTCCTTCTGGGATACCCACTACACGTATATTTGTACGGTTCACATTGTCCTTGAGTTCCCTGATACCTTGTTCAAATTTTTCCATTCTTTTCCGGATAGTTTCTGTTTCTTTTTGGAGTTCAGATGTTTCATCCTCCAAATCACTAATTCTATCTTCTGTTTCTTTAAATCTGTCTTTGTAGGTATCCATTGTTTTTTCCATCTTTTCTACTTTATCTTTCACTTCCATAAGTTCTGTGATTTGTTTTTTCAGTTTTTCTATTTCTTCTTTATGTTCAGCCCATGTCTTCTTCATGTCCTCCCTCAATTTATCGATTTCGTTTTTGAAGAGGTTTTCCATTTCTGTTCGTATATTCAGCATTAGTTGTTTCAGCTCCTGTATCTCATTTGAACTATTGGTTTCTTCGTTTGACTGGGCCATATGTTCAATTTTCTGAGCGTGATCCGTTATCTTCTGCTGGCGTCTGGGCATTTAGTCAGATTTCCCCGGGTGTTCGACCCCACAGGTTGAAAGATTTTTCTGCGCAGTCTCTGGGTTCTGTTCTTCCTATCCTGCCCAGTAGGTGGCGCACGTGGCACACGCCTGTCTGTGGGTTCCACCAGCGAAAGTTGCTGTGGGTCCCTCAACTCTGGAAAACTCTCGCCGTAGGGGAGGTTCGGCAACCGAAGCGTCTTGGAAGAATGCCAGCCGGCCTGGGGTTCCAAACGCGGGGAGGGTCGCCGGCTGTCGCAGCACAGGAGAGCGTCCGGCCAAATTAGCTAGTCGACCCGGGGCACCAAGCGTGGCGGGAGGGCGCCAGCTGTCGCAGCCCGGGAGAGTGCACTGCTCCCAGCCGACGGGGGAGTCACGTGTTTGGAAGGGATCCCCCGGTCACTGTTCTCCGCAGTCTGGGGATTTCCGACCCAACTATCTCAGTTGTTCCGGGGGGCCTCGTGTGGTGGGGGCACCAGCCGCCGCGGCCTAAGGGGACCGCCTGTCCAATTCTACCAGCTGGCCTGGGAAGGTGGAAGGGAGGGACTCCGGTCGCTTGCTGTCCCACCCAGGAAAGCCCGTGCCCCTTGGTGATCTCACCGGAGCTGGTTCTCCCAGATAGTCAGCCATTCCAGGATGGGGTACGCTGTCCCTTTGATCTCCCTCGTGGCTCCGGGAGCTGCTCTGTATTATCTCCACTCCCCCAGTAGTTGTTCTGGAGGAGGAAAGGTGAGGGCGGCAAGGCTGTCGAGGCTGGTGGCGGAGGAGCACGGTGAAGGCGGGGAAAGAGGGCACCGTGTTGGTTGGAGAGCAGCCGGAGCAGGAGGGGGAGGAGGGGGAGAGAGGGGGTAGGGAGGTCGGGCGGCTCGGCTGCTGCGGGGCGCGTGCGCCGCGCGGCGGTCCGGGGGAGAAAGAGAGGGGGTAGGGAGGTCGGGCGGCTCGGCTGCTGCGGGGCGCGTGCGCCGCGCGGCGGTCCGGGGGAGAAAGAGAGGGGGTAGGGAGGTCGGGCGGCTCGGCTGCTGCGGGGCGCGTGCGCCGCGCGGCGGTCCGGGGGAGAAAGAGAGGGGGTAGGGAGGTCGGGCGGCTCGGCTGCTGCGGGGCGCGTGCGCCGCGCGGCGGTCCGGGGGAGAAAGAGAGGGGGTAGGGAGGTCGGGCGGCTCGGCTGCTGCGGGGCGCGTGCGCCGCGCGGCGGTCCGGGGGAGAAAGAGAAAGAACATTCTTGACCTGATAATAGACTATTTACACACACACACGCACAAAACATGTAATATTTCACACTTGATGTGACATATTAAAAGCGTTCTCTTTGAAATCAGAAACAAGATAGGTCTTGTTAACATCATCATTTAGTACATTACTGGAGGCCCTGACCAGTGAAGAAAGGAAAGAAAAAGAAGCAAAGGTTATAAGGATGGGCGCAAAAGAACCAAATCATAATCAATCTCAGCTGAAGTGGTTATAGAGATTGAAAGTCTACAACACCTAAAGATACCTTATTAGAATTCATTAGCCTTTCACAAGGTTGCTGGACACAAAATCAATAAACAATAATCAATAGCATGTCTATAAATTAGCAACAGTTAGAAAATAAAAATTTTAAATATACCATTTGCAATGGCAACAAAAGATAAAGAGTTCAGAAATAAATCTAAATATTTATAAGGTCTTTATGAAAAACATTTAAATCCTTAAGTTAAAGACATCGAGAAAGATACTCTCAAATGGAAAAATACATATAAGTCATAGATTGGAAGACTCAACATTATGAAATTCTTATTTCTCTGCAAATTAATGTATAGAGTCAATGTAATCCCAACTGAAACTACAAAAGCATTTTTTTTTAGTGAGTATGGAAGTGGAGTTCTTGGCACTCTGATTCTAAAACATAAGTGACAGTGCAAAAACCCAGTAACAGAAAATACTCTCTTAAAGAAGAAGGAGGTAGGGAGTGTAAGACAATATGTAAGACAATACTTAGGCCACTGGAATTTTATAGAAATCCTCACATACATGTACATGACAGACGATGGTACTGGCATTGTAGATAATTGGGGAAAGGCCTGACATTCCAAAAACATGGCATGGGAAAAACTTTTCATCCACATGGAAAAAGACCAAACTCATACAAAAAAGAAAACCAAAATCCACTCCAGGTGGGTTGAAGTCCTAAATATGAAAAACAAAACCATAATAATTCAGAAGACAATAGAAGAATATAACTTTATGACTCCAGGAAAGAGAATAATTTCTTAAGGAAAAAATACAAACCATAACTGAAATGTAAATAAATTTGACCACATTGAAATTACGATTTTTTAAAATCAAAGATACCACTGACAGAGTGAAAAGATGTTCACAAACCGAGAGAAGATATTTGTTGCACATATAACCAAAAATAATTGGTATACGGAATAGATTAAAAATGTCTATGAAGCACAAAGAAAAAAATGGAAACTGATAGAGAAATGAGTAAAAAATGTGAATGTTCAATTTACAAAAGAAGAATCAGAAAAGAAAAAACTATGACCACATGAAAAAATACTCAATTTCATTAAGAATCAGGCAAATGCAAATTAAAACCACAACAATGTATCATTTTACTTTCACTGGACTGGCAAAATTAAGACGTTTGACAGTTTCAGATGTGGGAAAACATATGGAGCAAAGGGATACCTTGTCCACTATTGGAGGGAATGCAAATTAATAAAATCACTTTGGAAAATTTTTAGCAGTTTGTAACATATTTGAACATAAACATATTGTATAGCCTAAAGAATCTACTCCTATATTTCCTAGAGGAATGATTGCATAAAGAAAAAAGAAAGTTCAAAACAACATTGTTATAATCCCAAAGTAGAAATCTTCTAAAAGGTCATCAGTAATAGAATGGATAAATTGTGGTGTATTATACAGTGAAATGTTATGCAACTATGACAAATGCATGAACTATAGCTATATGCATCAACATAGACAAATCTGGGAAACATAACATAGACCAAAGGAAGCAAAAATACATTCTTATAAAAATGTAAAGTATAATTCCATTTTTATATTGTCCTAAAGCATGCAAAATTAAACAACATATCATATAGGGATTCATGCACAAGTATTTTAAACTTGCCAAGTTAATTATATCACAAAAGTGAGGAGAGTAGTTTCCTCTGTAGAAGATGAAATTGAGAAGAAGGAGCCACAATATATATATATATTTTAATTAGAGAAGTTGTGGCCTTACAGAACAAACATGATGCATAAAATACAGAATTCCCATATACCACCCTGCAACCAACACCTTGCATTGGTATGGAATATTTGTTGAAATTGATGAGAGCACACTTTTATAATTATAAGTCACAGGATTTTAAAAAATTAATTAATTAATAATAACAATATACAAACGAACATTCTTACCATATGATCATTCCGTTCTTGATATGTAATCATAACTCACAATGTCATCACATAGTTGTATATTCATCATCATGATCATGTCTTAGAACATTTGCATTAATTCAGAAAAAGAAATAAAAAGAAAAAAGGAAAAAATTCATGCATATCATACCCCTTACCCCTTCCTTTCATTGATCTCTAGCATTTCAATCTACTAAACTTATTTTAACATTTGTTCTCCCTATTATTTATTTTTAATCCATATGTTTTACTCATCTGTCGATAAGGTAGATAAAAGGAGTATCAGACACAAGGTTTTCACAATCACACAGTCACATTGTGAAAGCTATATCATTATGCAATCATTTTCAAGAAACATGGCTACTGGAACACAGCTCTACATTTTCAGGCACTTCCCTCCAGCCTCTCCATTATACCTTAACTTAAAAAGGTGATATCTATATAGTGCATAAGAATAACCTCCAGGATAACCTCTCCATTCTGTTTGAAATCTCTCAGCCATTGACACTTTATTTAGTCTCATTTCTCTCTTCCCCTTTTGGTCAAGAAAGGTTTCTCAATCCCTTGATGCTGAGTCCCAGCTCATTCTAAGATTTCTGTCCCATGTTGCCAAGAAGGTTTACACCCCTGGGAGTCATGTCCCACGTAGAGAGGGGGAGGGCAGTGAGTTTTCTTGTTGTGTTGGCTGAGAGAGAGAGAGAGAGGCCACATCTGAGCAACAAAAGAGGTTCTCTGGGGGTGACTCTTAGGCCTATCTTAAGTAGGCTTAGCCTGTCCTTTGCGGGAATAAGTTCCATATGAACTAACCCCAAGATAGAGGGCTCAGCCTATTGCTTTGGTTGTCCCCATTGTTTGTGAGAATATCAGGAATTCTCCACATAGGAAAATTGAATTTTCCCCCTTTCTCACCATTCCCCCAAGGGGACTCTGCAACTACTTTTTTATTCACTGTTCAAATCACTTTGGGATTTATCAAGACATCACTCTGGACAAACTTACAAGATCTCATGCCCTACTCGAGTTTCCATGTACTTATGGTGTTTCATTACACTGTCCACATAAGTTATATTAGGAAATGCACTAGTCAAATATAAGTTTTGTAACAAATAAACATTTTTTTGCGCTAGTCTCACATATAAGCTAAAGTTTTAAAATATGAATTACAATCTATTTTCAATACCCTGCAGTACTGACATTCCTTTGTTCTTCCTCATGCAAAAACATTTTAAAATTTGTACATTTATTCACTATCATTATACTCTCTAAGTCCACAGGATTTTAAAGCACTAATTTTGCTGTTTCTGGATATTCACTTTATGACTTTTCCTTAAATTCTATAAATACATTTTAAATGCAGTTATACACATGATATAATTCACAATGTTTTAGTTTCCCAGTGCTAAAACAAATAACAACAGGAATTTATTGGCTCATGGATATGGCTAGGAGAAAGTCCAAAATCAAGGCATTGTTGAGGTGTTTTCTCCCCAAAACCTGTGGCCTTCTGAAGCTGTTTGCTGGATCCTTGGTGCTTGGCTTTTCAGTCACGTGACAACACACATGGATGTGGCTTCTCCTTTCTCCTCTGGGTTCCATTGACTTCCAGTGTCTGGTTTCTCCTGTGGCTTCTCTCTCTGTAGCCTTCTCTATAAGGCCCAAGAAATAGGATTAAGCCCCATCCTGGACAATTTCTTCTTGTTCTCTGTGTGGTGGCCGTTGTTACTGGAGATGCAGTGGCTGTGGAGATGGCATCTACCAGTCATTTGGATGCTCTTGCAAGAGTTACATGTCCAAATCATGCTGATGCGATTTTATTGGAGGACTACAGAGCTGGTGAGATGATCTGTCCTGAATGTGGTTTGGTTGTAGGTGACTGGGTGATTGATGTGGGATCCAAATGACGAACTTTCAGCAAAGACAAAGCAGCAAAAGATCCATTTTGAGTTGGAGATGCTCAGAATTCTCTTCTAAGTGATGGAGGTTTCTCTAACATGATTGGCAAGTTTTCCATTTTCTACGTTGCTTCGAATTATATAGTGTGGTACAGGAGCTGCAGTTTTGATGAATTCGGTAATTCTAAGTACCAAAATCAGAGAACTGTGAGTAGTTCTGAGCGGGTGATGATGAATGCATTCAAGGAAATTATTACCAAAGCAGACAGAATCAACATCTCTTGAAATATAGTTGACCGAACAAATAATTTATTCAAGCAGGTGTATGAACAGAAGAGCCTGAAGGGAAGAACTAATGATGCCATAGCTTCCACTTGTCTTTATGCTGCCTGTAGACAAGAAGGGGTACCTAGGACACTTAAAGAAATATGTGCTGTGTTGCTAATTTCTAAGAAAGAAATTGGTCAATGTTTTAAACTGATTCTTTTTTGTTGTTGTTGTATGCTGTATGGTGGGGTCACATTTCATTCTTTTCCCATGTGATTATCCTGTTATTGCAGGACCATTTGTTGAATTTTTATTTATTTATTTTTTTTGGGGGGGGAGGCATAGGCTGGAAATCGAACCCAGGTCTCCCACACGGCAGGCAAGAATTCTATCACTGAGCTACCCTCGCACCCCTGTTTTAAGCTGATTTTGAAAGCTTTAGAAACCAATGTGGATTTGACTACAACTGGGGACTTCACGTCCCGGTTCTGTTCAAAATCTTTGTCTTCCTAAGCAAGTACAGATGGCAGTCATGCATATGATGCCCGCAGCCCTGGGACTGGACTCGGTTCCCGGAAGGAGCCCGGGATCTGTGGCAGCAGTGGCTATTAACATGGCCTCACAGGCTTCAGCTGAAAAGAAGACCCGAAAAGAAATTGGACCTATTGCTGGTTTTGCTGATGTTACATTCAGACAGTCCTACAGACTAATCTATCCTCAAGCCCCAAATCTATTTCCATGGGCTTCAAATTTGACACCCCCCTAGACAAACTACCACAGCTATAAATTGTGACAGCTGTCAAACTCTTATAGACACTGAACTTTGCCTGTTGTATAGAGTATACACAAAGTGCTGGGTTGAGCCTATAATGAGGGAAAATAAAAAACACGGCACACATTCCAGGCACACACCTTAACTGAAGTAACTCCTCAAAAGGTCCTATTTACCATGGGTTCACAACCACAGGAATGGGTTAAGACTAAGAATGTCTTTTTCTAGAGTACACAACTCCCAGCCACTACACAAAATAATATTGGTGGGGGAAAAAAGAAACCCTGTAACCTTATTATTATTTTTTTGGCAGCAAGATCCTGGTGGAACAGCAAAAGTGAGAGGCTCTCTCCTCTTCCTGCCATCTGGGAAAGGAGTCTGGGGATCTATTGTCACAGCAAGTGAGGAGAAGCAACACAGCTCTGCCATGGTTTTGAAGGGACTTGTTCTTCCAGGGTATTCTATTGCTATAGTTTTCTTATATTCAGTCTTTTCTTTTTCTAACTTATGCTTCCGGGTAGTCCATTTTAATATATTACGTGATTGGATTGGCAGAAGGGAGCAGTTTATGGACAGTTTGACTCATACACCCAGAAGCTGATTTTGTGGTCTAAATAAACATCTACTTTTAAGTATTTTCTTGTTTTCCAACAAAGCTTCACCTACTATATTCGAGATGGAAACGGTACCCACTGCCCCATACTGGCTGTTTCTTGGGCTGAACTCCTTTACATAACTTTACTCCCCCACAATTACATTCCTCACAATTATCCTTGAGCCCCATGTAGGGCTGGTATGAAAAGCCTTCCTTAGTTACTATTTTAATCAGTGTTTGATCAGAAAAGCAGAACCACTGGGATATATGTGTGTGTGTGTGTGTGTATGTGTGCACGTGTGGGGGGTTATGCATATATTAATATGTGTGTATATGTATATATGGATTTGTTATATAGATAAAACCTTGCACAATTGTGGAAGCTGGTTAAGCAAGTCTCTATAAGGCTGTTTGTTGTCTTTAGATCTGATGCTGGAGTTTGAAGTTCACAGAGCAGGCAGGCAGGAAGGAAAGATGGGTATAAAGTGGGAGAGGGTAAGAGCAATCTGGAATTCACAGGTACGCACAAGGATGGACTGAAATTTTCTGTGTCTCTCGCTTTGATTGTGTACGTGTCGAGCAGTTGCCAGGGCACTTTATTATAGAGCTAAACACACACATCTGGCCCAGGAGTTAGGGAAACAGAAGAAGGATGCAGGGGAAGATGGAGCAGCTGAAGGCCAGCTGCCGCCTCACACCAAGGAATCCAGCAGATAAATAACACTGTGGTTCTCCCTATCCAAAGACCTACCTGGAAGGAAACTCTGGGAAATGCAGTTGAGCTTAATGAAGTTTGACACATTGTAGAACCACCACAGTCTTCTTAGACAAGGATGAATATTCTGTTTCAATTGATGTGAAGATTCTCAACTTCTCCCAATGGGGTTCTTGAAGCACTTTTTAATAAGTCTATAAAATGAGGAGGGGGTGGTGTACAAGAGGACTGCTGTTGGGTCCAGAATCAGAGGCTCAGGAGCCCCTCGAGGCTGGGTGGCTAAGAGCTCTACGACATGAAGGGCGTTACTGAGTCTGGATATCTGACTTCAGTATTTAGATATTTTCTATTTACTTAAAGCCAAATCTGCTTAGCAAAGGCCTCATCTGCTGAAAGATTTCTCACTTTAAATGCATTAAAATGAATTTCTCAATCAAGTTCTGGTCCTAAAGATGAGGGCCTTTTTTCCCCTTCATTCTAGATGCATTCTGTTTTCCTCCTGAGACCAGTGCTTAAATCTGCTTGGAGAGTTGTATCTAAGGTCATGTTGTAACCGAGAAGTTAGGATTTAACAAGGGATTAAAATTACTGAATCATTATACAGATATTTCCTTTTACTTTCTAGTGTATTCATATAGGCAGAGGGAAATACCTGAAGTTTCTGCTGCCTTGATCTCTAATAAGGATTATATAACTACAATCATTTATGTTTACATAATTATAAATCATTCAAAGCCTTTACCTTATGATTGTAAAAACCTTGCGACTGACCCCCCTTGTACCCCTTATCCTGTTTGTCAACTTTAGAGTCTTCTGATCACTTAAGACAGCCCCTAAAGGTTAGTAACAAAGGGCAGCCCAGAACTAACCCAGCTGAATTCCAAAACTATCTTGCTAGGTGGAGCTGGATCTAACCAAAATTGGTCCATCTTATATGCAAAGTAGCTTAAACTTTATCCTATACCTCATTATAATACTAAAAATCACACCCATCTTCACATTAAGGCTGGATGTAATCAATCTGCACATGCTCAATAATTAGATCATCTCCAACCTCCTCATCTGAATGAAACCACTGTGCTCATTATCCTGAAACCTGCCCATCTTTTGATGCTACACAACTATCAGAGTTACTGCAGTTTGGAGAGACAAATTTTTAGGCTGATAGGCCATCTGCTCTCTTCCTTCACGCTTAGAAATAAACCCTAGTGTCTGAGGAATTGGCCAGTTGAGTGCATTGGGCAGAGATCCACTGCCTTTAGTAAGTATCAATGTGTCTGAGAAGTTCTTATGAAAAATAAGGCATAAATACAAATAAAAAAGAAAATGCTTTGAAATATAATATAATCCAACTGAACTTTATACTCAAATCTCTTCCATTGAAAGCTAAAAATATTTTAAAATATTTTTATTTTAATATAAAAGGAAGAGGGCAGTGCAACGGTGGCTCAGGGGCAGAATTCTCACCTGCCATGCTAGAGACCCTGATTCGATTCCCAGTGCCTGCCCACACAAAAAATAAATAAAAGGAAGAAGGAAAGAAAGAGAAGGAAGATGGAAAGAAGGAAGGAAGGAAAGAAAGAAGAAAGAAAGGACGGATCAGATACCAAAGTACTGGATTTTCCTGTCTCTATTTACCTCTTCTCCTAGAGCATATTTCCTCCGAGCAAATCTTCCTGTTCAGTAACCCTCATTTATCTTCCTGACCTGATATTTGAACTAGACACAATGACAATAATAGAAATACTACAATAGTTATAGCTACAATTTAGTGAATATATATAATTCACTCTGGTACTATGTTAAACCCCACTCCTATGTGTCAGGTACTGTTATTCTCATTTTACAACTGAGAAAACTGAGCCTCAGAAATGGCAGATATTTTGCCTAAAGTCACCATGCTGGCGAATGGAAGCCAGGATCTGTCCAATTTCAAAGCCTGTGCTCTGAGGTACTACAACGTTCTATATCTCTGGTGACCAGAGAGAGGTTGATCCCATTGAACATTAGCCTTCCATGTGTCTAGGCAGGATCTCTGTCAGTTGATCCAAATGGGAGGTCACTCACCCTTAGTTTGTCCCTTGGTCCCCAGAGCCAATAATAATGACTAACACTTAACGAGTATTGACATCATTACAGAGAGTGCTAAGCTCGTCACATCCACTATCTTGTTCAATCTTCTAGATGGCCTTACGAAGTAGCTCCTGATATTATTTCTATTTCACTGATGAAGAAACTAAGATTTAGTTGTTATATAATTCATAGGCTTCCTGGTGCCATAGCCATGCTGCCTGCCCCATAGAGCATATGAGAGAGTCACGAGGGTGAGACGATTGAGGATGAGGGCGATAAGGCCTGGCCTTCCCCAGAAGTCCTCTCCATAGGAGCAAGAGATGATAATCCTTTATGCTTGGTCCCACCAAGGCTTTGTCTGCAAGTGCAAAGCTTGGATGTGGCTGTTACAGGTGGACTTCCGTCCCTGAAAAAGAAAACTCCTAACAGTTTAAAAACTCCTATGGTCCTGTGAATGCGGCCTTATTTAGAAATGTGATCTTTGAAGATGTTAATAGTTAAAAAGAGGATTATGTTGGGATTGGTGTCCTTATTAGCAGGGGAGGAGACACAGACATACACAGGGGAGAACCCAGTGTAAACACCATGTGCCTCAGGTGGGGCAACGGTTCAAGCCCGAGGATTGCCAGCAAATTTCCAGAAGCAAACAAGAGGTAATGAAGGATTCTATCCCCACAGATTTTGGCCTTTTAGCCCCCGGAACCTGAGAAAATAAATTTCTGTTGCTTTAAGTCTCCCAATTTGTGGTACTTTACTACGGCAGCCCAAGGAAACTAAGACAAGGACCACATACCCAGTCATTACTATCTAATATTAATATAAGGAGGGCCTATCATCATATCAAAATTATTTTCCCAGGCTTCAGTGTTCTTTGCCAATTATGACTCAGGCCTGTCCTTGAATAGATGGACATGGCTCTTGGGTACTTTATCCCTCAGTCATAGGGCTGAGCTACACTGGAGATACTGTGGCCAGGAGACAGGCCACAAGTTGGGTCTAATCAGTGGCCAAGATGCTGACCAACTCCACATCAGATGGCCAGGCATTGTTCCCAGGTGGGGAGCAGTCTTTCTCAGAGCACCTGCCTCATTGCTGTCCTTTAAGGGGAGGTAAGAAAGAACAATGGAGAAACATGGGTTTCTTTCTGAGCCTTCACAGCCAAAGCAGATTTCTTTCTGACATATGAGTTTGAATAAATTCTGATATCTTTGACTATTTCTTTTCTTCTTTCTGTGAAATTGCCCTGGAACCGTTGGCTCCCCAACATTATAGCCCAACAGCTTCTAGTCCACCACCAAAGGAAACCAGCAGCATTTTTCATTTATAGAATGAGCCCCTTGAATCAAGGCCTTCCCCTGTTCTACTATCTGGCAGTCATAGCACAGGCAATGGAATAAACTATTTAAACACAACGTGAAGATACTTGGAGTTCCGTACCCTCAAGTGAAGAGGCTA
Source organism: Tamandua tetradactyla (assembly GCF_023851605.1). Taxonomy (NCBI): domain Eukaryota; kingdom Metazoa; phylum Chordata; class Mammalia; order Pilosa; family Myrmecophagidae; genus Tamandua; species Tamandua tetradactyla. Next base: position 155,122,217 of record NC_135328.1, on the reverse strand, counting down.
AAGGAGGTTTTATCCTGTTATTACTCAACCTAGGTGTGCTGGTTAGGTTCTGGTGTCAATTTGGCCAAATGATTATGCCCAGTTGTCTGGTCAGGCAAGCACTGGCCTGACCATCGCTGCAAGGATATTTCATGGCCGGCTGATAAACTGGAATGCTGGAGTATTAAATCATCAGTTAGTCGATTGCATCTGTGGCTGATTACATCTGAGATCAACTAAGGTGCATCTCCACAATGAAATAATCCAATCAGTTGAAGGTTTTTAAGGAAGAAGAGAGACTCTTTTACTGCTTCTTAAGCCAGCAAGCCTCTCCTGTGGAGTTCATCCAGACCCTTCATCAGAGCTGCCAGCTTCACAGCCTGCTCTGCAGATTTTGGACTCTTCCACTCCCACAGTGGCATGAGACACCTTTATAAATCTTATATTTACAGAAATCTCCTGTTAGTTCTGTTTCTCTAGAGAACCCTGACTAACACACTAGGTCAAAGGAGATATTACAGCATTAATAATCATTAATAATACTAATTGTTTCTCTGTAATTTATTCCCAAGTCTTGTTTTCAGTTCCAAACTTTGGGTTCAGCAGTTTTTCTTTTCCTCCTTTACTTGTTCCACAATCTAAGTTACAGCAGAATTAGTACCTTTATGTCTTTGTTCTTGTTACCCACAAGTGCACACATTTACTAATTGATTCAATGGTTCATTAACGCAGCTATTCCACAGCTATTATTGAACACCTTCTATTGTCCAGATCCTATAGTGACATAGTCTTTGTCCTCAAGAACCTCATATGCCATTTGGGGAGCTGGGTCTGCAAATAATGATAAGACAATGACAACAGTTCTAAAGTGGAAGTATATAAAGAACTCTAAAAGAACTAAGAGGAGAGTGCCTGACTCTTTCAAGAAGAATCAGTGTATGCTTTGCTGAAAGAAGCGATAAAGTTTTGGAAGATGAGCAAGCTGAGGTTCATTTCATGACATCCAAATGCCTCTGGAGTCAGATAGGAATTGAAAATATTCCATCAGATTTTGAAATTTTAAAGATACTGTTATCCTGAGTGAGAGATGTGGGAGTGGAGCCAAGAACCACCGAGTAGCTGTGAAGGTGATGAGTATTATACAAGACTAGTGACTAAGAATGAAAGGAGAAAGAGGAGATCATAACTATTTATGCAGGAGTTTGCACTGAAGATTTCTTTATTAATATGCGAGAACCATGAGCATTTTATAGGCTGAAGGAAAGGACACAGAAGAAGGGAGGGAAGTAAACTTAAAGGCAACCTCCTGTAGATTTCTACACAATTGCTTGTCTCCTCTTCTTCCCTTCTTTTTAATTATTTCCTTTTATTATCTTTTCTTGTCACCAGTCTCAAAGTTATCACAAACCATAAATCTTGCCACTATCCTCTCAGTATAAATACTAACACATAAAACATCCATGTGTGCATTACAATCAGTGAAGCTACATTCAAACCAAAGTGCCCTAATATTTATACATATTTAAGGAGGGAGCTTTTTATTTATATGACTATTTTAGCACTCTTGAGGAGCCAAAGTGCTGAAGTGCCTGGAGGGTATCTCTGAGCCTGCCAGGCAACTATATAAAGCCAATCTGCACAATGAGGATGGCCTGGTCTAGGTTAGGGAGACCCAATGTGTACTGGCATGGAATGCTCTTCAAGCTCAGTTATTAAATGGAAAAATTAAGTTGCAGATTAATGACCCTATTATGTAAAATATTGAAGCTAAAATAAGGTGCGTATATGAATTTAATTTACATATATCCACTGTTCTTGTTTGCAAGCTCCCAGAATGCAATGCACCAGAAATAGAGTGGCTCTTTTTTTTTTGCATGGGCAGGCACTGGGAATCGAACCCACAGTCTCTGGCATGGCAGGTGAGAATTCTGCCTCCTGGGCCACCATTGCACCACCCTGGAATGGCTTTTAAAAAGGGGAATTTATTAAGTTGCTAGTTTACAGTTCTAAAGCCACGAAAACATTCCAATTAAAACAAGCCTATAAAAATGTCCGAATTAAGGCACCAACAAGAGGTTACCTTCACTCAAGAAAGGCCAATGAAGTTCAGGGTTTCTCTGTCAACTGGACAGGCACATGGGGAACATGGCGATGTCTTCGAGCTTCCTCTCCAGGCCTCTTGCTTCATGAAGCTCCCCCAGGGGCATTTTCCCTTTTCATCTCCAAAGATCTCAGGCTGCAGGGGCTCTCTGGTTCTCTTGGCTCTGTTGCTCGCTCTCCAAAATGCTTCCTCTTTTAAAGGATTCTAGTAAGCTAATCAAGACCTACCTGGAATGGGTGGAGTCACATCTCCCTCTAATCAAAAACTTAATACCTACAGTTGGGTGAGTCACATCTCCATGGAGATAATCTAATCAAAAGATTCCAACCTACATTATTAAATAGGGATTAAAAGAAACCTCGCTCCCACAAAATTGGATGAGGATTAAACATGGCTTTTCTAAGGCACATAATCCTTTCAAGCCAGCACATCCATGAGTGGAAATGCATAGAAAAGGTACATAAAAATATATACCAAACTGAGGAGATGAGTAGGGTTGGTGTGTCAAACAGGTCTTCTTTCTTCTCGAGGGTCTTGCAGGTTTGGTGATGTTTGCTGCTAAAATAGGTTGATGGAAGACCCTACAAACCTTGAAGAACTGAGAGTGATCAGTCCAATTAGTTGAAGAACACAATGTCAACTGAAAAAAACCTTTTTATGCCCTTTTGGACACCATGAAGGTGGGGGGGGGGGTGTCTCTGGAAATTAACTCCACTTTTTGTTAAGGGCATCACACAACAAAAAAATAAGGATGGGAAAGCAAAATTGTTTTCCTTTTGTTCATAAATCCCCTGTTATAACTCCACATTTCAAAATACCATACCTGCTTTTCAACAACAATTTTGTTTGTAATGACACAAACAATGCATAAATATATGATTACTGTAAAAATTCTAACAATTAAGTATATAGTATAAAATATTATGATTCCTCTTTGACTCACCAACCTGACTCATCTCAGTTTGGTATATGTTTTCCCAGCCTTCTTTCTATTTATATGCACACCTTATTTTAGCTTAAATATTTTACATAATATTAATATAAATATAATATAATATTAATCAGTCATTAATCTGCAACTTATTTTTTTCGTTTATTAATATATCTTAAAGAGCATTCTATGCCAGTACATAAAAATCTATACGTTTTGTATCTGCTGAACGATGTTCTATATTCAGGACATATAATTCGTTTACCCAATCCACCATTAGTAGCTGATGGCTTCTAAATTTTAAAACAGTGCTGAAATAAACATTTTTGCGCAAACGCCCTTTTGAACATGTGCAAATATGTGTGTGGAATGTGGAATGGATTCCTTCACTCCTACTTTCTACCACATTCGTTTTTTTAGGACAGCAGTGGATCCTTCTTGTCATTTCTGTGTGGCCATCCCTTGGTTTCTGGGGGCTTTCTCTTAGTGACCTTGTGCTGGTTTGAAAGGATGTATGGCCCCTAGAAAGCCATGTTTTAATCAAAATCCCATTTCATAAAGGCAGAATAATCCCTATTCAATACTGCATGTTTGAAACTGTAATCAGATCATCTCCTTGGAGATGTGACTTAATCAAGAGTGGTTGTTAAGATGGATTAGGTGATGACATGTCTCCACCCTTTTGGGTGGGCTTTCATAAGTTTCTGGAGTCCTAAAAAGAGGAAACATTTTGGAGAATGAGAGAGATTCAGAGAGAAGAGAGCAGAATGACATAGCCACAAGAAGCAGAGTCCACCAGCCAGCAACCTTTGGAAATGAAGGAAAATGCCTCCCGGGGAGCTTCATGAAATAGGAAGCCAGGAGAAGAAGCTAGCAGATGATGCCGTGTTCACCATGTACCCTTCCAGATGAGAGAGAAACTCTGACTATGTTCACCATGTACCCTTCCACTTGAAAGAGAAACCCTGAACTTCATCGGCCTTCTTGAACCAAGGTATCTTTCCCTGGATGCCTTTGATTGGACATTTCTATAGATTTATTTTAATTGGGATATTTTCTCAGCCTTAGAACTGTAAACTAGCAACTCATTAAATTCCCCTTTTAAAAAGTCATTCCGTTTCCAGTATACTGCATTCTGGCAGCTAGCAAACTAGAACAGACCTGTACCTGTGACTCTTTTGAGATGACAGCTCTTGAACTGTTGGAGCCATTCTGCCCATACCAGCAGAGAGCCAGAACTGCCTGAATTCAGGTGCCTTTGAGTGGGATCATAGCGGCTGACTGACTGGTACATGCGTGTGGAAGCCCAATTCTCTACCATGAGCTGGGACATACTTGGAAGTTTAGCTTACACTTCAGAGATCTCCTATGTGATCATGTTAAGGCTGTGCTTTTGCTTGAAAGTACATCTTTTCTTTGCTTCCCTTGCTAGTTTCCTCCACTAACCCACTCATTGGCATGCCATCACTGATCACTTGCACTTGATCTTGATTCAAGGTCTGCTTCTGGTTAACCCAGCCTAAGGCAAGAATTTCCCAACTTACTCAATGACTGTGCTGACCAAATTCTTTTCCTCCTAAGGTAGAGCCCTGTCCTTATAGATTAGACTACATCTTGTCTCACTATTGAGAGTTGTGGTAATGAGATACACCTACAGTTTGACATGGCATTGGGAAGTCCTAAAGTTTTTCAGCCTGTTAAGGACCTATCATTGTGGAACCCTGGGAGAGTGAGGCAGGATGTTGGACAAAAGGAGTAAATAGTAAGTGTCAGGCACTGTATCCATGTACGACCCCTTCTATTTAAGTCCCTGAGCTGACACTCTGTCAAACTTCTACCTCTGGCTGTACTTCAACTAGAGGCAGATGGAAAATGCCTGGACAACAGATGCATCCTGGAGAAGAAACAGGGAGCCATTGATTAACAAGACAGATGTTAACGAAGTTTATATCCTTCCCTTCCTTTGATTTGTAGGTAGAAGGTAGCTTCTGCTAAATGTTAAGTGGATCTTGAAGGCAGGCTTGCTTGTTGAACCATCTACAGTGATGGTTTAGTTTCTGCTGTTAGGGAAGCTGCTTCTTTGCTTTGCTGTGCCGTGCCTCTCCACTTCTCCTAATTCAAGTATGAAGGTAGTGTTTGCTTACAATTTTCTCCAGCTAGCTCTGTACAGTAAAGAAGTATCTTGAACTCAAATCTCTTCACCTGCAGTGTAATGCTCTCAATAGTATTTATTATCACACCTTGGTAGAAAGCAAAGATGATGAAACCCATTCTACACACTTATTTGCACATGGTCAACAGGATATTTGCATAAGAATATTCACTTCAGCAGTGGTGTGGATGGCCCTGAAATATTGGTTGCTTTTCTAATTTTTATGGTCAGGTCTGATTAAGCAATAATAATCTTCAGCCATCCATGATGATAACAATTAGAAGGACAGGTTGGGAACTATTTATGATGGGTGGGTGGGATTGGTAGAGAAAGGAGTCTATAAAAATTATTAGAGCATAAGGTCACTGTTAGGCTATAGAAGTATGGAGAGATAACATAGCTGGCTCCATTTCATTTCCATTATGATTTCCTTCAAAATCCTGGGACAAGTGTTGGAAAGCATAATACAAAGAAGTTGAAGCTTCACCAGTATAAAGTAGAGGATGGAGAATAAGATCATGACTAGCAAGGCAGGAAATTCTTGGTCACTCTCGTGAGTTCTTAATTGGAGCTATAAATGTTATCTATAACACTATTTGTTTCAATATCTTTTATTACCTTCTTTTAGTACCTAAGCTGCTTAGATGTTTATTTCCCTTCCTGTTCTCTTTATTAACATCTTTTAGTAGCAAAGCTGCTTAGATGTATACTTCCCTTCCTGTTCTCTGTCCTCTACGATCTCAGGTAGGATATGACATGTGAAATTTTATCCTTTAAATCCTGGGAGCAGGGATGCAAGTGTTGTTCAGTGGTAGAATTCTTACCCGCTATACAGGAGACCGGGTTTGATTCTTGGCCCATGCACTTCCCCAAAACAAGAACAAACAAGCAAAGAAAGAAAGAAAAAACAAACAAATAAAAATTCAACAAATGGTGCTGCAATAACAGGATACTGACATGGAAAAAGAATGAAATGTGGCCCCCTGCCATACAGCATATAAAAAACAAAACAAAACAGAACAAAAAAATCCCTGGGAGCCTCTGTTCCCGGCTTTGCCTAGGACCAGGTTGGTGACGCTTGGCAAGTTACTTATGCTCTGTCCACTCCAGCCCTTACGCCACCGACCTTTTTCTTCCAAGATATAACATTGAGCAACAAATTTATTAGAAAAAAAAAAACAGATCTTTTTAAGATTTTAATGATGCATCTGAAAAACCATGAAACGTACAAGGATTAACAAATTTGCTTAAATTTGCAAATTTCAACTAATAAAGGGTATCTGTTCACCGGAGAAATCCCTGACACTGTGTCAAACATTAGGGACACCCAAATCAATAGGCCAAATCTTGAGGCTTGCTCTTGTGACGCTAAGTATGTAGCAGAGAAGCTTAACCTACCTATAGGTATACAAAAGAGTTACCTCCATAGGACCTCTTTTGTTGCTCAGATGTGGTCTCTCTCTCTATATAAGCTCAATTCTGCAAGTGAAATCATTGCCCTCCCTGCTACATGGGACATGACATCCAGCAGTGAAAGTCTCCTTGGCAGCGTGGGAGATGACTCCCAGGGATGAGCCTGGCCCTGGCACCATGGGATCAACAATGCCATTCTGACCAACAGGGGGAAAAGAAATATAACAAATAAGGTATCAGTGGCTGAGAGAGTTTAAATAGAGTCAAGAGGCTACTCTGGAGGTCACTCTTATATAAGCTTCAGTTAGATGATGCTAACTACCATAACTTGCCAAACCCCAACCAAAACAATTCCTGCCAATCATACAGAACACCTAGGACAATATATAAGATTCCACAAAGGTTCCATGTACTAGGGTAACTTTCCAGAAAACTACAACCTCCAGATGGGTCCCTGGACCAGGTAACTCCTGAAATGCAGAGGGGACAGCCTCTCCAGAACATCAACTAGTTCTGTCCCCTTTCCCATATTATTGACAGCCACTTCCAACATGAAAGAGTTTGCCCAAATACCCTTAAAGAGTGGGAGAAAGATTAAAGGTGATGGTAGAGTTATAGGGTTTAACAAATGATATTTCTCTTAGTTTCCAGTACTTTAGAGCAGCTAGAAGTAAAAAACTAAAATTGTGGAATTGTAATCCATACCAAACTCTGAAATCTGTTCTGCAACTAATTGATGCAGTGTGCTTTGAAATTTATTGCTTTTTTTGTATACATGTTGGTTTTCATAAAAGAGGAAAAAAGTTGATTGTGATAAATGTACAGCTATTATGATGATACTGTGAACCAATTATTGTACAATTTGGATGATTACATGTTATATGAATATATAATATATATTAAGAAAAATAAATAATTAAAAAGCATGTCTGTTAATATGAGGTTGAATTTTTAATCATAAGAATGTTAAGAATGTATCTGAATTTATTTTAGTTTCCTTTTTAACCCGCATTCCATAAGTTCACAGAAAGGTTCTCATATAAAGTCATTTGAAATGCCATATTCCAGCTTTGCCTTCCATAGTGTCACATAGATTAGAAGTGGGTTGAGATGTATTTGAAGAATGAGATGCATGGTCTTGAGAAACAGTTTACAACAGCCTGGCAAATATTAAAATATGAAAGTGCTCTCACATCTTTTCATCTTCAGGCCTCATCACCTCAGCAGCATTAACCTGCTCTTATGGGTCAAATCTGAAGCATATCAAATCTGAATCTGAAGTAATTCTGTGTAAGTGCAGTTTCTAAAGCTCTTGCATATCCTTAGGTGAAAACCATACTATAAATAACATTATCACTTAGGTAAATTGTACAACTTGCACAATGCTTAAATGATGTAGGTGGGTGGTTCTGTAATGAAAAGCACCATTATACAGAAATGTGCCTAGAGAACATAAGAGCTCTGTAATCTGAAGAATAAACATTCATCTATTTCAATCCTGGAATACCTGGTGCCTTGGGATGGGTAAAGAGACGGTCCCTTAAGTCTTGTTAGGCTAATTTATACATTCAGGACTTATAACAACTTTATTTCTTTATTTAAACAGATTTTTGAAAATGAAATGACCCTAATTTAGAACTTTACTAATAATTAAAATCCGTGAGAGAAATTAAAGGGCTTTTATTATGAAACCCAATGGAATGATATAAAAATGTGATATCTATTTTGACAGCTATAGTATTGTTACTTGCCTAAAGTCTAGTTAGTTTGGTCTGAATTGAAACTGAATATGAATGAGAAAATGAAATATCTAGATAAATAGAATTCCAATTGAAAAACGGAGTTATGGTAAAGTTGGGCTTATCTGGTGATTAACATGAGACTACATTTAGGAAGGGAGCTGGAAATAAGACTTAGAGCCTCAGATGTTTATGCCCCATTGCACAGAAAATGCAGAATAAAGAAAGTGATTCCAGTTTTGACATGGATGGTAAATCTGATTATCATAGCAATTTGGAAGACAGTGCTTAAAATGAAGCCCTGGGATGAAGGAGCTTGTTCTATGCATAACAAACAGATTGTTAAGAAGCAAAACTGAGTTTTACCATGTCTAGAAATCTACAAACCTGGAGGTAGAAATCTTGATGGAGCAGAGGGGTAAGGATGAAAGAAGAGATATTAAAATAATGCCTAAAAGATAAAGAAAACAAAATAAACATTTTTAATTTAAAAGAAAAAGGTTCTAATGAGCATATTCTATAGGTTGCTAAACGATGAAAATAAATGAATAATGGAGTTCTGATGCAAATATATTATAGTCCACAATCCTTCACCTCAAACTCCAAGATCCAAAAAGCTCCAAAATGTATTTTATAATTAATTTTGGTAGCAAAACATGACCTGGCATGAAGCTATTTATAGTCTTTTGCTTTTGTTAGAGTTGTTTTTATAACTTTTTATTAAACAAAATACAAACATTTGGCAAATAAATTAGAAAATACAGAAAAGGGTAGGAAATGAAAATCACCTATACCCCATTGCCCAGTTAAAAACTAGTAATGCTCTAGTCTGTCTCCTTTCTGACTTTTATTTCTCTAGATACCTAATTAACTATGCACCTACCCATTTACCTGGCTAATGTTCAGGTAAGCTAGCTATAATATCTAGACATGTAAATCTACTTATATAAATATGGACATTTTTCCAAAAATGAGAAGATACTATGCATATTGTTTTAATAAACTACTTCTTTTTTCATTAAGCAATAGATCACAAATTCAGATGCAACCCATCTGAGTTTTGCATTTAACTTTTTCAAATTTGTCATTATCCTAAGCAATCATGTGATGAACATGCTAATAATAAAATCTCTGCAAATAATTTTAAAGACCAAACTTTCCAATGTGGAATTGCTGGGTCAAAAGATATTTTGAGAAGTAGCTGATAAATTTACCAAATAATACTGAAAGACATTTGTATCAACATATAATCAACCCACCAATGTATTATTACTCTAGATTATTGTTTAGGGTTCTCTAGAGAAACAGAATCAGCAGGAGATACCCGTAAACATAAAATTTAGAAGAGTGTCTCAAAGAACCATGGAGATGAAAGAGTCAAGATCTGTGGGACAGGCCACGAACTGGCAGCTCCAATGAAGGTCCGTAATGAACTCTCAGGAGATTTGTTTTCCTGGCTGGCTGAAGCAGGAAAAGTGATGGTCTCTTTTGAATCCTCCTTAAAAGGCTTCTGGTGATTAGATTAAGCATCACTCATTGCAGAAGACACTCCCGTTAGGTGACTGCAAATGCAACAAGCTATGGATTCAGCCAACACAGTCATGATTTAAGTCCATGAAGTGTCCTCACAGCAACAGGACAGGCCAGTACTTGCCTGAAGAGACAACTGGGTACCACCATCTGACCAAGTTGACACATGAACCTGACTATCACAATCTACCCCTTGTCAACTTGGCAGTTATACACATCACCTTAATCTCTAAATAGAAAACAATAACAAATAATTTTTTTTCCTTGCCTAATAATACTCAACTGTTCTGTGAGTAACAGAACAACTGGAAATGCATTAAATCTCTCCAGAATAGGGTACAAATCCTTGGGTAATATTCATTCTTAAACTTGATACCCTACAACTTAAATATTATACCATGAACAAAACAGCTTATGTCATAATCATATGACATATGACAAAATGACATATGATAAAAGGGGATTAAAATAAAGAGGAAAACAAAGATCTTTGACTTATGTATAAATATGTAGATACTAATTACAAAGCAAGGAAGAAATATTCATACCATTACAGTCCTCATTTCTGTAACTGATCACATGGTCATAGTTCATATTTATCACTACCTTCTTCCACTAGCCATTCCCTATTCCCTTTATGCTCAGCAAGCACTTCAGCAGGCCATGGTTCTTTGCCTGATGGGGTGATCCAAACCTTCATTCCTGAAGTTTCAGAGCCATTGGTAGTCCTGTCCAGATTGGGTTGTGCAGTTTTCCATTATTTTAATCACAGGGCATGGTAGTGCTAAGAGACGCCCTAGGGGATCTCCTATATTCCAAGAAAACTCTTCTTTACCTCCATTGTGTAGTTGCAGTCCTATGTCCCCCTGATAGTCATGTCATTCACCCCAGCCAGTAAAGTAACCCCCTTCTTGGCTTGTTGATCCAGGGGCATGAGTAGCCCAAAGTGAACAGGTGGCAGTCTTAGATTCTAGTTCAATGGAATCATTGTTGTTTCTCCTGGTGGAAGCACTCCCCTTCTGGAACTAAAACCTTTAGATGAGCAGGGCTCAAGGTTGTAGGGACAAGAAACAAAAATTTTCCTAGTGGATCACTAGGGGTAATAGTGAGTGGTGCCACTCCCATTTCCACCCCTTGATTATTGGACCCATGAATCCTGGCTATGGGAAAAACAGCACCACAGAGTGGATGCTGATTCAGAGCATACACAGCCTCCTGGAGAATATCACCCCAGCCCAGCAAGGTATTGCCACCTAGCTGGCACCGTAATTGAGTTTTCAGAAGGCCATTCATTCTACTGTTCTATCAACCCAGCTGCCTTTGGATAATGGGGAACATTGTAAGGCCAGAGAATTCCATGAGCATGTGCCCATTCCCACACTTCATTTGCTGTGACTGGAGGTCCAGAAGCAATTTCCTCAGGCCAGGCTGTTATGGGGTTATCTAGAAAAGACTCAGCACAATCTAAGGTTTCAATGTCTCCACAGCCATCATTATCAATTCATATGTCGGCATTCCATCTTTTAGGGTCCCACTCCTTTCCAATCAATGCCCTCACTTTAATGGCAAACACCATGCAAGGTTGAGATTTCAGTTTACATTGTAAACTTGCTACTCTAACAATGGGACTCTGAGTCTGATTTTCAGAGCTCTCTTACAGGAAATAAGATTTTTCTTCAGGACGCTCATAAAAACTTTTCCATCTGTCACATGTGTATGAGCTTCTCATTTGAAGATTTCAGCTCATCAGTTTTCCTCATCAGTGTATTCAGCATTTCTAAAAACAACCAGACAATATCTCTAAGCCTCTTAATTCCACAAAACTCCACAAAGGTGCCAAGGCTCACTCAGAGCCTTGCCTCGTATAAGCATACAATTAGCAGAACTGAATGGTGATATTTTAACTCTCTCTTTTGCCAATTCATTCCATGGACTGTTAATGCCATCTTGACTATGAGAAACAGAGTCATTAGTGCCTTTGAGTCTGGTCAGAGTAGAAAACCAATTGTAAAAACCCATTTTTAAGATTCTGTTTCTTAAGAACCACTTCCAGTACCAAGCTGTATTAGCTAGGGTTCTCTAGAGAAATAGAATCAGCAGGAGATATCTGTAAATATAAAATTCATAAAACCATGAGGATGTAAGAGTCCAAGATGTGTGGGGCAGGCCACGAGCTGGCAGCTCCAAAGAAGTTCCTCAATGAACTCTCAGGAGAGGCTGGCAAAAGCAGGAAGAGTGATTGCCTCTTCTGAATCCTTCTTTAAAAGCCTTCCAGTGATTAGATTAGGCATCACTCATTGCAGAAGACACTCCTCTTAGCTGATTGCTAAGGCAACACATAAAGAACACTGTACAAATCATAAGTGTACAGTTCAGTGAGTTATCACAAGGTAAACAAACACAGGTCAGGACTTTGTAATCACAGTGTAACCACAGGACAGGTCAAGAGATAAAACATTGCCAGCACGCCAGAAGCCTCTTTTGTGCACCTTCTCCCCTAAGAGAAGGTTTAATATCTGTATTAGTTAGCTACTGCCACAAAAATGCTGCATATCAAATCACCTGAAAATCCAATGGCTTCAAACAGCAATCACATTTTCTTATGGATGTGTGGGTCAGCTGACAGCCAGCTGATCTATGCTGGGCTCAGCTGAGTGGCTTTGCTAATCGCAGCTGAGCTCATTTATGTAATTGGGGAACTAGGCGTGGCTGAGCCTTTGTTATGATGTCTAACACAATAGCTAAGTTTTACTTCTCTTAGTGGTTTATGAAGACTCATGCAAATTGTAATTTTCTATATCCAGCTAATTTCAATTAACATTGTGTTTGTGAGCTCTGTCCAGTAGTTTGCCGGAGGTGTCTTGTATCCAGTACTTGATATGTGATTATTAAATTTTCAAGAATTTTGAAATCCAATTTTTAGACTCTTTTTTATTAAAAAGCAAATTATATAAACTAACAATTAAGTAAATTATATTAAAAACAAAGGTGGGGTGCATGGGTGGTTCAGTGGTAGAATGCTCATCTTCCATGAGGGAAACCCAAGTTCAATTCCAGGACCATGCACCCCCCCACACACACACACAAAAGTGGCATGATGTCAGCAAGATGACAGAGTAAAAAGTTTCAAAATCACATCCCTCCACATAAACATTGAAGAAGCAGCAGAAACTTATAGATTCAATTTGCTCAGAAGTCTGGAAACCAGCCAAAGGTTTATAGCAACCAAGCAATGCTGAATCAAAAATAAAAGGTAACTCACTTCCAGGGAAGAAGGCAGACAAAGGGGCCACAATGCTCATGCCTCCTCCAAAAACAGCTTGCAGACAGGCAGAAAGCGTCTGAAACAACTGTTCTGGGGCTATGAAGCCTGGGGAGCATTGTGCAGTGTCCAGAGAAGAGTAGGAAGAAAAGGTTGAGACACGGGTAAAAAACTGAATAAAGAGGGGTGCAAAGGTAGTTCAGTGGTAGAATTCTCGCCTGCCATGCTGGAGACCTGGGTTCAGTTCCTGGCTCATGCATTTCCCCAAAACAAACAAACAAACAGTCAATAAATGTGCTGCAATAACAGAATACTCACATGGAAAAAGGATGATATGTGACCCCAGCCATACAGCATACAAAGAAAAATAATGATAAAATAAATGAAGTGCCAACTTATCTGGCTTCAAAAAAAAAATTGAATAAATTGCTCAGCAGTAACTGCTGTGCCTATTCCCTCATCTCAAGGCCAGCTGCCTAGCGTCTGGTTCCCAGATGGTTTCTGTGGATGGAGAGGGACATGGAATCCTTATTCCCCAAGAACAGGGTAGAGCAAGGTTCAGTACAGAACACAGCTCTCAGCTGGCAAGTTTAGATCGCTGGGTCCTGGCTCTTTCAGTCCACCCCAGGCAGCGATGTCTGCACTATCATTTCAACCCCTTCCCACACTGGCCTCAATAGAGATAAAAATAGTGGAGATTCAAAAAAGCAAGGCCTACTTAGGGCTTCAGGGAAAAATTTGCTAAGGAGCGCCATCTGCTGGCAAGTGAGCAAAGCACAGCTTTGGAGAACTGTCAAAAAGGCTTTTTGGTATCCATCATGACCCTCTCTCCACATCTCTTTGGAATTGGTCTGTGCCTCCTTCATGGATCCCTGGCCCTGTTTTGGCTGGGAAATATTAAACTTGGAAAGTCCTCAGGGTGACCCTCCTCCCAGACTTTGCCTTCCCAGGAAAAACAGCTAAAGACAATGCAAGGAGAGTTAAAAAAAAAAAAAAATATATATATATATATATATACATACATATATATATATATATATATATATGTATGTATATATGGGGGGGGTGCAAAGGTAGTTCAGTGGTAGAATTCTTGCCTGCCATGCAGGAGACCTGGATTCCATTCCCGATCCATGCACTTTCCAAAAAACAAACAAGCAAAGAAAATAAACAAAAAATTCAACAAATGGTGCTGCAATAATGTGATACTCACATGGAAAAATAATGAAATGTGACCCCACCACACAGCGTACCAAAGCAAATTATACAGGCTCAAAAAACAAACAAACAGAATAGATCAATATTCTTAAAGAAGGAATAGAAAAGGAAGCTTTCTTCTGGGGGTGAAACAATTGTACACATAGTGTGATCTTACAAGTAGCACCACAGACCCAGGGCAAGAATCAATGAAGAGTTAAAAATCTGATCAAGCATGAGCAATTATAAAAATCTAGAATAAGTTGAAACAAATGTCAAAGAAGAGTGTCGACACTAAGCCAAACAACAATGAAACCCTACACAAGAGAGAAAAGCTGACCTTCAGGACAAACTTATCAAGGTAAACAGATGCTTAGGTATCAGCAAAAAAATTACAAGCCTAACTAAGAAATAGGAAGATATGGCACAGTCAAAGGAACAAACTAAAAGTTTGGGTGAGACACAGAATTTGGAACAACTAATCAAAGATATTCAAACATATTTCCTAAACCAATTCAAGGAGATAAAGGAAAATATGGCTAAAGAGATAAAGGATATTAAGAAGGATGGGCATAAAGAATTTGAAAGTATGAATAACAAAATAACAGAACATATGGGAATGAAACCCACGATAGAAGAGATTAAAAACACAATAGAAGGTGGTGCAATGGTGGCTCAATGGCAGAATTCTTGCCTGCCATGCTGGAGACCTAGGTTCAATCCCTGCTGTCTGCCCATGCACAAATAGACACAATTTATTGTAGAGGCATACAACATCAGATTTGAACAGGAAGAAGGAAGAATCAGCAAACTAGAAGATAGGACAATTGAAATCTCATAGACAGAATAAAAAATAGAGAAAAGAATGGGGAAAAAATGAGCAGGTTCTCGGGGAATTGAGTGTGAAGCACACAAACATATGCAACATAGGTGTTCCAGAAGGAGAAGACAAGTAAAGGGAAAGAAAGTATATTTGAGTAAATAATGGCTGAAAATTTCCCAACTCATATGAAAGACATAAATATACATGTCCAAGAAGCACAATATACTCCAAATAAATTCTTATAGACCTACTCTGAGATAATACTAATCAGAATGTCAAATGCAAAAGATAAAGAATTCTGAAAGCAGCAAGAAAAAAGTGATTCATCACATACCAAGAGAACAATAATAAGATTAAGTGCCAATTTCTCATCAGAAACCATGGAGGTGAGAAGATAATAGCATGATATATTTAAGGGGCTGAAAAAGAAAAACTGACAGCCAAGAATTCTTTATCTGAGAAATTAAGATTTACCAAATAACTGTGACTACTGACTCATTATATAGGTATTTCTTTTTACTGTCTAATATTTTAGAATAGCCAGAAGGAAATACCAAAGTTGTTGAACTATAATCCAGTAGCCCTGATCATTGATAATGATTGCATAACTAAATTGCAAAAATAAAATAAAATAATCTGCCAGTCTTTGCATGGATCTATTTCTGTATGTTTTCTTCTGTTCCACTGATATCTATCTATCTCTGACAATACTACACTTTCCTAGTTAGCCTAACCCTATTGGAAGTCTTAAAATTGGATAGAGGTCAATACTAGTGGTCCATAAGAGGTAGGGTAAGGGGTATAGGATGTTTGGGCTTTTCTTTTTGTCTCTATTTCTTTTTCTGAACTAATTCAAATGTTCCAAAAAGGATAATGGTAATGAATGCACAACTATGTGATGATACTGTGAACTGTTGATTGTATTCTTTGGATGGAGTGTGTAATGTGTGACTATATCTCAAAATTACATTAAAATGAGGGACAGTTTAAAATATTCACAAATAAACATAAATTAAGAAAGTTTGTCAAAGAAATCAGCCCTACAAGAAATACGGAAATAATTTTGCAGGCTGAAAGGATAAGATAGAAGAGAAAGGCTTGGTAGAGAGTGTAAAAATGAAATTTATCACTAAGGGTAATTAAAAGAGTAAAAAGAGAGACAAAGATATGATATGACATATAAAAACCAAATGATAAAATGGTTGGAGTCATTACTGCCTTTACAGCAATAATATTGAATGCTAGTGTATTAAACTCCCTGATCAAACACAGATTGGCAAAATGGATTTTAAAAGTATGATCCATCTATATACTATCTGCAAGAGAGTCACCTCAGATCCAAGGACACAAATAGGTTGAAGGAGAAAAGTTGGAAAAAGATATTCCACACAAACAGCAACCAAAAAAGAGCTGGTGTAGCTATACTACTATTAGACAAAATAGACTTTAAATGCAAATCCATTATAAGAGACAAAAAGGAAACTATGTATTAACAAAAGGGATAATCCACCAAGAAGAAAATAGTCACAAATATTTATGTACCTAACTAGGGTGCCCCAAAATTCATAAGATATAACACTGCAAAACTGAAGGGAAAAATAGACATTTCTACAATAATTGTTGGAGACTACAATACACCACTCTCATTAAAAGACAGAACAACTAGACTGAGCATCAATAAAGAAATAGAGAACTTGAAAAATATGAGAATTAAATGAGACCTATCAGACATATACAGAACATCGCACCTGAAAATAGCAGGCTATACGTTCTTCTCAAGCGCTCATGAATCATTCCCTAGGATAGACCACATGTTGGGCCACAAACTAGTTCTCAATACATTTAAAAAGGCTGAAATTATGCAAAGCACTTTCTCAGATGATAATGGAATGAAGCTGGGAATCGATTACAAGCAGAGAAAAGAAAAATTCACAAATATATGGAGGTTAAACAACACATTCTTGAAAAATCAGTGTTTCAAAGAAGAAATTGCAAGAGAAATTAGTAAGTATCTCAAAATACATGAAAATAAGAACACAACATATAAAAACTTTTGGGATGTAGCAAAAGCAGTGCTGAGAGGAAAATTTATAGCTCTCAACTCCTATGTTAAAAAGGAAGAAAGAGCTAAAATCAAACACCTAATGGCATTCCAAGAGGAACTAGAAAAAGAACAGCAAAACAATCTGAAAGCAAGCAGATGGAAAGAAATAAAGATTAGGGCAGAAATAAATGACATTGAGAGCAAAAAAAAAAAAAACTCAATAGAAATAATTAACCAGACCAAAAGTTGGTTCTTTGAAAAGATCAATGCAATTGGCACTCTTAAGTAGAATAGCAAAGAAACAAAGAGAATACATAAATAAATAAAATCAGAAATGAGAGGGGGTACATTACTACTGACCCCACAGAGATAAAAGGCTACCATGAACAACCGTGTGCCAACAACAACAACAACAACAACAAATATATATATATATATATATATATATATATATATATATATATAGAGAGAGAGAGAGAGAGAGAGAGAGAGAGAGAGAAAAGAAACAAATAACTAAAATCAGAAATGAAAGTGGGGACATTGCTACTGATCTTAGAGAACTTAAAAGAATTAAAGAGAATACTATGGAAGTATTCCTCCATTTCAACTAGGTGTACCTAGATGAAATGGACACAATCCTAGAAACACACAAATTACCTATATTGACTTAAAAAAATAGAAAATTTCAACAAACCTTTAACAAGTTAAGGGATTGAATCAATAATAACAAAAAATTCCCAACAAAGGAAAGTACAGGACCATATGGCTTCACTGAATTATGTCAAACATTCAAAGAAGAACTAACCCTGATTCAATTCTTTTCAAAGTCTTCCACAAAATTGAAGAAGAGGGAATGCTTCCTAACTCTTTCTATGAGGACAGCATTACTCTGATACCAACGCAAGATGGAGACATCACAAGAAAAGAAAATTTCAGACCAACATCCTTTCTGAATATAGATGAAAAGAACTCAATAAAATATTAGCAAATTAAATCTATTAACACATTAAAAAGATTATACACTATGATCAAGTGGTATTTATGACATGAATGCAAGGGTAGTTCAACAAAAAGTCAAGCAATGTAATACACCCTATTATAGGAAAAAACCCCATGATCATCTCAATTGATGCAGAAAAGGCATTTGAAAACTCCAGCACTGTTTCTTGATAAAAACACTCTGAAAACTAGGAATAGAAGATAATTTCCTCAACAAGAAAAAGGGAATATATGAAAAACCCATAGCAAGCATTATACACAATGATGAAAGATGGAAAGCTCTCCCCCTAAGGTTACCAACAATAAAAGGATGCCTATTTTCACCACTGCTAATTCAACACAGTATTACATATTCTAGTCAGAGTGATTAGGCCATTAAAAAAAAGAGAGAGAAAGCATCCAAATTGGAAAGAAAAAGTAAAACTATCTCTGTTCACAGACAACGTGATCTCATAAATAGAAAATCCCAACAAAACCAGGGGAAAACCACTAGAGCAAATAAATGAATTCACCAAAGTTGTGGGGCACAAGGTCAATACACAAAAATCAATGATGTTTCTATACAAGAGCAAGGAACACTCTGAAAAGAAAACAATTCCATCTATAATAGCATTTAAAAGAATAAAATATCTAGAAATAAATTTAATCAAGTATGTAAAAGACTTGTACACTGAAAACTAAAAAAACTGCTGAAAAAAAAATTTAAAGGCCTAAATAAATGGGAAGACACCTGTGTGGCCAGAAGAGCAGAGTAACATGAAGATAAGGGGAGAAGAGCCTCAAAAAGATCTGATCAGAGAGCACCAAAATGGCGGCTTAGCAAGGTGTGGGATTTACTTCCTTCTCCAGAACAGCTACTAAATAGCCAGGAACAGTACAGAACAACTCCTGGGGCCACGTCAGTGACCGGACACACAGCGTACTCCAGTTTGGACCAGCTGGACCAGCTGTGAGCCCTCCCCAGAGCTGTGAGTTCCCCAAGCCATGGTGGCCAGCACCCCTCCCCCACAGGCTGCTTCCCAGAGGGGAAAGGAAAGGGACTTTATTAGCAGTAGGGTCTGAGCACATCAAAACTCAACTGTGGAATTAATTCACAAATTCTGACCACTAAAAATAGGCCCCCAGCTCAGCTGAACCTTGTCAAAGCAGATGTTGCTGATTTTTGCCTCAGTGCTGAGGGGGCAGGGCTGATGGAAAAAGAAAAAAGAAAAAAAGAAACAGAGTTTTTTTGGATTGGATAGCATATAATACTTGAAAGGGTCTGGGCCCTGAAGGAAAGGAGCGGGCACATAGGATTTGAAGGTACGCAAAGCAACATCCCAACTTATGCTTTTATTGGCAAACCTGAAGAATGGGGGTCTTGCTCTGAGAAAGATTTCTCTCTTTTTTTGTGTGTGTGTGTCTGTGTTTCTACAAAGGCTTGACTGCTTTTGGATTCAGCGGCAGGGCTTCTCAGGCTGCAACTTCCCCAGGCATAGGCAGAAACAAGCTTGTTTGAGAGCTTGGCTGGGGCCTGTGCCTTCCCCAGGAGAGGGGTGGGGCCCAGGTCAGGTGAATTTTCTCCCTCAAGGAATTCAGATCCAAGGGTTTGGAAAATTGTAGCAATTAAAGTCAGCTTACAACCTTTCCTCTGTCTCCACCATGCCCCCAGCAGGGAGAGTCTGCTGAAGTTAAAGGTACCGCATCAACTTATGCTGGTGAGAACTGCAGGAAGAAAAGTGCCACATAGTGGTCAGGACAGGAAAAACACAGAGTCCAGAGACTTCAAGGAAAGTCTTTCAACCTGCTGGGTCTCACCTCAGGGAAAACTGATGCAGGTGACTCTTTCCTCCTGACAGGAGGTCAGTTTGATCTGGGAATATCTGGCTGGGGTCTATTAAATCTAAGTAGACCCTCCTAAGCAGGGGGGGGGGGGGGAAGGCACCATACAAGCAGAGCAAGAAACAAGAAAACAAGAACTGAAAAATTCTGCTCTGTTAAACAAAACCTAAGCTAGTGGTCCAGAATAAACTGAACTGAATGTGGAAGAAGAGATAAACAACAAAGTCATCCAGCAAGAAAATCCTAGGGGAAAAAAAAGTGGGAACAATCTCCAGAATAAACTAATTAAGGTAATTAAATGTCTAGACACCAGCAAAAAATAATGAATCACATTAGGAAAACTGAAGATATGGCCCAGTCAAAGGAACAAACCAACAATGCGATATAGGAGTTGAAACTATTAATTCAGAATGTTCAAACAGATGTGGAAAACCTCATCAAAAATTAAATCAATGAATTGAGGGAGGATATAAAAAAAGCAGGGAATGAACAAAAAGAAGAAATCAAAAGTCTAAAAAAACAAATCACAGAACTTATGGGAATGAAAGGCACAGTAGAAAAGATGAAAAAAAAATGGAAACCTACAATGTCAAATTTCAAGAGGCAGAAGATAGGATTAGTGAACTGGAGGATGGAATATCTGAAATCCAACAAGGAAAAAAATATATAGGGAAAAGTATGGAAAAATATGAGCAGGGACTCAGGGAATTGAATTACCACATGAAGTGCACAAATATATATGCTGTGGGTGCCCCAGAAGGAGAAGAGAAGGGAAAAGGAGGAGAAAAACTAATGGAGGAATTATCACTGAAAATTTCCCAACTCTTATGAAAGACTTAAAATACAGATCCAAGAAGTGCAGCATACCCCAAACAGAATAGATCCAAATAGACGTACTCCAAGACACTTACTAATCAGAATGTCAGATGTCAAAGAGAAAGAGAATTTGGAAACAGCAAGGAAAAAGCAATCCATCACATACAAAGGCAGCCTAATAAGACTATGCATAGATTTCTCAGCAGAAACCATGGAGGCAAGAAGACAGTGGGATGATATATTTAAATTACTAAAAGAGAAAAACTGCCTACCAAGAATTCTATATCCAGCAAAACTGTCCTTCAAAAATGAGGGGGAAATTAAAACATTTTCAGACAAAAAATCACTGAGAGAATTTGTGACCAAGAAACCATCTCTGCAAGAAATACTAAAGGGAGCACTAGAGGCAGATATGAAAAGACAGGAGGGAGAGGTGTGGAGAAGAGTATAGAAATGAAGACTATCAGTAAAGGTAAAAAGAAGAAAAATTAGATATGACATATAAAATCCAAAAGGCAAAATGTACTGTACTACCCATACAGTAATAACACTAAATGTTAATGGATTAACTCCCCAATCAAAGACATAGACTGGAAGAATGGATTAAAAAAACAGGACCCATCTATATGCTGTCTACAGGAAACACATCTTAGACCCAATCCTATAAACATAGGTTGAAAGTGAAAGGTTGGGAAAAGATATTTCATGCAAATAGCAATCAGAAAAGAGCAGGAGTACCTATACTAATATCCAAAAAATTAGACTTCAAATACAAAACAGTTAAAAGAGACAAAGAAGGACACTATGTATTGATAAAAGTAACAATTCAAGAGGAAGACATAACAATCATAAATATTTATGCACCTAGTGAGAATGCCCCAAAATACATGAGGCAAACACTGAAAACACTGAAAAGAGAAATAGACACATATACCATAATATTTGGAGACTTCAATTCCCCACTCTCATGAATGGACAGAACATCTAGACAGGGATCAATAAAGAAACAGAGAATTTGAATAATACAACAAATGAGCTAGACCTAACAGACATTTATAGAACATTACACCCCACAATAGCAGGATACACCTTTTTCTCAAGTGCTCATGGATAATTCTCAAGGATAGACCATATGCTGGGTCACAAAGCAAGTCTCAATAAATTTAAAAAGATTGAAATCATATAATACACTTTCTCTGATCATAAAGGAATGAAGTTGGAAATCAATAATAGGCAGAGTGCCAGAAAATTCACAAATATATGGAGGCTCAACAACACACTCTTAAACAACCAGTAGGTCAAGGAAGAAATTACAAGAGAAATCAGTAAATTTCTTGAGGCAAGTGAAAATGAAAACACAACACATCAAAATTTATGGGATGCAGGAAAGGCAGTGCTTAGAAGGAAATTTATTGCCCTAAATGCCTATATCAAAAAAGAAGAAAGGGCAAAAATCGAGGAATTAACTGTCCACTTGGAAGATCTAGAGAAAGAACAGCAAATTGACCCCAAAGCAAACAAAAGGAAATAGATAATGAAGATTAGATCAGACACAAATGAAATTGAGAACATGAAAACAATTGAGAAAATCAACAAAACCAGAAGCTGGTTCTATGAGAAAATCAATAAGGTTGATGAACCATTAGCAAGGTTGACATAAAGAAGAAGAGTGAGGATGCAAATAAATAAAATCAGAAATGGAAGAGGAGACATAACCACTGACCTCACAGAAATAAAAGAAGTAATGAGAGGATATGATGAATAACTTTATGTCAATAAACATAACAATGTAGATGAAATGGACAACTTTCTAGAAAGGCATGAACAACCAACATTGACTCGAGAAGAAATAGATGACCTCAACAAACCAATCACAAGTAAAGAAATTGAATCAATCGTTAGGAAGCTCCCCCAAAAGAAAAGTCCAGGTCCAGATGGCTTCACATGTGAATTCTACCAAACATTCCAGAAAGAATTAGTACCAATCCTGCTCAAACTCCTCAAAAAATTAAAGAGGAGAGAAAGCTACCTAACTCATTCTACAAAGCCAACATCACCCTCATATCAAAGCCCGACAAAGATATTACAAAAAAAAAACTACAGACCAATCTCCCTAATTAATATAGATGCAAAAATCCTCAACAAAATTCTAGCAAATTGAATCCAGCAGCACATTAAAAGAATTATACACCACGACCAAGTAGGATTCATCCCAGGTATGCAAGGATGGTTCAACATAAGAAAATCAATTAATGTAATACACCATATCAACAAATCAAAGCAGAAAAATCACATGATCATCTCAATTGATGCAGAAAAGGCATTTGACAAGATTCAACATCCTTTCCTGTTGAAAACACTTCAAAAGATAGGAATACAACGGAACTTCCTTAAAATGATAGAGGGAATATATGAAAAACCCACAGCTAATATCATCCTCAATGGGGAAAAATTGAAAACTTTCCCCCTAAGATCAGGAACAAGACAAGGATGTCCACTATCACCACTATTATTCAACATTGTGTTGGAGGTTCTAGCCAGAGCAATTAGACAAGAAAAAGAAATACAAGGCATCAAAATTGGAAAGGAAGAAGTAAAACTATCACTGTTTGCAGATGATATGATACTATACGTCGAAAACCCGGAAAAATCCACAACAAAACTACTAGAGCTAATAAATGAGTACAGCAAAGTAGCAGGTTACAAGATCAATATTCAAAAATCTGTAGCATTTCTATACACTAGTAATGAACAAGCTGAGGGGGAAATCAAGAAATGAATCCCATTTACAATTGCAACTAAAAGAATAAAATACCTAGGAATAAATTTAACTAAAGAGACAAAAAACCTATATAAAGAAAACTACAAAAAACTGCTAAAAGAAATCACAGAAGACCTAAATAGATGGAAGGGCATACCGTGTTCATGGATTGGAAGACTAAATATAGTTAAGATGTCAATCCTACCTAAATTGATTTACAGATCCAATGCAATACCAATCAAAATCCCAACAACTTATTTTTCAGAAATAGAAAAACCAATAAGCAAATTTATCTGGAAGGGCAGGGTGCCCCGAATTGCTAAAAACATCTTGAGGAAAAAAAACGAAGCTGGAGGTCTCGCGCTGCCTGACTTTAAGGCATATTATGAAGCCACAGTGGTCAAAACAGCATGGTATTGGCATAAAGATAGATATATCGACCAATGGAATCGAATAGAGTGCTCAGATATAGACCCTCTCATCTATGGACATTTGATCTTTGATAAGGCAGTCAAGCCAACTCACCTGGGACAGAGCAGTCTCTTCAATAAATGGTGCCTAGAGAACTGGATATCCATATGCAAAAGAATGAAAGAAGACCCATCTCTCACACCCTATACAAAAGTTAACTCAAAATGGATCAAAGATCTAAACATTAGGTCTAAGACCATAAAACAGTTAGAGGAAAATGTTGGGAGATATCTTATGGATCTTACAACTGGAGGCGGTTTTATGGACCTTAAACCTAAAGCAAGAACACTGAAGAAGGAAATAAATAAATGGGAGCTCCTCAAAATTAAACACTTTTGTGCATCAAAGAACTTCATCAAGAAAGTAGAAAGACAGCCTACACAATGGGAGACAATATTTGGAAATGATATATCAGATAAAGGTCTAGTATCCAGAATTTATAAAGAGATTGTTCATCTCAACAACAAAAAGACAGCCAACCCAATTACAAAATGGGAAAAAGACTTGAACAGACACCTATCAGAAGAGGAAATACAAATGGCCAAAAGGCACATGAAGAGATGCTCAATGTCCCTGGCCATTAGAGAAATGCAAATCAAAACCACAATGAGATATCATCTCACACCCACCACAATGGCCATTATCAACAAAACAGAAAATGACAAGTGCTGGAGAGGATGTGGAGAAAGAGGCACACTTATCCACTGTTGGTGGAAATGTCATATGGTGCAACCACTGTGGAAGGCAGTTTGGCAGTTCCTCAAAAAGCTGAATATAGAATTGCCATACGACCCAGCAATACCATTGCTGGGAATATACTCAAAGGACTTAAGGGCAAAGACACAAATGGACATTTGCACACCAATGTTTATAGCAGCGTTATTTACAATTGCAAAGAGATGGAAACAGCCGAAATCTCCATCAACAGAAGAGTGGCTAAACAAACTGTGGTATATACATACGATGGAATACTATGCAGCTTTAAGACAGGATAAACTTATGAAGCATGTAATAACATGGATGGACCTAGAGAACAATATGCTGAGTGAGTCTAGCCAAAAACTAAAGGACAAATACTGTATGGTCCCACTGATGTGAATGGACATGCGAGAATAAATTTGGAATATGTCCTTGATAACAGAGTCCAGCAGGAGGTAGAAACAGGGTAAGATAATGGCCAATTGGAGTTGAAGAGATACAGACGGTGTAACAGGTCTAGATACAAAAACTCAAAAATGGACAGCACAATAATACCTAATTGTAAAGTAATCATGTTAAAACACTAAATGAAGCTGCATCTGAGCTATAGGTTTTTCTTTTGTCTTGTTTTGTTTTGTTTTGATTTTACTATTATTACTTTTATTTTTTTCTCTATATTAACATTCTATATCTTTTTCGGTTATGTTGCTAGTTCTTCTAAACCAATGCAAATGTACTAAGAAATGATGATCATGCATCTATGTGATGATGTTAAGAATTACTGATTGCATATGTAGAATGGTATGATCTCTAAATGTTGGGTTAATTTCTTTTTTTCCGTTAATTAAAAAAAAGAGAGAGAGAAGGGGTAATTGGAGCTGAAGGGATACAGACTGTACAACGGGACTGGATATAAAAACTCAGAAATGGACAGCACAATACTACCCAATTGTAATGCAATTATGTTAAAACACTGAATGAAGCTGCATGTGAGGTATAGGTTTTTTGCTTTTGTTTTTTTTTTCTTTCTATTATTGTTTTAATTCTTATTCTGTTGTCTTTTTATTTCTTTTTCTAAATCGATGCAAATGTACTAAGAAATGATGAATATGCAACTATGTGATGTTATTAAGAATTACTGATTGTACATGTAGATTGGAATGATTTCTAATTGTTCTGTTAATTCTTTTTTTAATTAATAAAAAAAATTTACATTCATGCATTTAAAAAAAAAAAAGAAAGAAAGTAAAAAGACAGCCTACACAATGGGAAACAATATTTGGAAACAATATATCAGATAAAGTTCTAATATCCAGAATATATAAAGAGATTGTTCAATTCAAAAACAAAAAGACAGACAACCCAATTACAAAATGGGAAAAAGACTTGAACAGACACTTCTCAGAAGAGGAACTACAAATGACCAAAAGGCACATGAAAATATGCTCAACTTTCCTGGTTATTAGGGAAATTCAAATCAAAACCACAATGAGATATCATCTCACACCCACCAGAATGGCGATTATCAATAAAGCAGAAAACGACAAGTGCTGGAGAGGATGTGGAGAAAGCGGCACACTTATCCACTGTTGGTGGGAATGTCAAATGGTACAACCACTGTGGAAGGCAGTTTGGTGGGTCCTCAGAAAGCTAAGTATAGAATTGCCGTATGACCTGGCAATACCATTGCTAGGTATCTACTCAGAGGACATATCGGCAGGGACACAAACAGACATTTGCACACCAATGTTTATAGCAGCCTTATTTACAATTGTGAAGAGATGGAAACAGCCAAAATGTTCATCAACAAATGAGTGGCTTAACAAGCTGTGGTATATACATATGATGGAATATTATGCAGCTGTAAGACAGAATAAAGTTATGAAGTATGTAACAACATGGATGGGCCTTGAGGACATTATGCTGAGTGAAATTAGCCAGAAACAAAAGGACAAATACTGTATGGTCTCAGTGATATGAACTGACATTAGTGAATAAACTTGGAGAATTTCATTGGTAACAGAGACCATCAGAAGATAGAAATAGGGTAAGATGTTGGGTAATTGGAGCTGAGGGATGCAGATTCTACTACAGGCCTGATTGTAAAAACTCAGAAGTGGATAGCACAATACTACCTAACTGTAATACAATTATGTTAGAACACTGAATGAAGCTGAATGTGAGAATGATAGAGGGAGGAGGGCTAGGGCACAAATGAAATCAGAAAGAAAGATAGACGATAAAGACTGAGATGGTATAATCTAGGAATGCCTAGAGTGTATAATGATAGAGACTAAATGTACAAATATAAAAACATTTTTGCATGAGGAAGAACAAAAGAATGTCATTACTGCAGGGTATTGAAAATAGATGGTAATTAATATTTTAAAATTTTATCTTATGTGTGAGACTAAAGCAAAAAATGCTTATTTGGTACAAAATTTATATTTTGACTAGTGCATTTCCTAATATAACTTATGTGGACAGCTTAATTGAACACCATAAGTACATGGAACCTTGTGTAGGGCATGAGATTTTGTTGGTTTGTTCAGAGTGATGCCCCGATAAATCCCAGAGTGATTTGAACAGTGAATAAAAAAGCATTTGCAAAGTCCCCTTTGGGGAATGGTGAGAAAGGGGGAAAATTCAACTTCCCCAAGTTGAATTCTTGATATTCTCACAAGCAGTGTGGACAACCAAAGCAATAGGCTGAGCCCCCAATCTTGGGGTTTGTTCATATGAAACTTAACCCTACAAAGGATACGTCAAGCCTACTTAAAATTAGGCCTAAGAGTCACCCCCAAGAGAACCTCTTTTGTTGCTCAGATGTGGTCTCTTTCCCCAGCCAACACAACAAGCAAACTCACTCCTCCCCCTGTCTACATGGGACATGACTTCCAGGGGTGTGGACCTTCCTGGCAATGTGGGATAGAAATCCTAGAATGAGCTGAGACTCAGCCTCAAGGGATTGAGAAAAACCCTAGAATGAGCTGAGACTCAGCATCATGGGATTGAGAAAACCTTCTCGACCAAAACGGGCACGAGTGAAATGAGACAAAATAAAATATCAATTGCTGAGAGATTCCAAACAGAGTCAAGAGGTTAACATGGAGGTTATCTTACGCATAAACAGATATCACCTTGTTACTCAAGATGTAATGGAGAGGCTGGAGAGAACTTCCTGAAAATGTAGAGCTGTGTTCCAGTAGCCATGTTTATTGAAGATGATTGTATAATGATATAGCTTTCACAATGTGATGGTGTGATTGAGAAAACCTTGTGTCTGATGCTCCTTTTATCTACCTTATAAACAGACAAGTAAAACATATGGCATGAAAATAAATAATAGGGGGAACAAATGTTAAAATGATCAATGAAAGGGAGGAGTAAGGAGTATGGTATGTATGAATTTTTTTCTGTTTTCTTTTCATTTCTTTTTCTGAATTGATGCAAATGTTCTAAGAAATGATCATGATGATGAGTATGCAACTATGTGATGATATTGTGAATTACTGATTGTGTATGCAGAATGGGATGATCATATGTTAAGAATGTTTGCGTTTTTTACTTGTCATATTTTTTTAATTAAAAATTAATTTTAAAAAAGTATTTGCAAAGTCACCTTGGGGGAATGGTGAGAAAGGGGGAGAATTCAACTTCCCCAAGTGGAGAATTCTTGATATTCTCACAAGCAGTGGGGACAATGAAAGCAATAGGCCGAGTCCCCAATCTGGGGCTTTGTTCATATGAAATTTAACCCCACAAGGATAGGTCAAGCCTTTGTGTTAAAATAAATTTAGTAGATTGAATTGCTAGTGATCAATGAAAGGGAGGGGTATGGGATATGGTATGTATGAATTTTTTCTGTTTTCCTTTTATTTCTTTCTCTGAATCGATGCAAATATTCTAAGACATGATCATGATGATGAACATGCAAATATGTGATGATATTGTGAATTACTGATTATATATGTAGAATGGAATGATCACATGTTAAGAATGTCTGTGTCTGTTGTTATATTGAAAAAAAATTAATTAAGAAAAAGAAAAAAGAAAGACACCTGTGTTCATGGATTGTAAGACGTTAACTTTATCCAAAGTGATTTGCAGATTCAGTGCAATCTCAATGAAAATTCCAGAAACCTTTTTTACAGAAATGGAAAAGCCAGATCTCAAATTCATAACCGAATTAGGACTCCAAATAGGCAAAATAATCTTGGGGAAAAAAAAGAACAAAATTGGAAAACTCACACTTCTTTCAAACTTACTAAAAAAAACTACAGTAATCAAAACCATATACTATAACCAAGTGTACACTTATAAAAATGTTTTCTCATCAATTTTAACAAATGTACCACTTGAAAGCAAGGTGTTAATAATAGACTGATATATATGGGAAATCCGTATTGTATGCATGATTTTTCTGTAAACCTATAATTTCTCTAAAAAAAAAATAAATAAATGGGTGCATGGGTGGTAAAATGCTCGCCTTCCATGCAGGAGACCTGGGTTGATTTCTGAACCAAGCACCCAAAATAATAAATAAATAAATAATGAAATAATATGTACAGGTATGAAAAGAGCCATATAGCTCAATGGAATAGAAGGGAAAATCCAGAGATAAACCCTTACATATATGGCCAATTGATTTTCAACACAGATGTTATGTTGACTATTCTCTTCAACAATTGTTGCTGGGAAAACAAGACATCTACCTACAAGAAAAATGAAATTGAAATTAACACCATATGCAATAGTTAATTTAAAAATGGATCAATGACCTAGGTGTAAGTGTTGAACTCTTGGAAACAAACATTGGGGATAATCTTCAGGACTTTGTATTCAGCAATGGATTCTTAGATATGACATTAAAAGGATGAGCAACAACAACAAAATAGATAAATTGGATGTCATCAAAATTAAAAAATCAAGTGACACTATCAAGAAAGTGAAAAGACACCCCGTGGAATGGGAGGAAATATTTGCAAATCATAGATCTGATAAGGATTTAATATCCAGGATATATAAAGAGCTCCTACAACTCAACAACAAAAAGACGAACAACCCAATTAAAAATTGTTAAAACAGTTGAGTGTTGTTCGGCTATAAAAAGAAATGAAGTTCTGATACATGCTACAACATGAATGAACCTTCAAATCATTATGCTAAGTGAAATAAGCCAGACACAAAAGGACAAGTATTGTATGATTCCACTTATATGAAATATTTAGAATAAGCAAATTCATAGATATAGAAAATGAGTTAGAGGTTTCTGATGGCCGGTAGGCAAGAGGAGGAATGTGGAGTGATTGCTTAATGGGTATTAATAGAAAAATGTTTCTGTTTTGGGTATTGAAAAAGTTTTGTTAATGGATGATGGTAATGGTAGCTCAACTTTGTGAATATAATTATTACCACTTATTTCCACCTTTTTCTGATTGCTGAAATACTGTTATTGCATCAAGGCCTCCAAATGATTGGATGAAGAGACTTCTTTCATTGATGAAGTTGATCTCTTTTGTTGATTTTAGATTTAATATGCTAAAGATGCAATTGACTGGCTAATGATTTAAATCTATCCATTAAATACTGTGACAGTAACAATGAGGCCGGAGTTTGATTAAACAAGGGACCACCATTACCTAGCCAAGTTAAAATATGAAATTAACTATCACATGTTGTTTGAGCATTTCTTTTTATTCTTTTTTCTAGATACGAGAAAGATTCATGATTTATGAGTATTACAATATTTTCTCCCATTCTGTCTCTTGCATTTTTCATTCCTTTTTATGCCTTTTCATGAACATAAGTTTTAATTCTAACATGATCTTATTTAGTAGAACTTTTCTTTAGGTTTTTTTTGGTATGTTTTGTTTAAGAAATATTTTCCTACCCAGTGATCATGAAGTTACTCTCCTATGTTTATCTTCTAGAATCCTTACTGTTTTACTACTCACATGTATATCTACAATAACAAGGAATTGATATTTGTGTATGTTTTTTTGTTTTTTTTTTACCAAATGGCTATGCAGTTGATCCATTTACTGAACAAACCTTCCTTTCCCTTTCATTCCTATATTATTGTAAGTATGTTTTTTTTTAATTGACTGCCAGACACTGAGTAGGAGAAATCTGAGAGAAAATTGGAGGCTTTGAATAATGTCATCTTCTTCCAAAGAGGATTGGCTTTTCTTTCTGAAGACAGGCTAGGAGCAGGTCATCTTAATATAACCAGAGATTAGACAGACTAGAAATAGGCTTCTTCATACTTGTGAAGGCAAATCTATTTCCAGTTTACCTTTCCTCTTATGGTATATCCTTTTGGAGTCTCTCCTACAAGCCTTGGAGTTTTATTAAGGCCTCTTTCCTTGGGTGGGTTCTAAACGTTTGTTTCCCTAGCCCCATGATAATGCTGAAAGTGCTGCTCAACTTCTCACTTTTCAGCTTCTTTTTCTTTCAGCTTCTCAGCCTCTTAGGTGCAGCAGTAGACTCCATTGATGACTCCAGGGGAAAAGCAATACCAAATTTCAGCTCGTTCAAAACAAAACTGTGGCCCACAAAGTCAATGCAGAGGCTGAAGATGGTCAGATGATAGTGTGAGCTCAAATGTGACTCACAGTGAACTCACTTTGTGATGACATGTCCAGGTCCTGAATATGTGGAAATTGGCAAAATGGTCTCTCTGATCCTTGGGCGGAGGTACATTATGGGAGGAAGTGCTATTTAGAAGCCCCTAGAATTTCCCCTCCCTAAATTAATAAATGAGAAACAAAAGCACATCCTTCTTTCAGAGACTTGAAAGAAGAAGCAGGGATGGTTATACTTATCATATCCCCATTTAATTTACCTGTCTGGCCTGTCCAGATATCAGTTGGATTCCATATTCTAGCTGCGGACTATCCTAAGCAAAATGAATTGAGTCCAATTGGAGATGCTCTCCCTAATGCACTGCTTTTTCAGAGCAAATCAACACAGCTCTTGACATTTGGTGTGCAATAATTGACTGGACAATGCTTTTTATTTTTAAAAAATATTTTTATTAATAAAACAACATACAAACATTCTTAGCATACAAACATTCCATACATGGTGTACAATCAGTGACTCACAATATCATCACACAGTTGTGTATTCATCACCATGATCATTTTGTGAACATTTGTATTGCTCCAGAAAAAGAAATAATAAGAAAAAACTTGTACATACTATACCCCTCACCCCTCCCTCTCATTGACCGCTAGTATTTCCATCTACCCAATTTATTTTAACCTTTGTTCCCCCTATTATTTGTTATTTTTATCCATATTTTTTACTCATCTGTCCATACCCTGTATAAAAGGAGCATCAGATACAAGGTTTTCACAATCACACAGTCACATTGTAAAAGCTATGTCATTATACGATCATCAAGAAACAAGTCTACTGGAACACAGTTCTACAGTTCAGGCACTTCCCTCCAGCCACTCCAATACACAATAAACTAAAAAGGAATATCTATATAATGCCTAAGAATAACCTCCAGGATAACCTCTCAACTCTGTTTGAAATCTCTCAGCCACTGACACTTTATTTTGTCTCATTTCCTCTTCCCTCTTTTGGTCAACAAGGTTTTCTCAATCACTTGATGCTGGATCCCATCTCATCCTGGGATTTCTGTCCCACATTGCCAGGGAGGTTTACACCCCTGCGAGTCATGTCCCACATAGAGAGGGAGGGCAGTGAGTTCACTTGCCATGTTCTCTTAGGGAGAGAGGCCTCATCTGAGCAACAAAAGAGGTTCTCTGAGGGTGACTCTTAGGTCTAATTTTAAGTAGGCTTAGCCTATCCTTTGCAGGAATAAGTTTCATAGGGGCAAACCCCAAGATCGAGGGCTCAGCCTATTGATTTGATTGTCCTCACTTCTTTTTTTTTTCAACTGATTATTTTATTTATTTGTAACTTAAGGGTTTAGATACTTAAACTTTTTTCTTTGACTTTTTTTGTGAAAAATAACATGTACAGAAAAGTAGTAAACTTAAAAGGACAGCAGTTATAGATCTGTTATAGAACAGATTTCAGAGTTTGGTATGGGTTATAATTCCATTATTTTAGGTTTTTACTTCTAGCTGTTCTAAGATACTGGAGACTAAAAGAAATGTCAGTGTAATGACTCAGCAATCATATTCATTTGTTAAACCCTACCTTCTCTGTATAACTCTACCATCACCTTTGATCTTTGTATTGATAGTGTATTTTTACCCATACCATTTTTCAAGGACTGCCAGAGAAATTTACTTTTGCCTGGTTGTGCTAACAGTATGTCTTCACAGTATAGCTTCAGGGCTATATAAATTTCCTTCTTGCTCATATAATGCAGTCTGCAGAAATCTTGATCATCTTTGTCCTAGTTTGCTAGCTGCTGGAATGCAACACACCAGAGACAGATTGACTTTTAATAAAAGGGGATTTATTTCATTAGTTCTTCAGAGGAAAGGCAGCTAACCTTCATCTGAGGTTCTTTCTTATGTGGGAAGGCTCAGGGTAATCTCTGTTGGCCTTCTCTCCAGGCCTCTGGGTTCCAACAACTTTCCTTGGGGTGAGTCCTTTCTGCATCTCCAAAGGCCTGGGCTGAGCTGCGAGTGCTGAGATGAGGAATGCCGAGCTGCTTTGGCTGTGCTACATTGCGCTCTCTCATTTAAGCACCAGCCAATTAAGTCAAACGTCATTCATTGCAGCAGGCACGCCTCCTAGCCGACTGCAGATGCAATCAGCAACGTTCCATTGGCTCATGTCCACAGCAACAGAACTAGGTGCCTTCACCTGGCCAAGTTGACAACTGAATCTAACTACCACAGTCTTGATATTCCACAAAACATCACACGGTTCCACTAGATTGGTAACATTATGCTGATTGGAGCAGATGAGCAGAACACAGGGAATGTGAGGGTGAGAGTAAATCCCACAAAAATTCAGAGGCCTGCCACCTCTTTGAAGTTTCTGGGATTCAACAGTATAGAGCACAGTGATATATACTCCAAGATAAAAGACAACTTGCTTCACTTTATACCACCACTAAAAAAAAAGAAATGCAATGCTCTGTAGGCATGTTTGGATTTGGGAGGTATCATATACCACATTTGAGTGTGTTACCTCAACATATCTATAGTCACTCAAATATCTGCCAGTTTTGAATGGGGACCAGAGCAAAATATGGCTGTGCAGCAAGTTTAGTTGCACTGCAAGCCAGTTGTAACTGGTCTATATGATCCAGCAGATCCAATGACATTTGAAGTATCTATGGAAAACAGGGATGCTTATGGAGACTCTGACAAACACCAGTAGGAGAATAACAGCAAAGACCTCAAGGCATTTGGAGCAAATCTATGTCCTCATGTGAAGATAATTATTTTCCTTGTGAGAAACAACTTCTGGTTTGCTACCGAGCCTTGGTAGAGAATGAATGCCAAATCATGGCACATCAGGCGACCATTGGTCTGAGTTTTTCTCTTAGGTATAAGGTTAGACCTATACAACAGCAATATATCATCAAATGGTGTATAAAAGATAAAGTTTCAGGCATATTTTGAAATACAGAAAGGTTGCATGAGCAATGGTACACCAACTCCTGATGTATTGACTTCCTCCCCCTCAATTGATGCCTGTGGCCCCTGGGGTGCTCCAAATGGTCAGTTGTCTGAGGAAGAAAAAACTTCAGCTCGGTTTACAGCTGCATATACATGATTGTTGATATCACCAGAAAGTGGACAGCTGCAGTGAACATCTGCAGGATAGGAGTGAAAGGAAATCCTCCCAGTGGGCAGAAACTTCAGTGATATATTTAGTTATCCACTATGCCTGGAATGAGAGATTGTCAGAAGTATTGATAGACACTAAATCATTGTTAATGATTAACTGAATAGTGAGGAACTTGGAAGGAACAGAACTAGGAAATTGCTCACTGGAATTCTTGGAAAGAGTTGTATGAATGGATCCATCTGAATAGGCACTGTTTTAGTTTGGTAAATGCTGTCAGAATGCAATATACCAGAAATGGAATGGCTTTTAAAAAGGGAATTTATTATATTACAAGTTTCCAGTTCTAAGGCCATAAAAATATCCAAACTAAAGCACCCAGAAAAAGATACCTTGATTCAAGAAAGGTCAGTGTCTGTCACATGGGAAGGCATATGGCTGGCATCTTCATCTTCTCCTGGCTTCTGGTTTCAAATGTCTCTCTCGGCCCCTGCAGATCCTTCTGGCTTCTAGCTTGCTTAGCATTCCAGGGGAAGGCACATGGTAACATCTGCTGGGCTCTGTGTCTCCAAACATGTGTGTCTAGATGTCTGCTCTCTCTGTCAGCACTCCAAGTATCTCCTTCAGCACTCCAAGCATCTCCAAATGTCTGAAGATATGTTGCTACTGGTTTCTGTCTAACTTCTGTCAGCTTTCTCAGCTCCTGGCATCTCCTGCTTTTTTCTGTATTTCCAAATGTCTGTGTCTATGCCTTTTCTCTCTGTCAGCACTGAGCTTTCTCCAAAATGTTTCCTCTTTTAAAGGACTCCAGTAAACTAATCAAGACCCACCTTGAATGAGCAGAGGCACACATCTCCATCTAATCAAAAGGTCACACCCACAACTGGGTATGTCACATCTCCATGGAAACAATCCAATCTAAGTTTCTACTCCACAATATTGGATCAGGATTAAAAGAAACACAGCTGCCTCCACAAGATTGGATCAGGAAAAAGGAAATGGCTTTTTTGGGTTACATAACAGCTTCAAACAGGCACATAAGGCACATAAGGCTTTTGTGTCCCATGTGAATGCCTACCAATGGCATTCACTGCAGAGGAGACTCTTCATAATAGTTGGACTAAATGATGTCTCTGCGGATACCTCCCCCAGTTACTTAATTCTAGCTCAATGGACCTGTAAACAAAGTGACCTTGGTGGTAGGGATGGATGCTACAGTGACCTGGATAATGCTAATATAAGTGCCTGCTTTGCCAAGAGCAGAGAGCAACACTGAGTCCCTCTTATGGCACCATTCCCTGGAAGAAATCAGCCAGCCACTGGCAGGTTGATTACATTGGACTTCTTCCATCACAGAGTGGGCAGAGATTCATCCTCACTGGAATAGACACACAATCTGGATACAGCTTTGCTTACTCTTTGTGTAATGCTTCTTCTGCAAGAAGCACCATCTGTGGACTTACAGAATACCTTATCTGCAATCATGGCATGCTTTACAGCATTGGATCTGATCAAAGAACCCATTTTACTGCAAAGGAAGTGCAACAATTGACTAATGTCTACAGAATTAACTAATCTCACCACATATCCTATTATTCCTAAGGGGCTGGCCTAGTTGAAATGCGGAATGGCATAAAGACTCAGTTATAGCATTTGTTAGACAACACCCTGAAAGGAGGCAGTACATGCTTTGAATTAGAGACCATCATATGGTGTCCCCGCCCCATATCCAGACTACATGAGTCTGCAAGTGGGAGTAGTTCCTCTTGCAATTACACTTAATAACTTACTAATGAATTTTTGTTTCCTGTCCCAGCAAATATGAGTTCTACTGGTTTGGAGATCTTAGTCCCCAAGGGAGGAATGTTTCCACCAGGAGATACAACAATAGCTCTGTTGAACTTCAGTTTGATACTTGGTACTTCCACTTTACAATTTTGTGTTCCTTATGCCATTGAACTAACGAAAGAGGCTAATCAACTAGCAGAAGTTATTGATCTCATTATTAAGGATAAATTGGATGGCTGCCACACATAGAAGCCAGGGGGACTGTATCTGGAGCCCATGGAATTTATTGAGTCATTTCCAAAGAATACATGTCCAATGGTAAAGATTAATGGAAAATGAAAGGGCAGGGCAATTGAAGACTCAAAGCCTTTGGGAATGAGTATTTAATTGCTCCCTAGGTAAAGACCTTGGGCAGTTAAAATTCTGCCTGTGAGAGCAAGAGAAATATAGAATGGGGAGTGGAAAAAGGCAGCCATATACATCAAGTACAATCTCATAACATACCTGATAAATGAGGACTGTGGAAGTCGCACATATTTTCTTTTTGCATGCTGTATGTGTGTGTTATTGGAATATACTAACCATTTTCTTCTTCCATCTCCTTCTTCCCATTTTTATTTTACGTACAAACTGTTTGAGATTAATTTTACAAATTAATATTTAGAGCATGGAAAACTGAATGGGACCATGACTAAATTTGAAGAGAAATTAATACAGCCAGAAATGGATACAACAACAGTTGGCACTCTGCATCTTCTCATTTTGGGAAAAGCTGCAAATTTTTTCACTTGTAAGAAGGACAGCCATGTCTTGTTAGATAGAAATACTGAGTTGGTTTTTTTTTTTTAGTTGTTTTATTTTTGTATGAGGGCCAATCATAATGTAGAAGGATACAAATGGAAGCTTATATCCAAAAGGGTAGACTATTCTAGGTATCAGTTTATTAACTTTCAGCTCCTACTTCACTCTTCAGTATCTGTTCTGCAGTAATGGACTGAACCCTTCTGAAGCTATTGGACTGAACTCTCAAACTCCCCTCTTTTATAAAGAACGTAATGTTAAGCTTTTCAGTAGAGGGCACTGGAGGGACATTGCAGAGGAAGGAGGCTTCTTTCCCTGATTCCAGTTGCTGTGTTTTGCTTTTTCTTGCTCCTGCTACACTGTCAGCAGTGTGTTTTGTGAAGACATCCAATACTGCTCTATCCAGCCATATGCCAAGAGTATGCAATCCCTTGGAGATTTTGCAGTTCTGGTCTGGATCTAGGACAATCCTGCTATGGCTCTTCTCACCCAGACATTACACTCCAAGTCTTGTGACTGCATTGAGGCCCCAAATCCTGCTGCATGCTTGCTTGTCAGTCTTGGCGCTTCACATCCCAAAAGGTTGTTTCCTGCTTACCCAGGGACTGTAGACTAGCTCTGGTGCCAGCAACCCAGCAAACTTCTCTGCCATCTGGTACACTTTGCAACCACACCTTCTCCAATGAGGTTGCAATTTGGGGGAGGAGGTGCCCCCTTCCTTGGATACATTCCCTTAATCCTAGGGTACATGTTTAAGCTTTCTTTATATTTTTATATTTGCTCTCTTTAATAGTTTAATAATTATTTATATTAAACTTCATCTTTTTAAATTACTATGTGATTTCTCTCTCCCAGTTGGACTCAGACTGATATACAGAGTGATAATTAAGGAAAGTCGAAGACCATTAGCTGGGCAGCCAACCTATAAATCAATTAGGTCAAATTGGAACAGGAAGCCAAAGAGCTCCAGGAGGGATTCTCCAGGATAAAACTGCAACTGATAGATTTTCTGACCACATGGAAAATTTAATTGAAAGGCTGTGAAGAGTGTACCCTTGGAAATTATCTACACATATATATAGAATCATAAGCAAATTAAAAGTTTATTTGAGTATATGGGAAATTGTGTCGAGAAGCTATAGTTAAAGTGAGAGGAATTGGTACATAATTCCTTTAAGTACATAAAGACCTAAGAAAATGAAAAATGATGCAATTATTAAGATCCAGAATTAGCAACTAAT
Source organism: Tamandua tetradactyla (assembly GCF_023851605.1). NCBI lineage: Eukaryota > Metazoa > Chordata > Mammalia > Pilosa > Myrmecophagidae > Tamandua > Tamandua tetradactyla. Next base: position 155,083,917 of record NC_135328.1, on the reverse strand, counting down.
TGCAAAAGAAAGGAAATATAATCATAACATGCTACTTGCATCTTCAGTTAACAATATCGATAATTATAAAGTAATTTAATCAAACTTGTATGAACTTGTGATGGAAGATAGGGGATGAGAAACAAAGTTGGGGATAGAGTGATATAAGAAGCTGAGTCCTCAATCTATATCATATAAATCAATAAATAATATCTAAGATTGATAAATTTGCAGTCTAAGCATAAAACATAGAAACACAGAGCTAGGTATCAGAGTGGCATAAGTGGTTGCCAAATCTAAGGAGGGGGCACAGAGGTTTTTTCTTTTTAAATAATGTCTCGTTATATGAATTCTGAATTTCTGGTCTCTTTGAGTAGAACTCTTTGAGTCGTAAGATCTAAGTCTCTGTAAGACTGCCATGCAACCAGCTGCTTTCAAACAAATAAACAAAGTGAAAGCCAACCAACCAAAGCATGATGAATTGATTGAAAAGGGCTGGAGCCTGGGAAACACACATATGCACCTAGTACAGGGCTAGTTAAGTCCAAATGCTGTAGGAAAGGTTCACTTAAACGTGCTGAACTCTAAAGAATCCCATCTTGTGAGAAGGGGAGGAACCTTAGAATTTTTACAAATTTATTGAAATCAAGGATGGAGGAGCATGAGAGGATTTTGTGGATTAAAACCACTACCACCTCCACAAGAGGGTTATTAGTGAAGGCCAGTGCAGGTTAACAAGAACCAGTACTTCAAGAAGAGTCTCTTTTCCTCACTGGTGACATTGCTAGACAGGTAGGTCTGGAAAGTGCATTAGGACTTTGACACATTTTCATGATACTTTATGGTTGTGTAAAAGAAACGTGGGTTAGATATTATTTACAATTAAGTGGAGTATCCACTGGTTTAATAAGCATACTCAAATGGTACTGATTTATTGAGTGTCAGTGTAAAGAAAGTTTTCCAGGACCTTGTCTGCAGTTCTTTCTTGTTCAACATCATTACCTATGGTTGGAATGAAATTTGGGATACAGAAGTTATATATTAAGACTCTTTTGCAAGCGACAGAAAGACCAACCCAAATGGACTTAAGCACGAAAGAACTTACTGACTTCTTAAAGTCCAGAGCTAGGGTGGGTTCAGGCAGCTTGGGACCTCAGACTGGCTCTTAAACTGGCCCTTGTCCTCTCGAGATAAACAGAAAGCCATAGAGTGATATGAGCGTCATAAAGGAAAAATGCATAGGTACAGATGGGTTAAAAAGAAGGAGCTATCAGATCCACTTGGGAATCTGTTGCCTCATCTATAAAGTGGGTATGATAATGGAACTTTTCCTGTAGAATTGCTAGTTATAGCTAATATTTCCTGAGAGCCTAGGATATGCCAGGTATCATGCCAAATGCTTTAAACATACATTTCATTTACCTATGGGATAGATATTATTACTCTCATTTTCAGATAAAGAAATTGAGGTACAGGAAGAAAATTTTCTTAGTCATAGGAAAAAAAAAAAAAGGGTAGATCAAGGACTCAAACTCAGGTAGAGGCCAATCCCATGCTTTTAACTCTATATTCTTTGGCTCTCTATGAAATATGTGCAAAATATTTAGCACAATACCTGACACATAGTAAACACTCAACAAATGTTAGCTGTTGCTTTTTTTGCTGTTGTCATTGTCATTAATATTACTATATCGGCTTGTCTCGAAACACACTCCTACTTGGGCCATAATTATAGCTCAGCCATCATATCTCAACAGTGACCTGGCTAATGGAAATGCCCTAGTTTATACTATTTCATCCTCTATAATCATTCAGCACTTTGAGCAGGGATTTTCTGGCATGCTTGCCACATAAAATTCAGTTCTAGTTCCTCTCCAACATTTCTTGAACTTTCCTGACAAGCTCAGATAAGGACGAGGTGAAAAACTGCAAATCCAGCAGGAAGTCCTTTTCAGAGAGATCTGTCTTCTTTAAAAGTCACATAAGATTAATGTTAAGTGGTCAGACTTCTAACAATGATGTAGTTGGGTGCACTCTCTTTTTGGCAAGGAGTTAAAGATCACAGAATAGTCACCTTATTCTACGGCCCAAGGAGTATACCTTTGGAGTATTCCACTAGCTCAGCATCATGGACTGCACAGCTGATTTCTGTGCCCCTCCTTTTCTTATCACGTTCATCAGCATGTCTATGGGTTTTACAGTTGGGGAATTGCTGTTAGTAGCTCTATGATGGCTGATTGTTTCTCCATCTGGAAATCTGCAAAATGCAAAGTGTTCATACCTCAAATGTCATCTGCTACCAGGGAGCTCTCTCCCACATGATCCTATGCAAGTCTTGTCCTAAGCACCAAAAAGAGGCTTGAAAGCTGACTTGATTTCTGCTCTGATGAAAACTAGGTTAGGGTTGTTTCGATAAGATTTGGACCCCCTTCTTGGGGGCATATCCCAACAAAGCCCACAGCGGTGAGAAGAGGAGTCATGAATCGCTGGATGAACTCCAAAGCCAGCTGGAGCAGTGGTTCTCAAACTTGGATGTCCCTTAGCATTAACCTGGGGAGATTAAAAAAATTCCCAATGCCTTTGCCATCACATCCGAATCTCTGGGATTGGGAACCAGGCATCAGTTTTTTAATTCCCCATATGATTTCAATGTGCATCCAAGGATGAGACCCACTGACCCTATAGTGGTGTTTCTTTTAATTTATATAAATGTATTCCTTAATAAAAATCAATGCAGTGATTGCAAATTTCCACTTAGTTATTACAGGGTTCTCTTCATTTTGCCTCCATGAATAAATAGAATTTGCAATAATGAAAACTGGATGGTTAAAAAGTAAATATATAATAGATACAATTTTAGCTAAGTTAAATATTGTTCCCTACATCTAAATTTACCATTAGTTTTCTCAGCCACTCAAGCAAATATGATGAAATGGGTTGATTTAAGCAGTGGGAATTTATCAGCTTATGGTTTTGAAGCCCAAAGAAAATCCAAATCAAGCCATCATCAAGATGATACTTTCTCCCCAAATATTGTGTTGTCCTAGGGTTGAGTGTAGGTAATTCTAGGGTCCTTACCTTCTCACATGGTGATGACTCTTGGTCTCTTCTTTCCTTTCTGATTCCATTTTAGCTTCTTGCTTCTGGGGACTTTCTCTCTCATGTCTGAATTCATTCTGTTTATAAAGGACTCCAGTCATAGGATTAAGATCCATCCTGATTGAAGTGGAGCATATCTTAATTGATGTAACCTCATCCAAAGGTTCTACTTACAATGGATTCATGCTCACAGGAATGGATTTAATTTTTTAAGCATTTTTAAATTGTGAAATATAGCATATGTAGAAAATGCAATTAATTTCAAAGTACACTTCAGCAATTAGTTATAGAATATATTTCAAGGTTTGATATGGGTTACAGTTCCACAATTTCGGGGTTTTCCTACTAGCTGCTCCAAGACACTGGAGACTAAAAAGAAATATCAATATAATGATTCAGTAGTCATACTCATTTGTTAAATCCTAACTTTTTTGCTTTAACTCTTCCTACTCCTATGATCCTTTTCCAAATCTTTAGGGATTATTGGGTTATGCCCATTCCAACTTTTTTCATGTTGTAAAGGGGTGTCAACAATATGGAATAGGGGATGCAACTGGTTGATGTTCTTGGGGAGACTGGCACCTCTGGTTTTCAGTACTTATATGGTCTAGAAACCACCTGAAGGTTTTAGGTTTCTGAAAAGTAAATTCAGAGCGTGAAATGTGTAGGATCTCAGATAGAGTCCTGGGTATTCTTTAGGGTTAACAGGAATGATGTTGGTTGAGGTTTGACAAGCCGTGGCAATTAGCAGTATCTAGTGGAAGCTTGCATAAGAGTGGCCTTCACTGATCTGAATAGGACTAAGGTAGGTCAGGATACAAGGTAAAGGATGATATTGACTATATTTTAAAGCTTCAATTTCTGTGAGACCAAAGGGAGAGATGTTTATTTGGTGCGAAATTTTTATTTTGGGTAGTGCATTTCCTAATTTAACTTGTATGATCAGTTTATTTGAACACCATAAGTGCATGGAATTGAATAGGGCATGAGATTTGTTGGTTTGTCCAGGTTAGAGTGATGTCCTCATATATCCCAGAGTAACTTGGGGAGTGAATAAAGAAGTATTTGTGAAGTCCTCTTCAGGGGCTGGGGAGAAAGAAGGAAATATTCAACTTCCCCATTTGGAAAGTTTCTGATATTCTTGCAAGCAGTGGGGACACCAAATCAATAGGCCAAGCCCTTGATCTTGGGGCATGTTCCTATGAAACTTTTTCCTGCAAAGGATAGGCTAAGCCTAGTTAGAATTAGACCTAAGAGTCACCACAACAGAACCTCTTTTGTTGCTTAGATGTGACCTTTTTCTAAGCCCATTCAGCAGGTGAACTTACTTCCCTCCCCCCGACATGGGACATTGACTTTAGGGGTATAAAACTCCCTCGCAATGTGGGACAGAACCCCCAGGATGAGCTAGGACCTGGCATCATGGGATTGAGGAAGACTTTTTTGACAAAAGAGGGAAGAGAGAAATGGACAAAATAAAGTGTTAGTGGCTGAGAGATTTCAAACAGAGTCGAGAGGTTATCCTGGAGGTTGTTTTTATGCATTATATAGATATTCCTTTTTAGTTTATTGTGTATTGGAGTGGCTGGAGGGAAGTACCTGAAACTCTTGAGCTGTATTCCAGTAGCCTCGATTCCTGAAGACAATTGTATAAAGGTATAACTTTTACAATGTGACTGTGTGATTGTGAAAACCTTGTGTCTAATGCTCCTTTTATCCAGGGTATGGACAGATGAGTTAAAAATGTGGATAAAAATAACAAAATTATATGGGGGATAAGGGATAAAATAAAATGAGTAGATGGAAATACTAGTGGTCAATGAGAGGGAGGGGTAAGAGGTATGGTATGTATGACTTTTTTCTTTTTCTGGAGTGATGCAAATGTTCTAAAAAATTATCATGGTGATGAATACACAACTATGTGATGATATTGTGAGTCACAGATTGTGCACCATGTATGAAATGTGTGTGTGAAGATTTCTCAATAAAAATATTAAGAAAAAATAGCCTTTCAGACTCTGTTTGAACACTCTTAGTCACTGATACCTTCTTTTGTTACATTCTTTACCCTTTTTGATCAAGGAGGCATGGTCGATCTCATGGTACCAGGGCCAGGCTCATCCCTGGGAGTCATGTCCCACTGTAGGGGGGTGGGTAATGATTTTACTTGCAGAACTGGGCTTAGAGAGAGAGAGGCCACATCTGAGCAACAAAAGAGGTTCTATGGAAGTAACTTTGAGGCATAATTATAGGTAGGCTTAGTTTCTCCACTACAGACTTAAATTTTATAAGAACAAGCCTCAAGATCATCGGATTAGCCTTTTAACTTGGGAGTCCCTAGTGTTTGAGGGTATCAGGGGTTTCCCAGGTGGGAGAGTTTAATAGTTCCAATTTTTTTCTCCTGTCTCTCAAGGGACTTTGCCAATAGTTTTTAATTATCTGCCTAGCATACTCTGGGATGTATCCGGGGATTACATTAAACTATACAGAATTACAAGTCCTTGTTCCCATTCAGGGCTCCATGTATATGGGTTATTTAAATGAATTATTCAGACAGGTTGAGTTAGATTGGGTGCTACAGAAAATTTAGGTTTGGACAAAATAAGGTTCTCTTTCTTTATTCTCATATAGTACAGTAAGGTTCAAAATTACAGACTCTCATCTTTTACCCTGTATTGTCCCATCCAAATCAACTTTGTTATTATCTATAATTGAAGCCTCATCTCTTTTTCAGTTTCTTTAACAGTTATTATATGTAGGAATGCTGTCTTTCAGAGTTGCAAAACTCCAACTCTCAGTCTTAGGTGTCACACAGGTACTCAAAGTTCCAGAGAAATACCAGGTTCTATGCATATAGCACAGCATCTCAGAATCTAGAAATAACACTGAAAGCTCAGGCAGAATAAATATGACTGTTATAAGAGCTTACAAAGTAGACCCTAATTTACTTATAAGTATTTTCTAAAAGAGAGCATACTGTATTTGTCTTTTTGTTTCTGGCTTATTTTGCATAACACAATGTCTTCAAGATTCATTTACCTCCTTGTATGCCTCATGATTTTGTTCCTTTCTGTAGCTGCACACTATTCCATCATGTGTGTACACCATAGCTTGCCTTTCCACTTCTCAATCATTGTACCCTTCAGCCATCTCCATGCATTGGGCATCATGGACAATGTCCAAAATAAACAATCCATATCCCATAATATCCTCACTTAGTTGTACAATCCTCATCACTTTCAATTTTAGACAATTTTCATTGCTCCAAAGAGAAGAATAATATATAAACACATCCTTACCAAAGAGAAAGTCCCAAACTCCCTTTAACTCTTGTCCTCCTGCCAAGACCCCCCAATTATTTACCCCTAAGCTTGCTGTGGTACTGGTGAGGTCTTCCTGTTAAATATAGGCCATACTATACAATAGTAGTTTTCCCTCTATACCCCTTTATTATTGACTCTCTGTACAAGATTCACACCTTTGAAGTGGTTCATGCAAGAACTTATTTGTATTTGTAGTGTTAATCAGTGAGATACATGGCTCTATTCAGCCCTTTCAATCATATCACCTTCAGTATGGCAGTATTACATATGAACCCACTAATAAACTACCATCATGTCTATCCATTCCCATACATTTAAGTTCAACCTCAAGAGGTAACTGTTTACCTGTGTTTATCATCTGTGTATCTCTAGGTCCCCTATATTCTACCTTATAAGATTCTGCATTTACCTTTACCAGGCCCATATTAGTGAAATCATGTAGTATCTATCCTTTTGTGTCTGGCCTATTTCACGCAGTATTACATCCTCCAGGTTTATCTATGTTGTCATATGCTTTGGGACCTCATTTTCATCTTACTGCTTTATCATATGTATAAACCACATATTGTTTACCCACTTATTTGTTGATGGACACTTGGATTGCTTCCATCTTTTGGCAGTTGTGAATAATTCCACCATGAATGTCAATGTACAAATGTTGTCACTGCTTTCAGCTCTCCTGGGTATATACTGAGTATTGCCACCATTCTAAACTAAATATTTAGTTTTTTGAGGAACCACCGAACTGTCTTTGACAGGGGCTATACCGTTACACATTTCTTACCAGTGGTGAATAAGTGTTCCAATTTCTCCACATGTGTTTGAACATTTATAGATTTCTGTTTGTTTAATAGTAGCCATTCTTATAGGTGTGAGATGATCTCTCATTGTAATTTTGATTTGCATTTCCTTACAGTTAATGAAGATAAACATCTCTTTCATGTCTTTTTTACCATTTTTATTTGCTCTTCAGAAAAACGTGTATTCATATCTTTTGTCCATTTTATAATTGGGTTGTTTGTTCTTTTGTTGTTGAGTTATATGACTTCTTTGATATCAAGCCCTTATCCAATATGTGGTTTACAAATGTTTTCTCCCATTGAGTTGGCTGCCTCTTCACCTTTTTGACAAAGTCCTTTTAAGCACAGAAACAATAATTTTGAGGCGTTTCCATTTATCTATTTTTTTCTTTCATTGCTTGTGCCTTGGATGTAAAGTTTTAGATGCTACTTCCTGTTATCAGGTCTTGAAGATGTTTTCCTATATTTTCTTCTAGAAGTTTTATGGTACTGGCTCTTACATTAGGTCTTTGATCCACTTTGAGTTAATTTTTGTACAGGGTTTAAGGTAGGGGTCCTCTTTCATTTTTTTGGCTATTTATATCCAGTTCTTCTAGGCTCCTTTATTGAAAAGAATATTCTGTCCCAGTTCAGTGGATTTTGAGGCCTTGTTGAAGATCAGTTGACCATAGCTCTGGTGGTCTATTTCTGCACTGTTAATTCGAGTCCATTGATCAATATGTCTATCTAGGGCTATGCTTTGACTACCGTGTCTTTATAATACCTTTTAAAATCAGTAAGTGTTAATCCTCCTACTTTATTCTTCTTTTTTAGAATATTTTTGGCTATTCAAGGTTTCTTTTTCTTCCAAATAGATTTGATAGCTAGTTCTTCCAAGTAAGTTGTTAGAATTTTGATTGGTATTGCATTGAATCTGTAGATCAATTTTGGTAGAACTGACATCTTAATGACATTTAATCTTCCTATCCATGAACAAGAACTGTCTTTCCACCTATTTAGATCTTGATTTATTTTAGCAATGTTTTATAGTTTTGTGTGTTCAGGTTTTTTAAATCCCTTGTTAAGTTTATTCCTAAATATCGGATTCTTTTAGTTGCTGTTTTGAATGGAATTTTTTCCTTAATTGTCTTCTCAATTAGGTCCTTACTTGTGTATAGAAGCATTACTGATTTTTGCACATTAATCTTGTATCCCGTCATTTTGCTGAATTTGTTTACTAGCTCTAGTAGCTTTGTTGTAGATTTCTCAGGATTTTCCAAGTACAGGATCATGTCATTTGCAAATAAAGTTTTGCTACTTCCTTTAATTTGGATTCCTTTTATTTCTTTTTCTTGCCTGATTGCTCTAGCTAGAACTAGCACAATGTTGAGTAATAGTGGTGACAGTGGTATCCTTCTTTCATTCCTGATTTTGGGGCAATGCTTTCTGTTTCTCACCATTGAGTATGATTTTGGCTGTGGATATGAAAAATCATACTCTTTATTATATTGAAGAAATTTCCTTTAATTCTCACCTTTTGAAGTGATTTTATCAGAAAAGGATGCTGAATTTTGTTGAATGCTTTTTCAATGTCAATAGAGATGATCATATGATTCTACCCTCTCAATTTGTTCGTGTGTTGTATTACATTGTTTGATTTTCTTGTGTTGAACCACCCTTGCATGCCTGGCATAAACCCCTTTTGGTTGTGGCGTATAATTCTTTTAATGTGTCTTTAAACAAACTATTTCATTGAGAATTTTTGCACGTATAAGGAATGGATTAAATTTAAGAACGAGTTTTTCTGGAGTGCATTCAGCTTCAAATCACCACACTATCTAGGTTATGCGTCTACTCCATGTAATTCCAACTAGGATAGTCAATGAAATTCAGGTGGTACCTGGACTGGTTTCACAAACGCAATTGCCTTCACTCCATTGTTTGGTGAAATTAAGAGGACTGAAGTAGTTAGAAGTCTCAGCTCAATGTTGGAAACCCAATCTTTTTGTTTGTTTGTTTGTTTTGGCTTTTATAAATGGGATTTATTAAGTTACAAGTCTGCAGTTCCAAGGAATTTAAAAGATCCAAACTAAGGCATCCATAGAAAGATACCTTGATTCCAAAGAAAGGCCGATGCCTGTCATATGGGAAGGCATGCAGCCCTCATCTGCTGGTCCTTGTTCCCAGTTCTTCTTTCCTTTATCTTCTAATTCTAGTGACTTCCTTTCTAAGCAACTGTAGGTACTGACTTAGCTGCTCTGGGGTTTCATCTCTTAGTTAGCATCTCATGGAAAGTCATAAGGCAATGTCTGCTAGACGCTGGTTTGTGTGTAGCAGCTTTTGGCTCTCTCAGCTTTTGGAGTCTGTGGGGCTTCTGCATTTCCAAACATCTGCATCTAAGATTTCTCCAAAATGTCTCCCCTCCAAATGACTCCAGTAAACTAATCAAGACCCACCTCAAATGGACAGAGTCACATTTCCATCTAATCAAAGGCCACACCCAGAATTAGGTGCATCGCATCTCCATGGAAGTAATCTAATCAAAAGGCTGTACCCACAATTGATTGGATCAGTATAAATGGGAACAATCTAATCAAAGGTTTCCACCCCAAACAGCAAGTCTGTCCCCACAAAATTGAATTAGGAAAAGAACATGGATTTTCTGGGATTCACAACATCCTCAAAACATAGGGGTCATTACAATAGATCCTAGAACATTAGGAAACTGTGTGACACCTGAGGCATAGTTAGTTTTGCAGCTCTGAAAGTCAGCATTATTCCATACAGCAAGTGGACATGATGGGAGAAATTCCAGGGCAGTGAACGACCCCTCCATGGGTCCTGTGGGTATAAACCCGATCTTAACTTCCATCAAAAGAGTGAGGAGGTGGTAGAGAGACTTCAGGATTGATCTACCAGACTAGTATCACATCACACACACACATACACATGCATGCAGACATATACACACTTCCCTGGCAAAGCCTTACTTTCCTTTAAGCCTATGGATATTTTTCAGTTTAGCCTTGATAGTGATCTTATGAGAAATTAGCTTGACCTATCTCAAAAGGACCCACAATTAAAGGTGAAAACAAAGATACATAATACACTTAGAGACCCATCTTTTCTAAAAGAAAGGAAATTATGGGTATCAGTCATAACCACAAAGGGTGGCAGGAGCATGTCCAAATCTTGATTTGCCTACACTTCTCCATATCTAGTCCTATTTACCATGGGAAATGAATCTGTATTTTAAGTGGAAGAAATTAGTCAAACTTCAGTCACTTGATAAAATTTTAAACTTGCAGGTTAAAAATCATCAAATCCTATTAAACTGTAGTTAATTAAATATGAATTAACATTCATTTTTAGAGTTTGGCTATTTTTGAATTTGTGAACTATTTTTCTTAATTGTCAGGAATCCAGAGCAGCCTGAGCTACTTCAGAAAGCGAATGGAAGGGATGTTGGGGAACTAATCCAATCAGGTGGGATAAAGAGTAACTGAAGGGGTGTACGGTGGTTCAGAGCCAGAATGCTCATCTGCTTTGCATTAGATTCCCAGCCTAGGCACACACAAAAAAGTATGAAAGAGGGGCAAGTTGTGTTGGTGAAGTTTCCTTTGTTTCTCTAAGACTGTTTGATATTATTTGGTAATTGAAATACATTGAACTGACTGATGCCAATCACTACTGTACATAGCTGTATAAGTTACATAGGCTGTACTCATACCTGTATACACACTCCAAGGGGACTGTGGGAACATTGTTCTTTATATAGGGAAATTTACTGGACTTTGGTTTAGGGGCAATGATTTATGTTTCAGAGGTTCCATCCCAAAGGGAAAAACCACAGTTCTCCCACAAGGCGGCCCTTCTCAGAGGATCCAAGATTTACCAGAAAAATAGGATTTGTTTGAGTGACAAATACCCTACCATCATATAACTTTGTCCACAGTCATCCTTGAAGAAACGTACAGATTTACTGGCCAACGCCTTCTCAGAAGCAAGAATATCCATTGGGCTAAGTGATCAGCAGTATTCCATAGTCAATTTTCTCAGCATTCTCTTGGATGCAAAATTCTTATTTCCCAATCCAGTGAGTTGCCTGTTGTCATTGTAAAAAGACATGACAACTTGTAACATCCATGTCCGACACATGAAACAACCTGAAATGACAGGATGATTGCACTCTGATGCTGGGCAGACATTTTACCCCAACTGAGCACCAAGGGATGTCTCCCTCTGAGATAACATGAGAGGCAGGAGGAAGCATCAGTCCCTTCTACCTTTGTTGATTAAGGGCTTCTGGAAAGACCAGAGTGCAGGTCTGGAATCAGAATCCTTTGAATCAACGAGTATCCCTGTATAGGTGGTAATGGAAATTGAAAAGTTGAAGAGGATCATGCCTGGTTTCTTTGGAAGGGAGGGGGCTTTACGTACATTTCAGAAAGAGGAAAAACATTTCTGAGGGACTTTTCACTTTCCCTTTACTCCTCAGATTTCAAAGTGGGAGAGAGTGAAAAGAGACCATCCTGAGCTAGAAGAAGAGCCTATTTGTCCAAGAAAGAGAGGTCCAGGTGCTGCAGAGTAGGATTCAAGAACAATAGCTAGATAAAACAACGGCTGTAGCTGAGGATTTGTGCATGGGGTGGGACACTTCTGAGCAGTGGGAGAAGCCACCTGTTTATCGGTAGAGATTGGCCCATATCTCAGTGACCTGAGGTACTGTTGGGGGTTGAATCATGTTCCCCTAAGTGTAAATCTTAATCTGTATCTCCTTCGGTGTAAATCCATTTGTAGCGTGTTAAGATGAGTCAGGGTATGGATTTATTTGTGAATGGGATTTTTGAGGATCCTATTTAATGAGGGAAATTGAATCAGGGTGAGCCTAAATTTCTATGACTGGAGTCCAATTATGCAAAGCAAATCTGGATGCAGTCAGAAAAAACCAGGGAATGAAGTAAAAATGCATCCATAATCCAAGAACTTCAAAGGTTGTGGTAAGCCAGCACCAGGGCACTACAGACTCCCAGAAGAATCACGGCCTAAATCATGATTAAAATCATGGAGACCTTGATTTTGTACTTCTAGCCTCCAAAACCGTGAGACAATGCCTGTTGTTTAAGCCTATCTGGTGTGTACTGCTTGTCAGCAGCACTGGTCAACTAAGACACTGGGAGACTGAGAGTCATGTGGGCCAAAGAGGTGGGCAATGTCAATTCATGTTACACCTTAGGACTTGAGGACCATGCCTTCCTTTTCCTCTCAGCCACTATTCTACGCCAGAGGGATGGACTAGAGTTTCAGGAAACACTAGTGGGGCCAAGCTATACATTTATTCATTTAACAAATACTGATTGAACAGGTACTGTGAGCTAAGATATGTGCTAGGTGATGGGAATATTCCGGTCATATGATGAACACACTTGCCAACCCTATGGAGTCACATACCAGCAGGAATATTTTGTTTTCAAAAATTAAAATAAGCACATACATTAAATAGTTATAAATTGTAATAGGTGTTGTGATGGAAATAAATAGGATATAGAGGTGGAGAATAATGAATACCTTGGGCGGTGGGGTAGAGTACCTCTTTGACTTCTCTGAAGGGGTGTGAAGGAGAATAAGTGAAAAGAAGTTTGCCAGGCAAAAGAGAGGTGGAGTGGGGCGGGGCAAGGTTTGGGGAGGAAGGGAGGAAGGGGCAGTGTGAAGCCCATTGTGCTGGTTTGAAATGATGTACATACCCTACAAAAGCCATGTTTTAATTCTAATCCCATTTTGTAAAGGCAGCCATTTCTCCTAATCCTTATTCAGGATTGTATGTTTGAAACTGTAATTAGATCATCCCCCCAGAGATGTGATTCCATCAAGAGTGGTTGTTAAGCTGGATTAGGTAGAGGTTTGTCTCTACCCATTTGGGTGGGACTTGATTAGTTTCTGAAGTCCTGTAAAAGAGGAATGGGAGATTTGGAGAGAGCAGAGAATGCTGCAGCACCGCGAAGTAGAGAGTCCACAAACCAGTGACCTTTGGAGATGAAGAAGGAAAATGCCTTCCCGGGAGCTTCATGAAACAGGAAGCCAGGAGAGAAAGCTAGCAGATGACAATGTGTTCACCATGTACCATTCCAGCTGAGAGATGCCCTGTGTTCACCATGTGCCTTCTAACTGGAGAGAGAAACCTTGAACTTCATCAACCTTCTTGAACCAAGGTATTTTTCCCTGGATGCCTTTGATTGGACATTTCTATAGACTTATTGTAATTGGGACATTTTCTTGGCCTTAGAACTGTAAACTAGCAACTTATCATATTCCCCTTTTTAAAATCCATTCATTTCTGGTATATTGCATTCTGGCAGCTAGCACACTAGAACACACATGAATTAGAAAAGGGTTTGACATAGTTAAAGTACAGGATGAAGTGCCTGATAGCTAGTGAGTGAGGGTAGGAGTGGTTTAAGATGAAGTTGAACAGACTGGGGTCAGATCATGCAGGACTTAAGTCATGGATAGGAAGCTTAGATTTTATTGTAAAAGCATTGAGAAATCATTGAAGGGGACCAGGGTGGAAAAAACATGAAGCTCCCTTTGGCTTCATGTTGTTAAATGAAATGGACAGATGTTGACCAAGAAATTACAGACTGAACTGGAAGGCAGCAAAAGCACTTATTTGGGGTCTTAGAATTGCAATTCAAGGAGCACAGATTTGGATAGCAACCCAAACTGTGTCCCATCTTGGGGCCTCCAAGCAAAGCTTTTTAGAGGGGGAGAAAAAGATTACATAAATTGTTCATAAAAAATTATGTTTGGTGGATTTTGAGGCTTTCGAAATGTCCTTCAATTTACAGTTTACCGATTTCTTTAGCATAGGATTGGCTCACGGCATCCAGGTGTCTTCAGAAACATTGCTGCTTTTGGTTTTGCATACCTTGTCAATTTGAGCTATCTGGCTGAGGCCCACATAAGAGTAACTTCCTCAGTGGCCTCCCCACTCCATTTTAAATCTGTTAGCCATGGTAACTCCATTTTGCTTTATCTCTTTTCTAACTGAAAAAAACTAGGGAGATGGTAGGGCTAGTATAAAAGACATCTTGTGTTTATATCTCAATGACTTGAGACTGCTCACTAAATCAGTTACGTGTTGAAGCTTTCTCTGATTTTTTATCTCTGCGTATTTTATTCTTTGCACTAAAAATTTTCAGTCTTTAATGACATCCAGGGGTGAAAGTCTCCCTGACGATGTGGGAGATGATTCCCAAGGATGAATCCAGACCTGGCACTGTGGGATCAACAATTCCATCCTGACCAAAAGGGGGAAAAGAATTAATTAATTCTTTATTGTAATTAACTAATTCTTTATTGTAATTAATAAAGTATAAGTGGCAGAGAGAGTTCAAATAGAGTTGAGAGGCTACTCTGGAGGTTGCTCTTATGCAAGCTTCCGGTAGACCTTGCTACCTATCATAACCTGCCAACCCCCAACCAGGACCATTCCAGCCAATCCTAAAGAACACCTAGGGCAATATATAAGAGTCCACAAGGGTTCCATGCACTATAGTAACTTTTCAGAAACCTACAACCTCCAGATAGGTCCCTGGTCCAGATAAGTCCTGAAACCTAGCCCAGCCTCTCCAGAACATCAGGTAGTTCCATCTCCCTCCCCGATATTAGTGACAGACCCTTTCAATATCAAAAACTTAGAATTGCCATAGCCCAAACAACCCCAAAGAGAGGTATGGAAAGATTAAACGTGATGGTGGAATTATATATAGAAGATAGGACTTAACAAATGAATATGATTGCTGAATCATTAAATTGATATCTCTTTCAGTCTCCATTATTTTAGAGCAGCTAGAAGTAAAAACCTAAAATTGTGAAATTGTAACCCATGCCAGAGGTTGAAATATGTTCTACAAGTAATTGTGGTGCTGTACTTTAAAATTTATAGCTTTTTTTGTATATGTGTTCACAAAAAAAGAAGGAAAAAAAGTCAATTGTGGTGATAAAAAGGTATTTAAACCCTCTAGCCTCCTATATTCTGGAGTAGCTAGAAGGAAAAATATGAGCGGATCATATGGTAGCCCATGACAAACTCTGGGCTCTGTCCTGTAAACTTGTTGAAGAGTGCTTTGAAAACTATTGCTTTTTTTGTTTCTTTGCTTTATATATATGTTACACTATGCAATAAAAAAAAGTTCTCTGTCCTTGCTGATTAGAACCACCTGGGGGAGCTTTGAGCACCTTCCAGATGACAGTTTCCACCCTTTACTAATTAAGTCAGAACTTCACCCATAAACAAAGTTGACAAACAAGTGACAAACTGGAGTGAAACACTGTAACTTATGTAAGACAAAGAATTAATATCCATGAAATAGAAAAAACGCATTCTCTTTAGAATCGAAGAGAAAATGTTTTTTAAAACTAATAGACGCTAGAAGATAGTTCATGAGAAAGAAATAGAAATGGCCAATAAGCTTCATTACACAATTACCTTTCCAGTAATTAGGGAAATGCAAAGCAAAATAATAATGAAATACTATTTTTTATCCACAAGATTGGTAGAAAAAAGAAAACGATAATGAGGTAATGATTAGGATTGGTGAGAATGTGTGGAAAAGGTAGTCACAGATACCATGGAAGTATAAATTGGTCCAGATTTTTTTTAAAAGGTTTGCAATATCTACTTAAACACGAAAATCACATGTCCACTCACCCAGTAATTCCATTTCAAAAATTCTCTCCTACAGAATTGGGTATATGTGCAAAGAAATATGTGCAAGTGTGTTCATTGCTTTTTTTTTTTTTAATGGAAAGAACCAACTTCTCCATTAAGAGAGAAATAGCTAAATAAATTATGGAATATAATGCTTCTCAGTTGTTCAAGACAGGAGATGGCAGTCCAAATATGCTGGCTAGGAAATATGTTAAAATATGCAGTTAAAAAAAAGCAAGCTGCATAGTATGTATAGTAGGAATCATTATGTAACCTTATTATATTTGTCTGTGTGTTTTATATTATTTTGTGCATTTTTCTCTCTTTACTGCCTACCTCAAGGTAGTGATTTTGCTTCAGTGATTTCATCAGAGCAGAAAACCAAAGCTGTTAGAAGTTGGTAGTTCTTCCTGTGTCTAGTAAAATCCTAAAACCATTAAAGAACTTACACCAGGGAGTGTCTTTGAGTGCCAGAAAAGTAGAAAGAAAATGACTAAAGGGTAACAAGAAGCTAGAGAGAGCGAGAGATTTCCCTCAGACCAAAAAGAAACAGAGGTAGGGGATTGTACTGAGAGGGGAACTTTATATTGCCCCAGGGGGTGGCGAACGCTCAGGGAACAGGGTAGCCAAGCTTGTCAGAGATGCCAGTGCCCAGTACCTCCAATGCGGCACAGAATCAGCAGTCACTGGACTTGACAGGACTCTGTGGGCTCCCACAGCCGATGAATTCCTCTCACTCCCTCCTACCATACCCTGGCTGGCACTGGATTCTGGGATCTTTGTGCAACTCTGGGGTGGGGAAGCCCCAAAGATGGAGGATGAGAACTTAGATTTAAATTTCATTTGATTTTTTTATAAAAAAGGAATGTAGCATTTGATGTGGAGGAACCAGATCTACAATATGCTCAAATACCCAGAATAAAAGGCTATTTTATTTATATGCTAGGATATATGGCAGATGGCTTATCTGGTTGTCTCTGGGGAGAGGAGGGCAGGAGTTTTGATATTTCATGACATTGTGAATACAGTTAACAGCACTGAATCATATATTTGAATGTGGTTAAAAGAGGAAATTTTAGGTTAGATATACAGATACTAAACTAAAATTTATAATAAAACATTATAGAACTGCACAAACAAATAGGGAACCTTAGCGAAAACCATGGACGATAGTTGGTAGCAAAAACAACAACAAAAACTGGTTAAAAAAATGCAAGGGAAGTTTGTTTCCAAGAAAATTGCAGGCTAATTAAAACATCTAAATATACTAGATAAAATGTATTTACATATTCGAGCATATTTAATAATAATATAACATAATAATATAAATATATTTATATGCATATTTCCCCTGTTTAAAAAATATATTTTTACTGACAGATCTTCACACACATACATTCCATACATGGTGCACAATCAATGGCTCACAATATCATCACATTCATGTGTATTCATCACCATGATCATTTTTAGAACATTTGCATCACTCCAGAAAAAAGAAAAAAAATAACTCATATGTCCCATATCCCTAACTCCTCCCTATCAATGACCCACAGTATTTCATTCTACCCAATTTTTACCTTTTATCTCCCCCTATTACTCATTTCTTCTTTTTTTCTTACTCCTCTGTCCATACCCTGAATAAAAGGAGTATCAGACACAAAGTTTTCACAATCACACAGTCACATTGCAAAAGTTTTATCTTTATACAGTCATTTTCAAGAATTAAGGCTCCTGGAACACAGCTCAACAGCTTCAGGTATTTCCCTCCAGCCTCTCTGATACAACATATACCAGAAAGGAATATCTATATAATGCATGAGAATAACCTCCAGGATAACCTCTCAATTCTGTTTGAAATCTCTCAGCCACTGACACTTTATTGTGTCTCATTTCTCTCTTCTCCCTTTTGATCAAGAAAGCTTTCTCAATCTCCGATGCCAGGTCCCAGCTCATCTTGGGATTTCTGCCCAGGTTGCTAGGGAGATTTACCTGGTTGCCCAGGGGTCATGTCCCATGCAGATGGGAGGGCAGTGAGTTCATCTTCTGAGATGGCTTAGAGAGAGAGTCCACATCTGAGCCACAAAAGAGGTTCTTTGGGGGCGACTCTTAGGCAGAATTTTAAGTAAGCTTAGCCTATCCTTTGCAGGAGAAAGTTTCATAGGGATGAGCCCCAAGATCAAGGACTCAGCCTATTAAATAGTTGTACCCACTACTTGTGAGAATATCAAATTCTGTGGATGCTTATTTTAAAAGAAAAAAAGAGTTCCAGTTCTGCCTGAGCCTGTATGAGCCTGCTTTACCATGACGACCCTAACTGGTCCTGCAGACTGTCCTTTCACCCCTGCCTCTGGCCTTGGCTCCCTGGCTCAGCCCCCACTCCTGATTCATCTTAGTCCTGCACTGGTGGCTAGTGGCTCCTGACTCACCTCAACCTCCTGGGCCTCTGGACACCTCCCCTCAGCACCAATCACAGCCCCCTGTCACAGCCCAGCCATTGGGTTGTGACATTTTCCCTTCAGCTTCTGGGAAGCAGTTTCTGGCCTCTGCACTGTAGAAAGTTGACTGACCTGTTTTTGGCAATCCCTGTCTGGGTCTGGTCAAATCGGTTAACAACTCCTTTCACGTGCTTAGGAGAAAAATGACCTGCTCAGGTGTCTCTGGAGAGCAACAATGCAAAAAATATAAGTCTTAGAGCTTTGATAAAGGATCTTTTGGGGGCTTGGAGTAAAGTAAAGAAAGCAATGATGAGCCTGACTCACAAAATCGGAGGAGATTACATGATATCACTTGCAGAGATGAACATCATTGGATCTAGGGTTTGGTTGTGGAAAAGACACTTTGAATCAACCTATATAAGAAAGAGGAACCCCTCCTCTCCCATTTGCCACACTCTATTTTCTTCTCCAAACATCAGCTCATTTTTTCAAACACCATCATGACCTGTACTGCCTAAGATGACATGGGGAGAATGTTGATGGAAGGGATGGGAGGAGTTCGCCTGACACTTTATCTTTCACTTCAAAATGTTTGTATTGGGAGATTCCTTCCTTGCTTCTCCTCATGAGCTCCACTTTCTTGGGATCTTCAGCTTGACATCTTGGCATTTGAGTCCCTCTTCCAGCAAATCTTCTGAATCCCATCGACCCCCACATTATTGACCCCCACATCTT
This sequence comes from Tamandua tetradactyla, assembly GCF_023851605.1. Taxonomy (NCBI): domain Eukaryota; kingdom Metazoa; phylum Chordata; class Mammalia; order Pilosa; family Myrmecophagidae; genus Tamandua; species Tamandua tetradactyla. The sequence goes on along the minus strand of NC_135328.1, from coordinate 155,064,854 downwards.
GGAAGGACAAGATGTTCCACTTAAAGGGAAGGCCTGTGACTGGGGAGCTCCATGATAGAGAAGGAAATGAAGACGGGGGCAGGGGTTAAGCCATGATTCCACACTTCCATTGCCAAAGACAAAAGCCTAGAACACTACCTCCAGTTCAGACGGAAGCCACCCATGAGTTTTGTCTTTTTACTTTTTAGAAGATGTATAACCTGATAGATGTTAATCTCACTTAACCTCGGTCTCCTTAGCTTCCTGAGATATATGGTAAGTATGCTTTCCAATGTGCTGTGAGGAACAATGAAAAACAAGGAAAATGCCTCAGAAAATGCCTGCTGGAATACAGCAGGTGTTCAACATTGTTCCCTACTCCCACAGTCTGGGAGAGAGCTTTTGAAACTGTTGATTCCCTTTCTCAAACACATGACCTTTCAGAATATATAAAAATGAGACTCATAATCCCCTCCCCCGTCCCCAGCAAAAGAAAAGAACTTTCCCTCTTGTATGGGACAAGATTCAATTTGAACATACTCAAACTTCAGTCATTACTTGATTTAACCAGGGTGCCCTTCATCTTCTTACAAGGAGATGTTCCATTGTTAATATGTTATGTTTTCCTGTTTTGTGTCTTTACAGAGTTTCTACTTCTTGGATTATGGTATTTAAAAAGAAAGCATCAATCTACTTCCTTTGGATTCCTAGTTGCATCCATTTTTGCAAGGAAATACCCATTCTCTGTTGTGGTTGTTTAGCCTGCTCAGTACTGTGAGCCCCCCATTCCCTTGCACTATCAGAGACGAGGTATGGAGAAAGAGCACAGCTGATCCCCATTCGCTGTCAACTGTGTCCCACATAGCTGTTTTTCCCCCCACAATTATGAGAGTGTTGCCTTGGCAACTGACTGATGCTTCTCTAATTTTTTTTTAAAGTTGTGAACAGATTATGAAATCACAAGAGCAAAACCTATGAAGGCTGAGTAAGCAGATATAGGAGTGGACAGCATGATACTTTAAAAGACAAAGTAATTTTGACATGGTTCATACACTTCATTTTTAATTCAAGAGAGCTGTATCGAGTACCCTGCATACCGTTGTATGGTGAACCAAAATGGGCATAGCATTCATTCAGCTCATGGTCTACAGGGGACGATAATTGCAAACACAGCTGAACGGCTTGGAAGGAAAAGACCTGGGCTCTATAAAAGTATTAAACCAGGCACCTGACCAAAAAGTTTTCCCCAAGGAATTAACACATAAACTGAGACCCAAAAAATGAGTAGAAGTTAAGTGAGCAGTTTAGAAAGAGATGGCAGATCCTGGTATAGCTGAAAAAGTGAGTAACACAGTGACTTGGCATACAATTTTTCTACTTCCTAAAATGATCCAATGACTTTAAGTTCCCCAGTGACAAAGGACAGAATATCTTGTCTGGTGGAGGCCCAGACAGGGATAGCACTGAGTGGGAAAAAGGCTATTCAAGTTTGGTCTGTCCCTCCCTTTGGACAGTATACTCTGTGGGAATGAATCTGAGGCCAGTTCAGCAGTATCAGAGAGCTGGACTTCAGGCATTGGACTAGGCCAGAGCCTGGATCAGGGGTGATCAGTCTGGGTTTGGTCAGTGGGCCCCTGGGAACATGGTAAATAGGGACAAGCTCTAGGTAAAAAAGAGCAGCAAGAAGTAGGAACACAGGGTCTGGGCTTTAATCATCGGTTGGTGTTTAAGACAGGACTTTGTTTCTGGGGTGTCAGAGAGGCGACTTCAGTGTAGCTAGAAAACCAAAGTGGAAGCCTGGCCAATACCCAGGGTGGACATGAAGGAAGTGTGAGTGCCCTTCTTTCAATATGGTGCTTGGTTGAGGATTAGTTGCCCACCGAAACTCTGGCAGTTTGGTCAAGACTGACCATGGGTCTGAAAGAAGCTCATTTTTGAGCTTGCAGGAGTCAGGGACCAGATGAAAATAATGGAAGTTAATGACAGGAAAGGGAAAGCATGTGTCTCACAGCCTGTGACTATCAGGAAGAGGACAGTCTGGGTTGGTGCTACCTTCAGGTTCTTCAGGAACCTTGGGGGTTCCCCAAGACCACCATCAGGTTCAAAGGCTGTTATACTCCTTGTCATAGTTTATTACAGTGAAGGGATACAGAGTAAAATTAGCAAAGGTAACAAGTACATAGGGAGCGAGCTTCCAGAGGTTCTCTCCCTATGGAATCGTATGAACAGCAGTTAATTCTCTGAGCCATGATGTGTGCCATGGAGAGTAATGCCAACCACGGAAGCTCATCTGAGTCTTGGTGCCCAGGGTTTTTATTTTGAGCCAGCCACATAGGCAGGAGGCACTTGTGTGGCTGAACTTATCATTTGATCTTTAGTTCCTCCAGTGGTTAAACTGATTATAGTATGTCCTAAGGCCCCCACGATGTGAGTCACGTTGTTAGCATAGACTATCTGACCTGTTCTAAGGTCCCAGATACACTTACCAGGCAGTCTGGTCCAAGGTTTTAGGAGCCATCTCTCAGAAGCCAGGCAAGGGCCAGTTTCTTTGGAATGTACAAAGTTTAAATACTCCACTGTACAAGCATAGATGATGGGGTATGGTCTGTATTGAGAGGTTTGAGAGGGACATTGGTTAAAAAAGAAGGATATAGGCCCTGGATCATTGTCATGTCTTCCAAAATTTTGCTTTGTCACCCCTTGACTCTTCTCTCCTGCCTGCTTCCAAAAGGCTGAGCCCAGTTGCCATTTTATAGCTACTAGTCCTTTGCCCACAGTGCCTGTCCCCTTGTCTGGCTTTAGGCTGGGTTAAGGAAGATGAAGGAGGGAGCAGATCAGCCATGATCAGATATTTTAGCCCCTACTCTGTAGTCACTATGAAACTAGGCTGGCTCTGAAATAGCCCATATGGAGATCTGTGAGTTGAGTTAATTCCAGCACTAGCTGTACACAGTACACAGATGGTGTGTGCAAGATATTTTATCCCCCGCTTTGCAGTCACTGTGAAAATAGGCTACACACTGCCTCACCTCCTCTCCCAGTATACCCTCTACCACCCCCTCTCCCAAATAATGCTATTTTTTTTTGCACTGGAAATGGTTTCTTTATTAAGTTATGGGCCTCAACACTATTTCAAATTGCTTCTACTTGCAACTTGTTAAAGACAACTAACTAAAGTGGCCAATATTATTCCCTGTGAATATTTCAAATCTTTTTGAGCCAAATAAAATAGGTTTTAAAAAGAATAAATAGTAATTGTCATTGACTCTCTTTTACTTCCTCCTTCACCAGACTTACCCATCATGTATCGCATTTCATAGGACGTCACTTTGCAGTGAGACATTTTTTAGTAACAAATCAGACACCGGTGGCTTTGCCATGTATATTATCCTGTCTCTTAGATAAAGCCTCCTCAAGATGCAATGTCTTAATTCATGTAAGCAATTCTAGTTGTAGGAGTTTCTGGTTTACAGCCTTTTAGTATCTATCCAATCATTCCACCTTTTCATTCTCAATGCAAGGCCCACATTTCGCTCTATGCAAGGTGATATTCAGTGCTGGTCAGTATCCACACAACGGATTGTTCACTGCCTACCTTAGTTTCCAGGCTGCTAGGACAAATACCACACAAATGGACTGGCTTAACAACAGTGATTGGCTCACAGTTTCAGAGACTAGAAGGCATCCTTCCTCCCTGGTTCAGCAGCATTCTGGAGGCCTGGCAATCCTTGGGTTCCTTGGCATTGCTGTCAAATGGCGATGTCCTCTCCTTCCTCTTCTGGGTTCCGTTGACTTCTGACTTTATGCTTCTCCCCATGGCTTTTTTCCTGTGGTCTTTTCTAGCAGGCCTCCAGTAACAGGATTGAAACCCATCCTGATTCAGTTGTCCACACCTTGACTAAAAATAACATCTTCAAAAGTTCCTATTTATAATGGGTTCGCACCTGTAGGAATGGATTAAGATTAAGCACATGTTTTCTTCTGGAGTATATGGTTTCACCGACTGCATTGTCCATGCCCACAAGTTGATAAATACTTTGGGTATCATGCCTAGCTCTAGGTAGGTAATGTGAGCAGTGGAGGCCCTGAGTTGTAGCCTATTCAGTAGGCCACATTATAAATGAAATATAAAATTTTCCAAACCCAAAGTTAGCAAATCAAGAACTTCACACTGAGAGCCATAGGCAGATCCCAGCAGAGTAACAATTGTAGGGTGCTTCATGAAACCACCAAAAGTATTTATGGTGGCCTACTTTCTGCAGATTTTTTGTTCTAGAAATTCTGCTCATGCCTTGCAAAGCTTTATATATCCACAGCATGAACATATGTTATGTTCCAGATTTAGTGGTTTACTGTTTGGTGAGGATGCAAGTTTCCTCAATAAACACATTCCTAGTCAAGGTTTTGATTATAAGGGACAAAAGACTATGGGCATTTCTCCTTATGCGAAATGAATAATTTTCTATACCAACATTTCTCAACTCATGATCTGAAAGGTGATAGATAGGTAGACCGATAAAAGAATTCATGCTCAGAAACACTTGGGATATAATGGGTTAAACAGACTTCCTTTCTGCAGGGTTTCCCAGAGCCCTTAATATACTAATATATATTAGGAATATACCAGAGGGCAGTAGTATGCAAAGTTTCTCAGCATATCAGCTCAAGAATACAGTATGAGTGTGTGTGAGTGTGTGTGCTTCTGTATTGTGTATTCACATGATATCTAGCTCCTGGACCTACATATTATTGTTGTTGTTATTATTATTAACACATAATTTAAACAGAATTAAATATACAGGTGGGTGAATTTTATCCTTAGGTATAACATCTGTGTAATCACCAACCAGGTCAAGATACAGAATATTTCTATCATTTCAGAAAGTTCCCTCAAGTTCCTTCCAGTTAATACCTCTAAACACTATTCCAACTTCTATTACCACAGACCAGTTTCAACTCTTCTTGATCTTCATATAAATGCAATCATACTCTGTGTATGCTGGTGTTTGGCTTCTCTTGCTTAACATGCTTTTGAAATTTGTCCACATTGCCTCAAGTGACAGTAGTTCTGAGCCAGTAGGTTTCTCAAGCCTTTTGTCTCAAAAGCAGGAAGGATATAAAGGACCCATTAGATGCAATTCCATGGGATACTCCCATTGCTCAGAGGCAATTACATTTGGTTAAGTCTGTTTGACAGCATCCACCTGCAGTTAAAAGACCTCTATGTTGAGATAAAGTCCCAACATACCTCTGTGAACTTTTAACCAAAATTAGAAGCTTTGCGGGGTAGTTATTTTAACACTTTAATATTTTCATCTTAGTGTTTTCTTTACTGGGAAGTCAAGGTAATATGCTGAGTTAAACCTTGGGATGCCTTTATAAAACTTACTTAGAAAATGTGTAGCTCTTTTTCCCCCTTAAGTGCTAGGGGGGAGTAAAAAATGAGGGCAAGAAGCATTGCCCTCCCTACTACATGGGAATAACATCCATGGGTGAAAGTCTCCCTGGCGGCATGGGAGATCACTCCCAGGGGTGAGTCCAGCCCTGGCACTGTGGAATCAACAATTCTATCCTATCCAAAAGGGGGAAAAGAAGTGTAACTAATAAAGTATCAGTGACAGAGAGAGGTCAAATAGAGTTGAGAGGCTACTCTGGAGGTTGCTCTTACCTAAGCTTAAGTTAGACCTTGCTACCCATCATAACCTGCTAAACCCCAACCAGGATCATTCCAGTCAACCCTAAAGAACACCTAGGACCATATATAAGATTCCACAAGGGTTCCAGGCACTAGAGTAACTTTCCAGAAACCTACAACCTCCACATGGGTCCCTGGACCAGATAAGCCCTGAAACCTAGAGGGCCCAGCCTGTCCAGAACATCAGATAGTTCCATCTCCCTACCCCATGTTATTGACAGTCCTTTTCAACATGAAAAAGTTAGAATGGCCATAGCCCAAATACCCCTAAAATGAGGGATAGAAAGATCAAAGGTGATGGTGGAATTATACAGAGAAGATAGGATTTAACCAATGAATATGATTGCTGAATCATTAAATTGATATCTCTTTTAACCTCCAGTATCTTATAGAAACTAAAAGTAAAAACCTAAAACTGTGGAATTTTAAGCCATACCAAACTCTGAAATCTGTTCTACAACTAATTGTGGTGCTGTGCTTTGAAATTTATTGCTGTTTTGTATATATGTTATTTTTCACAAAAAAAAGAAAAATGAAAGTCGATTGTGATGATAAAACAATATCTATTTCTTCTAGCCTCCTATATTCCGGAGCAGCTAGAAGGAAAACTCTGAAAAGATTGTATGGTAGCCCATGACAAACTCTGGGCTCTGTCCTGTAACTACTTGTTGAAGAGTGCTTTGAAAACAATGCTTTTTTATTTCTTTGCTTTGTATATATGTTATATTTAAAATAAAAAAAATTTTTTTAAATGAGGGCAAGACAGTAAGAGCAGAGAATAAATTTAATGACCTTCATTCATTCATTTATTCAACAACTATTAAGTAAGCATTTATTAAATGCCCACAATATATTCAATTCTGGGGTTAATAAAAAAGAAAGAAAATATATTAGCCTTTTCCCCAAAGTGCTCAGAGACAAATAGTTGAAATGTGGTATTCAGTTTAATGTGGTAATAACCTGTGAGTCTCCTATTGCTGGATCATGTTTCTCATCAGTGGCTTTTGCTACAAGGCACTATCCCTATCTGATTGCCTGTCTTCCGACTGGATCTGTAGGGGAGGGTCATGCTTTATTCAATTTTGATAACATCTTCCTGCAAAAGGCTTATTTATTTATTCCACAAATATTTCTTGAACGAAAGAGGAAAGGAAATATTAAGGTTCTAACCCTGTCTTCACCAGTTATCTGATCTTGGAAAAGTTATGTGACTTGCCTTAACCTGTTTTCTAATCTGTAAAATACAGGGAACCCCACTTATCTTATACAGTAATTAATAGGACTGAACAAGACAGCCTTGGTAAATGCCCCAGCAGAGGACTGATACTTAGTAGGAATTCAGGAAATTCTATTTCCCTATTTTTCCCCTTCAAACAAGGCACAGTAGTAGCAATCTATTTGGGATAGGCCTTGTTGAGCAGGGGATGTCTGATGACTTTTGAAAACACATTGGAGTTAGGTAGGAAAGGAGATAACCACATTCCAGACAGAAGGAGAAGAGTAAATACAGGCACGAACACCAAAACCAGCAAGTTAAGAGGGATCCAAGTGACTTTGTATTGTTGTAATACCTGAATATCAGGGCCAGAGGAGTACTAAGGAAGATGCTGATGTTGGATCATATATTCAATATTGTAGAGTTTGGATTGTATCACCTGGGAGGAAGTTTTCAAGAAAGATAACTCAATCTAGGCAGCATTTTATGAAGGCAACTCTGGGGTATCCTGAAGGGTGGATGTGTTAGGGGCTGGTCTAGGACAAAAAGTAAAGAGGCTTTAGAGCAATCTGTGAATGTTTTTTTGTTTGTTAAAGCTGCTATGATGCAATATACCAGAAACAGAACGGCTTTTATAAAGGGAATTTATTAAATTACAAGTTTACAGTTCTAAGGCTGTAAAAATGTCTAAATTAAGGTACCTTAACAAGAGGTTACCTTCACTTGAGGAAGGCTGGTGGGTCTGGAACACCTATGTCCACTGGGAAGGCAAGTGGCTGGCGTCTGCTAGCTTTCTCTCTTCATCTCCTAGGGTTTCCCTGAGGGCGTTATCCTTCTGTATCTCCAAAGGTCTCTGGTGGCTGTGTGGGCTTTGTTGACACTCAAACTTTTTCTAAAATGGTTCTCTCTTAAAGGACTCTAGTAAGAAACCCCACCTTGAATGGATGGAGACACATTTCCATGGAAACCACCTAATCAAAAGGTCTCACCTGCAATTGGGTGCGTCCATCTCCATGGAAACAATAAAAAAGATCCCACCCAGAATTATCAAATGAGGATTAAAGAGCATGGTTTTTCTGGGGTATGTGACAGTTTTAAACTGGCACAGAATGTTAGCAGAAGGTTTGGCCTGTGGCAATAAATAAATAAACAAATCAACCAACTGCAATTATGTAAAAGATGGTATGGTGGCTTTGTGATCATCAGAAACCTGAATTCCTTTTATTGGGTTCTCCATCAGTTAGAACATAGCCACTTGACCATACCTGACTGCAAAGAAGACTGAGTAGCAGTCTTTATTCTGGGTGGCCACATGTGCAGGTGAAAATAAACACTGAGAAGAGTAATTCCTGGCTTAACAAGGTTGAAGATAATGAGGTCTGAATTAACTGGCAGGGGGTATGGAGAAGAGGGTGCTGATTTAAGAGATTTTAGGAAGTGGAATTGATAGAACTTAGTGTCTGGAGAAGTGATGGGAAAATGAGATGATCAAGACTGATTATTTCCAAGTTTCTGGTTTGTTTGACTGGGTAGAACTCTGGGCTTGGAGTGTGGTGGAGAAGGTACTGAGTTTATGGATCATCCAAGTGGAGATGACTAGTAAATAACGGTTTGTTTCCGGGACAAAGGAAGAAGATTGGGTTAGAGAAATAGTGTTTGAGGTTATCCATATTTTAGTAGCAGAACTTTGCTCCTCTCCCAATGTTACCCATCCACATTGAACCATAAAGGAGGACAGTTGACCAACACCTCTGCCCTTATAGACAAGTGTGAAGGAGGGCACTCAGCCTTTACTTCCTGCATCACTTTCTCTCCTGCACTCTATCTCTCACCTCAGGAGGGCTGGCTTAGAGATGGGAGAGGCCAATGACAGCATGATGCTTGTACTCAGTTTCTTCATTGGGCTGAACTTGTGCATGTGTCTCTTATCTCATTTTTTCTCTCATGCCTGACAGTGCTCAGGAGAGGTATGCTTGATGCTTTGAGTCTTGTTGTGGTGGGTCCTTTTGGACAAGACCTCACCTGCAGCAGAGGGTAGCCAGCCTGTCATCCTTTAGCTTATATGCATGCAACTGTGGATGTAAGTCAGGTCAGCCCTGCTGGGGGAGCACAGCTCTCTTCAATTCAGGATCTCTTCAATCTTTCATTACAGGAGTACCCTAAATATAGCTGATGTCATTGATCCCTATTTGGCTGGTCACCTTTGAACTACAATTTGCAGAGTTGTGCAATTTCCCCTAGCTGAGCTCAGGGGAAATAGCACAGTGTATGGAGGTGGGGCCTGAGCCTGGCAGTAGTTGATGAGCAGTGGAAAAGATGAAAGGACAACAGAGTAGAACCAGAGTGCCCCAGGGAAATGGATGAAGCACTTGCCCATGATGAAGGAATGAATATAGGGAGGGATGCAAAGCCTGATGAAATGAAAGAACATGTTTTTTGGAAGGAAGGCTGTGAAACAACTGTAAGGATAAGAGGATAGTAGTCTGAGATGGAATGGCAGAGTTTAAGATTTCAGAGGGAGAACAAAGTCAAGGTCCAGAGAAGAATCGGGGGGGTTGTAGACAGAGTGTAGACTGCATATCTATCACACACACCATGTTGTAAACTCCTTGAGAAATCACATCTTGATCACTTCTTTATCCCCAGAGATGAATACAGTCACCCAATCAGTGAGTCAACAAATATTTGAGAGTGGCTACTAGGTACTGGTAGAGGCACATGTTTTGGTTTGTTAATTATTGACAAAATGAAATATACCAGAAATGGAACAGCTTTTTAAAAGGGAATTTATTAAGTTACAATGTACAGTTCTAAGGCCATAAAAATGTCCAAACTAAGGCATCCAGAGAAAGATACCTTGACACAAAGAATGCCGATATCTGTCACATGGGAATACACATGGCTGGTATCTGCTGGTACTTGTTCTTTCTTCTGTTGCTTCCATCTTCTAATACCAGTGATTTACTCTCTAGGCATCTAAGTAGGCCTTTACTTAGATCCTCTGAGACAAAATTCTAGGTTCTGGCTTGCTTAGCATCTCATGGGAAGGCACATGGCGACTTCTGCTGGAATCTCCATTGCTAAACATCCGTGTCTAAGCATCTGCCCTCTCTGTTGGCACTCCAAGCATCTCCAAACATTGTGTCTCTGTCAGTTCTGAAGCAACTGTTCTCTAAGAGTATTCTTCTAAAATATTTCCTCTTTTAAAGGACTCCAGTAAGTTAATCAAGACCCACCTTGAATGGGTATAGTCACATCTCCATCTAATCAGAAGTTCACACCCACAATTGGGCTTGTCATATTTCCATGGAAATAACCCAATCAAAGATTCCACCTTAAACAATGGGTCTGCCCCTACAGGATTGGATTAAGAAAGAAAACATGGCTTTTCTGAGGTACATAACAATTTCAAACTAGCACATTTTACCTTCTGGACCACCCAAAGATATGTTCTTTCTTATACAAACTACATTCACTCCAGCATAATATTAGAAAAGCCTTAAAATATTTCAGTAACAATATAAATACAATATCAAATGAAAAACAGTACAAAATCTCATCAAGGTCAGTTATAGGCATGTTCTGTTCTATGGAAATATTCTCTTCTGGCTGTGGGTTTGTGAAATTCAGAACAAGTTATCTGCTGCCAATATACAAAGGAGGAACAGTTATAGGCTACATGTTCCCATTGCCATAGAGAGAAATAGAAATAAAAACAGGGTTACTGGACCCAAACAGTTCTGAAAACCTGCAAGACAAACTCCATTGTATTTCAAAGTCTGAGAGTCATTTATTATCGGGGCTTTAGAAAGCGGTAGTCCCACCCTTTCCAAGGGCCTACGCAGCAGCCCTGCTCTCTCCAAACACTGGGGTGAGGGTTGTAACATTGGAGCACACTAGGGGAGGGACCACCTTTTTTTTTGGCCCCAACTTCTCCAAGCATCGGGGCAGCACCTGGGCTCTCTGCCATCTCTAGGGCACATGCTCAACCTCCTCAGGGCAATGGGGTTATCACCAGACTCCCCCCAATCCCTGGTTCATGTGATCCACCCTCTCTGAGGCCTGGGGCCCCAAAACTCTTCCTGCATCAAACTGGAAGACCTGCCCTCTGCTTCCAGGGCAAACTCACCCTCTCAACATGTATGGGTGGGTCTGCTCTCCTGGCCCAAGATATCCTGACTCCAGACTTTAGCTTCCATCATTCTGCCTTTGAGGTAATTTTTCCTTCAATCTGTTCCTTTTAGTCCAATCTGGCAGTGGTTCCACTATTACAGATCTCACAAGAATTTGTTGGTTTTCTGTGGAGTATACAGGGATCACACCCATCAGACAATAAGATTTTCCACAAATCATTTCTGGATAACTCCAGCTCCAACCTTGGCTTGTACTAAAATGGATGATTGGTTCCATGTTTGTTTAAATCCCCATATGGGGCCCTATTCTCTGGGGTCTTACTTTCTAGAAGCTCAGGATTTTCCAAACCATATCAGTTTCTGGTTTCTTTGTACCCAAGAGCTCAGTTCTCAACTTATACCGTTCCAATTGCACTCTATTATAAGTTGCAAGGAGGAGTCAGACTGCATTTTCCACATTTACTTTGTAAATCTCTTCAGTTAAGTATCCAAGCTCATCACTCTCAAATTCTGCCTTCCATCCACAAAGATCACCTTCCTTCCAGTTTGTAATGACATGTTCATCATTTTTGTCTAAAGCCTCATCAGAGGTATCTTTAAAGTCCACATTTTTACCAACAGTTTCTTCAAAGCACTCTAGGTCTTCTCTATAAAGATCTTCATAACTCTTCCAGAATCTTCCCCCACCCATTTAAAAAGCTATTCCAACGTGTTTGGTATTTGCACACCATAGTGCCCCACACTGCTGGTACCAAAATCTGTTCTGGTTTGTTAAATATTGCTGGAGTACAATATACCAGAAATGGAAAGGCTTTTATAAAAGGAATTTATTAGTTACAATTTATAGTTCTGAGGCCATAAAAATGTCCAAACTGAGACATTCGGAGAAAGATATCTTGACTCAAGGAAGGCCAGTGTCTGTCACATGAGAAGGCATGTGGCTGGTGTCTGCTGGTTTTTGCTCTTGGTTCTGTTGCTTCCAGTTTCTGATGCCAATAGCTTCCTCTCTAGGTATTTGTAGACCTTCACTTAGATACCCTGGGACACAACCCTAGGTTCTGGCTTGCTTAACATCTCATGGTAAGACACATCATGACTCTGCTGGGCTCTGCATCTTCAAAATGTCCATGTATAGGTGTCTGCTCTCTCTGTTGGCTTTGAAGCAACTGTTCTCTAAGAGTCTTAGCTTCCTCCAAAATGCTTCCCCTTTTAAAGGGCTCCAGTGAACTAATCAAGACCCACCTTGAATGAGCAGAGTCACATCTCCATCTAATCAAAAGTCACACCCACAACTTGGTGTGTCACATATCCATGGAAACAATCCAAACATAGTTTCCACCCTAAGCAATAGGTCTGCCCCTACAAGATTGGATTAGAAAAGAAAATAGGACATAACAATTTAAAACCACCACAGCATGTGAGGCACATAATAGGTGTTCAATAAATGCTTGATGAATGATTCCATGAATCTAGGTAACACAGATTCTTTTTATTGAGAGAGTTGCATATCATAATGTTAATCACTTAAAAGTGTACACTTCAGGGGGTGCAAGGATAGTTTAGTGGTAGAATTCTCACCTCATGCAGGAAACCTGGGCCTCAATTTCTGGCCTGCACACTTCCAGAAAAAATTCAACAAATTGTGATGTAATAATGGAATAAGCACATGGAAAAAAAATGAAAGGTGACCCCCACCATACAATATACCAAAAAAACTCCTATTTTTAAAAATGTACAATTCAGTGGCTTTGTTATATTCACAACATGTGAAGTCATCACAAGTACATAATCCCAGAACATTTTCTTCATTCCTAAAAGAAATTCCCCTGCCTTTTCACATCTTTGTGGATTTGCTTATTCTGGACATTTCATATAAATGAAATAATGCATTATGCGGCCTCTGGTGTCTCCCTTCTTTCACGTAATGTTTTCCAAGTTTCATTCATGGTATAGCATGTATCAATTCTTCATTCCTTCTTATGACCAAATAATATTCCATGGTATCAGCATACTACATTTTGTTTATCCAAAAACAAATGCAGTTGATGGAAAATTATGTTGTTTCCATTGTTTGATTCTTGTGAATAATGCTGCTATGAACACTCAAGTATAATTTTTTGTGCATATATATTTTCAATTCTTGGGTATATATCTAGGAATAGAATTCTTGGGTCATAACTTTTTGAAGAAATATTAAACTGTTTCCAAATAGCAATGTATGAAGTTTCCAGCTTCTCCATATCCTCATCAATATTTATTATTTGTCTGTGTTTTTTATTATGGCCATTCTAATGACTGTGAAGTGGCAGCTCATTATGGTTTTGATTTGCATTTTCCTAATACCTAAAGATGTTGAGCATCCTTTTATTTGCTTTTTAGTAATGTAAACTCTTTTTAATTAATTAAGTCTTTCAACATTTTTGTTCCTCAGCTCCATCGATTCTGTGTTACTTTGAACAAATTACTTAAGTTTTTCTGAACTTTTTTTTTCATCTATAAGTAAGAATAATACAATCTGCCTCATGGATTGCTGTAGGGACCAGAAATAATATATGTAAATTTCTTGGGACAAAGTAAGAACTCAATGAATATAGAACAGAGGTGAATTAATATGAGAAGTGACAATTATATTTTAGTTGGACCTTAAAGGCAAGTAGTAGTTCAATAGATAGAATAACAGAGTTTATGTCCAATAAGATTCCATGATGTGCTTCCCTGCTGGTGTCTGAGCACTAGGGGTGAAAGTCAATATTGCCACCTGCTCAGGACCATGGAATGCTCGTAGCATTAACGTTGCTTAAATATAACTGAATAGTCCAGCTTCCTGGTGTCTGCACACTGTCTTGCATTTTAATTTTTCAATTTTATATGTATTTTTAATTTTTAAAATTATTCACATATTTTTAATTTAACATATATACAAAAATGTAACATTTCTGTATCATGAAATTTCCCATTTTAATCATTTTTGAGTTTACAATCCATGGCAGTAATTACATTTGTAATATTGTGCTTCCATCACCACCATTGCCAAAATATTTTCATCATCCTCCAAACAGAAATTCTGTAGCAATTAAGCAATAATTTTTCATTCCACACCCCCCACCCCAGTCCCAGACAGAAAGACATAGAGACAGAAAGTCTCTATGAATTTGCTTACTCTAGATATTTCGTGTGAGTGGAATCATGCAGTATTTATCCTTTTGTGTCTAACTTCTTTCATTTAGCATTATGCTTTCAAAGGTCATCTATGTTGTAAAATGTATCAGAATTTCATTCCCTTTTATGTCTGAATAATATTCCAGTGTATGGATATACCATATTTTGTCTATTCATTCATCATTTGAAGGAAACTTGGGTTGTTTCTGTCCTTTTGGCTATTGTGAATAATGCTGCTATGAATTTTAGTGTACAAGTATCTGTTCAAGTCCCTTTTTTCAATTCATGTGCATATACACCTAGAAGTAGTTTAATGTGTTTTTGATGGATACTTCTAAGATTATGGAGTTTCCGCCAGGGTCTCAGGCAAAGTCCTCATTGGCCCCTTTCAAATTCAGGAGAAGTTGTCTCTTTCTGAAAGAGTCTTCTTTGATCTCCTTGGTAGGGAGGAGATCAGAGAGAAACAGACAACCTTAGGCTTTAACCAAGGATGACCCCACAGGGCAATGTGCTGCCAGCCCTGGCTGGACATGGCGTTGTTAGACACAGCTTTCCCTTTCATATCCCTTTTATTCATATCTCTCCTGGCAAGCACCCAGCTCATCAAATCCTGTGGAAGGAACCGATATTCTATCTTATTGTGGCTTTAAATTACTAAGTCCCTGTGCTATTTTTCTAGGGGCATCTGCTCTCTAAGCAATACTTCAAATTGTAATCGAAAGCAGTTTATCCTTGTTTAAGAAATTTCAGCCCTCACTGATCAGAATGGCTCAGCACTCACAGACCCTAATGAAAAGGGTTATGAGAAAGACTTCAACAATAAACAGGACACCATTCCAGCCTGTTAAAACACAAAGAGACTGTGTGGTTTGCTCTGTTCTCTGACTTGTTTATAAACAGCCAAATTCACAATCACCAGTTGCTGGTGCTGGGTCCATGTGGATGGGGGAAGAGGCACCAGATTTTTCTCATGACTGTTAACTATCCCTCAAAGGCTCGCAAGTTTTCATTTTGGAATTTTTGCACCAAAGAAGCTCTATATCACATTATTACAATGGGGGTAGGTTGACCTGGAGTGATACCTGTGTATGCTCTCTCAAAGGATGCAGAACTGAGGCTTTTCACAAG
Organism: Tamandua tetradactyla; assembly: GCF_023851605.1. Classification (NCBI taxonomy): domain Eukaryota; kingdom Metazoa; phylum Chordata; class Mammalia; order Pilosa; family Myrmecophagidae; genus Tamandua; species Tamandua tetradactyla. The sequence continues at coordinate 155,049,544 of NC_135328.1, read as the reverse complement.
AATCAATGTCTTCAGAGAATCAAACATCTGTTCTCCCTACGGGTGGCAGAGCATAGAGGACAGCAGGAATTCTGTAGAGACAGAAGACAAAAAATACCATTATGCCCTAGGAAAAGCTGTAGGCAGCACAGCATCTCAAGCATTTCCCTGGCAAGTCACAGGAAAATGGAACTGTCCAGAGGAATTTGCACCACACTTTTACCCACCAGATAAGGCCATTTCCACTGTCACCCCTGCGTGGAGCAGGCAGAAATGTGTCCAACATTAAAGTGCTTAGACACGATGTTACCAAAGGGCATTGTCCAAATGCCAGTCCTCAGGGCAGAGTGCTCCTTGCACATCCCCTAGCTAAGACCATCTTGGGTTTGGAAGCTCCTCTCCCCAAAACAAGTTTTTAGCTTTTCAAACCATGAAGTGGAAAAAGGTGAGAATAGAACATTTGATGTCCTGATAATAATAGGAATAGGGGGCTCAGTAACAAGGGGCTGGACAAAGACATTTGGGGACTGCTAACAACTGCTGACTTAATTCCAAATCAGAATCCCATGATCTTCATGTCTCAGTATCATTCTCTGTATGTGGTAAAATATATTTTTCTTGCATTCAGCTTCTCTTTGCCAAGAAGGGATGAATCCACTATATATCAGAACCTCCGGAAACAAACCTCAGAAAGAGCCATTTAGATCAATAAGGGCAACCTATTGAACAAGGCCAATAGGGATGCATGAATCCCTACTGGGAAAGTGCTGAGCCCTGCACTACCCACTGCAGATATCCCCTGCTCAGATCAGAGCTTCCTGACAGCAGCTATGGAAGCACCTGCTCCGGGCACTTCCACACCCCAGGTTGTGTGCTGCTTTGGCGCTCTGCCACCATCTCCTAGCCAGCTTGACACTGCTCACTCAGGCAGGTAGGCCACTCGAGGCCCACACTCCTCTGCTCCATTTTGCAGTTCTCTCAGGGTACATAAACACAGCATTCTCCTTCCCATATCCCTTGGCTTTTTGGGAGTTGGGGCTGGGACGCCCTCTCCTTGCCATACTCCGTGTTCTTACAGCCTGCCAGACTGGAGACTCCATGTCTTTCAGTCTGATCGTTGGCAGTTGCACAGGTTTCCCAGAACACCTGGCCCTCCTCACGCTCATTGTGCTCCATTATTTATTCAAACTGCCTAGCACTATTTATAACCCCTCTAAAGGCAGCAGCAGCTCAATTCCCAGGAAACTGGAACATTGATATATTAAAAACTATTTTCAAAAGAAAAAAAAGTCCTCTCACAGACTCATGAGGTTGCTGGTCCGAAGTGCCGTCCAAAAATAGGACCCCCTGGCTCCTCTTTGTGCCAGTTTTCTCCTCTGTTTATCTGTTACTCACCTCATCTAAAGTGAGAAAGCTCTGTGTCACTTTTTTGCTCTTCCAAAATTCTCCAGCCCTCTTGCAAACACAGAAATTTACAATACTGTTCCCTGGGCAGATGTCCATCTGATTGATGATGGAGCCAAGGGAGATAACTAAATGACAAATGAGCATCCCTTCCAGCTCAAGAAGCCAGTAACTCTTCTTTTTTATTTTTATGTATTAGTATTGAGATAGCATCACCCAGCATACAATCCACCCAAAGTAGACACTCAATAGTTCACAATATCATCACTTAGTTGTGTGTTTATCACCATGATTATTTTTAGAACATTTGCATTATCCCAGAAAATGAAATTAAGAGAAAAAGAAAACCCCAAACATCCCATATTCCTTACCCTTCTCTTTTATTGATCACTAGTATTGTAATTTACCCAATTTTAAGACTTACAATAGAGGTAGGTTAACTAAGACAGTGTAGCGTTGACACAGATATTTGAGTGGAACAAAACTAAACATCCTGAAGTAGATTTATACAAGCACTAGCAACCAGTTTTTTTCTTGTTCAATACAGTTATACAATCATTGCCAAAGATCAGGGCTACTGCCTTCCTGGCAACATGGGACAAAAATCCTAGAATGAGCTGGGACTCAGCATCAAGGGTACTTCAGTGGTAGAACTCTCACCTGCCATGTGGGAGACCAGGTAAAAAAGACATGTTTTTCCCCATATACAAAATACATTAATTTCATAACAATATCAGAAATCTTTAAACCATTTCAGTAGCAATACAAATGAAATACAAAGTTAGAAACAGTATAAATTCCTATCAAAGTGAGTTACAGGCATGGTCTGTTCTAAGGCAAAATTGTCCTCTGGCTCTGGACCTATAAAAAACTCAAAACAAGTTATTTGCTGCCAACATACAAGGAGGGACAGTCATAAGATACATATACCCATTTCCACAGGGAGGAAACACAGGGGTCACCGGACCCATACAGTTTTGAAAACCTGCAGGGCAAAGTCCATTAGATTGATTCAAAGTCTGAGAGTCATCTATCTTCAGGGCTTTAGAAAGTGGCAGTTCCACCCTTTCCAAGGGCCTACACAGAGGCCTGCCTCTCTCTGAACACAACCTTGGGGGACATTGGGGAGACCACCTTTTTCTCAGCTCCATCCTCTCCAAGCATCGGGGCTGCACTCGGGCTCTTGGCCATCTCCAGGGCACACGCTCAACCCCTCCATGTGGGGGCAGCCAGGTTCTCCCGAAACCCCAAGGACGTGCTGCATGCACCCTCTCCAAGACCTGAGGTGGCATGACTCACTTGCAAGGAGGTGGAAGGCCCATCCTCTGCCTTCGGGGCAAACTCACCCTCTCCACAGGCTTGGGTGGGTGTGCTCTCCTGGCCCGAGGTTTCTTGACTTCAGACCCCAACCTCCATGGTTTTGCTCTGAAGTTACTTTTCTTCCAGTGTGTCCCTTCTCTGTCCCTCTCAGCCACTGACTGGCAGTGGCTCTCTTTATACAGATCCCACAACAGTCTCATTGGCTTTCTATGCAAGAGCCTTGGATCATGCCCATCAGACATAAGGAGTTTCCACAAATCCTTCCTGGATAACTCCATTTCCAATCCTGGTTTTCTCTGAAATGGCTGGCTGGTTCCACATTTGGTTAAATCCTCATGTGGGGCACTTTTCTCTGGGTTCTCCCTTTCTGGAGGCCTGGAATTTTCCAGAACATCAATTTCTGATTTCTTTGTATCCAATAGTTCAGTTCTCAGCTTATCTCTTTCCTGTCACATTTCACTATAAGCTGTGAGGAGAAACCAGACTACACTTTCCACATTTAATTTGGAGATCTCTTCTGCTAAATATCCAAGTTCATGGCTTTTAAAATCAGCCTTCCAGCCAAAGCTACTAGTCAATTTTGCCAGATTATCTGCAATTTTAAAACAAGGCCTGCTTTTCTTCCAGTCTACAATAACACATGCCTCATCTCTGTCTAAAGCCTAGTCAGAGATATCTTCAGAGTCCACATTTCTACCAACAGTGTCTTCAAAGCATTCTAGGCCTTCTCTATCAAGTTTCTCACAACTCCTCCAGATTCTTCCCCTTATCCATTTAAAAAGCCGTTCCAAGTTTTCTCTCTGTGTTATCACTTTATTTCTTTTTCTGTTGTTGTGCTATTTCTTTCTCTAAATCGATGCATATGTACTGAGAAATGATGACCATACACCTATGTGATGATATTAAGAATTACTGATTGCATATGTAGAATGGATTGATTTCTAATGTTGTGTTAGTTAATTTTTTTAATTAATAAAAAAAATAAATAAATAAAAAACAAAAAACAAACAAACAAACAAAAACAAACAAACAAAAAAGCCGTTCCAAGATGTTTGGTATTTGCAAACTGCAGCAGCACTCCACTCTCGGTACCAATATCTGTTCTAGTTTGCTAGCTGCCAGAGTGCAATATACCAGAAACAGAATGACTTTTAAAAGGGGGATTTAATAAATTGCTAGTTTGCAGTTCTAAGGCTGAGAAAATGTCCCAATTAAAGCAAGTCTATAGTCATGTCCAATCCAAGGCATCCAGGGAAAGTTACCTCGGTTCAAGAAGGCCATTGAAATCCAGGATTTCTCTCTCAAGTGGAAGGGCTCATGGTGAACACAGTCAGAGTTTCTCTCTCATCTGGAAAGGCACATGGTGAACACAATGTCATCTGCCAGCTTCTTCTCCTGGCTTCCTGTTTCATGAAGCTCCCCAGGAGGCATTTTTCTTCTTCATCTCCAAAGGTTGCTGACTGGTGGACTCTCCTTATTGTGGCTATGTCGTTTTGCTCTGCTCTCTCTGAATCTCTCTTTCTCCAAAATATTTCCTCTTTTATAGGATTCCAGTAAACTAATCAAGACTCACCCAAATGGGTGGAGATAGACCTCCACCCAATCCAGCTTGAACACTCTTGATTACATCACATCTCCAGAGAGATGATCTAATTACAGTTTCAAACATACAATACTAAATAGGAATTAGAAGAAACAGCTGCCTTTACAAAATGGGATTAGGAATAAAACATGGCTTTTTTAGGGTATGTACATCATTTCAAATTGACACACCAGATTTGATTCCCAGTCCATGCACTTCCCAAAAACAAACAGGCAAAACAAACAAAAACAAATGAACAAAGAAAATTCAACAAATGGTGCTGTAATAACAGGATACTCACATGGAAAAATAATGAAATGTGACCCTGTGTCATGGTTAGGTTCATGTGTCAACTTGACCAAGTGGGTGGTACCTGTTTATCTGGTTGGGCAAGTGCTGGCCTGTCTGTTGTGATGGGAACATTTCATAGAATTAAATCATGATCACATTAGCTACATCCACAGCTGATTACATTTGAAATGAGTCAAAGGGGAGTGTCTTCTGCAATGAGTAATGCTTAATCTGATCACTGGAAGCCTTTTAAGGAGAATTCAGAAGAGACAGGCTCTTCCTGTTTTGGCTGGTGAGCCTCTCCTGTGGAATTCGTCCAGACCCTCCAGCAGAATCGTTGGCTTCACAGCCTGCCCTGAAGATTTTGGACTCTGCGTTCCTGCGGTCACGTGAGGCACTTTTATAAATTTTATATTTGCGAGTGTTCCCTGTTGATTCTGTTTCTCTAGAGAACCCTAAATAATACACCCTGCCATACAGCATGCAAAACAAACAAACAAACAAACCATCATGACAACTTGAGCAAGAGCAATCACAGGAGAAAGAAGAGAGCTTTATATTAAGTACATTAGTACCTCTTAAAATAAGCACATTTTTTTCAGCATTTTGAACAAGCGGCATTTTCATTTTACACTGAATCCTGCGACTTATGTAGCAGCTCTGCTGAAGACTTTTGGCTTGAATTATGTGCTTCATTTTTACTAATCAAGGTTGAGAAGCATTATATCTGTGTTAGTAATACCCTTGAATTATGGAAAAGATCAAATTGGCGGCTCTTTAAAATCTCCTTGAAAGTTTTCTTTGCATTCTCAAGAAACTTTAAATAAAACTGTAAGACTGATAATTCCTCAAAAAGAATAACCAAAAGTTTTTCCAATTCCATTTCTTATGAAATAGTGTTGCTTTATTGCAGGATGAGAATTACAGCATTACTTTTTTCCTCCTGGTTTTCACTGATAATATGTTGTATTTCAGCTCTACTATGGTTATATAGACTTTTATTGGTGAACACAGAAGCCACAATAGACATGTATTTTCTGGGTTGGCTGTCATTTCAGTGTACAGAGGAAAATGTGTTCTGTGTACCAGACAACTAACAAATTAACTTTTTTAAAAAAGCAATTTTATTGAGATATATTCCTATACCATACAATCCATCCAAAGTGTGCAATGAAGGGATTTTAGTATCATCACAGAGTTACACATTCATAACCACAATTTTCTAACATTTTCATTACTCCAAAAGGAAAAACTTCATTCCCCTTAGCAGTCACCTCAATCCTTCCTCAGTCTTTCAAAACCACTAATCTAATTCTGTCTCTATAAACTTGTTTATATTTACATTTTTTATGAATAGACTCATACAATATGTAGTACTTTGTGTCTGGTTTCTTTCACCCAGCATTTTTTTAAATTGTCATTTAGTTTTGCTTAGAGAAATTGTAGGTTTACAAAAAATTCATGTAAAAATATAATTTTCTCGTATACCCCCATTTGCATTAGTGTGCTACCCTTGTTAAAACTGATGAAAGAATATTAAAATATTACTGTTAATCATAGTCCATAGTTTACATTAGGTGCATTTTTTTTTTTTACTTATACCACCTTATTACTAACAACCTTGTACTGGTGATGTATATTTGTTATAATTCATGAAAAAACATTCTTGTGTTTATAATATTAACCACAGTCCATTGTCCCAACAAGGTTCACTGTCTCATGTTTTATCTTCTAATTATCATCCTAGTAACATACACGATCCCAAACTTTCCATTTCAACCATATTCACCAACATAATTCAGTGCTGTTAATTATACCCACAATAATGTGCCAGTATCACTACTATCCATTTCCAAACTATTGACAATCAATCTAAATAGAAATTCTGCACAAATTAAGCACCACGTCTCCTTTATCTCCATTCCATCCCCTGGTAACTTGTATTCTAGATTCTATCTAACTCTTTGTGTTTATTTGTTGTAATGAGTTCAAATCAGTGAGAACATATAATATTTGCCTTTTTGTGTCTGACTTATTTCACACAACATAATGTCCCCAAGTTTCATCCATGTTGTTGCATGAATTCTTTCTTACAGCTGCATAATATTCATCATGTGTACATACCATATTTTGTTTATTCATTCATCGATTTGTCGACACTTGGTGGCTTCCATCTTTGGGAAATTGTGAATAATGCTGCTATGGATATCAGTGTGCAAATGTCTGTCTGAGTCCCTGCTTTTAGCCTTTCTGGGCATATACCTCATAGCAGGATTGCTGGATCTGTACTTAGTTTCCTGAGAAACTGTCAAACTGTCTTTCATAGCAGCTGCTCCATTTTACATTCCACCAGTAGTGAATGAATGCTTCTATTTCTCCACATCCTCTCCAACACTTGTAGTTTTTTTTAAAATAGTGACCAGTCCAGTAGGTGTGAAGTGATATCTCATGGTGGTTTGAATTTTCATTTCCCTAATATCTAGTGATATTGAACATCTTTTCATGAGCTCTTCTACCCATTTGTGTTTCTTCTTTGGGGAACTGGCTATACAAGTCTTTTACTCAGTTTTAAATTGTTTGTCTTTTTATTGTTGGGTTGTAGGATTTCTTTGTGTATAATGAATATTAAACTCTTACTGTATATGTGCTTTCCAAATTTTTCCTCCCATTGAGTAGGTAGTCATTTCACTTTCTTGACAAAGTCCTTTGAAGCACAAAGATTTTAATTTTGAGGAGGTCCCATTTAACTATATTTTCTTTCATTGCTTGTGCCTTCAGTATAAAGTCAAAGAAACCCCTGCTTACCACAAGATCTTGAAATGCCTAAATTTTCTTCTAGGAGTTTTATGGTCCTAGCTCTTATATTTAGGTCTTTGATCCCTATTGAGTTAATTTTTATATACGGTGTGAGATAGAGTCCTCTTTTGCATATCAATATCCAACTCTTGTGGCACCATTTGTTAAAAAGATTTCTGCCTCAGGTCAGTGGAGGTAGCAGCCTTGCCAAACATCAATTGATTGTAGATGAGAGGGTCTATTTTTGAGCTCAGAATTCGATTCCATTGGTCAATATATCCATCTTTATGCCAGTACCATGCTGTTTGGACTACTTTGTAATATGTCTTAAAGTCAAGAAGTGTGAATCCTCCAACTTTGTTCTTTTTCAAGATATTTTTGGTTATTCAAGTCCCCTTAGCTTACCAAATAAATTTGATAATTGGCTTTTTTCAATTCTGCAAAGCAGTCTGTTGGAATTTTAATTGGGATTGTGTTGAATCTGTCATCAATTTGGGCAGAATTGCATCCTAATGACATTTATTCTTCCCATTCATGAACAAATTCTGAGAGGAGGGTCATCCAGAAAGGACTTTCTCAAGTCAGTATTTCCCAGGTAAAACAGGGCCAGAGACCCACGAAGGGGGTGTGAATCAGTTCTGAAGACTGATAGGGAGAGGACGAGGAAAGGTCTTTAGGATGACTCCCAGAAGCTGCACTTTCCTGGCCTGTCCAGAAGATGACGCCCTTCATCAAACTGTTCCCTGCAGCCCTAAGGAAGCTCAACATCTTCCTTCTGCTCTTCCCTGGATGCTGCACCCTACTCCCCTGCTCTCCAGAGCCCCAGGACAGTTACTTCAGACAGCTCCTGCCTGTTCACTAGCTGTTTTGGAGGAGGAGTGAGTCGGAGGTCCCTACTCTGCCATCTTCCCTGAAAATCATTTGCCACATTTTTGACTAAGTATTATTGATCATTCCGCTCATCCATATCTAAAAGCTTGTCAGGCATCCATTCTCTTACTATTCCTTCAACAATAATCCTCCATTAAATTTGCATCCTTCACTTATGAAAATCTATTGTAAGTTAATAGTTTTACCACTTCTTGGATAAAGAAAAACCGTATAATACTTTCATTGTATTTCCCTCTTCTGCCTTTTATATTATTGTTAGTGAGCATTTTAATTCTATATATATATTTTATGCAATTTAATTGAGATATATTCACATTCAAAGTATACAATCAATGACTCACAGTATGATCATATAGTAGTTTGATTCATCACTGAAATAAAATTTAGAACATTTTCACTACTCAAAAAAATAATAATAAAAAGAAAAAGAACACCCAAAACATCTCATACCCTTTATTCCCACTATAATTTATTTATTTTTGTCTTTATTTTCTTGTCCATCTGCCCATACACTGGATAAAGGGAGTATCAGTCACAAGGATTTCACAATCACATGGTCAAACTGTAAAAGCCAAATATTTATGCAGTCGTGATCAAGAATCAAGGCTACTACAGTTGCAGTTCAACAGTGTCAGATATTTCTTCTAGGTATTCTAATACACTAGAAACTAAATAGAAACATCTATATGTTGTATAAAAATAACCTCCAGAATGACCTCTGGGCTCTATTTGAAATCTCTTAGCCACTAAAACTTTATTTTGTTTCATTTCTTTTCCCCTTTTAGGTCAAAAAAGTTTTCTTAATCCCACGATGCCAGGGTCCGGCTCATCCCTGGGAGTCATGACCCATGTTGCCAGTGAGAATTATACTTCTGGGAGTTATGTCTCAGGGAGGACAGGGAATTTACTTATAGAGTTAGTTTAGAGAGAGGCCACATCTGAGCAACAAAAGAAGTTCTCTGGGGGTAATTCTTAGGTATAATTATAAATAGTCATAGCTTCTCCTTTGTAGAAATAAGTTTTATAAGGGAAAGCCCTAAGATCAAGGGCTTGGCTTATTAAATTGGTGGTTGCTAATGCTTGTGAGAACATCAGGAATTCCCCAAATGGGGAAGTTTAATATTTCCACATTGTTCCCCAGTCCCTCAAGGGGGGTTTGCAAATACTTTTTTTTATTTTATGCCCAAAGTATTTTGGGATGTATAGGTAGGTGTATTACAGTAACCTGTCAAAAATAAGAAGATCTTATTCCTTATTTAAGATTCCATGTAATTATATTGTTTGAATAAACTGACCACATAGGTTAAATTAGCTAGTGTGCAACAGAAAATATAAATTTGGTACTGGATAAACATCTCTTCTTTTGGTCTCACACAGAAGTTGAGGTTTTAAAATAAAGTCAATATCATCCTTTACCCTGATTTCTGATTTACATTAGTCCTAACCAGATAATTCCTATCTCCAATTGAAGTCTGATCTCTTTCTCACCTTCCTTAACTGTTGCTGTTTGGGATAATGCTGACTTTCAGAATGGCAGAACTCTAGCTCTTAGTCTCAGATGTTACAGAGATACCCAAAGTTCCAGAGAATAACCAGGTTATACAGAAAGGACTCAGCATCACAGAATTTAGAAATAACAGTTAAAACTCAGGAATATATGTGAGTGCTATAAGAGCTGACAAACTAGGAACTTTTACAATAAGCCTTATTGAACCTTCTGTACTCCTTAGTCATCGCTTGCCCAATCTCTGCCCATGTCTTACTGCCTGATGTCCTATACTCTCAAATGTGAGTTTGTACATTACAGTTAGTCCATTTAGTGAGGACTTACAATGTTTGTCTTTTCATTTCTGGCTTATTTCACTCAACATAGTGTCCTCAAGGTGCATTCACCTAGTTGCATGCCTCACAACTTTATTCTGTCTTGCAGCTGCTCGATATTACATTATATGTATACACCACAGTTCACCCTTCTGCTCATCAGTTGATGTATCCTTAGCCATGTCCATCCATTGCAAATCGTGAATAATGCTGCCATAAACATCAGTGTGCAAATGTCCATTCACGGACATTTCAGTTTTTCTAAGTATATATCTAATAATGGGGTTGCAGGATCAAGTGGCAACTCTATGCCACTATGGCATAGCCTTCTATCTCCTTCACCTGACTAGGTACTTTATCTCTCAGACATTACTTAATTCTGCCCTTGCTTGGAGAAGTGCTGAAACCTGAGAATACTGCAGCTTAATTTAATGGGCAGTTAAAAAGTTTTTAAAAATCAGAAAAAAATATCTTTTTCAGAGCCAGCCTCTAGCCCCCTGTGTTTTCCAATCAAGAGCTAGAGTTGACACCTGGCCAAATGTGTCCCTTTTGGGGGGGCATAACTCTTTTCCAGTATTCTGGGCTTGGGCCAACTCCAAAAAGCCTCTGTTATGTTTTGTTTTTTTTTCTTATCAGCCCTACCTCCTATTTGTCAGGGTGAAGCCTCCAGGTTCCTTTTTTGGAGGTTTATCTGTGCTCAAAGCTTGTATTCAGCAGTCCACATTTGTTCATTAATTCTGCAATTAGGCTTGGTTGAGCTACCTTCCCTTGTTCCTAGTAGAGACTACTTCAAGTAACTCCAGAACGGCCCGCCATGCCAGTGGGGGAAAGGTGCCAGCCTCCATGATTTAGGAAGCTTACAGTTCTGCACTATAATCTCAGCTCTTCCACCTGTTCCAAACTGCTATACAATGTGTATTCAGTCGTGGGAGTCCCCCCATAGTTGTTCCAGATATTTCCTATGTATTTACTAACTTCCCTAGAGAACAGAGTAATCCCACACCTTCTTATGCTGCCATGGTTCCTCCCCTCTATATGTTAAAAGACCCATGAGATATTATTCTTATTGTGGTATACAGCTAGCTTTCATTTTGAATTACCTATGTATTTACTTTTCCATTGTTAACATCTGTCTGGGATCATTTACCTTCTGTCTGAAGACTCCTGCTAGTATATCCTTTCACATAGATCATTTGGTGATAAATTATCTCTGTATGTGTATATGCATGTCTGGAAATATCTTTATTTCACTTTTTTTTGGAGGTTAATTTCACTGGGCCTAGAATTCGGGCATGACAATATATTATTTCAGCAGTTCAAAGAATGACCTTACCCTTTGCATTCATTGTTTTTGCTATAAATCTGCTGTCAATCTTACTGTTGGCTCTTTGAAAGAAATATGTCTTATTTACTCTGTTTTAGAGATATTGTCTTTTGTTTTTGGCAGTTTGACAATAGGTATACACATGTGAATTTCTTTATGTTTATCCTGCGTGGAGTATGTAGAGATTCTTATCTCTGTGTCTTGATGTCATTCATCAGTTTGAAAAATCCTTGGTTAATTCCTCTTCGATATTTTTATGGTCCATTTCCTCTTCTCCTTTATTGGCTGAATTTACACATATATTAGATATTTTCACTTCATATCCCTCTTTTGTGGCCTTTTCTATGTATTTTTAACCTCCTTGTCTTTTTATACTCTAATCTGGTTATTTTCTTCTGGCTTGTGTTCCGGTTTGCTATTTCTGTCCTCAGTTGTGTCTAGTTGCTCTTTAAACCTATTCATTGAGTCCTTAATTTTAACTATCATAATTTTTAGTTACAGAATTTTCATTTTATCACTTGTAGTTTCCATTTCTTTGGCATAAACTTTCCATTCTCTTTCTAAGTTTCTTAAATATATAAGCCATACTTATTTTAAATTCTGATCCTAATAATTTCAGTATCTGAATCTCCTGTGGGAGTATTTCTAAAGTGTGGTTTTATTCTTCTTAGTTCCTGGTGTATTCTTGACTTTTTGCATGCCTCTTCATTTTTAATTGAATGTCTGTATTTTATGTGAAAAATATTTTGAGGCTCAATATGGTACTATTTTCTATTTACTAGTGTTTGGAGCAAGGATTTGTGCTAAGGCAGATAACTTTAAAGTAATTTGAGACTCACTTGATTTGAAGTTGGACTTAAGCACTTGTTAGAGCTGTTCTATACTCACTCTTAGTTCTAGGACATAGTCCTTCATAATCTCAACTAAAAATTTTCCAAGTCCTCTCTTCCTTACTGGTTCCTGAAGATCAATTTTGCCCTAAGTTCCATGTATATTCCAAAAGATCTGCTCAGCTTCTCAGTCTCTCAGCTTCACTCTTGGAATAATTGCCTTGTTGGAAGATCAGCACCAAACATAGGGTTCATCTTTCTGGATTTCCCTTCTCTCTGGAATTTTAGCCCCTCGAGTCCTCTCTGCTTTTGTATCTCTAGTGCTGGCAAACAGTTTTTTAACAACAACAGCAAAAATTCCAGCTTTTAAGTTTTATCTCAATGGGAGAATTGGTCTGAAACAAGCTATTCTATCTTCTCGTCAATGCAGTTTTTAAAATTAAATAGGATGAAATTTTTAAAATCAGAAAATATTAGACTGTGTCATGTGTAGTAAATGCTAGCATTGCTTCATAATACCTTTATTTTGGTTATATATATATACCTATTGTGTACCACATAGAGATATAAAGCGTAATTCTTCATGTGGGTCATGATTAAAAGTAAGTTAATCAGAGATGGCCACCATCAGGTAATTCCTTTCCTGTATTTGCATGGTGCTCCTCCTATCAAGAAGTGGAGTCTAGGCCTCCCCTCCCCCACCCCTCCCTCACGGGCGTACGGAGGGCCGCAGCAGCCCGAGGCGAGCGCAGCTGGGCCGCAGCCGCCGCTTCCTGCAGGAGCCAGGCTGAGCGCCGACACTGTTCTCTGACCGAGCGAGCCTCCGACCCGCCGAGCAAAATGGGAAATGAGGCAAGTTATCCTTTGGAAATGTGCTCACACTTTGATGCTGATGAAATTAAAAGGCTAGGAAAGAGATTTAAGAAGCTTGATTTGGACAATTCTGGTTCTTTGAGCGTGGAAGAGTTCATGTCACTGCCTGAGTTACAACAGAATCCTTTAGTACAGCGAGTAATAGATATATTCGACACAGACGGGAATGGAGAAGTAGACTTTAAAGAATTCATTGAAGGAGTCTCTCAGTTCAGTGTCAAAGGAGATAAGGAACAGAAGTTGAGGTTTGCTTTTCGTATCTATGACATGGATAAAGATGGCTATATTTCCAATGGGGAACTCTTCCAGGTGCTGAAGATGATGGTGGGGAACAATCTGAAAGATACACAATTACAGCAAATTGTTGACAAAACCATAATAAACGCAGATAAGGATGGAGATGGAAGAATATCTTTTGAAGAATTCTGTGCTGTTGTAGGCGGCCTAGATATCCACAAAAAGATGGTGGTAGATGTGTGACTCTTTTTAAAGAGTACTATCCAACACTTTTGCTTTCTTCTCCATCTCTGAAGATCTGCTCAAGACGTCCAGCAATGCTCTCTGTGTATTTAAATGGAAGTATTTTTCTCTGTGAAGCCACATTTTCCAACATGAGCCTCATGAAGCCAACTAAGTGTTATTGAACTCTTATTCTCTCAATAACTCAGTGTAGCACTTTAAAGTCTGAAGGACAGCAAGATGAAAAGAGCATATCAATGTGGTGGAGAAAGGGAAGGGGTTGGCTTTTTAATTTATTTTTCTTCATCTTTTATAACAAGAAAGTATCTATATATACATATGTAAATATTTATATATAGATATATGTAGCTTTCTATATATGTAGTAGGTTGGCTTTAATTTAATATACTTGATTCCAAAACAAAGATAGAGTACAAAAGTGCCAAGCAGAACATAAAAGTTCAAAAATCATGGATATATACATCCTTACTTTTATTTCACACAGTTTTATATATAGATAGAAGATTGTACAATTTGAGCCGGGTGTTAAGCCAGCTATTTACCTTTTCCTCTACTTTCTCCTTTGAGAGATTGACAAAGCATTTGTTAACGTCCTATAATTTTCCTTAATTGCATTTTTGTAATAAAGAAGTCTGTAACTTTATTTATACCTAAAATATATATATCCAGGAATTATGTCTCATTGCTGAGCAGCTTTTAATATATCTCTGCCTGAGAGGGTATAGTTCAGTGCTATTGCCAAGAGCTAGTTTGTGTGTTCATGTAGTGACTGCACAATGCTGATGGCTGCTTTATTCTGTTACTTCATTCTAGGAGCCATGAAGTTTATTAAATGTCCCTGAGTAAATGTAAGTTATGTCTGATTGCTATTTTATACAAAAAGACCAGAAGCTGTCTGAGGCAATCATGATTAATCTTATGCGTTACTTAATGAAGAACACCTGAAGTAATTACTGCTTAGAATATCCTTTTTTGTTTGTTTTAAATGATGTCATTAAACTTACATTTGAACCATAAATTTCCCTTCTGTGTTTCAAAAAATTTGCGACTAATCTAAATAACCAGTGACATTTCAGGTGCATGTACAGATCTCAGCATCCATACATATTTGTGATTTAAATGGGAGAAAACCTTTATCTATATGCCACAGAAAAGCAAAATTTTATCCAAAATTTAATCTCATTCTTTACCACAGGCATAGAGAGTGCATGACAGTTTTCTTCCTTTATTTGCCCATATAATTCATAATGAATAACAATAAATTTGTGTGATATAAAAGTAGCGTGTCATGTTCCACCATTTTGATATCATCCCTTCCCTTTTCTGCAAAGGTACTATTGGCTGGAAGAAAAACATTTTGGTTAGTTTTCTAGGACCATAGTCTTTCCCAGTAGAATTTTTCTATTAAAAAAACTGGTTTTGTAATCATGAGTGGAAAAGGGCAGGTTGAATCAAGGTGAATGAATTTTAAATTGTGCACATCTGCCTGCCATCGCTGTTCCTTCAACTGAGTGCTGCACATCATGGGCTCTGTCTGTGAGAGAAAAATCCCGGTGCTTGGTGTCCTTGCATGACATGGAGTTTTGCATGTAGATCAATTTAAAATGTACCTCTTGTTTACATAATTTGCATAATTAAAAAAATAATGTTGCCAAATTTTGGAAATGTTAATGTTCAAACTGAAAATCTCCACTACATGTAACTTTCTTCCTCTGGATCAATACGTGGTTTATAATCTCAGCCAGCGGTTTGATCTGTTCCAGTGTCAACTGCCATGTGCTCTGCTTCAAGGGGGAACTGTCTTTTGTGAATTTTTTGTACATAAGTATTTGTTACAGATATTTTAGCAAATGCTTTCTATTTCTCTTGCTTGTGCATATCTTGGCTGGCGTTACAGAAAATAGTGCAAACATTATTTCCTTACTGGGGAATGAGGGTTTTTTCCCTTTTTTTAGTTTGTGTGTATGAGGGTTGGGAAGGGGGATTGGTTTATGTTGAATGTTTAGTTTTTATTCTGCATGATATGTCATGTTGTGGGATCTTTAGAAAACTTCATACTGTATGAATAAAAAAAATAAAACATTTGAAACTTGAAAAAAAAAAAAAAAAAAAGAAGTGGAGTCTATAGTGCATTTCCTAACATAACTTATGTGGATAGCTTAATTGAACACCATAAGTACATGGAACCTTGAGTAGGGCATGAGATTTTGTAGGTTTGTCCAGAGTGATGCCTTGATAAATCCCAAAAGGATCTGAACAGTGAATAAAAAAGTATTTACAAAGTCCCCTTGGGGGAATGGTGAGAAGGGGGAAAATTCAACTTCCCCCAGTGGAGAATTGTTGATACACTCACCAGCAGTGGGGATAACCAATGCAATAGGCTGAGCCCCCAATCTTGGGGGTTGTTTATATGAAACTTAACTCTGCAAAGCATAGACTAAGCCTACTTAAAATTAAGCCTAAGTCACCCCCAAAAGAATCTCTTTTGTTGCTCAGATGTGGCCTCTCTCTCTCTCAGCCAACACAACAAGCAAACTCACTGCCCTTCCCTTCTCTATATGGGACATGACTCCCAGGGGTGTGGACCTTCCTGGCAATGTGGGACAGAAATCCTAGAATGAGCTGGGACTCAGCACCAAGAGATTGAGAAAACCTCCTTGACTGAAATATGAGACAAAATAAAGTGTCAATGGCTGAGAGATTCCAAACAGAGTCGAGAGGTTATCCTGGAGGTTATTCTTATGCATTAAATAGAAATCACTTTTTTTAGTTAAGACATAACAAAGAGGCTGTAGGGAACTGCCTGAAAATGTAGAGCTGTGTTCCAGTAGCCATGTTTCTTGAAGATGATTGTATGATGATATAGCTTTTGCAATGTGACTGTGTGGTTGTGAAAACCTTGTGCCTGATGCTCCTTTTCTCTACCTTATTAACAGACGAGAAAAACATATGGATTAAAAATAAATAAATAATAGGGGGCACAAATGTTAAAATAAATTTAGTAGATTGAAATGCTAGTGATCAATAAAAGGGAGGGGTAAGGGGTATGGTACGTATGAATTTTTTTCTGTTTTCTTATTATTTCTTTTTCTGAATTGATGCAAATGTTTTAAGAAATGATCATGATGATGAAAATACAACTATGTGATGAAAGAAACAAAAAGAATGTTCATATTGTCTGTTTATTGGTTTTATTAATAAAATCAAAAAGTGGGGTCTAATTTCCCTGCCCCTGAATCTGGGCTTGACTAGTAGAATGCAGAAGGGAGTGTTGTTCTGCGACTTCTGAGGCTATGTCATGAAAATCCTTAAAACTATTTCCTGGGGCGGTCCACCATGGCTCAGCAGGTAAGAGTGCTCGCCTGCCGTGCCTGAGGACCCGGGTTCGATTACCGGTGCCTGCCCATGTAAAATAAATAAATAAATAAATAAATAAAAAGCTACTTCCTGGGTATTTTCAAACACTCTCTCTTAGGACACTAGAGTACTAGTTGTTATGTGAAGAAAGGCCCAAGCCACATGGGGAGGCTGCGTGTAGGCGCTTTGCTCAATAGCCCCCACTGAGCTCTCAGCCAATCGTCCACATCAGTTTCCAGTTATATAGGTGAGCCATCTTGGACTCCAGACCCTAAAGCCTTCAAATGCCTGCAGCCTCAGCTGACATTTGATTGTAACCACCTGTGACACTCCAAAGGAGACCCACCCAGTCAACCCACAGAATCATGTGATTTCACAGAATGGCGATTACATTAAGCCACCAAGTTTTGGGGTGATTTGCTCTACAGTAATGTATAACCAGATTGGCGTCACAGTTTAATTAGCAGAGATGTTTTTTTCTTTCTTTATGGTTCAAAAAGTAATGCACAGTTTTCTTTTTATTTCATAGAGCTTCTTTGAGAATTAATAAAATCCCTGTAATAATAAAATCTATCATTAGTGTCAGAATTTATAGGAGTAGCGCTACTGACTTGAAGTAAATTTCCCACTGTTATTATCTTGCCTTATCCCTCACTTTTTCTGTACCTCTGTAGTGGGCTGAATAGTGTTTTCTCAAAATGTATGCCAACCAGAACCTCAGAATGTGACCTTAATTGTAAATAGGGTCTTTTCAGTTGTAGTAAGTTAGGGATCTTCATTCTGCATCTAGAGAGGGCCCTAAATCCAGTGACTGGTGTCCTTCAAGGAAGAGAAGAGGGCACAGAGACACAGAGAGAAGAAGGCCATGTGAAGTTGGAAGTCGAGACTGGAGTTCTGCTGCAACAAGCCAAAGAATGGCAGGAACCACCAGAGGTTGGAAGAGGCAAGAAAGATCCTTCAGTTCTTTACTGAAGTCTGAGGTTAGTGCTTTCTGAGTTATTCAGTCTTCAGAAACCCTACATACAAAGTAGCGAGTACCCAGCCTGGTTGAGCAGAGCTGAATGCGGTTCAGTTTCTCTGTCTCTTCTCTAGTGAGAATAGCATGTTATCGCCGCATGTCCTTTCTGCAGCCCTTGAGGTTTTAATTCACATATGCCATTATGTGCTCAAAGAAACACACAAAACCCTATGAGAACATGCAACAGTTCAGTTTCTTAAACTTTTTTGAAGCCAAGGAACATTCCTTCTCCCAGTACACTTTTCTCCACTCCATCATAGGAAATAATGATTAAATAATAAGAAAATCTTAGAGACCTAACTCTGACTTCACTAACTCTGGATGGATACTTACTTCACTAAACAGCCTTCTAGTGCTTTTTCTTTGAAAAAAAAAATGACACCCTATCCCAATAATGAACCCAAATTCTTACCCTTTTAATGGTGAGAAAGTGCTTACAGCTTTAAAATGGCATTTTCCCACGCTCCTGCTATTCCACTCTCCTGCCTGCAACTCAGCAAAGCGATAACAACCTTAGGGTTCAGTCTCAGTCAGAGGTGCCAATTCAAAATATACAACTACTTTAAAAAGACCTTCCTATGTCTTAAGCTCTTGCAGAACATACATAGAGATCTAACAAAAATCTTCCAGAGCATTAGATATGGAGATAAATATTATTCTGTGGGCTGGGGGCACAGAGGATAGTAGCACACTTTGAAAAGTCAATGGATATAGAAATTCCTAACTTCTCAGGCATTTTGACCTACTCAGAGCCAACCCTCAAGTGGGGAGGGCAGACATGGTGATTTAGTAACATCCTAAACAGAAGTGGCTGAGCCTCCAACATGAGGCTTTTCTTCATGCAGAAGTCACAAGTTCTCATTTAAGAGAACAGGCTGATGGAGTGACCATCACCTGAGAGCCTGAGGTTTCATAAAACCTCCCAAAGAACCACAAATTCATGCTCAAGTACCCGAGGCTGTTTATCACAATATATAGAACCAATACTCTAAAAGGGCAAAAGAAAAATATGCTTTTCCCTTTGTTTCTAGATTCTCTCTCCTTAGTACTTGAGACCCTAATGTTGGCCAAACCTCACGAGTCTCCTGCTTGTTCCTTTCATCACTGGATATTCTTAGAAGGGCTCCAAATTAGAATAAAAATTATATATTAGTTGACTCAGTTGTCAAAGGATTTTGATGGCGAGAAAAATGTGTCAGTTTTGCTTCTCATTTTTTTTAAACATGCGCTTTTTAAATTTAATTGAGTCATGTTACACAAAGAATTTTTTTTAATTTCCTTTAAGCCTATTTTTTAATCACCCTGCCCCTCCCCACAGCTGAGCTTCTAAGAAGTGTTCTCCTGTCATTTCATGATTGTTCTCTTCCCCCTCCACATTTCCCCAGGGAGGCTGCCTGCCCTCGTGCCTATTCAGAGCTGCCATTCAATTTGGCATTTCTCAGCCAGTTTAGTCCAGGCAGCCATGAATCAGCAGTGGAAGGAGGAGGTGAGGGGGTGGGGGTCCAAATGGATAGGAATTCAAATGAAGGTAGGAAAGGGAGAGCTCCCGCCTGTGGGTGTGTGGTTGCCCAGTCCTGCCAGCATCACCCTTTGTATGCAGCACGTGAATTCTGCCAGCTCGCTGAGCACCAGCTTCCTGCAAAGCCATCGCAGGTCCTGTAAGGAAAGGTTAAACACGCATGTACTCACACACATGCACACACACACAGGAGTTTCTATCTTCAAGGATTTAGTCATTTTTGAACTCCAATCTGTCCATGGCACCACCTTAGATATTATTATACCCAGGAAGCCACAGAATTGCCCCTGACCTTGTTTAACTTAAAATCTCAACTTGCCTTTGACTTTTGAGGAGCTATTTTTTATTTTTCTGCGTTGTGATTCAAAGAGGAGTGTGGAGACTGGGGGGAAGGTGGTTGTGTTGACAGTATAAGCAATTGCCTGGGTTGGGTGCAGTGTCTTTCATAAGGTGGCCCCAGGGTCACAGAGATGGTTGTTAGAATTGCATTTTTTACAGCAATAAAAGTGAATAAAATATTGCCATACTTAACACTCCCGAATTGTCACTCCTGAGCATAAGAAGCCAATTTCACATTTTGTATGATTCTATTTTTAACAGATAATTTTTCAAAATTAATGTATGATATTGGAAGGCAAATTAGTTGGTTAGCTTTGGGAAAGGTATACATGTGATTGGGAGGGGGAGTAAGGGGGGTCCTCAGGATGGACTAGTTTTCTTGGGTGGTGGTTATGTGGATGTTTTCACCGTGAAATCCATGAAGCCATATACTTCTGACTTGGACATTTTTTATGGATGCATGTGATTCTTGATTTGAAAACTTTATTAAACCCAGAAGAGTTTAAAGTAATGACACGGACATACAGTTGCACACCGATGCTCATAGCAGCATTATTCACAATCACCAAAAGATGAAAACAACCTAAGTGCCCATCAGCAGACAAAATCTGGTATATACATTTAGTGGATATTATGCTGCAGTAAGATGAACTGAGGTCCTGAAAGACATAATGCTGAGTGAAATAAGCCAGACAAAAAAGGATAGATACTATTTGACTCCACTTTTATGACCATGGTGAAGTAAAATGCTAGGCTTATAATACAGAATATAGGGGACTAGGAAATACACAGAAGCTAGAGATGGGTGAATGGTTAGCCAATGAGGTTGAACTTAAATGTATGGGAATGCATAGAAGTGAAGGCAGTTCATTAGTTGGTCTATAAGTAATATTGCCATAGTGAAGGTGAATATTATTGAAAGGGATTGTATAGAGCCATGTATCTCACCAATTAACACTACAAATGCATGAACCACTTCAAAGGCATGACTCTTGTACAAAGAGTCAGTAATAGAGGGTTTTAGAGAGAAAACTACTATGGCATGATATGGCTTATATTTATCAGGAAGACATCAACAGTACCACAGCAATACCAGAGGGTAAATAACTGGGGTGGGGGGACGAGAGTTAAGGGGACTTTTGGATTTTTTCTTTGATGAGGGTGTGTTTTATCTGTTATGTTTCTCTTTGGAGCAACAAAAACTATCTAAAATTGAGAGTGATGATGATTGTACAACCAAGTGAGAAAACTGTGAGACATGGATTGTTTATTTTGTACATTGTCTATGATGCCCAATGGATGGAGGTGGCTGAAAGGTGCAATGACTGAGAAGCAGAAAGGCAAGCTTTGGTGTATGCATCTGATGGGATAGTGTGTGGTCATAGAAATGAAGTCATGAGGCATGCAAGGAGGTGAATGAACCTTGAATACATTCTGTTGTGCACAATAAGCCTGAAGCAAAAGGACAAATATAGTATGGTCTCTTTAAGAAAATACGTAAAAGAAAATTTGGGCCTAGATTGTAAACTTTTATAGCAGTCACTTTTATTCCTGAGCTTCAAGGGTTATTTCTAGATTCTGAGGTGCTTTACTATATATGTATAACCTGGTGCTTCTCTGGAACTTTGGGTACCTGTGCGGCACTTAAGACTCAGCTGAAATTCTGCAGTTCTGAAAGTCAGCATTCTTACATACAACAACTGTTAAAGAAACCAAAACAGAGATCATGTTTCAATTAGAGAGAAGAGGGAAGCCAACTTGGTTAGGACTAAGTTAAATCAGAATACAGTGTAAAAGATGACATTGTCTATATTTTAGAACTTCACCTACTGTATGAGACTAAAAGAAAAGATCTTTATGTTGTCCAAAACCTAAATTTTCCATAGCACACAATCTAATTCAACCTGTCTGGATAGTTCATTTAAACAACCCAAACACATGAAGCCCAGAATGAGAAAAGGGTTTGTAATTCCGTATAGTTTAATGTAATTCTCCGATACATCCCACAGTATGTTGGGCAGTTAATTAAAAAGTATTGGCAAAGTCCCTTAAAGGATTGGAGAAAAAAAAATATGGAACTATTACATTTTCCCACCTGGTAAAGCCCTGATACTCTCTCAAACATAGTGACTACCAAGTCAATAGGCCAAACCCTTGATCTTGAGGCTTGCTCTTATGAAGCTTATTTCCGTGGTGGAGAAGATAAGTTTACTTATAATTAAGCCTCAGAGTTACCTCCATAGAACCTCTTTTGTTGCTCAGATGTAGCCTTTCTCTCTCTAAGCTCAAATCTGAAAGTAAAATTATAAATCACCCCACCCACACACGCATATGGCATATGATGTCCAAGGGTGTGAGTCTCCCTGGCAACGTGGGACATGACTCCCAGAGATGAGCCTGGCCCTGGCACTGTGGGATCGACAATGCCTTCCTGACCAAAAGCGGTAAAACAAATGTAACAAAATAAGTTATTAGTGGCCAAGAGAGTTCAAACAGAGTTGAGAGGCTATTCTTGAGGCCACTCTTACACAAGCTTCAGGTAGATACTGCTAAATACCGTGGTTTGCCAAACCCCAACCAACATTATTCTGGCTAACTAAAGAACACCTAGGGCACTATATGAGACCCTACAAAAGTTGCACACAGTGTTTACTTTTCAGAAACCTATAACCTCCAGACTTCCTAGACCAGATAAGTACTGAAACCCAGAGGTGCCAGTCTCACCAAGAACATCAATCAGTCCCATCCCTGTATCCTATATTGTTAACAGCTTTTTTCAACATAGAAAAGTTAGAATGGGCATAAACAAAATATGATTAAAGATTGGGAGAATGATCCGAGGGAGAGAAGGAAGAGTTATGACAGAGAAGTTTGGATTTAATAAATGAGTATAACTGCTGAATCATTATATTGATGTGTCTTTTTAGTCTCCAGTGTCTTGGAGCAGCTAGAATGAAAAACTTGAAGTTGTGGAACTGTAACCCATATCAAACTTTGAAATATGTTCTATAACTAATGGTTAAAATGTACTTTGAAATTTGTTGCTTTTTTTTGTGTATTGTGTATTGTTATATTTCACAATTAAAAAATGTAAAAAAAAATTTATTAAAGAAAACACCCCCAACATTTCCCCTTTGAGTTTCCAAGACATCCAACTGTCAACAACCCATGGGGACAATTGCTATTCTTTTCTTTCAATAAGTTGAAATATCCTGAAATTTTCACAGAGGAACTTTTCTGAGGGCTATACTGTGCCAGAACACATATCAGCAAAGAAAATTTTGTACGTCTCCTACCCCATCCAGCTAGCCAGGGGATGGGAGAAAAGGAAGAGAAAGGAAGTAGGAAAAATGGAAGGAAGGAAGAAAACAGAGAGAGAAGGAGGGAGGAAGAAAACCCAACTTTAAGTGAATTCTTCTGTAAAGCGGAAGAACCTTTGGTTAAAGTATATCAGTTTCCCTTTTAAAATTAGACTTTCTTTAAACAAAGCCTGCCTGTGAAGACACCTTACCAAGTACTTGCTGGATTTCAGGTGCTGATTTACTTCAGGGATGTGCTCCTCCTTTTAGTTTCTGAAATTCCTGGTTTCTCTTAAACTTACCCCTCGTGGAGCCACCGTGGGGTGGCACAGGCTATAAGAGCAGGTCGTGGGAGAGCAGCCCCAGCCCATCCAGGTGGTGCAGCAGTCAGGGTCGGGGGTACCACACTAGCACAGACCCACCTCTCCTCTCCCAAATTCTGCCAGCACAAGGTGCGGCAAAGGTAGGCTGGGGGACTTTGCTGAGTGCCTGGATTCCTGTGGCCACAGCAGGAGAAAATCAAATGTGACATCTTCCTGTGTCCCCAAATAACCTAGTACTTATCAACCCAAAGCAACGAATCACCTTAAGCAAATGTTGTAAGCTTTGTGGAACTGCAAAGAGAAATCTGCAGAGGATGTATCTACACATACAAGCCTGTTCTTACCCTGAACTGGGTTATATTGATAACGGCTAGACAAATAGGTAAATGGCTTAAAAATTTTTTTGAGTATGTTTTCTTTCTAAAAACTTTTAATTGAATTACCATATATGTACAAAAATGTTCATATGTCATATATGTACAGCTTGATAAATTTTACCAGTTGACCCACTTGGTTACAAAATCAGAACCCACATCAAGAGCTAGAAGCCTACCCTGAGTGCCCCTAGGTCACTGGTACTTCCCCTAAGACTGTCCTTTCATTATCCTGACTTCTAACGCTCTAGATCAGTTTTGCCTGATTATATGACCCCTTTGTAGCTGGCTTCTTCAGTCAATACTATGTTTGTAGGAGCCTCCCACATTTTAAGTAGCTGTAGTTTGTTCATCTTCAATGCTGTATAGTATTCCATTGTGGGAATATGCCACAAATTATTTATCTATTCCACTGATGATGGACGTTTGTCTTGTTTTCAGGTGTGGGCTGTTATGAATAATGTTGGCATAATATTCCCGACCATGAATCTTGGTGCACAGATGTATTCATTACCACATTAGTTTCTAGGGCTGACATGGCACATCACCACAAACTAAGCAGCTTAAAACAACAGAAATGTATTCATTTGCAGTTCTGAATGCCAGAAATCTGAATTCAAAGTGTGGTTGGCCCAGCCAGGCTCCCTTCAAAGACTCTGGGAGAGAATACTCCCTTGTCTCTTCCAGCTTCTGGTGGCTCTAGGTAAATGATTTTGGGATTGTGGTTGCATCACTGCAATCTCTGCCTGTGTCTGCACATGGTCTTCTCCTTTTGTATTTCTGTGTTTAACTCTCCCTTTCTTTTTTCAAGGATTCCAATCACTGGATTTAGGGTCCACTCTAAATCTAGGATGCTCTCATCCTGAGATCCTTAACTTACATCTGCAAAGACTTTATTTACAAATAAGGTCTATATTCACAGGTACAACAGAAGTGGAATTGCTGAGTCATAGGGCTGTATAAATTCAGCTTAGTAAATTTTACCAGTGGGTTTCCCAAGTGATTGTACCAATTTATGCTCCATCCAGCAAGGAGTGAGCATTTGGCTCCACTTTCTTGCCAGTACTTCATATTGTTCATCTTTCTCCAATTAGCCAAAAGACAGCTAGATTTTAATCATCTCTTCCTATGTGCTAAGAACTATATGTCATTTGGATGTGCATTGTCTCATTTAATTTTGCAACAATCCTATGAAGTCATCCTCATTTTCACAACGTAAAAGTATAGAAAACTACCTCAAATCACTGAAGTGTGCAGCTAGCCTTTGAAAACATGTTGGCCCATCTCTGAACCTTGCTCTTTTATGCTGCACTATTTTTGTTGTGGCTCTATAAAAGGCCAGGGCCAATATCTGTATCTGGGAGCACGTGCTCCATGATTCTTGTTTCTAAATTTGTGCTTGCATATATTGTGACTGTGAGATGTTTTCTAGCCAAGATTTTTTGGCTTTTCTTGTAACCTATGTTCAATCATCTTAACCACATAAGAAAATGAGCACTGACAAGTCAAGCCCAGATTGTAAAGAGAGACCCATCCCCAACCCTTTCATGTGACACAGTGATGTTTCCTCCAGTTGTGGAAGGAAAAGAACTAGGAACCTCACATCAGCAAACTGGATACAGGATATTTTGATGCAGCTATTTTGATGCTGCTGTTTTGGCACAAGGAAATTCTGATGTATTTTAATAAACAAAAAGTGAATTTTTGTGTTTTACTGGATGAAAATAAATTTACAGTTTTTGCAGATTATAAAATTGATACCTGCAAATTGTACATCTTTAGACAATACAAAAAAACGGCATAAGAAATGTGAAAATCAATATTAGTCTTGCCAAATCATGATAGCTTCTTTGACGTCTGATTATTCATATATATATATACACACATATATTAACTATTTAATTAATTTTTCTTTTTACAAAGAGTGCTATCCTATCATACATACATTTTGTAACTGTGGTGCTTCAGATTTGTTCCTTTATCCCAAAGCCATGAGGTGAGCCCTTTGTGGAAATGATGAGGGATTTTCAAGACTCTTTTTTTTTATTTTTAACTTTTTTCATTGTATAGAATAATATATATACAACTCAAAGAAATAAAAAAGCAATTGTTTTCAAAGCACTCTTCAACAAGTAGTTGCAGGACAGATCCCAGAGTTTGTTATGGGCTACCATACCATCCTCTCATATTTTTCCTTCTAGCTATTCCATAATATAGGAAGCTAAAGGGCTTAAATATTTTTTTATCATCACAATCGACTTTTTTCCTTCTTTTTTTGTGAAAAATAACATTTTTACAAAAAAGCAATGAATTTCAAAGCACAGCACTACAATTAATTGTAAAACATATTTCAGAATTTGACATGGGTTACAATTTCACAATTTTACGTTTTTACTTCTGGCTGTTCTAAAATACTGGAGACTCAAAGAGGTATCGATTTAATGATTCAGCATTCATATTCATTTGCTAAATCCTATCTTCTCTGTATAGCTCCACCATCACCTTTGATATTTCTAGCCCTCTCTTTATGGGCTATGGCAAATCTATATTTTTCATATTGGAAGGGTCTGCCACTAATATGAGGTAGAGAGATGGAACTATCTGATGTTCTGGAGAGGCTGGGCTATGTTTCAGGACTTATCTGGACCAGGGGCACATCTGGAGGTTGTACGTTTTTGGGAAGTTACTCTGGTGCATGGAACCCTTGTGGACTCTTATATATTGCTCTAGGTGTTCTTTAGGATTGGCTGGAATGGTCCTGATTGGGGGTTGGCAGGTTATGATAGGTAGAAAGATGTACCTGAAGCTTGCATAACAGCAACCTCCAGAGTAGCCTCTTGAGTATATTTGAACTCTCTCTGTCACTGATATTTTATTAGTTACACTTCTTTTTCCCCTTTTGGTCAGGATGGAATTGTCGATCCCACTGTGCCAGGGCCAGATTCATTCCTGGGAGTCCTCTCCTGTGTTGCCAGGAAGACTTTCACCCCTGGATGGCATGTCCCATGTAGTGGGGAGGGCAATGATTTCACATGCAGAATTGGGCTTAGAGAAGGTGAAGCCACATCTGAGCAACAAAAGAGGTCCTCCAGAAATAACACTTAGGCATGCCTATAGGTAGTCTAAGCTTCCCAGCTACTTACATAAGCTTCACAAGCGTAAGCCTCATGATTGAAGGCATGGCCTATTGATTTGGGTGTCCCTAAATTTTGACACACTATCAGGGAATTCCCTGATGGTAAAGTTTAATAGTTTCATATGCTTTCTTCTATGCCTCAAGGGACTTTGTCAATACTTTTTGATTACCTGCTTAGTATACTCTAGGATGTATCCAAGCATTACAATAATCTATACAGGATTAAAGGACCTCTTTCTTATTCTGGGTTTCCTGTGTGTCAGTTGTTCAAATGAGCTATACAGACAGGTTGAGTTAGGTTGTGCCTTACAGAAAATTTCAGTTCCAGACCATATAAACCTTTCTTCCATTGGTCTCAAAGAGTATGAGTGGTTCTAAAATATAGACACTGTCTTCCTTACCCCTATATTCTGAATTACTTTAACCCCAACTTGTTCGGCTTCATTCTTATCTCTAAATATCAGGTTATATATATAAAACAGCTGCTTAAAATCCAGAAATAATAATCACCACTCCGGACTTCATGTGTCTGCTCTAAAAGCTTACAATCTAGTCCCCTGTTTTCTTATGAGCATTTTCTAAAGGTGACCATACATTCTTGTTCTTTTGTTTCTGGTTTATTTTATCTCACCAAATGTCCCACATGCCTCATTTCTATGTTCCTTTTTGTAGCAGCAAAACCTTCGTTCATAAGTACACACCATCGTTCACCTATCTGCTTCTCCATTGGTGCATCCTTCAGCCACCTGCATTCATTGGGCATCATGTATAGGGTCCAAGTGCACAGTCCATCAACATTCTCAATTTTAGATAATTTCATTGTTCCCGAGAGGAAGAAAACCAATAAATACACCCTCGCCAAATAGGAAATCTAAACCTCCTCTTAACTCTTGCCCTTCCCCCTAGTCAGTCTTGCTAGTGGCCTATCAATTTTATTGTTTTTCTCAAATAAGCAGCTTTTGGTTTTATTGATTTTTTCTAGTATTTTTTTGTTCTCCCACTCACTTAACTCTGTTTTAATCTTTGTTAACTCTCTTCTATTTGCTTTGAATAAGCAAATGGTTAGTTTGCTGTTCTTTCTCAAGTTTCTCCAGGTGTGCTGTTAAGTTCTCCATTTTTCTTCTTATTTTTTAATATAGGCATTTAGAGCAATACATTTCCCTCTCAACACAGCCTTTACCACATCCCATAAGTTCTGATATGTTGTCTTCTCATTTTCATTCATCTCCATAGCTACTGATTTCTCTAGCAATTTCTTCTTTGACCCACTGATTGTACAAGAGTGTGTTATTTACTTTCCATATATTTGTGAATGTTCTTGTTCTTTGGTGGTTATTGAGATCCAGCTTCATCCCATTGTGATCAGAGAAAGTGCTTTGAATAATTTCAATGTTTTAAAATTTATAAAGACCTGTTTTATAGCCCAGCATATGATCTATTCTGGAGAATATTCCATGAGAATTAGAGAAGAATGTATATCCTTGTGTTTTGGGGTGCAATGACTTATATATGTCTGTTAGGTCCAATTCATTTATCAAGTTATTTAACTTCTCTATTTACTTGTTGATCTTCTGTTTGGTTGTTCTATCTATGGAGGAGAGTGGTGTATTGAAGTCTCCTATCATTATTGTTGAAACATTTATCACTGCCTTCAGTTTTGCCAATGTCTGTCTCATGTATTTTGGTGCTCCTTAATTGGGAGCATTAACATCTACGATTGCTGTGTCTTCTTGGTGAACCGACCCTTTAATTAGTACATAGTGTCCTTCTTGTTCCCTTATGATGTCTTTACATTTAAAGTCTATTTTGTCCAATATTAGTATAGCTACTCCTGCTTTGTTTTGGTTACAATTTGTATGGAACATCTTTTCCCATTCTTTCACTTTCAATCTATTTGTATGCTTGTGCCTAAGATGAGTCTCTTGTAAGCAGCATTTAGCTGAATTATGTTTCTTAGTCCATTCTGCCAATCTGTATCTTTTAATTGGTAAGCTTAATCTGTTAACATTCAAAGTTGTTACTGAAAAAAGTGTCTCTTGAATCTACCATCATATTTTTAATTTTATTTGTCAGATCTATATATTCTTTTCCCTCTTTCTCTTTGTATTCTTTAAATTACCTTTAGTGACACTCTTCAATTCTCCTTCTCCAGACTTCCTGTCTTTTCTTTCATCTGGCAGAACTCCTTTCAGTTTTTCTTGTAGGGTCAGTCTCTTGTTGACAAATTCTTTCAGGACTTCTTTGTCTGTGAAAACCTTAATCTCTCCCTCAGTTTTGAAGGACAATTTGGCTGGGTACAGAATTCTTGGCTGGAAGTCTTTCAGTTTCAGGATCTTGAATATATCATACCACTGCCTTCTTACCTTGAGGGTGCTAGTTGAGTAGTCTGAACTCAGTCTTATTTGATTTCCCTTCTACGTAGTAAATTGTTTTTCTCTTGCTGCTTTCAGGATTTTCTGCTTCTCTTCAACATTCAGCATACTGATTAGTATGTGTCTTGGGGAAGGCCTATTTGGATTTATTCTGTTTGGAGTTAGTCGGGCTCCTTTGACTTGTATATTTATGTCCTTTATGAGGACTGGGAAATTTTCCCCCATTATGCCCTCAACTACTCTTCCTAGCCCTTTACTCCTCTCTTCTCCTTCTAGGACACCAGTAATTCTTATATTTTTGTGCTTTGTTTTGTCCATCATTTTCCTGAGATCCAGTGCAAAAATGTTCATCTTTTTTTGCCATTTGCTGTTTTGAGTCTTCAAAGTCAGTTATTCTGTCCTTGATATCATTTATTCCTTCTTCTGTCTCTCCAAATCTGGTGTTGTGTGCCTCTAGTATGTTTTTATTGGGTCAACAGAGTCTTTAATATTCATGATATCTGCTATTTTTCTATTTATTCTTTCAAATTCTTTATTCTCTTTTATTCTCTTCTTGATCTCCTTTATGTCATTTGCTATCCCACTTGCTTTATTAAGTAGAGTTGTATGAACATCTTTGATTAATTGTTCCAACATCTGTTTCTCCTCTGGTGTTTTAATTTGGTCATTAGGCAGGACTATATCTGTCTGCATTGTGATATACTTAGTGATTGTCTGCTGTCTTCATGGCATGTAAATATCTTGATTGATTTACTTTGGGAGTTGATTTCTTTCAGTCTAAGGCCTTGTGTTTGTGGGATGGTTGTACAGCAGGGAGCAGGGCATGGGGTGGAGCACTCAGTGTGGTGATTTGTTTCTGGGCAGGTATAGGTGCAGATTGGGGATGGTACGCTGATGCTTGTGAACATGGGTACCCAGCAGCCAGGGAGGATGTAGCTGTGTGGGTGCACTGGTCTGGGGAACATAACCCTGGTGTGTGCTGGTCTAAGGCATGGGGCCTTTTGTGCACATGTGTAAAACTATGACAGCAGGTCGGCATTATGCCTTCGTGGATTGGGGGCAGACGTGACCTGGCTGTGCAGGTCAGCACTTTCTCAGAGCTGGGAAATGAGGTTGAGGGCCATGCTCACGCACAGTTCTAGGACTGCTGTAAAGTGCGGTTCCAAGAGCTGAATGACAAGATTGGGGGCTCATGTACATGTGTGGGCCTGGGAATGCCATAAACAGATGTGCAGAGCTTGGGGGGCGGCAGGGTGAGGCTGTGGGACACTACCAGCAGGAGGCAGGGGTAGCCTAGGTATGGTGGTTAGTGCCCACAGCCTTTATGGTCTGGCAACAGCCTTGAGGGAACAGGGAGGGTTAGGTAGTGCTTGGGAGGGGTGCAGGAGAGGTGGGTTGGACTGCACTTGGGGTGTGGGTGTGGGGCAGGTACATGCACTGGGTGCCGGTGGAGTGGGGACGCCTGGAGCACAGGGAATGGGAGTGGGTGATGGGGTTCAAGTGTGGGATGTGGGGGGAGTCACTGGTCACAGTGCTGCACTGGTGAGGGTAGCACACTCAAGGAATGCGACCTGGCTTACTTCCTAGTCTTGGGCTCCCATCCGTGCACTCCCGCAGGCTCCGTGCCTCCGTGCCAGGCTCCAGTTTTCTGACTCTCAGTTCCTCGGCCTCTGCAACTAGAACTGCCTTATGTGGTGCAGAAGGCTCTCTCAGGTCAACCACACTCCTGAATCACTGCTTCAGTCACCCTTTTGACCGTTCTTTAACTTTTCCGTGGAGCAGGGCTAATCTCAAGCTACTCTTTTGGGCCATCTTCCTGGAAGTCCTCAATTTTCAAGACCCTTAATGTTAGCTGTCTTTGCCAGTGAAATGTGGGGTTCTGTGTTAGGCCTTGCATGTGGAGGGCATGGGACTGATGCTGCAAAGGACAGGGTCCCCCCATAGGGCACTGAGAGCCCTTCCAGTTGGGGCTATTTTGACCTGAGTCATTGGTAAGATTGAGGAAGTTACAGCCGAAGACAAATCCAGTTGTGCAGGTACCTAACCGAGATGGGGCATAGACCTCACCCTCCCCCAAGGTGGGAGGTTAAGCTTAGAAAGTGCACAGGAGGAATCATCACTGAGATCATGGCATGAGGCTGACCTTGGTATAACGGCACTGTTGAGCTTCAGGCTGCAGGCCACCCCTTTTGTGAATCAGGGAAAACAAACCTCTTATCTTTGCACTCACTCACAAAATCCCAGGTGGGAGCATTTTCTGGGAACCTGACTCTGAAGAGGTGAGGAAGAGCATAGGCTCTGCTTTGGTTTCACTAGTGGGAAACCATACCTCTACTTCCTCCTGAGACCCCCCACAACCAGGGATTCCCCAAAGAATAAAGAATTTCAAATGGGTGGGCTACCAAACAAACACAATTCCCTACCTTAGGTGTCAAATCTATCTATCATTGTAACATATGGCTTCTTCCTAAACTTTGGTAGGAAAAATAAGAAAGTTCTTCCCCATCTTCAGGTTATTGAAATGCTCATCTAAATGTTTTTGATATATTTTGAAAAGTACAACACTGTCAGGTTTATTTTAAATTAAAAAATGGGTAAAGCAGGCATCCTTATCCATTCCTTACTCCACTGTCCCAGCCTTGTTAGATGAGGTGAGGCTGGGATCGGGTCAGCGTGAAGGCTGTCCATTGCACCTATCAATTTTTTTAAAAAAATCTGTTTGCACGCAATCTCTCTGAGCCTTAATTTCTTTATGTGTAAAAAGACAGGCTTGGATGATGGAATGCTTAAAGTACTTCCAGTTATAAAAGTCTATCAATTATCTTCAGATTCTAGTTTTAAAAACTTAAGAACCCTTTGCAGCCACTGATGAATTCACTTACGCACAAAACGACCAAACCCAAACAAAATATGACTTAACATTAATTTAAAATCTTACTGACAACAAAGCGTTTGTATACTGTGATTTCCATTAACAAAAACAGCCACATGAAAATCCCCTGCTTCCATCCATTCTGCTTTCCAATAGCAGAACTGGACAAGTCATGGCCACCTGGGATGGATGCCACTAAGAGGGACACAGAGCTGTGCCCAAGGACTGGCAAGAGAGGCTGGCCATTGTTGGAAGGGAGGCAGACACCCAGCGGCTAAACTGTGACTTCAGCCTGGAAGCACTCCTTCTATCACTTGGTTTCTGCCAACATTTTCCAGGAGTCCCAATAGCCCCCATAAAAAGTTTCTACATTTCCACACTGAGTTAATTTCCTGAACATTCCCTGTGGTCTAGCATCAGGCAAATCAGCTTTGACATGTCAGCCCTTCCTACTCTCCCATTCAGACACAATGGAGTGTCATTGCATCCCACCTCTTTTCTATTCCCTCACTGACCTAGCAATGTAAGAAGGATGCTAAAGGCTTGCCCTTTTCCAAGCATCCCTGAACGAGCTATTAATATTTACCAGTACACCTATCACTATGGCAATGTCTGTGAAAGTAATGACCTTGGATTGACTATAACTCTGCAACTGCCATCTTTGGGGGCAACCATCCTCCACTCATGCTGGTCTCTACCTGGGACTGAATCCTTTCATTTTGATTTCCTCAGTGAGGCCAAAGCCACTTTTTGGGCAGAATTTTGCCTCCATGTCACTATCTCCGTGGAATGATCAGGAGAACTTTGCCCTCTTCTGCTCCTCTGCAGATGGCTTCTTGGGTTTGTAGGTCTGACTCCTCCATGTGAGCAGCAAATCCCCATCCAGGCCCATCCAGAAGGCCTACATCGTGCTTCCTCCCAGGTGTTGCCCTTTCCCCCCAGAGTCCAGCAGAAACCACACGTGATAGGAAAGCATGGGTGGTTCCACACAGGTTTCATCAGTTCCTGAACAGATTTCAAGACCTTTAGGGTTGCTGGCAGGACTGAGTAGTTGATTTCATCAACATCCCTCGCAGAAACCCAGAGCACCGAGCACACACACTGGCTAGAATGTGGATTTGCTTGACAATCAGCAATCTGAGGACCTGCTGTCCACTTAAATGGCCCAAGGAATCTTAAGCCCAACTTGAGTCTTAAGCCAACCTCTGCCTTTACGTGAGTGCTCTCACACTGCAATTGAAAGAGCTTCCTCCTCAGTTCCTGAGGGGTCAATACACTGAACCAATAAAATACCACCTTAATGTGGACAGCCCTTTATCTTTTGCAGACTTCTCATATATGCTACCTCTTTCCACACATACAAAACAACGAGAAAACAACTATGCAGTAACAGAAAGCAATGGCAGATATACCATTATAAAATTCATTTTCTGTGTAAGTTTGGCAAAAAAGTGATAAGGAGGTAAAAAGGATTTCTATTAGTGTTTTAAGATATCATTTAATTCATAATATGAAGATGGTTTTCCTTTTATGCTCACTGTTTTTGCTCAAGATGAGTGAATCCTTTATTTAATAATAATCATTATTATTATTACGTATACTTGCATAGTGATTTATAGTCTGCAAAATATTTCCAGGGGGTGCAAGGGTAGTTCAGTGGTAGAATTCTCATCTGCCACGTGGGAGACCCAGGTTCGATTCCCGGCCCATGAACTTCCCATGCAAAACAAAACAAGCAAAACAAACAAACGAAAAACCAAACAAACAAAAATTCAACAAATGGTGCTGCAATAAGGGGATACTCACATGGAAAAAGAATGTAATGTGACCCCTCCCCCAACACACAGCATACAAAAAAATATGTATATTTCCAAGTACTTAGTCTTTTTAAAATTCTCACCACAAAGCAAGGTTGGTGTTTTATACCCATTTTTATGAATGAAGAAATTGAGGCTCAGAGAATTAAGATAGTTAGAAACCACTCTCAATTGAGCTTTCATTATCAGGTTAATTAAAGCAGCCATTATAAAATGTCAAAATGAAAACAAGTTCATTTATGATTCAATTGCAAACCTCCAGCTCTGGCTTTCTTTCTTCTTTCTTTTTTTAACATAGCTACCTGGACCCTGGTGCTGGTGATTTCTGTCCGCAGGACCATCTCCCCAGCTGTGTGGACCATGCACAAACTTGGGATGCTCTTTCTAAGAAAAATGAAGGAGCAACCCAAGGTGGGAGAGAGCGTAGGAGAGAAGCAGAGCACTGAGAAAAATATTCATTGGAGGTCAGGGGCTCAGGCCACAAGGCTGTTTAGAAAGTGTTCTCTCCTGAAACATATGGTGTATGCCACACTGTCCTTGAGAAGAACCATACTTGAATAAATATGCAAACCAAACCCAAACTTAGCAGTAATGCCGTATGAAGAAAAAAATGTGCTCTCATCCCACTTGGGTATTCATAGAGCATATATATTGTTACTGTGTGGTTGAGGTTTTATTTTAGAGTAATTCAATCATTTGCCCATCTATCCATTCATTCAATGAACTCTCTGCGTCAGCGTGATGCTGAGGATACGAAAATGAATGCATCAGCTCTCTCCTTCCCCCAAGTCTGTAGTTGAGTGGTTGTGGCAGGCAGCCAGAAGTGACTGTCTGGGAAGGAAAATGCTAGGCCTGAGTTGACCAGGCCTCCTGGCCCGTGAAGGGAAGTAACTCACCAGAATATGAATGAAAGGGAAAGGGGTTAGCTCTGGAGTCACTTCCTGGAGGCCCACCAGTCACTCTACCCCCAGAATTTCTCCAAGTTATTTTTTTTAGCATTTTTTTAATTGTAAAAGATAACATATTAAAAAAAAGCAATACATTTCCAAGCACATTTTCACAAGTCGTTATAGAGCAGATTTTAAAGTTTGACATGGGTTACTGTTCCATGAGTCTTCATTTTTTCTTCTAGCTGCTCTAAGACACTGGGGACCAACAGAAATATCAATATAATAATTCAGCCACCATACTCATTTGTTAAATCCTATCTTCTCTGTCACACTCCTCCTTCTCTTTAAATAACGTATGTATACATACAAACAATCAAAGTACATTGCAACAGTTAGTTGTAGAACAGACTTCAGAGTTTGGTATGGGTTACAATTTCACAATTTTAGGTTTTTACTTCTAGCTGCTCTAAGGTACTGGAGGCTAAAAAAAAAAATCAGTATAATGATTCAGTACTAGTACTCGTTTGTTAAACCTGTCCTTCTCTGAGAAACTCCACCATCACCTTTGATCTTTCTTCCACTCTTTAGGGGTATTTGGGCTATGCCATTCTAACTATTTCATGTTGGATGGGGCTGCTGATAACATGGGATAGGGGGATGGAACTAGCTGATGTTCTGGAAAGGCTGGCCCCTCTGCATTTCAGGCCTTATCTGGTCCAGGGTCCCATCTCCTCCAAGTTCATTTTGGGGAAAGATTTTGTGTTTTGGCTTATCTTAGTGACCAATTCCATTATAAGTTGAAATCACTTCAACAGGTAGGTGGGCCTTCTCAGGAAGTATGTGAACATTTTGTCATTTGTATTTGTTCTCACCACACCATACAGCTGCTTCCATTTCCCTCTGCAGCTGTGGTCACAGAGCTACACAGGAAACTGGGTGCTTCTAGGGATTCAGTCCAGAATGAATGAGGGGGTTAAAAAAATCAATACAAAATTCATATTTCCCCTGGGAAAAGGAAACCCATAATTGGGGATCTTTTACAAGGCTGTTTTCATGCATCACCTACAGCCCACAGCCACGTGGGGAAGAAGGGAGAGAAAATACAGCACAGTTAGGGCTGGATGAATTTTCTCCTCCCTCCCTCCTCACCACTCTGCTAAGGAGAGCAGCTGAGCCTTTGGAAGCAACAACACCCTAAATAGAGATAAAATTTCACACGTATGCTCTACAGATTTTCCAAAGAAGAAATAATAAAGCACTTGTGATAGCAAGTAACCTTCCTTGTGTTATTTTTCAAAGCCCACTAGTCTTAACCCCTTGTGGCTCCTGGCTTGCTCAAGTGAATTCATAAACAATAATATTATTCTAATGCCACAAGAGGTTATTGACTACTCCTTGCAGTAATGTTAGGAAAAATGCTCACACTGAAGTCAAGGGCTTTAACGCATCCTAGGTCACTTAAAATGTAAATAATTAAGGCAACTCTTCAATACTAACCAAAAGCTACCCTTCACAGGAAGGCCATTATTTATGCCTGTCTTTCCGTATACCTAGAGGCCTACACCAGAATTCTGTTTTACTTTTTCAATCAGCACTCTTTTGGAGTCCCTTCTTTGCATCTTCATGGACACTGTATTTATCATTTTTGATGTAGCTGTACCCTATTTCACAGATGTGATACACCCCACATATTCTTTGTGGTAGTTTTTATGTCAAACAGAATATCAAACATAAATACAAGACAAAATAAAAACAGCATGAACACAAATGGGTAGGCAGTTTGACACGGTGGGAAAAGCCCGAGTATTGCAGTTACCAGACCTGGTTTTGAATCTGGACTCTACCTGTGCAACTTGGAATAATTGTGATTTAATCTTTCTAAGAGTCAGTCCCCCTTCTGTAAAACCCTCCTCTGTTACGAGGTCATTAGGACAATCAAATGAGATGTATTTGTAAAGCAATTAATTTGTAAAGCAAATAAAGGAAAGAAAGTGACTTCTCTCTTCTCCCTTCCTGCTTATTAACATCTTTGTACATAAAATATATCTATAGCTCTTCAAAATGCTGAAAGCTTTCCTCCACCTCCAAAACTGTTGAACCAATTTATACTGCTACTGCCCAAGCAGTGTTACGTGGGGCCTGTACCAGTTACTATTGTTGCATAACAGATCATCCCAGAACTTCACGGTGCCAACCAGTTTTTAATACTGGCTTGATTTTGGTCCAGAATGCAGGCAGATACTGGGGGGTCGAGGAGTCACTTATTCTCAATATCGGGGGCCTCTGCTGAGAAGACTTCAATGGCTGGGTCTGGAAATGTCCACAGGTGTCTTCACTTTTTGAAAATGTTCCTGCTAGAGACTTCATTGGCATTTGCTCCCGGGGCTGATGATAGGAGCACCTACCTATACATGGACTCCCCGTGAGCCCCGGTTTCCAACAGCACAGCAGCCTCAGAGTTCCAGAAGCCACTGTCCCAGTGAACAAGTAAGAAAAAGTGTCACCTTTTAAGTCATACAGCAATCATTCCCCCATTCTCTTGGTCCCACCAGTCATACACACACCCAGATTCAAGGAAAGAAGGAGCATCGAACCCATCTCTTCACGGGGAGAGCATCAAAGAACATGTAGACATTTGGAAAAAACCACCACAAAGTCTTGGGCAGATGGGAGGAGACTTGGACCAGGGCATGGAAAGGCAAAGCTATGGTCTTATTTGGTTGGGTGAAGGGAGCAGGAAAAGACACATGTGTTAATGATTTTTGCCCTGCTATCTTGGGAACTAAATGCATCACTCTATTCCTTCCAGACACAGGCAGGGCGCTGCACTATGCTCAGTCTCAGTTTCCCCATCTGTGAAATGAAAGGTTGAAATGGATGCTGGATAAAATCCATTAAGACCCCACTGTTTATGTGAGTATACCAAGCACCACTGATGTACACTTAGGACGGATTGTTTGGTGTGTGAATAAAACTTAAATAAAAAAAAAAGAGTGGTATATGGAAAAGATTGCAAACTACAGACTGTGGTTAACAGTAGTATCTTAATATTCTTTCATAAACAGTAACAAATTTAACACATCAATAATGGGGGGATAAGGGGTATGGGATGTTTTGAGTTTTCTTTTTTCTTTTTCTTTCTTTTTCTGGAGTAATGAAAATGTTCTAAAATCGATCATGGTGATGAATGAAGAAATTTCTGATGATACTGTGAGCTGCTGTTTATATGCTTCAGATGCAGTATATGGTGTGTGAATATATCTCCATAAAATTGCATCTAAAAAACAAAAGATGGGCGGGCCACGATGGCTCAGCAGGCAGAGTTCGTGCCTGCCATGTTGAAGACCTGGGTTCAATTCCCTGTGCCTGCCCGTGAAAAAAAAGACTGTTGTTTGTGAGCAGCCAGATGGAAATCTCTAATGAATCATTCTCCAGGACCAGCTGGACTGGAGGCAGCAGGTTGAGAGTGTGCCACCCACCCCCACCAGCCACTCCTTCCTCTTCGGAATCTCTGAAGGGCCTTTTGATCCCACATATTCCAGTGGTCTCCTGCTATAACTCCTCTCCTTATACTCTCACTCCATCTCTCCTGCTCTCAATTCAATTAGAATTAGGCCTCAGCTTCTGTCTCCTTTCAGTCTTTTTAACGCTCTCCACCCAGCAGGCAGGCAGGAATTACCTGATCACCCCTTGTGCTGGTTTGAAGCTCTTATGTACTCCAGAAAAGCCATGTCCTTTAATCCTCATTCAATATTGCTGGGTGGAATCTTTTTGATGTAGATGTGACCCACCCAATTGTGGGTGGCAACTTTTGATTAGACAGTTTCCATGGAGATGTGTCTCCACTTATTCATGGTGGGGTTGCTTACTGGAGCCCTGTAAGAGGAAACCATTTTTTGGAAAAAGCTTTAGAGCCACCAGAACCGACAGAGCCAACAGAATGAACAGTAGCCCAGGGAAGCCACTGAAGATTCCTGGAGAGAAGCCAGCAGATGTTCTCATGTGCCGTTCCAGCTGAGAGAGAAACCCTGAATCATCGTCCTTCTTAAACCAAGGTATCTTTCCCTGGATGCCTTAACTTGAACATTTTCACAGCCTTGCCTTAATTTGAACATTTCCATGGTTTTAGAACTATAAACTTGCAACTTAACAAATTTCCCCTTTAAAAAGCCATTCTGTTTCAGATATATTGAATTCTGGAAGCTTTCAAGATAAAACACCCCTTTTGGAAGCATCTCTAAAAGAGCTCTTATAAAGACCTTCTTTGAAAAAAAGGAGAGAACATACTGAAACACACTACCTGTCCCCTCCAGGGCAGTTGAGCTTCATGGTCTCAAAATACAGTTCCTAAGTCTCCGATCCTAGCCCCTCTGCCCGCCTTCCTGGTGTCCCCTGGTTGTGCTTAGTATAAGATGCCACACCCAGGAGAAATGGAAGCTAAGTCAGCTTTGATGTTGAGAAGTGCTTAGAAAAAAACATTTTCTTCTATTCCATAGGTGAGATAGAGCATGCATATGAATAACATGCTTTATTATTTGATTTGAACATTGTATTTTATTGGTTTGGGTCACTCTCCCGAAGAGAGCAGATATGACTTATACAGCTCTTTAATCCCCTTTGCCTTCCATCTCAGCAATCCTTACTACCCTCCCCACCCCAAGAGTAACATCCGGTTTATAGGAGGTAGACAGATATTGGTCAGATGGTTCCGTGTGGCATCTCTTTCCTTGTGGCCAGCTTTCCTGTCTCTTCATACCTCACTTCCTTCTCTCTCAAGGCTTTTTCAGTTCCTCTTCATTCTGCTTTCCTGGATCTCAGAGATATTTTCCACTAGCCAGGTTGCAAATGCAGTGATCTAATTCCAGAGCCTGGGTTCTCACCAACAGTACTAGGGGGCTGTTTATTTACCCCTCCACCTGGCAGGGCTTCCTTTGCTCCACTGGCTACTTCCGTTAGCACAAGATAACACAGTCAAGCATCTCTTTGGCATGATCCCAACATAATCACCATAATTCCTCCAGCTCCAAACATGGATCAACTTTGCTTGATTAAACATATCAGTTTAAAGTAAAAGCCTCATTAATATCTAAGGTTGTAAACCCATTTCACTTGGATAATTGCTTATTTTATTTGATTTATTCATCTGCCAAACTCCCATCAGTTCTCCTCTCCACTTAATTTAGCATCCAAAGTAATCATGTCTGTCTCAGCACACCCATGCAGTGCAGTTTAGAAGGGTAGCAAATTTGCAGGTTCCCCGAAATTTCTTTCTTTCTAGGGTTCAAATCTTCCACCTTCCTTGCCTTGGGAGGAGGCTATTCATCATACTTTAACCCTGGAAAGAATAGGAAAACGCAATAAGGCAAAAAAAGAAATCAAGGCTTGTTTTTTACATGTGTCTTGAGGGAAATTCTCCTTAAATATGCCGAATTCAAATATAATGGTACTTTGGGGCAGGCCTTCCTCCAAGGATTTTCACTTATTTTCTCAAGCGATTGTTGAGACAATCTTCCCATAGAGAGATGATATGATGATGATGATGGTGATGATGATTCTTATTTACCAGTTCACTTCACACTGATGAAACCATCTCATCTGTCTGAGCTCACAGCTAAGAAGTGGTCATTTTGGTTAGAGTTTAGTCGTCTTTCTATTTCATCTCTGGATACATAGCTTTCGTGAATTTCTATGGAGAACAGCCCTGTACTGGGCACTATGCCTGGTTGACATTTTTTCACATAATCTTGGATTTCATAGTTTTATGGACACAGAAAGAAAAACTTCCTTCCCCCTGTTAATCCCTATAGCCGTCATCCTCAAAAGTATAAGGTGGTAGAGAGAGAGGACTTTTTATTTTCTAAGTAAATATCAAGCCTCACTCCCACCTTCTTGCTAGAAGATTCTGATTCTCCTCCCCTGGAGAGAATTTCTAAAATCTTAAGAAAATTTTCAAGTGAGATGAACTTACAGCCACAGGGGCCACTGACCTAGAGAGGAGCTCTCATACCCTTCAAGTGTGTTGAGAACCTTTGGAGGATTTTGGGGGAGTGAGAGGTGTATCTGGAGAGCGTTGTCATTGCCTTTCTCCCTTGCACTGTATTGAGACAGGTTGGGGGGAAATATGTAGGAAATTAAGGCCCACCCCTCTCTATTCTTCTGATGCAGATGTTGAGAGGCTCACTAAAATTTTAAGTTCCAGAGGAAGGGGTGAAATACAAAGATACTTTTTTTCTCCTTGCAAAATCAATGCCACAAAAATCTAGATACAATAATAGGTGTCTCGAATTCTTCTCTTTGAATGTTGAAAAGTTCAGGTCATGTAGAAACCAAGAGTACAATGCAAACTAAGATGGCTCAAAGAGATCGCAAGGATGGCAAAAAGGTTTCAGCTGGTGGTAAGAGCTGCTGAGGATTCAGGGATTTATTAGTCATTAGGAAGATTTTCAGATGATTTATTTTGTAAAATAAATTAGAGTTGGTTTGAGATTCTCTCAAGACAAAATTTACACCAACTTACCTGCCTTCAAACTATTCGTAGGGGGGAAAGGGGTGGGATGAGCATGTGCAACTTGCAACCTCCTTCCCTGGGTTCCAATGATAGCGCAAGTGATTATGAATCATTGTAGGGTTTTATTTCCTCTCACAGTATTTTTGATGTTCTAGCAAAACCTATGTGCTTCCAGTGCAATTTGTAAAGTGTGTGACCATCATCCATGATGTGTGATGGGCAGGGGTCAAAATGATGAGACCCGAAATGTGGAAGGTTAGGATTATTCTTAGAGCAGGATAGAGAAAGGGATATTGGTTTCTACAAACTCCAAATATACAAACATGTTTAAAGCCCAAAGGAAAACCCCTGTTCATCTATCACAAACTCCACTCTAGAAAACACCAGCGGCCTTCACCAATATTGCTCTGCAGGGATGAGGTGGAAAGAGCATTTCGGGATTGAAACAGGTCTGGGATACAGAGATCTACACACCATGTTGCATCATATTTTATATGGGGGTGGGTGGGGAGTTAAGCTGTGTCTTCTTAGCACTTGCCGTAAGATGTGGGTCACTTGTCCGTGTTACTGAATGGACGTGGGTGCTGATGGAGATTATGGGGAAGCTACCGCCCCCACACTACCCCCTGGTGCTCCACAAACTGTACCACGATCTGGTTCCAAAGGCTGAGGGCAATTTGGGATTCGTTTTTTAGTGCCACAGTGACATGTCATTAAAAGCAACATGTTCACTTGACAAATGTGTACTTAAAAGTTTACTAGGCCTAAGAAAACACGCTAAGTTTTAGCCTAGTGCTGAGAACATGAAGGATTCTGCCCAATAGTCATTATTAGCTGTGCAAAATCCTCCCTATGTTCCTCTCCAATTGCCTTCTGCCTGCATCCTCCCCATCTACCCTTCCTAGCACCATGCCCTGGTCCGGTGGCTGCCCATTGATGCCCTCTTTTATAACACCTTCCTGCCATCCTGAACAGGGCTTCCTGGATTAGCCTCCATTTCTAGCCCAGCAGGAATCTTCCCATTAGTTACATGGCATTGTTCTGTACTTGGTCGCTATGGTGACAGTTACACACAAGTAAATTAAGGAAAAAACAAAAGCCACACTTTGGTAAGTGTGTGGTCCTAGTATGATATACCAATACAGGCTTATAAAATTTTCCAGTTTTCCCCAAGACTTTTAAAATTAGGAACCAATATGTAACTGCTAAAAAAAAAAATTCCTTAGCAACCAGAGAAATGCTATCCCCTCCTGTTGGGTAGGTTAAAAATAACAGTGCATGTGCCACTGCAGCCAACTGGAATCTCCAAACTGTCTTCTGTAACATCCCCCTGGTCACAGCAGATGCCCCACTTTCCAAATCTCATCTATCATCAGGGTAACCTTTCTAAGGCACAAATATAATTTCAGCCTGTTTAGAATCACTCAGATCTCCTCTTGGCCTACAGGGAAAAAAAAAATGTCATAGTTTTTCAGCCTTTCCCAGGACTAATGTTTTGGGCATAAGCAATTACTCAAGATTCTCTGACCAGCCCATGTGGTCTCTCACCTGAATGCCTCTCCCACTCCCTTCCTTCTCTCTCTCCTTACTTCCCTTCCTTCCTCTCATCCTCTTATCTTGAGCTACAATTAGCATACAACAAAATGCACAGATCTTAAGTGACGGGTTCTGAAAATCTTATATGCGTGACGGGTTCTGAAAATCTTATATGCAAGACGTAGAACATTACTATCACTCTAGAAAGTTCTCTTGGGCTCCTTTCTAGTTAATCTACTACTCCAGAGGTAATCATTTTCAGATATCCAACACTATAGTTTAGACAGGTCTATTTCTTTACTAGTTTATATCTTCTTTAATTCCTCTTAATATTTATAGCTTTCAGTGTAAAAGTCCTGCACATATTTCATTATTTATAGCTTTCAGTGTAAAAGTCTTGCACATATTTCATTAGACTTATTCCTAGATATTTGATAATTGGAATCATAGAGAATGCATTTCTTGAATGTATTATTTTGAGATTCTTCCATGGTGTGTGTGGCAGAAATTCATTTTTTAGGAGTAATATTCCTTTATGTGAATATGCCATGATTTAAAAATCTATTCTTTTGTTGATGGACATGTGAGTTGTTTCCAGTTTGGGGCTATTATGAAAAAGGCTACCATGAATATTTTCTACTAGTCTTTTTGTGGACCATTGCTTTTTTTATTTTTCTTGGGTAACACCTGGGAGTGGAATTGCTGGGCCACTTTGTTAGATTGTTCTCCAATGTTGTTGTACCTTTTGACATTTCTTCCGCATGTATGAAAGTTCCAGTTGCTCCACAGCCTTACTAACACTTGATACTTTAAAAGCTTAGCCATTCTAGTGAGTGTGCTGTGAGTTTAATTTGCATTTTTCTGATATTTAATGATGTTGAGCTTATTTTCAAGCATATATTGGCCATTCATATATATTATTTTGCCCACTTTAAAAACTCAGTCATTTATCTTCTTACTCCTTTATTAATAATACTCTTAATACAAGTATTTATCAGATATATTCTGCAAATACTTTTTCTGTTTGTGGTTTGTCTAGTCATTTTTTTTAATGTTATCTTTTGATGGGCAGAAATTTTAATTGTGATGAGGTCAAATTTATCATTTAAAGCATTTTTTGTGGTTAGTTCTTGTGTCCTGTCTCAGACAGGGGCTGAGTTTCCTTTTTTTCTATAAGGATATCCTGTAGTTCCAGCACCATT
Organism: Tamandua tetradactyla; assembly: GCF_023851605.1. Lineage (NCBI taxonomy): Eukaryota > Metazoa > Chordata > Mammalia > Pilosa > Myrmecophagidae > Tamandua > Tamandua tetradactyla. Next base: position 155,005,391 of record NC_135328.1, on the reverse strand, counting down.
TTTTGAAAACATTTTCCTTTCAGCGTTGCATTTCTTGGTGCTTTTGTAAAATATCAGTTGTTTATAAAAGTATGGGTCTATTTCTGAACTTTTCCCTCGATTACATTGATTTATATGTCTATCCTTATACAGCACTGCCTTGATTACTGTGGCTTTACAGCAAGTCTTGAAATCATGTAGTGTAAGTCCTTCAACACTCTTCTTTCTCAAGATAATTTTGGCACACCTAGATTGTTTAGATTTCCATAAAAATTGTACATTCAGGTTCTCTATTTCTTCAGAAATGTCTGCTGGAATTTTATAGGAATTTCATTGAAATTATAGATCAATTTAGAGGAATAAACATCTTAAAATATTAGACCTTCCAATCTATGGATGGTCTATCTTTTTACTTCTTTATGTCTTCTTTAATTCCTCTTAATATTTATAGCTTTCAGTGTAAAAGTCTTGCACATATTTCATTAGACTTATTCCTAGATATTTGATGTTTTAATGCTATCATGAAAAGTATTATTTTATTTTATTTTGTTTCTCAATAAAATAAAATAGTTTATTCCTTCACCTATATCCATAGGCACTATAGTTCTAAATGTGTGGAATACCTTTCCCCTTTTCTGCCTACCTGACTCTCTCTGTTCTCATAGGCTGTTAGTGATCCTATCTCTGTATTGTTAAAGTGAACTGTTAAAGCAAAGGTCTTGCCATTTTTACCTGTTTTTTTTTTTTTATTTTTTCTCTCCTTATTGGATGTCGAGCTCTTTGAGGGCTGTGACTGTCTTTGATCTCTGTGTCTCAGTAAATGTTGAATGAATGAGTCAATATACAGACTGAAAAACCAAACAAGGACATGGTGCACACTATGAACAAATGATAGGATCTTAAAGTTGCAGGTAATCTCAGATGTAACCTGGTTCAACTCTCTGCATGAATCATCACACATCCAGCAGACAATAAACTGTCTAGTTTTGGCCATGGCCAGATATGATGCCTTTTATGCTGCTGTGTCCATTAGTGCTAGGCCCTGTTGACTGTCCTTCATTGGAATTGAGAGGCATTATGGATGCCTTATTTGAGCAACCAGAAACTAGAGCCAAATCTCCTCAGTAATAATTTCTATCCTTTGTTTTTTAGTTTTGGGCACAGTTGAAATACTCAAGAACTTTGCATATTAAATACATCCAATGGTACCATTTCCTGTATTAAAATGTTTTTCTTTATATTTACTCTAATTAATATGTAAAATTTACACAATTTTTTGGCATTCATAGCAATTCTAGGCTTTCTTACATGATAATAAATTGCAGCTACATGAAAATTTTTGTTCTGCCTCTTGTTTAGTCTATGACTTTTGTCTCTTCATACATAAAGAGACATATTCAATCACGTTTGTTGTACAAATCATACATTTGTCTTTTGGTGGCAGACTGTTCATATGTAGGAAGCTGGAAAGGTAAAATGTATTAAATGTATTCCATGGAGTACCACAAGGCAGTTAGAAGTGGCAAATTATATGCATACATAGCAATAAGGATGGATTTTAAGAAAGGTATAATTGGGAAAGAGTAAGAAATATATAATACAAAGACATTTTGCAGAAACACATTCAAACAGGAAGAAACATTAGAAGTATTGCAGAGAGGAAAGATGGATGATCGGAGTGGGGAATGAGTGATAAAGAGGAAATCAATCGATGAACTAGAGAAGGGTCTCAGCAGAGCAACAATAATATGTTGCAAAATGAGGAGTTTAAGAAACTTGAATTTCTCTTCCTAAGATCCAAAGGAAGAGAAAATAAGAATGAAAAAACAGGTCTTTAAAAGGACTAAATGAGATCATTAATGAAAAGAAGAGAGCCTAGTACATTGTAATCATTGAATAATCTCATTGCACTAATTTTCTTAGACGACTATTGTGTGCTAAAAATCATGCTCCTTGTGGATAAGAACTGTGTCTATTTTGTTTATCCTAATGTGCTGGTTTGAAAGGATTTATGTACCCTAGAAAAGCCATGTTTTAATCCTACTCAATCTTGTGGGAGGAACAGTTTCTTCTGATCCTTATTCAGTACTATAGGTTGGAAACTTGATTAAGTTATCTCCATGGAGATGTGACTGAATCAATTGTGGGAATTAAACTTGTTTAGATGAAGACACGTCTCCACCCATTCTACCTGGGTCTTGATTAGTATATTTTGGAATCCTATAAAAGAGGAGACATTTTGGAGAGAGTCTCCTTGTTTTGAAAAGCAGAACGATGACAGAAGGACAAGAGAACCACCGAGTCCACCAGCCAGTGACCCTGGGAGATAAAGAAGGAAAATGCCTCCCAGGGAGCTTCATGAAGGAAGAGAGGCCTGGAGAGAAAGTATCCGATGCCGCCATGTTGGCCATGTGTCCAGCTGAGAGAGAAATGCTGAATGTCATCAGCCTTCTTGAACCAAGGTATCTTTCCCTCGATGCCTTAGATTGGACATTTCTGTAGACTTGTTTTAATCTGGACAATTTCACAGCCTTGGAACTGTAAACTAGAAACTTATTCAATTTCCCTTTTTAAAAGCCATTCCATTTCTGCTTTGTTACATTTCAGCAGCTAGCAAACCAGAATACCTAGTATTTCTGGCACCAGAGCAGGGCTTGGAATATTGTAAGTGCTCAATAAATATTTGTTGTGTGAATAACAGGCACTGATGTCTAATAAAAGTAAACAAATAAATATAAAAGTGCAACTGTATCAAGCACAAGTGTTCATAATCTTATGAAAGCCTATAATTAAGGATTTGAAGTGGTCAGAAAGATCAGAGAGAGCTTCCCTGAGGAGGTGACCATTAGGCCAAGATGGGCAGGAATTAACTAGGTAAAAAGAGGAAGGAAGAACTTTCTAGGCAGGAGGAGTAGCATTTGCAAAGTCCTGGTGAAAGATGACAGCTTGGCAAATATAAGAGTGCAAAGGAAGGCTATTGTGCTGAGACTTTATTTCAGTTTGCTAATGCTGTCCAAATGCAACATACCAGAAATGGATTGGCTTTTACAAAGGGTATTTATTGGGTTGCAAATTTACAGTTCTAAGGCCATAAAAATGTCCAAATTAAGGCATCAACAAAAGGATACCTTCACTCAAGAAAGGCCAATCATGTCAGGGCTTCTCTGTCACATGGGAGGGCACATGGCGATGTCCACTGGTCCTTCTCTCCTGGGATGGTTTCAAATGGCTCTCTCAGCTCCTGTGGATCCTTCTGGCTTCTCCTGGAGAATTTTATTTCTCTCTGCTTCCTTCACTTGGTTTCAGCTCTCTGCTCTCTTTGTCCCTCTGACCTCTATGTTTTCTACCTTTTATTGTCTTCATAGAGGACTCCAGTAAAAGGATTAAGACCCACCTTGAATTGGGTGGGTCACATCTCCATGAAAATAACCTATTCAAAAGGTCCCACCCACAGTTGGTCACCCCCCCCCCCTTAAGACTGGATTAGAAGAATAAGTCTTTTCTAGGGTACATAATAGTTTCAAACCAGCACAGACCTTCACACTGAGAGTGAAGGACCCAGCTTCACACAGAGAGTGAAAGGACCCACCCCTACTAGAGAGGGATGTGAGGGCCATAAACCATGTCAGGAAACTGCCTTTTATCTTTTGCCCAATGGAGAATTGATGAAGGATTTCAAGATGGGAGAGACATGGTCAGATATGTATTTTGAAAGATCATTCAGGTATCAGTGTCAAAGGGCCAATAGTGGATGGGAAAACCTAGTTGAGAGGATAGTTCCATTGTACAGGTGACGTATCATGTAGATTGCACTGGGTTGGTAGTGATAAGATGGAGAGAAGTGGGTAGATAGTAAATGTTGATTGGTTTTATAAATATTTCTGATTAACTGATATAAGACATGGGGCATATTCATTTAATATGGTTGGGTACTAGATGTCAAGGAAACTCTAAATCCATTTGGAATAATTTTGGTGCTCATGGGATGGTTTTATGGATCACAAGATGTCCAAAGGTAACAATAAGATGAGAAAATATCCTTAGCAATTTGCAGGCAATGGCCACTACTCCTATCTCTCCTGATGCTGTTCCTATTACTTGAGGACACTGGAGAAAGGATTTAGGGTGACGTTCCTTGGTCCCTTTGATCTAGTTGGTGATGAACCTGGCCTTGTTGATATACAAATGTCATGACATTCATTAATTCATGTTGGTCTCTGGTGCTGCTAATAGACCCTGCAGCACTGCAGCCTCTGCCATCTAATTTCAAGGGCTTTCTTGACCACAAAGGTCCAGCTCCACAGACTTATACATTTGACCACCAAAAGGAAGTAGAAAAGATGCTCTGCAATCTCTTTGCCCACTGGGGCCAAGTCAAAGGACACCCTGAGCCAATCTAGGTCCACATTCCCACAACCATCCCAGCCTACCTTAGCCACATTTCTTCCAAGACAGAGCCCCAGCTGATGCATTCATTTACCAGTGGAACAAAACCCAGCTCCAGGCTCTCTCAAAGAAAAGATTTGATGAAAAAGCTTATGCTCTCAGTTTTCCTTCAAGAGGAAATCACCTATGCCCCACAAAATCTGCACCCAGAGAAATAAACCAAAATGGTGAGCTAAGCACAGTGCCTTGAGCAGCCACTCAATAAATGCTAGCTAGCATAGCTACATAAATGCTTAGCTATCAACTAAGCGTTCCTTCACCATGAAATCCATCTTACACAACCACACACTGGGATAGCCCCATCTCCTACCCAGAGCATACCAATTGTTCTAGTCAGTCATTGAATAAATCAGTTAACAAGTTTCTTAAGCACCCACTGTGCCCAAAACCACCTATGTTGGACACAAAGTTACAGCTTTTAAGGATTATATAATCTAATGGAAGCACAGAAGGGAAGAGAATAAATCTCAAACTACAAGCTAGGAGACCTCTAAATATGCATGGCACCCACAAGTGCAAAGAAAAAACTCATTCTCATGTGTGCAGGATGAGTGCCAACAAAGAACACCCTTTCATCCCATTCTCCTGGAATCCTGAAAGCAGAAGTGAAGCAACAAAAGTCCCCTTAGCCAAGAGGTCATAGAACAAATTTTCTTAAAGCTAAATTATTGACATACTCTGACCTGAGACACACTCTTGGTATACACACAAAAGCAAGCTGCTCCTGTCACACTCATATCCACCTCTCATTTTCTTAGATTTCTCCCCCTTCATTCTACCTTTGTCAATTTAAAAATGTTTGAGGGAAAGAAAAATAGCAGATAAGATCAATAGGGGTTAATATGTTTGCTGATTAAAAACAAAGTTGATTGCACTGCAGGAGATCATCTACTTGGCTGATCCAAGACAGCCTCTGCAGAGATGTGAAATCCTTAGCGAAGCAGCACATTATGGAAGGCACCACTGCTCTGGCAGCTTGCCCCACCTCTTCCCATGCAGATGATGGGCTAATGGAGGCATAAACAAAATCTATGAGAAGAACAACTACTTGCATATGAAAGCCAGGCCAAAGGCAAGACTGGATGGATGGATGCATAGAAAAGATAGAACTCATTGGGAAGACCAAGACTGTTGAAGAAGTATGGTAGTTTTCCAATAAGAGAGAGGGTAGAGAGGGACTCAGATAGTGACAATACATCAAAAGGATTCACTGGATTCAAACACATAACTTCTGCCAGAAGAAACTTTGAGAATTATCTGACTCAAGATATTATATCTCTTATAAGACAGATGAGGGATCCAGATTGTGATTTTCCAAAGGCAACACAGATTGTTAGAAGAACTAGGCCCCTGACCTCCTGACTCTCTGTCTACTGCTCTTTCAACTGTTTGATGAAACAGATTCATACTCTATGAGGAACTCAAGTCTTTACTCCAAAGTACCTGCAGCTGCCAGTTTACCTTTCTCTTCTAGGATCCTTCTAAATTCCAGTTTGTTATAGCCATGAAGGTAAGTGCTGCACCTGCTAAACCCAAAACATAAAACCTTTACCTTGGACCGATTAATTCCATTAATTAACTGTCTGTCCCTCTACTGAGTGGTGGGCTTTGTTGGAAAATATCTCTGACCCAGGCGGTGATAAACCACATCCTCAGTAGGGCCTCAAGGGTCCCTTTATCTGTTCTCAATCCATTCTCCCTCAGTTCCCCACTGTGACATCTTCAACCCTTCTCATGAAACATAAGGTCTCTAATGAGTTCATACCCACCTATACTTTCTGCTACCAACTTGCCTCTGTTCACCAAGAAAGTTGAGGCTGATTTCCTCTATGTTCCCCTCTTCCCGCCAACAATCTTGTGTTCATCCATGTTCCTTCTCACTTCTTTTCCTCCAGGTCAGAGCACAAGGGGCCTTCATCCAGCTCAAGACCCTTCCTTCCTTCTGCATCCTGTATTCTTTTTTTCTTACCTCCACTGGGTCCTTCATACACAAATTATCCCCTCTCTACATCTTCAACACATCTTAACTGCCACTAAAATTAAAACTTTCTTCAAAGATATAACCCCTTGCTGTTTCCAACTCCTTACTTCTCATTTACAATTCAATTCTCTGTGCTGCTCATGTCACAACCACTTGACCAAACTGGGCTTGCCAGAGTCACCTGTCATCCAACCCAGGGGATGTGCTTAGGTGTCTTTATTCTTGCCCTTCTGAAACATTTGACTCTTCTGACCTCTCCTTTTTTATTGAAATCTGCTCCTCTTGTCTCTATCTATTCCCCTGTTTCTTCTTGGCTTCCTTTACAGGTTCCTTTTTCTTCACTGGTCTCTTAAACATTGGTGAGGACCACTGACTTAATTTTCCCTGAATAACACCTCATCTCCTAAATTTATATCTATCTCTGGTCTCTCCCTTAAATTTCAGACTAGATATCTCCACCTACAAGTCCCAAACCACTTCAAACACAGCCAGTCTGAAAAGGAACTCATGGTCTTCCCCACATTGCAAGACACAACTTCTGTATTTCTAATCTCAATTAATGGCTTCACCTTCTACCTGATCACTGAAGACAGAAACCTCATGGTCACAGTGGGCTTTTCTCTCTTCTTCACCTGCATGTCCTGCCAATTACAAATCTTGCTAAATCCTTCCTGCCTCTCAGGCACAACTACTCAAAATCAAGCTCTTCCTATTTCTCAACTGGAGATAAACAATGGTCTCTTCCAGCTTCGTACCTTCAGGTTCTTCTCCATGAGGCTGACACAGTACTCCACCTAAAACATAAATATGTCTCTCTCACTGCCTGGACTAAAACTTTTTTATGATTTCTTATCACCCACATGATGACATTCAAGCTACATGGCTTAGTATATAAACACCCTCATGACTCCAGTTGTTTACTATATTATACTAAATTATGCTATTTTTAAAGGAAAAAAATTAAAGGGTTAAATAATCTCTCATACTGATGTAAAATGAACACAGAAGAGTTTATTTTGCTTACTATTTAATCCGAAAATTAGTAATAGATTACAGCCAGTTGAAAGGAATATCTCAAGGGTAGACACATACAGACAATAAGAAATATTAACATGAATTTGCTTAATGAATGCAAAACTAGCTTTTTTTTTTATGATGGGAAGGAAAAACAATTGTAGTTTCATTGGGCAAAATATGTTCTCATGTCTGTGGTCAAGAGTCATTTGCCATCCACAGAGAACCTCTTTTGCTGCTCAAATGTGGCCTCTTTCTCTCTAAGATGACACGGCAAGTGAACTCACTGCCCTCCCCCCTCTAGGTGGGACATGACTCTCAGGAATGTAAACCCCCCTGGCATCATGGGACAGAAATCCTGGGATAAGCTAGGACTTGGCATCAAGGGATTGAGAAAACCTTCTCAACCAAAAGGGGGAAGAGAGAAAAGAGACAAAATAAAGTGTCAGTGGCTGAGAGATTTCAAACAGAGTTTAGAGGTTATCCTGGAGTTTATTCTTATGTATTATATAGATATTCCTATTTAGTTTATGGTATATTAGAGTGGCTAGAGGGAAGTACCTGAAACTGTAGAGCTGTGTTCCAGTAGCCATGTTTCTTGAAGATGATTGTATAATGATATAACTTTTGCAATGTGACTGTGTGGTTGTGAAATCCTTGTGTCTGATGCTCCTTTTATTTATGGTATGGACAGGTGAGTAAAAGATATATATGGACTAAAAAATAAACAAATAATAGGGGGAACAAAGGTTAAAATAAATTGAGTAGATTGAAATACCAGTGGTCAATGAGAGGGAGGAACAAAGGGTATTGCATGTATGAGTTTTTTCTTTTTTATTTCTATTGCTGGAGAGATGTAAATGTTCAAAAAAATGGTCATGGTGATGAATACACAACTAGGTGATGATATTGTGAGCCGTTGATTGCAACCATGTATAGAATGTTTGTATGTCAAGAATGTTTGTATGTTTGTTTGTTGTGTACAATAAAAACATTTTTAAAAAAGTCATTTGCATTAGTATAAACTAAGTTATAGTGTGTGAATCAGAGAAAGACGTGCTAGAAAGCACACCAATTTTTTTGCGTGCTCATTCCAAATCACTCACAAATTTTCCTGATTGTGTCCTTCTTTCCCTAATACCTTGTGGTGATACTAATCTCAAAAAGGAGTATTTGCATGCAAAAAAGTGTTGCACTCCCTACATTTGGCCTGATTATTTCCACAGGGGCAAGAAAAATGTTACTTAACCATACAAGCCTCCTTCAGTTTTCTTTCGCATATTTAGAGCTTTACATTAATCAACTACTAATGCCTCCAATTTAATATCCTGCTTAAGGCTTTTATTATGAATCCCAGACTTTTAAAATCTTTTATTTGATATCCTGAGGCTAGGAAACCAAGCCTTAGAAACTGTGTCCATCAGATTTTACCTGCAGTACATATAAAGTTGGGTAAATGCCTCCCTTTTCAAGGTCCTCACAATTATTAAAGGTCATGGATTACTTGGCCATCTGTAAGGGTGGGACACTGTAAGCCAGGTAGTAGTCAGTTTTCTTGGAAGAACTTTGTAGGCATTGGCCCTACAAGTAAAGTCAAGCTTTGTGACTTAAAATGGCTTGTCATGCCTGATTTGATGAGAAAACTTCTCTACCATGACACTCCAGGTAAGGTCTTAGTTTCTCTTTGATTTTCCAACCTTATCATGTATATTAGTAAGCTGCCAGAATGTGATATACCAGAACTGAAAAAGATATTAAAAAGGGGAATTTTTAAATTAAATTTTAAATTCTTTTTTAAAATACCAAAAAACACCAAACAAATGCAAACCTTATTTTGAGCATTCCGTTCTACATATATAATCAGTAATTCACAATATCATCACATAGTTGCATATTCATCATCATGATCATTTCTTGGAACATTTGCATCTATTCAGAAAAAGAAATGAAATGAAAACAGAAAAAAAATTGTACATACCATACCCCTTATCCCTCCCTTTCATTGATCACTAGCATTTCGAACTAAATTTATTTTAACATTTGTTCCCCCTATTATTTATTGTTATTCTGTATGTTCTACTCATTTGTTGACAAGGTAGATAAAAGGAGCATCAGCTATAAGGTTTTCACAATCACATTGTCACGTTGTGAAAGCTATATCATTATACAATCATCTTCAAGAAACACGGCTACTGGAACACAGCTGTACATTTTCAGGCAGTTCCCTCCAGCCTCTCCATTACATCTTGAATAACAGGGTGATATCTACTTAATGCATAAGAATAACCTCCAGGATAACCTCTCAACTCTGTTTGGAATCTCTCAGCCATTGACACTTTGTCTCATTTCACTCTTTCCCCTTTTGGTCGAGAACGTTTTCTCAATCCCTTGATGCTGAGTCTCAGCTCATTCTAGGATTTCTGTCCCACATTGCCAGGAAGGTCCACACCCCTGGGAATCATGTGCCATGTAGGCAGGGGGAGGGCAGTGGGTTTGCTTGTTGCGTTGGCTGGAGAGAGAGGCCACATCTGAGCAATGAAAGAGGTTCTCCTGGGGGTGACTGTTAGGCCTAATTTTAAGTAGGCTTGACCTATCCTTTGTGGGGTTAAGTTTCATACGAACAAACTGCAAGACTGGGGGCTCAGCCTATAGTTTTGGTTGTCCACACTGCTTGTGAGAATATCAAGAATTCAACTTGGGGAAGTTGAATTTTCCCCCTTTCTCACCATTCCCCGAAGGGGACTTTGCAAATACTTCTTTATTCACTGTCTTCTTTCTGTTCTTTCATGTTTACTTTCTGGACAAACAGGGAGAAGAGTGAAACGAGACAAAATAAAGTGTCAATGGCTGAGAGATTCCAAACAGAGTCGAGAGGTTATCTTTCCATCCCTCTCTTTAGGGGGTGTTTGGGCTATGGCCATTCTTAATTTTTCATATTGGAAAGATCTGTCACTAATATGGGGCAGTGAGAAGGAACTATCTGATGTTCTGGAGAGGCTGGGCTACGTTTCAGGGCTTATCTGAACAAGGGACCCATCTGGAGGTTGTAGGTTTTTGGAAAGTTACCCTAGTGCATGGAACCCTTGTGGAATCTTATATATTGCCCTAGGTGTTTTTTAGGATTGGCTGGAATGGTCTTGTTGGGGATTGGCAGATTATGATAGGTAGCAAGGTTTAACTGAAGTTTGTGTAAGAGCAACCTCCAGAGTAGCCTCTCGACTCAACTTGAACTCTCTCTACTACTGATACTTTGCTGTTACACTTCTTTTCCCCTTTTTCGTCAGGGTGGAATTGTTGATCCATGATGCCAGGGCCAGATTCATCCCTGGAAGTCATCTTCCACGTCTCCAGGGAGACTTTCACCCTTGAATGTCATGTCCCATGTAGAGGGGAGGACAATGATTTCACCTGCAGAGTTGGGCTTAGAGAGAGTGAGGCCACATCTGAGCAACAAAAGAGGTCCTCCAGAAGTAACTCTGTGTATAGGTAGTCTAAGCTTCTCTGCTACCTACATAAGCTTCACAAGAGTAAGCCTCATGATCGAGGGCATGGCCTATTGATTTGGGTGTCCCTAAATTGTGACACAGTATCAGGGGATTCCCTGATGGTAAGGTTTAATAATTCCATATCCTTTCTCTTTGCCAATACTTTTTGATTACCTGCTTAGTATACTCTAGGATGTATCCAGGCATTACAATAATCTATACAGGATTATTCTGGGTTCCCGGTGTTTTAACTGTTCAGTGAGCTATACAGATAGGTTGAGTTAGAGTATGTCCTACAGAACATTTCAGTTCCAGACCAAATAAACCTTTCTTCCACTGGTCTCAAAGAGTATGTGTGTATACACCACTTTTGTTTATCCATTCATTTATCTGTTGATAGACACTTGGGTTGTTTCAAACTGTTGCCTATTGTGAATAATTTTATTATGAAAATTAGCATACAAGTATCTGTTCTAGTCCCTATTTCAATTATTTGAGGAATATATTTAGGATAGATGTTTTTAAATCAATTTGTAAAAAATCTTATTGAATTGGAAAGCAAAGAGTTATAAACCTATTGAATTAATAAGTCTTTCTTACTCTCTATTTCAACTCACAAAAAGCATTTTATTGACTTTTTAAAACTTTTTCATTAATAGACCACTTTTATAACAGATTTAGATTTCAAGAGAAATTGATCAGATAGTACAGTAAAATTCTTACATGCCTCTTCCCCCCTCCATACACAGTGTCCCATAATATTAACATTTTATATTAGTATAGTACATTTATTTCAATTAATGAGCCAATATTGATACATTTTATTATAAAGTCTATAGTTCTAGTTTGCAAGCTGCCGGAATGCAATATACCAAAAACGGAATGGCTTTGAAAAGGAGAATTTAATAAGTTGCTAGTTTACAGTTCTAAAGCTGAGGAAATGTCCCAATTAAAACAAGTCTATAGAAATGTCCAATCTAAGGCATTCAGGGAAAGATACCTTGGTTCAAGAAGGCCTATGAAGTTCAGGGTTTCTCTCTCAAGTGAGAAGGCACATGGCAAACACCTGCCTTCGTGGTGCTGCAGTGTTCTCTGCTCTCTCTGAATCTCTTTTTATAGGATTCCAGGAAAGTAATCAAGACCCACCCAGAATGGGAGGAGACACGTTTCCGTTTAATCTAGCTTAACAAGCACTCTTGATTGAGTCATATCTCAAGGGAGATGATCTAATACAGTACTGAATAGGGATTAGAAGCAATGACTGCCTTTACAAAATGGGATTAGGATTAAAACATGGCTTTTCTAGGGTACATACATCCTTTCAAACCAGCATATTTCACCCTCTGGACCCTGAAAAAGACATTTTTTCCCCATATACAAAATACATTAATTGCATCACAATACCAGAACTCCTTAAACCATGTCAGTAACAATGCAAATGAAATACAAAGTTAGAAACAATACAAACTCCTATTAAAGTTTGTTACAGACATAGTCTGTTTTAAGGCAAAATTATCTCTGGCTCTGGATGTTGGTTCAAGACAAATTATTTGCTGCCAACATACAAAGGAGGAACAGTCATAGGATGCATATACCCATTTCCGTAGGGAGGAAGGAATACATTTTCAAAAACCTGCAGGGCAAAGTCCATTAGATTTTAAAGCCTCAGAGTCATTTATCCTCAGGGCTTTAGAAAGGAGCAGTCCCACCCTTTCCAAAGGCCTACACAGAGGCCTGCCTCTCTCCAAACGCAACCTTGGGGGATATTGGGGAGATCACGTTTTTCTCAGTTCCACTCTCTCCAAGCATTGGGGCCACACCTGGCTCTCTGCCATCTCCAGGTCACATGCTCAACCCCTCCATGTGGTGGCAGCCAGGCCCTCCCCAAATCCCAAGGACTGTGCTGCATGCACCCTCTCCGAGGCCTGAGGCGGCATGACTCTTCCACTGCAATGAGGTGGAAGGTCCATCCTCTGCCTTCAGGGCAGACTTACCCTTTCCACGTACTTCGGTGCCTGTGCTTTCCTGGCCTGAGGCTTCTTGACTTCAGACTCCAGCCTCCATGGTTTTGCCTCTACAGTTATTTTTCCTCCAATGTGTCCCTTCTCTGTCCCTCTCAGTCCCTCTCAGACTAGCAGTGGTTCTCTTTATACAGATCCTGTAACACTCTTGTTGGCTTTCTACACAGTAGCCTTGGATCATGCCCATCAGACATAAGGAGTTTCCACAGATTCTTCCTGGATAACTCCATGTCCGATCCTGGCTTTCTCTGAAATGGCTGTTTGGTTCCACATCTGGCCAAATCCTCACATGGAGCACTATTCTCTGGGGTCTCCCTTCCTGGAAGCCCAGAATTTTCCAGGACATCAATTTCTGGTTTCTTTGTACTCAAGAGTTCAGTTTTCAGCTTCTCTCTCTCCTGTTGCATTTCAACATAAGCTGTGAGGAGAAACCAGGCTGCACTTTCCACATTATATTTGGAAATCTCTTCTGCTAAATATCCAAGTTCATGCCTTTTAAAATCATCCAGCCAAAGCTACTAGTCATTTTTGCCAGATTATCTGCTTTTTTTAAAACAAGGATCATCTTCCTTCAAGCCTGCAAGAACACACGCCTCATTTCTGTCTAGAGCCTTGTCAGAGGTATCTTTAGAGTCCGCAATTCTACCAACAGTCTCTTCAAAGCATTCTAGGCCTTCTATATCAGGCTTCTCACAACTCCTCCAGATTCTTCCCCTTATCCATTTAAAAAGCCGTTCCAACATGTTTGGTATCTGCAAACCACAGCAGCACCCCACTCTCCAGTACCAAAATTTGTTCTAGTTTGCTAGCTGCCAGAATGTAAAATGCCAGAAAAGGAATGGCTTTTAAAAAGGGGAATTTAATGAGTTGCTAGTTTACAGTTCAAAGGCCGAGAAAATTCCCAATAAAAACAAGTCTATAGAAATGTCCAATCTAAGGCATCCAGGGAAAGATACCTTGGTTCAAGAAGGCCGATGAAGTTCAGTGTTTCTCTCTTAAGTGAGAAATCACATGGCAAACACAGTCAGAGTTTCTCTCCCATCTGGAAGGGCACATGGCAAAGACGGTCAGGGTTTCTCTCTTGGCTGGAAAGGCACATGGCAAATACGGCGTCATCTGCTAACTTCCTCTCCTGGCTTCCTGTTTCATGAAGCTCCCCAGGAGGAATTTTCCTTCTTCATGTCCAAAGGTTGCTGGCTGGTGAACTCTCTGCTTTGTGGTGCTGCAGTGTTCTCTGATCTCTCTGAATCTCCTTTTATAGGATTCCAGTAAAGTAATCAAGACCCACCCAGAATGAGAGGAAACACATCTCCACCTAATGCAGCTTAACAATCGCTCTTGACTGAGTCACATCTCCATGGAGATGATCTAATATGGTACTGAATACAGATTAGAAGAAATGGCTGCCTTTACAAAATGGGATTAGAATTAAAACATGGCTTTTCTAGGGTACATCCTTTCAAACCAGCACAATAGTTTATTCAGATTTTCTTAGTTTTTACCTAATGTCCTTTTTCTGCTTCAGAATCTCATCCAGGATACCACATTATATTTAATTGTCATGTCTCCTCAGGCTCCTCTTGGCTATGATAGTGTCTCAGGTTTTCCTGTTTTTGATAACCTTGAGAGTTTTGAGACATACTGCTTAGGAATTTTCTGTAAGGGGGATTTGTTTCTTCACCTTCATTTATTAATTTATTCAATCATTTATTTATACCAATATGGAGACTTACGGATATTTGCTTTACCTGGATATTTATTTCACACTTTGGATTATAATCTAATACTACTTTATTTTGGGAGTCACATGATCCAGTTTTGGCCATTGGGAGCAATTTCATTTGGCTCCAGTGCCCCTTTGACATACCCCCATCAATGTGATTTTTTTTTAGCACTTCCTTATTTTCTGGCATTTCAAGTTTCTCCAGGCTCATCTTTATATTTCCTGCCTTAGTCCTGGAATGAGCTATTTCTCCAAGGGGCCCTGGTTTTTTTAATTGGAGAATGGTGTTAGAAACCAAGATCTTGGCACTAGGTATGCTTGTTGTTACTGGAATGTCTTCTTCTTAGGCACTTTCAGCTGGAAGAGCAAAGAAATATATTTATGTATATTAACAGTTGCATATATACATATATGTAAATATTTCTATATATTGCCATCTCTATCTATACTAAGCAAATGTGAATTTATACTGATGTCTCTAACTCTAACACATTACAACATGGATTACTCTAGCCGGGTCCCCTTGCTTATTTATAACCTCCCACTCCAACAGTGAGAAATCTGGTTTCTGCTATCTGCCATCCATTACTCAACTGTTCGATTTCCAGTATCAGATTTATTAACCTATACCTCCATGAGAAATTACTTTTCCAACTTGAGTACAGCGCTTATGAGCAATTCCTTTTGCCTTTATCCTTACAGACTCCATTCATTTCCAAAGTTACTTTGGTCAGCACCTTATCCCCCAACCCTTTCAGAGAGGTTGTTTCATACATTTGTAATACAGTGAGATTCTCTTATTGCAGTCTTTAGTCTTTCCTGGGATTCCCTCCTCCATCTAAATGAGTTTTCTAAATTTCCATACATAAAGTTTCACGCTTTGTGCTGAAATTCTATGGGTCTTGACAAATGCATAATGTCATATGTATGCCATTACAGTATAACACAGAGAGTTTCTCTGCCCTAAAAATCCACTGTGCTTCATGTATTTGTTCCTTCCCCTCTCTCCAAACCCCTGACAACCAGTGTTCTTTTTACTGTCTCTATAGTTTGCCTTTTCCAGAATGTCATATAATTAGAGTCATACATGGAAACATTTCACACTCACATGAGAAGTAAAGACCTTTCTAAATTTCAGACACATGGACTTACAGATACGTAAAGAGTTTATAGTTTTAGTTTGAACAAATTTTGCCATAGGTCTAGAGTAAATATAGAAATGCAGAAACTCACTGGTCTAGATATCAAAGAGCTTACATCTATCACAAAATAAAGCCAAATTCCCAATCTTTGCTTCCACCAATGGGGAATAATTTATAGACTATAAGAGACACACCCCCAAAGTCAAATAATAGCAACACAAAATTAGTAGAGGGGGGAAAAAAAACAATCAGACAAATACTCAATTAGGTTAAAGTTCAGCTGTCGCTTAGGGCCAAGAAAAGACATATCTGAACTTAAGGAACTCATAAGGTTCACTTTTTCAGCAGCACAGTTATCTGGCTCTGTCAGATAAATCCACTGTGCATCTTAGGAGACTTCCAAATGGTTAATAGATAATTTTTTTTATTAGAGAAGTTGATGTATAGGAAAATCATGTATAAAATATGGGGTTCCCATTACAGATATATTTTAAGGGTACGATCATAATTCTAATACTAATATAAAACGAACGTATTTCAAATATTTCATTTTACTCATGAATTGATGAGGAAACCAGTAAGATATTACAACTGGTTCACAGGAAAATCTAAAGAACAGAAACATATATGGCCATCAGAAATGCTGAAATGAATTTACTTAATAAGGCAAAACTGGATTCTCCCACTGGGGTTGGGAGAAGGAAGAAAGAATCAATTTTACCCTCCTACGGGAAAAAAATCATTTGTATGTCTATGGATAAGAATCATTTGCATTGCAATTAGTTACCTACAACCTACAAAGCAATAAAATAGTTTAAAGACAATAATGGGTTAACTCCTAAGTGGTTCTAGACAAGACGTCCAGTAATCTTTTTGGCCCATTTTGGTCATTCAGAAAATTTTCTGACGTTTTCATAGATTTTTTTTGCATATTGTTGCCTCTGCCTGGCCTACCTCCATCCTACCACTCCTTCTCTTCTATCTTCTACCCATCTTCCTAGATACAGCTTAGGTTTCATATGTTCTGAAATTCTTCCCAACACAGCTAACTGATCTTTTTTTGCTATCTTTATCACTGTCCTCAAAACAAAGAGAGTCACACAATCCACTAGTCAGACTGAGTTCAGTTCTCATAATGTCCTCTGATTATTTCTACCAACTTAGCCAACCTGCCATACAACGAGACTGATTCTTAGTATCACCACACCTATCACCATGCTTGGCACATGATAGGGAATCAGTAATGATGTTAAACTGAACCATCACAGAGAATTGTACTACATTTAGTTTTTCTTCCAGAAAATATATCTTTATCTTAGCTAGAAGATTTTTCTAAAATTATCTACCCTGAGGAAACTAGTTCCATAAGGTATACATGGGCAAACAAAATATGTTTTCCTAAGCCTCAGAAGGGGCTAGGTCAATATGAAAACATCTAAAACATGCCCTTATGGATCTTCCTCTTCTTAATGGGGAGAGGGTAGAAGCTGAGGCAGTGCTGAAGGGCTGCAGTCAGGCAGACCCAGGTGCAGGTAGTTCTTGGCCAAAAGTTAAAAATAATGCTTTATTATGTAAAGCAAAAGAAGTCAGATACGAATGTGTATACATAGTGTATGATGCCATTTATATGAAGTTCTGGAACAGGAAATATTATTCTACAGCGAAAGAAAACAGAGTTGTCTGCAGCAGGAAGAAGGAGGATTGAGTGGGAATGAACATGAAAGAATTTGCAGGGGGAAGTTACTGCTCTTCAGTTTGTTGGAGCTCTGGTTACAAGGGTGTATGCATTTGTCAAAACTCATTGAACTGTATACTCAAAATGGGGGCATTTTTCGGTACGCAATTTATACATAATAAAATTTGATAAAAAGATGTTCACCCTACAAAAAAAGTAGGTGCTTTGACCTCCCATATCCCTATTCCGAATCCCTCCTTTAGGGTTTCATGAGTCCCAAAACTTTCCCCTAACTGCTGAGATGTGCCCCACTCAGTACTATCCCATCTATTACAGAATCTGACCTAACCTATAGTTACATAAGTTCTTCTTTTCAAGTAGGAATGCAATTTGAAAACATAACTTGGGATGAGACTTAGCTGATAAATACTTGATGCTTTGCCACTCAGTAGTATAAGGGGACTTTTGAAGAGATGATATTTTGATGAAATGTAATCAAACACTAATGATGAAATTTCAGACACAATGATAGTTTGGGGGTGAGTAGGAAGAGAGAGAGTGAGAATGCATTATTAGAGATAATGCAATTTATATTGGATGAGAAGTCCCTCAGTTGCTCCCAATCTGTTATCAGGGCTGAGGAATCTTTGGCAAGGCAAAAACTCTTAAGTTGAATGAAGATGTGTACCTAAATTGCAAATGTATACCTAGGAAACGTCTGGGAGAGGCCTAAGCACCCAATGTGAGTACAGCGCACTCAGTGCTGAGCTCAGTGCAGGAATTGATGTAAACCATTTTATTCAACAAGGAGAAAAGTCATCTGAGACTGACACCAACCATGACGATGGCAAGGTCAAGAAATAGGGAAGAGACTCCTGGTAATATCACACTGACTACCCGGATCCAACCATTACTCAAGTACACCTGAATTTTTCAGGCATTTGAGACTAACCAGGTTGAGTGGGCTTTCTGTTACAACCAAATATTCTGATTGCAAAGCACAGAAATATGCTCACTCATCTGAAGGAATAGGGACTGATTGTGGGACTGTCCAGGAAAGAAAGGAAAATGGAGGTTGTAACTGCTGCAGAGCCAGACTTCTCACAGGCTGGTGCACCACTCAGGGTCAGCAATGGCTTCAGCAGCTTTTATAGGCTTCCAGTGCTCCCTCCTTCCAGTTGTGAATCTGCCCCTCTCTGTCATCATTTCTACTGCTCTTGCTGTGCCTACAAATGGACTTTCCTTCTGTCCATCTCAAGTTTTCAGGAGTCTTGAGAGAGGATATTATTGGCTCAGTCAGTCACTGTTGATTGAGATATTGCAGCCTGAGCTGGAAGGAAACAAAAGTAATTATCTGGGGTCTTAGAATTGCAATTTGAGATAGCAACCCAAACTGTGTCTCATCTTGTG
Source organism: Tamandua tetradactyla (assembly GCF_023851605.1). Classification (NCBI taxonomy): domain Eukaryota; kingdom Metazoa; phylum Chordata; class Mammalia; order Pilosa; family Myrmecophagidae; genus Tamandua; species Tamandua tetradactyla. The sequence goes on along the minus strand of NC_135328.1, from coordinate 154,986,515 downwards.
ACTTTCAAGCAGGGGTTTTTAAAGAAAATGAACAAGATTACATAAGTTGTTTATAAAGAATTATGATTTCTTCATATTGTAATTGGTTCATGGCATCTAGATGTCCTCAGAAACATTGTTTTTAGTTTTATGTACCTGGGCAATTTGTGATATCTGGCTGAGACCTATATAAGAATAACTTCCTAAATGGCATCCCAGCTGCATTTTAAATCTCTTAGCCATAGTAACTCCAGTTTATTTTATCTCTTTTCTCATTATCACCATCCAAGTTGGATGAGTTGTCCAAAATACCTGACCTCATGGGTTAGAGGCCAGTCTACAAGTTCACAGTCTTTGGGAAAGGTGCTTACCCATGGTCCATTTACTCTGATCAGGTGGTGGGGACCCTCCAGTTATATCACACTAGAGACCTAAGTGCAAGACACATATTCTGATGGTGTGTTCTCTGATTCTCAGAAGATTAGTTCAGGCTTTTACCAGGCAAAGTTTGTCGTAAGGTCCTCCCCATTGGCAATTTACCCCACCCTGCATTCCATCATTCTTGCTAATAAATATATCCATCTTGGTGCATTCCAGTTGAATAGAGGAGTGCCCAAAGGGAAGGACTTGAGTTTCAAAAGTCCCAGACCTCCTAAAACTATTTTCTAACAGGTCTTTTGTGGCTCAGAAATGATCTACGAGTGATTTGTAATATGAGACATGGTATGTGTGTGGGATGGGCATTTCTGGTATCTTATTTAAATATATATTTGTCTCTCAAAAAAGGAGCATTGGCATTGTCACCAGAGCGAGTGCTATCTTTCATGAATCAACACTAGTTTTTTGCCTCTTTGAATCCTTCAGAACTATTCACCAGTTTCATTTAGCCTTTTGAGAGACACACTCTTTTCACAGAAGAATTAACATATACTCTTCTCCCTTTTCAACTTACCCTACAGTAGTGAGGAATGTGCCTTTGTGGGTCTGCAGCAAGATACTGATGAAAGGGGAGAACAAAAATGTGATGTCAGCCAAATTTGTCCCTGGTGTTTCCTCTCGTTTCTTTGCATGCATCCTAAATCTCACTTCAATCTAGGGCCAACATATTTCATTGCTGTCGAAGCCACAGCCGAGATCTTTCTAACTCCATTTGTTGGTTTCTGCTTCACAGTAAAAATTACAGGAGTAATTGTAATTAGAGTGAAGTTACATCTGCATTTCAAATTAGCTCAATCCATTTTGCTTCTCATAATATGGGAGGCTCTTCAAGTTGTGAATGGTTGCAGCACTGAATCTCAGGAGAGAGGGTAACTAGAATTCAAAATGCTCTGAGCTATTCTGGGTAGCTGAGGTTATGCTTTGAGGACTTATTATAAACCTGGGTATTATTCTCTTTAAAACTTCTGAAATGCTCTTGAGAAGTTCATCTTTGAGAGGGAGGAATTTTATCAGGTTATCTTGACCGCTACACAAGAGGTCTCCTTTGAAGATAACCACTTGGAAAAACATATTCTTCACTTGTGACAGACAACATGCCCAAAATGCCACCATTTATTCTAAATAGTAATTTATTGTTTTGGTTTTCATCTAAAGCATTTGTTATGGAGGAGAGGTGGGGTGTGAGTAGTTTTCGATGGATTATTATAAGTTTGGTTGGGTATAGTCATTGAGTTACCAAAGAGCTTTTGTCAAAATCAAATGGGGGATGGGCCACAGTGGTTCACTGACAGAGTTCTCGCCAGCCATGCCAGAGATCCAGGTTCAATTCCCAGTGCCTGCCCATGCAAAAAAAAAAAAAATCAAATGGGAATGAAGATGAATGTGAGCATGGTTGAGGGAGAAGGACTGGGGGCATGTGTGGAACCAGGAGAGAGAGAGGATAAAGACTGAGATGGTATAACTTAGGAATGCCCAGAGTGGACAATGATGATGATTAAATGTACAAATATAAGAATGCCTGGCATGAGGGAGAACAAATGAATGTCAACATTGCAAGGTGTTGAAAATGGATGGTATACAGGAAAAGGTACAATCAATGCAAGCTAGGGTCTATAATCAACAATAACATTGTAATATAGCTTACACTGAGTGTAACAAAAGCATTATGCCAAAACTCAATGTCAACAAGCAGGGGGTTTGGGGGAGGGTATGGATTCTATGCAGAAGAAAAGGTAATATCTTCATATAGATCATGGTGGTGAAGGCATGTCTATTTACTTAGGTTGGATTGCATGATGTGCAAACAAAACTTTTAAAAAATGAACAGAGAAAAAAAGTGCTAGTAAGATGTGGAGAAAGAGATGTACCTATTCACTGTTGTTAGGGAAGCTGAGAGGTGCAGCCCCTTGGAGGGTAGTTTGGTGGTTGGAGGCTAGGGGTGGGGTTACCATATGATCCTGCAACTCTGTTGCTAAGTATATAACTGGAAGAACTGAGTGTGGGAAATGAATGGACATTTGCACACTAGTGTTTATGGCAGTTCATGATTCACAGTGGATGGAGGTGGCCTAAGGGTACAATGACTGAGGAATGAAAGGGGAAACTGTGGTTTTTACACGCAACAGACTACTGAGCAGCTGCAAGAAGGAATGAATTTGTAAGGCATGCAGCTAGGTGAATGAACCTCAAGGACAGTATATGAATAAAATGTCAGAAACAAGATAAATATTATCATGCCTCACTCATATAGACTGTAATATACAAACTCAGAGAATTAAAGTCGAGAGCATGGGTTATCAAGTTGACCTACTGTAAAAGTTCCTAGATTGTAAGCTCTTACAGCAGTCATATATATTTAGGAGTTGTGACTGATATTTCTAAATTCTGAGATACTGATCTATTAGCATATAACCTGGTCATTCCCTGAAACTTCTGGTATTTATGTGACACCTGAGACTCAGAGTTAGAGCACTGAAGCTATGAAAGTCAGTATTACCCCTTCAGCGACTGTTTAAAAAGCCAAAAAAGTGATCAGATTTAGTACAGAGATATGAATGAAGCTGATCTGGATAGGACAAAGGTAAATCAGAATACTGTGTAAAGGATGGTATGGCCCATATATTCAAACTTCAACCTCTGTGCAAGACCAAAGGGAGAGATGTTTATTTGGTACAGAATTTATATTTGGGGTAGCACATTATCTAATTTAACTTGTATGAACAGTTTACTTGACCACATAATTATACGGAATCTTGAATAGGGAGTAAGATCTTGTTGGTTTTTACATGCTAGTGTGATGCCCCAATATATCCCAGAATAATTTGGGCAGAGAACAAAAAAGTATTTGCAAAGTCCCCTTGTGGGACTGGGGAGAAAGGAAGAAATAATTAAAGTTCCCCTTCTGGGGAATTTCTGACATTCTTCAAGCATTCAAGAGGCTGAGCCCTCAGTCTTGGGACTTGCCGCTATGAAGCTTTTTCCTGCAAAGGAGAGGCTAAGCCTGTGGATAATTATGCCTAAGAGTCACCCTCAGAGAACCTGTTTTGTTGGTCAGATGTGGCTTCTCTCTCTCTAAGCCAACTTGACAGGTGAACTCACTGCCCTCCCCTCTATGTGGTACATGACTCCCAGGGGTGTAAATCTCTCTGGCAACGTGGGAACTGACTCCAGGAGATGGGTAGGGACTGGCCTCATGGGAATGAGGAAGGCTTCTTGACCGAAAGGGGTAAGAGAGAAATGAGACAAAATAAAATCTCAGTGCTGGGAGATTTCAGAGTGAGGAGGTTATCCTGGAGGTAATTCTTATGCATTATATAGACATCCCTTTTTAGTTTATGGTGTACTGGAGTGGCTAGAGGGAAATACCTAAAACTATTGAACTGTGTTCCAGTAGTCCTGATTCTTGAAGAAGACTGTATAACTATAAGCTTTTACAATGTGACTGTATAATTGTGAAAACCGTGTGTCTGATGCTCCTTTTACCCAGAGTATGGACAGAGAAGTAATAAATAGATAAATAAATAAGAACAAAAAGTAAATAATAAGGGGAGATAAAGAGTGAAAATTGGGTAGGTTGAGAAACTGTTGGTCAATGGGGGGAGAGGTAAGGGCTATGGGATGTATGAGTTATTTATTTATTTGCATGGACAGGCACTGGGAATCGAATCCAGGTCCCTGGCATGGCAGGAGAGAATTCTGCCTGCTGAGCCACGTTGCACTACCCATTTATTTCCTTTTTACTTCTTTTTCTGGAGTGATGCAAATGTTTTAAAAATGATCTTGGTGATGAATACACAACTATGTGATGATGTTGTGAGCCATTGATTGTATCATATGGTTGGACTGTGTGTGTGTGGATATTTCTCACTAAAAATATCTTTTAAATAAAAATAAATAAGAAGGAAGCATTTTTTTTGAAAAGCTTGTCAGTCCACACAGCCAGAGACCTTAGGAGGTGCAGAAGAAAAACGCCCCCAGGGAAACCAGAAGCCTAGAGGGAAAGCTGGTAGATATGGCCCTGTGTCTTCCCAGCTGAAAGCAGTGTTCCAGACACCTCAGTCTTTCTTGAATCAAGGCATTTTTCCCTGGATGCCTGAGTTTGGTTATTTTTTTTGGCTTTAGAACTGTAAACTTGCAATTTAATAAACTCCCTTTTTATAATTTAAAAAAAGGGTCAAATACCACATTTCTGTTCCTGGCAATATAGCAGATTAGGTGTCCTGCACAACTCTTCTGATTGAAATAACTACCTTGCTGAATAAATATTAAATTTTTCCTTTTAACCGAATTGTTGGGTGACACCAAAGTAAGAAATCCACAGATGATCAAACCAGCTAAATTGGAACCTTGGAAATTACGTATGTACAAAACTAGCTTTTACCTCAAATATTTCTACCCAAAACCAGAGTACATGTGCTTCTGCTTGGATGAGTGAATCGGTGTGAGAAGCCCAGATAAAAATCCTAGAGAACACCCCTGTGAGGAATTTGATGGAAAATACCTACATGAAGCTGGGATTCCAAAGGGCCATACTTTCAGTGATAGGGTGAACTAGACATACCTCATTGTGCAGAGCGTAAAGTAAGAAAACTGGCCTGTAAGTCTTGGTTCTGGGGGAAAGAAAAATCTTTCTACCTGATTAACTCAAAATCATAAATAAGATATCACATGAGTTTTCAGTCCAAATTCGTGCCACCTGTACAGCTTCTAAATACTGCAAATAGATATTTTAACTTAAAGTGGCTTCAGGTTGGTAGCACCATCATGCTACTGTCAAAAGCAAATGCAAATCCTCTCTAAGGAACTCAACCTGAACCCAGCTCTCAAAGGGTTTCAATGGTAGTGGGTGCAAGGTAATATACTGCTCAGACCACAAATAATAAAATCCACCACAAAATAAGGCATTGCATGTGAGAGCCAGCAGAATCAACAGAAACAAATCCTCAAAGAGAATTTGAAAATATGATTTAGGAATAATTCTCTAATTCACTTTGTGAGGTTAGCATGACTGCGATACACAAAAATCTGATAAGAACAATATGATGAAGTAAAATTACAGGTCAATCTCATTCATGAATACATACATAAAATTCCCCAGTAAAACAAATAAAATCCTGCCAAATATAAAAGACAATATGTCATGACCAAGTAAGATCTAATTCTGAGAATGAAAAGTTAATTTAATGTTAGAAAAGTGATTTATGAAATTCATCACAATAATAGAATAAGGGAGAAAAAACCATATGATCATCTCAACAGATGCAGGAAAAGCATTTGCTAAAATCCCATATCTAACCATGATGAAAAACTCTTAGCAAGCTAGAAAGAGAAGGGAACTTCCATAACTGATAAACAGAATTCACAAAAATTTATAACAAACATCATACCTAATGGCAAAATGTTGAAACCATTCTCTTTAAGTTTAAGAAAAGACAAAGTAGTTAGTATTCAACACTCCCATTCATTGTTTTACTGGATGTACTAGATGGAACAATAAGACAAGAAAAAGAAAAGATATAAAGATGTAAAAGAAGAAAAAAGCTGTATTAATAGGACAGTTTAAGTAGAAAGTTTAAAGGAATCCACAGATATATTATTTTAATTAATCCAAGAGCTTTAAGAGATTTCTGGGCAAAATCAATATACAAAATTCCCTAATAGAAGATAATTTATAATATCCAGCAAAATTATACATGCATTTTACCTTTGATATACAATCCCATTTCTATTACTATTTCCCAAAGATAACCTGGCAAAATGAAATAAAATGCACAGGACTGTTCAGTGAAGCACTATTTGTAATAGCGAAAGAATGGAAATAATTCAATTGTCCATCAGCAGAAAATAGGTTGAAAAAACTGGAAATGAGTGAAATAGTCATACAAATGAATACCTTGCATTTAAAAAGGAATGACATGTGCCTTTATAGCCTGCTGTGGAGTATGTCTTCATACACTACTAAAAGCAAGAAGGAGCAAAGTATGTATAGTATGCTACCATGGAGATGACATTAATTTATAGATGTGTTAGTTTGTATTAAAATAAAACAAAAAAGGATAAATAAAAACTATAATAGAATGATTAACTCTAAAGGGAGGAAAGGAACAGGGTGGAGGGAACAGAGATAAATGTTTTCTGACAACCCATATCGTAGATTTGACAATGAAGTTATGTGTACGTTTTACACATTTATGAAGCAAAATAATGACTATAAATCAAAAGTAAAAAAAACAAAAACAAATTGTATATTGAGTTGTTAGCATACCCACAGACAGAATATTATACAATTGACTTTAAAACACAGCAATTTGATGATGCATTTCTAAAGAATTATAGCCGAAAAATAACAAAACCTCTAAAATAGGTGATCATATTGTTAATAGTAACATTGCTGTTGGTATTATGAGACTAATATAGGTAGATGATGATAGATAAATAGAGCAAATAAGCAATTATGTTATTGAGTTAGGAACCAAAATTTCATGGTTAGAGAAAAGATAAACAAATATAAAATAAAAGAAGTTAATGAGCCCCTAATGAACTTTATATTTAATCTTTTAAAATACACATTTTCTAACTCTGTCTACTGAAAAGGCCTTGAACCAATAACTGATCCCATTGGCTATAAGTCCACAAGTCTTTAAATACCATTTGTTACTAAAAGGAACAGGGCTCCTTGGAGAAATAGCTGATTCTACATCTGGGACAGGAAATGTACAAGATGGAACAGTAGCATCTTGTCATGCCAGAAAGGAAGGAAGCTATCAAAGACTAAAATGGACTTGAAGAGACTCCCAGTGTCTAAAGATGGGATAGTTTGAGCATTACTAAAAATAACAGCTGTGGGTTTAAACACAGCGAATTTATTTAAATCCATGAGTTACTAATGATAAACAAACGAAAAGCCTCTTCATTGATTACCTTTAAGGACACTAAGAAACTAACTCATTATTTTGAAAATTGGAGAATAAAGGGAAATAATCAAATGCTTGTCCTGTCTTTCTTGCCTCAACAAAGTAACCAAATTGTTGATGAGGAAAGTTTCCCATCGTTACTCTTTATAAATGAAGGAGGAATAATAGAATGAGAACATTATATTTTTGGAGTCCCTAGTGATCATCAGTAAGATAACCAGACATATTTACACCACTACGTATGAAGTCTTGCTCCTCTGCAAAAAAAAAAATCAAAAAGAAAAACTGTATCAGGTTTCTAGAGCTAGCGATCACTTTATACTAGACAGAGGGACAGAAGAACATAATAACTGATAATTTAAAGATGCAATTAGCAAAACATGCAATGTGGCATATTTTCTTGACTCAGTTTCTTCCACAAATTAAATTTCAAGGAAAAGGATGGGGGAAGGAGGGGAAACAGCTGCTCCACAATTTCATCAGTGTCCTGAATTCCTCGTCTTTCTCTTCTACCATCCTGAGAGTGGAACTTGCATCATCACAGTGGAGATGGATGCTAAACCTCTAGATATTGCATCCATCTCCAGGGAGGAAGAGGGGAAAAGGGAACAGGTTTTTGAGAGCTGAAGGGAAGCTTTCTCAGGGACTTCCAACCAGGAAACAACTAGAATTAGGTCTCCTGGAACCTCCAGCTACAAGGGAGTCAAGGGAGAGGAATGCATTTAACCGGGCACCTTATTTCTTGAACAAAATGGGGGTTAAGTGAGTAAGAAAGAAAGAGACAATGGATAGTGAGAAGGCAGTCAGTTGTCTCTGCTTCAGATGGTCTACTACTTGTCTGGTGAGACTGCTTCATCTGATGAAATAGAGCTGGGGTCAGATCACAGCTCGTGACCATGAAACAAAGAGATGTTTCTGAATTATAAGGAAGTCTGAGATCATGATTTCATTGATGCCATATTCTTTTTTTTTTTTTGCATGGGCAGGCACTGGGAATGAACCTGGGTCTCCAGCACGGCAAGCAAGAACTCTGCCTGCTGAGCCACCATGGCCCACCCTTGATGCTATATTCTAACCAAGAGAGTTAACCACCCACGCACTACTATGCAATAAACCGTGTAGTCACACACCCTGCTCCTCTTGTACCCTGATCCTGACTTCTTTTCCCTTGTGCTATTAAACATCAGGAATTGTCCTAAAAACTCTTCAAGTTAAATTTGCTGCTTTCTAGACATTGTAATCCATCGTGGCCTATTTTGGAGGTCCTTTTTCTTTTGACTTAAATTTTTTCTTTACTTCAACTGGATTCTGAGGATGAAATAAAATCATATTCTCTATACCATTAAGTCTTAGGATCTATGACTATAAGGTCAAATATCTCTATCAGAGAATTAAGTCAAAGTCCAGAAGGTCATTTTTCTTCATGCTTCTCCCTATATCTCTTCTCTTCATAGGATGAGAGGATTTTTTTAAAAGCAAATAAAATCAGAAAGCTTGACAATTATAGAGTAAGTAAATTAAAATAAGAGCAATTAAACTGCATAATTCAAGGCATAATTCCAATTGTCAAATGTGAAAACCACAGAATACAGTTTTCTAAAAAGGCATAAAGAAAACCCCAAATGTTTCCTTAGTGAAACAAAGGAAAGATGCAAAAAATGAGCTGAAATTCACAAGAGGAGCCTAAGAACACCGATCAGGGATGGAGCCAAGTCTCTGCAGAGCAGGGCGTGCCAGGCATCAGTGCCCTTGTTCTTCGCTCTTAGCCAGGAGGGTGCCATATTTTGGGTCAGTACCTAAGTACAATAGGGAATAGCTGGAGCATGGCTAGGTGAGAAAAAGAGGAAGGGAAGAGATAGGTACAAGCAGGGCCCACCCTGTCCTCAGCAGCTGTTATGGACTGAATTGTGTCCCCCAAAAGATAGGTACAAGGTAAGATAACCATGTGGCAGAGGCAGAGACAGTTATGCCATGGGTTGCCAGCAAGCCATCGTTAGAACCCTGAAGTTAGGACTTCAGAAACCCTGCCTTTCAAACTTCCAGCCTCCAATACTGTGAGACAATAAATGTCTATGAATTTAAGCCACCTATAATTTGTGGTACTCTGTTATCGATACCCTAGAAAACCAAGATAGCAACCTCCAGGGGAAGTACAAACTTCCCAACCTTTTCATTGATCAGAAAGCCAAGTGGAGGTGAGACAGCGCCCCTTCTGAGAAAGCACAGACTTTCAGAAAGATCATGGCAAGATGTGCCAATACCTAATTATACATCTCATTTCACAAATGAGGAACACTAGGCTTAAAGAGAAGTTATTGGCCACATGCTTTTCTTATCAAGTTACAACAGCCATGTCAATTTCTCTTGGAGAGGAAATTGTCTTCATTGATAATGGTTTGGTGGTGAAGATTGGACTACAAAGCAGGATTTTAGAAAACAGAGTAACAAAGGAGATAAACTGCTGTAGGAGAAATGAGCAGGAATTTAGGGTCTGAAGGAGTGCAGAGATGAGAGGGTAAGAGAAAGGGGTTGGGGTGGAATGGGAACAGAGTGTGACTGAGCTGGGTGGTGTCTTGTCAAAAGGAGAAGACTGGATGTGAAAGTATCCTGTTCCGCAGTGTGGGGTCTGAAGCAGGACAGCCTGGGAGTTCTCGGAGAAATTGAGATACCTCAACCGAGGGATGGCGCCTGAGAGTTGCTGACTCAGACTCAGGAAGGAATTCCAAAACTAATCAGTGTGTACAGCCAAATTTAGTCTGATGAACTCAATGCCAGAGAGCCCTGGACATTCTTAGAGAAGTCTAGACCCTGACTAGGGGCTGATGCTGTGAAGGTGTTTGATTCGGCTGCAGGAAAGCACTTGTGAACAGTCAGTGTGCACAGCTCAAAACTCTAATGCATAGCAAAGAGGCACACACGGGAAGATGGGTGCAAGCCTTCTCCAAAGGAGAAGCGGTCTGAAGTTGGGGTCTTTGCATTATAAGGCCTTGGCGGGGCCCTTCTCCCTCTGGCTATGCTAATAGGGGATTGATGGGCTCCACTTTTCATTGGTTTTTTTCAGGTGCCCACCTGAGCAAGGGCTAGGTGTGTGGGGGCTGGATGTGTGCCACACTAAAAGGAACTTTTTTGTTATAGGATTTAAGGTCAATTCCCCCTTCCTCCTTCCCTATCTAACCTGCCTCAGGTCCATGCTAAAATCTTCTGAATATCACAGAAACCTCTTCCTCATCTTCCCAGGCTATTAGTAATGTTGGCTATATTTAACTGCTCTGTATGAAATCAAGATTTTGTTTAGAAATCAAGGGAAAAAAGATGAATTTCAAATCTGGGTCAGCACAGGAGGTAAAACATGAGTGATCTCAGAAGAGTTCTGCAGAAGCAGCAATGCAAAGCCGGATGGCATCATGAGGGTCGAAGTGTCAGGGAATGTGCAGACATCACAGGCAATGTGTAGGCTATCAGCAGACTAGTGCTCACGTGGGAAAGCATCTAGTGCTCACATTGTCTTTTAGAAAAATAGTATTAGAATAAAATTAAGTTTACCTTTCACACACGATGACACAGGAAGAGAGAACAAAAAGCTCAGGCTGGTCTTGCAAGCAAGGAAAGGGGAGGACCTCTGACGCAAGCCTAGAATTGGCGCCAAATCCTTATATGGTCAAAACGAGTTTCAATAAGTAATGGCCAAGGTCACTGAAATGTAAAGCTTAATTGAAAGTGGGAACATTCAGTGGGAAATTTGAATTAGACTATCAGATAAGCTGTAACCTCTGGGGTATCCAATCAGATGAGAAATGGGAGGGACCTGCGTGTTAGGCTTAGGGTATAAAATCTGTGGCATACTATCACTTGGGGCCCAGTCATCATTTTTTTCTGACTGGGCGCCCATTTTTGCAAGATCATGAATAAATTCTTTTCTTGTCCACACTCGGATGAGCGTTTGTTCTTTCAGGTATGGCTTTCTTTCTAACAATGGTACCAACTAAGTTGAATCAAACTTTATCATGCTTCAGGCTTTGTGCCAATCAATTTACAAGCATCATCTCCTTTGACTTTATAATCCTAAGAGATTAATACCTTTATGGTTTCCCTTATTTACAAATAAGAAAATTGAGGCTTAGCTCAGGTAATACCTGCCTAAGGGCACCCAGTAAGTGATGACCCCAGGATCTGAGTTCAAACTGCCTGCCTCTGGTCCTGATTCCTAACTACAATGCTTTTTAGCCTTTTTTTTTTCTCCACTGGCAAGAATGACTCACAGCTGAGGCCAGATGATTCACTGACACTCTTCTCATCGAGCTCACCAAATGATCTCCCCATTAGGAAATCCAATAAACCGACTTCTGGGTCACAGGAGAAGCAGAACCCAATCTCTTTTCTAAAAAAAAAAAAAAGCTAGCATTAATCATGCATGTATCATATGCCAGACGTTTCATCTTCTGCGACTCAGAAATACTGCTTCTCTGGGAAATACTTTCTATCTTCCAGTTCTCCATACTTATGTTGTCTGGTCTGTCAGTTACGTGTGACCCAGTTGATCATGTTCTCTCCTTATTAAAACCCAGCTTGGCTTTGAGACACCCCCTCCTCATTTTCCTCCCACCTCACTGGTTGCTCCTTCTTGGTCTCCTGTGCTGATGATGGCTTGTCACCATCTCCGTAGCCGCCCACACACTATTTTTTTCACATTCAGGCCTCTCATCCGGTGTCATGGTTTAAATACCAGGTATATGGGGTGAAACCTTAACTTTAAGCCTCCAACCTTGACCTCTCCCAAGAGCTCCAGTCTCTTATACCCAACTTCCAAAGCAACACCTCCACTTAGATGTCTAATAAGCATCTTAAACATACTCATGGAACCTGGGAAACATGACCCCTGGATATCCCCCCAACCCTACTCTTCTGTAGCCAACAACGCTATCCCTCTGCTTATTCTGGGCAAAACCTCAGGGTCATCCTTTGCCTCAACTCCTTTTCTTATGCCAGTAGCATATCCTGGGTTTTTAATCTTTAAAAACTTTTCCCCAGCCACATGACCCATGCCATTATCACCACTCATCTGGATTATTGTGTCGCTTTCTAAATGGTCTCCATACATAAAATGGAATGGAGACCAGTTTTCTGCCAAAACCTTCCAGTGGTTTTCCACCTCACTCATAACTTAAGCCTAAATGCTCAGACTAGTCTACCAGGCCTTACTAATCTGCTTTCCAATTGCCGTCCCCCATGCCATCATCTCCTATTTCCTCTTCTTTTTCTCCCTTTCCAACCACACTGGCCTCCTTTCTATTCCTGGGAGGTGCCAGACACTTTCAGGGCTGTCTCACCTACTGTTTCTCTTTCTGGAACATTCTTGCCTCAGACATAGCTGTATGGCTCAGCCCATCACCTCCTTTAGTTCATTGTGCAAGTTTCACCTTTCTTGATTGTCCTATTTCAAATGGCAGCCTGTCTCTTGCTCATCAATCCCTATCCTCCTTCCCCATTTGACTTTTCTCTATAGCACTTGTCTTAGTTTCCTAGGCCTACCCAAAGAAAGGACCACAAGCTGGGTAGCTTAAAGCAATGGAAAGTTATTGTCTCACAGTTCTAGAGGCCAAAATCTGAACTCTGTAGGGGAGAATCCTTCTTTGACTCTTCCTTGTCTCTGGTGATTTGCCAGCAATCCTTGAGCTTCAGTCTTTGCCTCAGTAATCACATGGACTCCTCCCTTGTGTCACCATCTTCACACAGCTGTCTTCAGTGCCTGTGTGTCCACATTTCCTTTTATATTGGATTGAGGGTCCCCTAATCTACTATGGCCTCATTCTACCTTAACTAATTTCATTTGAAATGACCATTTTATATTTAACTTGTTTATCTGCTTGTTTTGTGTTCCCCAACTAGCTGTCCCCAACAGCAGAATTGAGTTTCTATTTTATTTATTGTTCTTTCTAGCACCTGGAACAGGTGTTGGGAAATGATGGCTCCCTCAATAAATATTTCTTGAATAAAATTTCATATTCAGCCAAAAGAGTAAGAGTTTGGAGATGCATTTGGTAGCTTTTTAAAAAATTAAACATGCACCTATGCTGTGATCCAGCAATTCCACTCCTAGGTATTTACTCAGAAAAATGAAAACATATGTCCAAAAAGAGGCTTGTACAAGAGTGCTCATAACAACCTTATTCCTACTAGCCCCAAACTGGGAAAACTGAAACATTCATTAATGGGAGAATGGATATGCAAATTGCAGTGCATCCCTTAAATGGAATATTCAGTTCACGATGGAATATAAAGCGGCATGCAGGAATCTCAAAAAACTATGTCGAGCAAAAGAAGACAGACATAAAAAGGTGCATTTTATATGACTTCAAAGAATAAGCAAAACTGATCTATGGTGATAGAAGGCAGAGCAGTAGTTGAATGGGGTGCCAAGCAGTTGACTAGAAAAGGGCTAGATCACTTCCATAACAGAAAGTTATTTCTGTTTCTGGGTGGTGGCTACAGAAGTGTAAACAATTATCAAAACTTATCAAATGGACCATTTAACATATGTACCTCTTATTGTATATAAATTTTATACCTCATTTTGGTAAAATGTATTTTTAAAATATTTAGCCAAAAAGGGCAGGAGAATTGCATCTTTGCCCTTGGGAAGCAGTGTGATTTAGGGAAATAGAAAAACATTCAGGTTTGCTCTGACTCTCATCAGTTTGGAGATCTCTTAGCCCCAGTTTCCTCACATGTAATATGAAGAATACACTCCTTACCTGAAATGAGTTTTGCCAGGATTAAATAAGATAGGGCATAGAATATGTTTAGCATATTGTATATGGTAGAAAGCAAATGTTCTATAAATATTAATTCACTATCTTACTAGTTAAAATTTAAAAAAACACAATTCTCTCTCCTGTTTGCATTGCTCCAACTTATTCAAGGTTTTGATCATCTTTTATGTCCACTAGCAGTCTCCTGAGCATGCCTCTGTTCTTTAGAAACTGCAATATTCAATCCATAAGACCACAAGTGCTTTTAACCTGGAAGGAAAGCAAAACTGGGTCAAGTTGAATCAATTTGGATAATGGCAAGGTTAAAAGTCAGTTCTGGAGTCTGTTTCCTAAATTTCATATCTTTTTTTAAAGCAGTGAATTATTGCAGCTGTACCTTGGAAAAACCCTTTAAAAACTGTCATTTTGATTCTCAAAGGCAAATATCTGCTAAAGGTTATGAATTTGGTTGATGCTGTCATTTTATTAGCATTGAAAATGAAAGTAATTATTGTTTGATTTTGCATTATTGACTTGGATAATGATTTCTGTCACTCTGAAGTTGGAACCAATTTTGCTCCAGGGATACTGCACAGAGTAGATATTTGATGTAGCTACCTTAACTCCTTTCCCTGTGGGATGTAATGACTGAGCCAGGTGAGCAGGACATCAGCTCTGAGTCAGACTTATGAGAACGAGTGCCTCCCTCCTGCAGGATGGCAATGACAGCAGAAGGGCATAGGAGGTTTTGGAAAAAGCATGCCCCTGCTAATACCCAAATTTCAGACTTCTGCCCTCCTTTACTGTGAGAGAATACATTTCTGTTATTTTAATCACCAAATTGGTGATTTGTTACAGCAGCCTTAAGAAACTAACACAACCTATGGAAACTTGGAATCCCACCATAAGCTGACTGCAGTTGTCCTTGTTTGCCTGGTGAGAGACTGAATATACAATGGACAATGGCCAAACCGTATATTGTAACAGCAAATTTTAAAATATAATCTTAAAACCGTAAGAATGCTGGAAATTGTAAAGTAGCCTTAAAGTGCAACCTTTAAAGCAGTCTTTAAATGTAACTCTCAACCTGGAAGCAGACTGTGAATGAGAACTCTTAGTCTCACAAAGGAGCACTATATAAAGGTAAAGCCTTGCGCCCAAATTTGAATAAGCTTTCATCTATTGCCCCAGACCTCCCAGTTATGAATAAAGCTTTTCATCTATCTTCCTAGGCTGGGAGGCACCTTTCCCAGGTGTCACAGAGGATGTAAATTCCCAAGGAAGTAGGAAATAATTGAGATAAACTACTGAAGTTCTGGAGCACTCTGTTACTTGATAACTAAGATGATTATCTCTGTCATTTTGTAGAAAAGCTAATTGAAAAATCACTCTGGGAAGGCTGATATGGCAAGGAAATTTTCCTGGTCCTCCTGCTGGCATAAATAAACCTCTTTTTTCTTCTCAGACATTTGGTGTGTCTGTACATTTGGGCGCACTGAGGGATGGACTCAGATTTGGGAGTGTCCTAGCTACAACCTGCGAACAGAACTCTGACTCACTACCTGCGGTAACCAGTCTTGATTGACAGTGAAACCACTACCTCTGGCAACCAGTCCAGAAAGCCAAGCCACATTCCCTGTCACGACTCATCCAAAATAGCTAAGACGATTAATAACTGACAGCTTCCCTCTTTTTTAACCCAAATTCCAATTTAGGAACAACAAGAACAACTAGAGAAAGCCAAATGTACCCCCCGCCAATTACACAGGGCACCTGCTTCCAGTTAGCTTGCCCCTAGCCTCCCCGTGCCAACAGCCTCCAATCGGGATACACCTGAAGTCTTCCCATTTTCCTACTGTAAAACTTCCCCACTCCTCTGCCTACGTTTGAGTCTCTGCCAAATGCAAGCAACGGTGGCTAACTCCCTTGCTGTAGCAAGCTCAGAATAAATAGCCTTTGCTTGTTCTCATTTGGGTGTTCTTTATTTCCAAACTGGATTTGGAGAATATGTAAGTGAAAGTGCATCTACTTTCCAAAATGCGTAGGCTTCCTATAGCTCTTCTCAGAAAGTTTTGCCCAGCTACTTCTAATCCCCTGCTCATCACCCTGAGGGAGACTAACTACCTGTGAAAACTCAGTATCTCCTTTACATTCCCTGCAGGATTAGAATTAATCAGAGTGTATCCAGACTAAGAATAGACTGCACGATTTTAGTGTTCACTAGTCCTGACTATTGGTATCCCCTTCCACTTACATCGCCATCCCTGGGAACTCAACCAAGTAAATTTCAGCCCCAGGATCTTCCTTTGACATTCAGGACATTGTGGCCTGGCCTCATTGGATTTTTATTGGAATTAAAGAATAGAGGTGTGGGCCCGGGTTTTCTCTCCATCGTCTCAAGGCAGCACAGGGCATTTTATATATTAGGTGAATATTATGGAACCTTCATGGTCTTGGGAAAGTTTTTCTCTCTAAGCCTCGGTTTTCTCTTCTATAAAATGGGCACAATAATACCCACCTCATAAAGTTGTCATGAGGATTAAATGAAAAAATAAATATAGTTCTTGGCACAATGCCTAAAGAGTAAGTACTCAGTGAATGTTAGATATTGCTGTGTTGTAATTGTTTTATATTAACATATCACACAACCTTGCTCTCTCTTACTGAGAGCATTTTCCCCAAGCTTCACTATTATACTGGATGTCACAGTCATTTTGATTTTCTTAGGAAGTTTTGTCAAGATACTTCTGAATCTACTTCATCAGAGAATCTTACCCTTTCTTATGCCAAATTTCCTTTAATAAGGCATGGTGCTTAGAAAATTTTTATGAAATCTTGAAAAATTCCTCTTTCTTTCTGTAACTAAGATTTCTCATACAAATAACAAACACAGAACCATTTATGACCCATGAAGTAAGCAGAGATATGAGAATTAATGGTTTTACACTGGCAAAATCTTTTGAAGTCATTTGACAAAAAAAGGATTCCAAGATGTACATAGAGGGTTGTTCTAGTTTGCTAGCTGCCAGAATGCAATATACCAGAAACAAAATGGCTTTTAAAAGGGGGAATTTAATAAGTTGCTAGTTTACAGTTCTAAGGCTGAGAAAATGTCTCAATTAAAACAAGTCTATAGAAATGTCCAATCAAAGGCATCCAGGTAAAGACACCTTGGTTCAAGAAAGCCAAGTAAGTTCAGGGTTTCTCTCTCAAGTGAGAAGGCACATGGCCAACACAGTCAGGGTTTCTCTCTCATCTAGAAGGGCACATGGTGAGCACGGCATCATCTGCTAGCTTTCTCTTCTGGCTTCCTGTTTCATAAAGCTCTCTGGGAGGCATTTTCCTTCTTCATCTCCAAAGATCACTGGCTGGTGGACTCTGATTTTTGTGGCTATGTCATTTTCTTCTGTCTCTGAATCTCCCTCTTTCTCCAAAATGTTTCCTCTTTTATGGGACTTCAGAAACTAATCAAGACCTACCCGGATCCTGCCTAACAACCGCTCTTGATTGAGTCACATCTCCAGAGAGATGATATAATTACAGATTCAAGCATACAGTAGTGAATGGGGATTATTCTGCCTTTACGAAATGGCATTTTGATTAAAACATGGCTTTTCTAGGGGACATACATCCTTTCAAACCAGCATGTTCCACCCTCTGGACCCTAAAAAGATGTATTTTTCCCATATACAAGATACATTCACTCCATGACAATATCAGAAAGCCTTAAACCATTTCAATAACATTATAAATACAATATAAGGTTAAAACCAGTACAAAATGTCGAAGTTAGTTACAAGCATGGTCTGTTCTAAGGCAAAATTATCCTCTGGCTCTGGACCTGTGAAACTCAGAACAGATGGTTTGTTGCCAACATACAAAGGAGGAACAGTCATAGGATACATATACCCATTTTCATAGGGAGGAAGGAACATAGGGGTCAACAGACCCAAACAGTTTTGAAAACCTGCAGGACAAAGTCCATTAGATTTCAAAGTCTGAGTGTCATTTATCTTCGGGGCTTTAGAAGGCAGCAGTACCACCCTTTCCAAGTACCTTTCTCTCTGAATGCAACCTTGGTGGACATTGGGGAGACCACCTTTTTCTTGGCTCCACCCTCTCCAAGCATCGGGGCTGCATCAGGGCTCTCCGCCATCTCCGGGGCACACGCTCAACCCCTCCATGTGGTGGCAGCCAGGCTCTCCCCAACCCCCAAGGAATGTGCTTTACCCTCTCCAAGGCCTGAGGCAGCATGACTCTTCCACTGCAAGGGGGTGGAAGGTCCATCCTCTGCCTTTGGGGCAAACTCACCCTCTCCATGTACTTGGGTGGGTTCTCTCTCCTGGCCTGAGGCTTCTTGACTTCAGACCCCAGCCTCCATGGCTTTCCTTCTGAAGTTATTTTTCCTCCAATGTGTCCCTTCTCTGTCCCTCTCAGACTAGCAGTGGTTCTCTTTATACAGATCCTGTAACACTCTTGTTGGCTTTCTATGCAGTAGCCTTGGATCATGCCCATCAAACATAAGGAGTTTCCACAAATCCTTCCTGGATAACTCCATCTCCAATCCTGGCTTTCTCTGAAATGGCTGGTTGGTTCCACATTTGGTCAAATACTCACATGGGGCACTATTGTCTGGGGTCTCCCTTCCTGAAAACCCAGAATTTTCCAGAATATCAATTTCTGATTTCTTTGTACCCAATAGTTCAATTCTTAGCTTATCTCTTTCCTGTCGCATTTCACTATAAGCTGTGAGGAGAAACCAGGCTGCACCTTCCACGTTTAATTTGGAGATCTCTTTTGCTAAATATCTAAGTTTATGGCTTTTAAACTCTGTCTTCCAGCCAAAGCCACTAGTCAGTTTTGCTAGGTCATCTGCTATTTTAAAACAAGGTTCACCTTCCTTCCAGTTTGCAATAACACGTACCTCATTTTTATCTTAGGCCTTATCAGAAGTATCTTTAGAATCCACATTTCTACCAACAGTCTCTTCATAGCATTTTAGGCCTTCTCTATCAAGCTCCTCACAACTCCTCCAAAATCTTCCTCTTATCCATTTAAAAGCTGTTCCAACATGTTTGGTATTTGAAAACCTCTGCAGCACCCGTCTCTTGGTACCAAAATCTGTTCTAGTTTGCTAGCTGCCAGAATGCAATATACCAGAAATAAAATGGCTTTTAAAAAGGGGAATTTAATAAATTGCTAGTTTACAGTTCTAAGGCTGAGAAAATGTCCCAATTAAAACACGTCTATAGAAATGTTCAATCAAAGGCAATAAGGGAAAGATACGTTGGTTCAAGAAGGCCGATAAAGTTCAGGGTTTCTCTCTCAAGTGAGAAGGCACATGGCGAACACAGTCAGAGTTTCTCTCTTACCTGGAAAGGCATGTGGTGAACACAGCACCATCTGCTAGCTTCCCCTCCTAGCTTCCTCTTTCATGAAGCTCCCAAGGAGGCATTTTCCTTCTTCATCTCCAAAGGTCACTGGCTGGTAGACTCTGCTTTTCGTGGCTATGTCATTCTCTTCTGTCTCTGAATCTCCCTTTTTCTCCAAAATGTTTCCTCTTTTATGGGACTTCAGAAACTAATCAAAACCTACCCAGATCCTGCATAACAACCACTCTTGATTGAGTCACATCTCCAGGGAGATGATATAATTACAGATTCAAACATACAGTATTGAATGGGAATTATTCTGCCTTTATGAAATGGGATTTTGATTAAAACATCTTTTCTAGCATCCATACATCCTTTCAAACCAGCACAAAGGTGTTTCCAGATTTTTACTTCTTCATATTGGTTTATTATTTCTTAGCAGGGTGAGAGCCACAGAACAATGATACCCTAGAGCTAGAAAAATGGAAATCATATAATATGTGGTCCAAGAAGGCTTTCAAGCAAGAGGCTGTGACCTCTCTGAAACTGTACATAATTTTGATGTATATGCATTTGGGGTGGGGTGGGGGGAGATTCCATAGGTTTCATCAGATTCACAAGGATTTTGTGATCCAACCCCTGATCTTCACTTGAAGAAGTTAAGGCCCAAAGAGAACAAATGGGTTGTCTTTTTTCCAAACTAATTGAAACGTGGTTGTCTTAGTTTTACAGGGCTGCTATTACAAACAACACAGACCAGTTGGCGTAAACAACAGGAATTTACCTCATAGTTTGGGAGACTAGAAGTCCAAAATCAAGGTGTGGGCAGAATCATGCTTCCTTTGAAGCCGGCAATGTGATGTTTGGTTTTGGCAATCCATGACTCAGTCTCTGCCTCTGCCACATGGCCAGCTGTCTCCTTCTAGCTCTTCCTCCTGTGTCTAAATTTCCTTTGCTTATAAGGAGTCTAGTTATGTTGGGTTAGAACCCACCCTGATTTAGTTTGGCCTCACATTAACTAATAACACTGTCAAAGACAAATGGTTTCATATCTACCGGACTGGAGTTAAGGCTTGAACATGTCTTTGTGGGGTGATGATTCAATCTGTAATAAAGGTTATAGCTAAAGGAGCCCATTGTTAATAGGGACGGTGGTATAACTGCCATGTTGTTTTCCCATATCTTTTCAGTTCATCTTTCAGGCAGGCTTTCTCTGAACCTAGAGGTGCCAAGAATTTCCATAGCTTCACTGCCGCCTATAAACCATACTTTGCTATGGAGATAGAGTTACCAGATACAGAAAACAAAACAAAACAAAACAAACAAAAAAACAAGAAGAAATATCCGATGCCCAGTTTAATTTGAATTTCAGATAAACAATGAAGACTATTTTATTTCCCAAGTCTGAGGTTCAAATTTAAATGGCATCCTGAATTTTACATGGCAACTCTACATGGAGATAAATAATTAGGCCAAATAGGCCACAGTGTTAACCTGTAGCACATTTCAATAATAGCTTAGTGAAATTGCTAAGTACAGGAGCTTCTGTATCAGAGCCAGGGCTTCCAAGGTGGTCTGAGGGTCAAGGGACCCTCAAGGAAAGCAAATCATCAGTGACTTATGAAATTAGTAATTTTCTAGAATAAGGAGAATCTCTCTAAGCCAAGGAAATCTAAAACTGGGTGGGGTGGGGGTGGGCGATGAAATATACTACCTTCTTGACCTAAAGGCAGTAAGAGGTGCTGTGGGGCTTTCTTTCTCCTTTATTTCTTGTGAAGATTACAGAATTCAGTAGGTGGCAAGGACCTTCCAGCCCGCAAGGTTAGTCAAAGATGATATCTCAGAGTGATTTAGGGAGGTTTATCTCTTCTATAAGTTAAAAACTGTAACTGTAAATTATTTGTTTCTCAAAAATAATAATTACTGAAATTGAGTCAATCTGTATAAATTTTGCAAATTAAATGATTGGATTTAAAATTATAGATTAAAAATAAAATTATAGAAAATGGACATTGTAATCATAATAATTAAAAGCTCAAAGTCACAAGACTATAAAATAATGACATACCTTGCTTTCATGGCCAGTGTTATCATGATAATTTCATTGCTCACTTGCCTCAAAATCTTGTTATTTGTAGAAATCATTGCTAGATGTGACTGTTTTTCTTGTGACGGAATAGGCCTTTAGTCTTTTCTTAAAATAAATTTTAATTTTGAGAAACTTATTGGAAAAAGTCAATATATCCTGAGAGCTATAGAAATATGCAGAAAGGCATTGAGAAACTATTGCTCAAATACACTAATAGATGGGATACTGGGTTTTAGAAAGTAACCTGAGTTTTTTAATCCCTCACATGCTGATAAACCATCAATATTATATTGCTTATGCTTATGCTCATTTTATCTATTCTGTATATTAGTACATAGAACAGCTCTATATATTCACTGTAATTCTTCAAAATACATATCTTTGGATCACTGAAAAGGTTATGATATGCAGAATCATATCTTTTAAGAAGATATTGTAACAGTTATAGAGAAAAGAAATTTATTTTAAAATTAACTTTGGATCATAATTGAGCCAATCATGGGATTTGCAGACGAACTGAGCTTTTGTTATCCTTTTTGTAAAGTTTTATACATTGGGGAAGTTAGCATCAATGTCAAGAGACATTAAAATGTCAAGAGACAAGTGCAATCTTATAAAATTGCTTCTTTTGCTTCAAAACATTTCTGAATTTCTTTGATGCTTTCAAGAACATTATGTACATTAAATTTTAGTTCCTGAAACACTTTGTTCATGATGTTAATTTTATTTAAAATACCAGGCCAAATTAGTACTGAGCAAATAAATCCAAAAGTAGCTTTTTTCCAAAAGTGTACTTTTGTCCTGCAATCTAGAATTTATGTCTTTATGTCATAGCAAGAATCTCTAAAACAGAATTGTGTACCACCTATAATCGAATTTTCCTGGCATGGATGCAGCAGCTCAACTTTCCAACCTCGTATGGAAATTTATATTTGGCACATATATTTTCAATAACTCTAACATTTCACTGAAGTTGAAAATAGATACATAGTTTAGTGGGATGAAAATGTAAAAAAATATATATATATTTTGCTGCATCATGTCCTACCAAGTTTGCAGAATGTGCAGGGCATGATGTGAGGGTGTCAGAGCCCAAGCAGGCTGAAGAGAGTGCTCCCCTCTTGGTGAAGCCTGGCGTGGAGTCTCTGACCCAGCTGAGCGAGGAGGGGAGCCTGTCCTAGTAGGGTGCAGAGCATGTCCACGTAGGAGCAGAACTGCTCAGACTTAGAGAATCAGAGCCCGAGTGAGATGAGGAGGGCATCTGGCAGGGGAGATGGAATAGGATCCTATACAAACAAGTTGATCAAATGATGTAACTACATTAAGGATAATGAAGGCTAGGTTTCTCACTTTTGGAAAAGGTAAATACAAATATGGAAAAAGGATAAGCAAGAATTAACCTTGTATATTGGTTTGGAATTGGAAGTGATGGCATGAACCCAACCTTAAAATATATAGATAAATATAGAAATACATATAGATGTAAATGTGTGCATGGATGTCACAGACATATTTATATACATGCATATATATATTTAACACTGCACGCTAAATTGCCTGGGATCAGTGACATCCCAATAGCAAAGAGGATACCTAGGGCCCAGATCTTGCCTTCTAAATTCGCTACTCCATTTAAAGGAACCGGGAGAATTAACTGATTCCAGGACCTGGGTAACGAAAGTACAAGATAAACTTGGAACATCTTGTGCCAAAGTACTCAAAGAATTATGGGGACGTTTTAAAAGAACATAGAAGCCAGCTCTAGGGGCTCTCACTGTTCAAATTGGGGACACCATGAACATCAAAATAAATAACTATGATAACAGATTATAACTCAATTTAAAAAAACAAGAAAGGGCAGGCAATGGTGGCACAGTGGCAGTTTTCGCCGGCCATTCCGGAGACCCGGGTTCAATTCCTGGTGCCTGCCTTTGCAAAAAAAAAAAAAAAAAAAGAAAGAAAAGAAAAGAAACAGGAAAATATAATTTATTTTTTTTTATTTCTGTAAATAAATAATAAATTGAAAGTTGGAGAAGTTAGCATCAATGTCAAGAGACATTAAAATGTGAAGAGACAAGTGCAAGAACCATATTTACATAAGGTTAAAAGGAGTAACTTCACATACATAATGTGATTGTTTGGGGACAATTGGAAGGGTCTGTGGATTAAATGTTAGTAATGCTTCGATGTTAATCTCTTGATTTTGATGCTAGTGTTGCAATTTTGTGGGAGAATATCTGTATTTGCAGAAACACGGAGTGATGGAGTACCTGTGGTGATGGAGAGCCTAGTTTATCAACTCTCAAATGGTTAAGGAAAAATTTCCTCATTATCAACTGCTTTGGTTTGCTAAGGCTGCCAGAATGCAATTTACTGGAAATGGGTTTGCTTTTTGAATGGGGATTTATTAGGTAACAAATTTACAGCACTAAGGCCATGAAAATGTCCAAATTAAGGCATCAAGAAAAAGATACCTTCTCTGAGGACAGACTGCTGGCATCCGGGGTTCCTCTGCCACATGCGAAGGTGCATGGTGACATTTGCTGGTCCTTCTCTCCTGGTTCTGGTTTCAAAATGCTGTCTCGGGGTGCAAGGGTAGCTCAGTGGGAGAATTCTCACCAGCCGTGCGGGAGCATGGGGTTTGATTCCCAGCTCATGCACTTCCCCAAAACAAACAAAAGAAAAACAAACAAAAATTCAACCAATGGTGCTGCAATAACAGGATACTCACAAGGAAAAAGAATGAAATGTGACCCCTGCAGCATACAAAGAAAAAAATAATGGCTGTCTCAGTTCTGTGGCTCCTTCTTTCTTCTCCCAGGGTATTTTCTCTCTAAGCCTAACCAAAAGGGCCCACTCACAATATGCCTGTCCCCACAAGAATGGATTAAAAGAACATAGTCTTTTCTGGGATATAGCAGATTAAACCAGCATATCTACATTTTCGAATAAAAAAATGATAATGTAGAGAAGAAGGAATATAGAGCATCCAGGGTATTTTTGAAGTATCTTCCCTCAATCCATGGTGTTTTTCATACATGTTTGAAACTTAGTTGTAAACTGCAAATCATTAAGCTGGCTTAAATTCTTTTTCACTATATTCAGTCTTCATAAGTGATGTTAACTTGTATTTTGTGAAATTTCAAAGTAATATATATGTAACAAGTAGGAAATTAATAAACTGACAAAATTTCCATCATAATATAATTAGTGGATCATTATGTCAGAGATTTCTCTCTTAGGCTTATGTAATACCTTGAGGCTTATTAATGATAAATGAATGTTGGGTATTAAATAGTGATTAGTGTCACAATGAAGATACATGTAGATTTAAACTGGGAGCTTAAAATACCATTCTAGTTTTAGTAAGTAAATCTCAGAAGATTAACCTCAAATCAATTACAAAACATTAAATTTAGCTAAAGTCTAATATCAAGGATGGATTATTTTTAATTTTGATATACTCATAATAAGTCCATCAATCAGATAAACAGTCCTGTGCTTAGGAGCAGTTTATTTTAGACGTTGTTTAGGCAAAAAAGGTCTTTATCCATTTGTTCTTAGTTCTTAATCAAAGCAGAAAAATACGCCAGGCATCTATTTCCCACTTAAATTAGTTAATCCATTCTTGCAAATCAGATGTTCTGAACAATAACAACAAGAAAAAAATAGTCTTTTCCCAGTTATTTTAAATGGAAGAATTTATTATATACTGTCAACAGAAAATCCCTAATCAATTTACTAAAACACAGTAAAATGCTTGTATATAAACAGCAAACTGTTATGAAGAGACATAAAATGCTTAAAGCATTGCTTCCTGATCACCAGACAATCAATATGGGTGAAGTAACAGTTGCTCTGTATTCATTAGCATGCAGGGTTTGCGTGCAATATTACATTTGCAATATAGCACAGCAAATAAGACAGCAATAAATGAATCTACTTTAAAAGTACAGACGTAAATTTACAATAAATTAAGGCAATTTCCTGCAATGCTACTCATCAAGTGAGGTAGACATTTGGAGTAGACAAAAGTTGAGAAGCCACTGCTGTTGACACTCCTGAGGGAAAAGGTCCTGGTAAAGAGATGGACAATGCTATGGGATGCAAAAATGGCTAGTGAGATGTCTGCTTACACTCTCATTGGTTACTTGTAGGGTGCTATATAGGCCCGAGATCATTTTTAACAGTATGCCTTTCATCTTACTGCCTTCATATTCAAGAACAGGGATAGAGTTCCTTATGTTATTTTAGACTGGTGGCATCCAGTGGCTTGATCTGATGCTCTTCCAAACTCTTCACCTAGACTTCCTCAAACTGTATTTGCACCTTTCCCAGAACAAGTTCATGGTTGATAATCCCTCAGCATGCGCGTTTTAAGGGCTCTTTAATATCTCTTTCATTGATCTCTTCAAAGCCAGCTGCTTCTGCAAGAGTAACAACTTTTGCCTTGGTATCTGCCATCTCTTCAAAGCCTTTGAAATCAACCACAGATTGCAGGGTTAATTTCTCCCATAACCATTTACTGTCTGTAGAAAAACTCTTTGTTATGCCTTGTCAGTGATAGAACTTTTCATCTGCATCCTGAACCAGGTAGGGGAATGTATTCTATATAAGCATTAGCTAAAATGTTTGTATTGAGGACTGTGCACCTTTTACAAAATTTGGGTCTTAAAAAATGAAAGGGTCTATTAAGAAACCAAAATACAGGGTATGTGTGTATTGACCCTTTCAAAAGGAGACACTTTATTTCCATCGTTCAGAAAAATGCTGTAAAGCACTGATTTTAATAAAAAGAAGGTAGTTTTATGCTATCTGCTTTAAAGGTGTCATAATAAACAGTAAATTACCCATCTTTAGAGTGGACAAAATAATATTAAAATTTTTTGAAATAACAAAATTGTCTGCAATGTTAGCAGTATTCCCTTAGGGTGGGACACTTGCTTAATGCACAACCTGAACAATTTTACATGGCTGCTGGCAATTGGATTCATACACCTTTCCTCTCAATGCATTTGACATCCCATTTGAAGGAGAGCCTTGTCATAGTAGGTCTTCAATAAGATGACAGGGAGTGTGTTAGTTCACTAGCTGCCAGAGTACAATATACCGGAACTGGAATGGCTTCTGCAAAAGGGGAATTTAATAAGTTACAAGGTTACAGTTCTAAGGCAATGAAAACACCCAAATTAAGGCAACAATAAGAGGTTACCTTAATTCAAAGAAGATCCATAGGGTAGGAACACCTTCACCAGCTGGGTAGTCACATGGCTGGCATTTGCCTCTCCAGGTTCTGGCTTGCTTAACATCTCATGGTGATGTCTGCTGGGCTCCAAGCATCTCCAAACATCCATGTCTCTGTTCTCCACATGCCTGCATCGGTGTCAGCCTTGCTGTGAGTCTCTGTTGGTTCTGAGGCTTCTGTCATTCCTGTCATTTCTGTAGGCTCCTGGCATTTTCTGGTGTTCCTCCAAAATGTTTCCCCTTTTAAAAACTCTAGTTGTCTAATCAAGACCCACCTGGAATGGGTGGAGTCGCGTTTCCAGCTGATCAAAGTTAATATCCACAATCGGATGTGTCACATCTCCCTGGAGAACATCTAATCAAAAGATTTCAACCTACAGTACTGAATAGGGTTTAAAAGAAATGGTGTTCCCACAAGATTGGACCAGTATGAAAAAATGGCTTTTCTGGGGTACATAATGGATTCAAAACAGCACATTCCATCCTCTGGACCTCAAAAAAGACAAGTGTTTTCCATAGACAAAAAACGTTCACTGCATCACAATATCACAAAAGCCTTAAACCGTTTCAGTAACAATACAAACACAATACAAGGCTAAAACCAGTACAAAATCTCATCAAAGTCTGTTAGAGGCATGGTCTGTTCTAAGGCAAAAATTTTCTTCTGGCTCTAGGTCTGTGAAACTCAGAACAAGTTATCTGCTACCAATATTCAGAGAAGGGACAGTCACAGGACACATTTTTCCATTGCTTTAAGAAGAATTGAAAGGTAAACAGGGGTCACTGGACCCATACAGTTCCTAAGACCTGCAGGCCAAAGTCATTTATCCTTGGGGCTTTAGAAAGCAGCAGGCCCACCCTTTCCAAGAGCCTATGCAGCTGTCTTGCTCTCTCCAAACACTGGCGTGGAGTTTGCAACCTTGAGGGACATTGAGGAGACCTCCTTTTTCTTGACTCTACCTCTCCGAGCATTGGGGCTGCACCTGGGCTCTCTGCCAACTCCGGGGCACACTCCCAACCTCTCCAGAACAATGGGGTGGCAGCCAGGCTCTCCCAAGTCCCCAAGGAATGTGCTCTACCCTCTCCAAGGCTTGGGGTACAACCCTTCCAGAACAGTGAGGTGGAAGGCCCACCCCCTGACTTTAGGGAAAACTCACCCTGTCCAAGTGCTTTGGTGGATCCACTCTCCTGGCCACAGGTTTCTTGACTTCAGACCTTAGCATCCACTGTTCTGCCTCTGAGGTTACTTTTCTTACAATCTGTCCTTTTTCTGCCCATTTTTGTCCAGACTGACAGTAGTTCTGTTTATACAGACCCCACAACATTCTTGTTGGCTTTCTATGCAATATGTTGGGATCATGCCCATCAGACCAAAGGACTTTCCACAAATCTTTCTGGATTACTCAATCTTCTGGCCTTTTCTGAAATGGCTGAATATTTCCATGCTTGGATAAGTCCTCACTTGGGGCCCTATTCATTGGGGTCTCACTTTCTGGAAACCCATCATTTTCCTGATCATCAATTTCTGTTTTCTTTGAACCCACGAGTTCAATTCTCAACTTATCTTTTCTCTCCTGCATTCTACTATTAGCCTCAAGGAGCAGCCAGACTGTATTTTCCACAGTTAGTTTGGAAATTTCTTCAACTAAGTATCCTGGGTCATTGCCTTTGAATTCTAACTTCCGTTCAACAGCAGTAATCAATTTGGCTAAATTATTTGCCATTTTAAAGCAAGGGTTGCTTTCCTTCCAGCCTGCAATGACATTTATTCCTCATTTCTGTCTAAAGCCTCTTCAGAGGTGTCTCTAGAGCCCACATTTCTGCCAACACTCTCTTCAAAGCAATTCAGCCCTTTCCCGTTAAATTCCTCACAGTTCTTCTAGGGTCTTCCCCTTATCCATTTAAAAAGCCATTCCAACCACAGCAGCACCCCACTTCCCTTGTGCCAAATCTGTGTTAGTTTGTGAGCTGCCAGAATGCGATATACCAGAACTGGAATGGCTTTTAAAAAGGGTAATTTAATAAGTTACAAGCTTACAGTACTAAGGCAATGAAAACATCCAAATTAAGGCACCAAAAAGAGGTTACCTTAATTCAAGGAAGGTCCCTGGGTTAGGAACGCCTTTGTCAACTAGGTAGTCATGTGGTTGCCATCTGCCTCTCCAGGCTCTGGCTCACTTAACATCTCATGGCGACTTCTGCTGGGCTCCGAGCATCTCCAAACGTCCATGCCTCTGTTCTCCACGTGTCTGCATCGGTGTCAGCTCTGCTGTGAAGTTTCTGTGGGCTCTGAGGCTTCTGTCGTTCCTGTCATTTCTGAAGGCTCCTGGTGTTTTCTGGTATTTCTCCAAAGTGTTTCCCCTTTAAAAGACTTTAATTATCTAATCAAGATCTACCTGGAATGGGTGGAGTCACATCTCCAGCTAATCAAAGGTAATACCCACAGTTGGGTGTGTCACATCTCCCTGAAGAAAATCTAATAAAAATATTCCAACCTACAGTACTGAATAGGGATTAAAAGAAATTATTTTTCCCACAAGACTGGACCAGCATGAAAACATGGTTTTTGTGGGGTACGTAATAGATTCAAACAAGTATAGGGTGTTTACCTCAAAGTCCACTTATCTTATTTTTTCAGGCATCCGGTCGTCTTCCAAACCCACCTCATCCACTCATCACCACGCTTAAAATTTCTTACAATCGGAAAATCTTACTAAGGAGTAAATCCCCTTTCTCTTCCTCTCCAATAGAGAGAGGCAGAACAGCTGCTCACTGCAGGCATGTGGGCAACCTGCCATACAATGTTCCACTGGAAAGTGGATTATGTTAAATTCAACAATTCTGACAATTTTTTGGTCACTATAGTCCTTTGCTCTTTTACGTCATCTGGTCGACCAATAGTTCTCTAAAATCAATCTTGTTATCATATCCTATAATTCTGCTTCCACCTTCGAATAAAGTTATATTTTTCCCCAAAGGTTTATTGGTTTTGTTTTATTTTTTCCAACTGGAAGAAGCCCTCAAACACTTTGATTTTTGCACCACTAATGACTAAAAGGTTTTGTGATTATATGGATTTTAAATGAAATATATTTTGAAAGTTTTGGGTTGGCGCATCTGTGATGAGAGATCTGGGTTATACAGCTGTAGCTTTGAACCCCCAGTTGATGCTGAATCACTGATCAGAGGACTGGAACCCAACTGGAACACCAGAGGGCTCAGGCTTCTGTTTTCTCTAATCATTTCTGAAGATGTGTCTTTAAAAACCAGGTCTGTTTTCCCACTTCAGAAATTAATCCTGGGGGTTAATAGTAAAAATCAAAGGCTTATATCTCTCTCTTTTAAAAAAGTGCTCTCCAAAGGTGGGTTCAGAAATAGTCCAGTGAAATGTGGGAAAAAAATATTAGAATTTCTATTTTTATTTAATGTTATCTTATCCTTTAAAATGTTTATCTCGTGCGTATGATTTACAATGTACATAATACTTTATTGCTGTAATTGGGTTTATAATTTATAAATAAATAAATATGCATACATAAATAAATACGCTTAATTAGTGGTGTATTTTCAAAACTTTTTTTTTTTGAGAAATAAAGGTCCACAGTGAAAAATGTTTAGTGACCACTGCAGTAGGGAACCAGATACCTCTCCAAACCCCTTTCCCTCTATTCATTCTGTGAGTCATCGGTACCCTTTCAATGCTATGTTTACACCCTGAAATAAGTCCTGTGCTGCATTCAGATCTCATCCCTCACTCAGGGTAGTCACTCAAGTGTGTACCAGTATTGCCTTAAGAAACAAAGGAGGCTCTCAGCAGGTGTGACACCTCACCTCTGCCTCTGTCTACAACCCTTTGTTGTGAAAAGTGCTTGCAACCCTGTGTTGACAAACACAGGCCCTGGCATAAATGTGGATTTCCATTTCGGCTGGCCCCTCAGCAGCTCTGTGACCTGAGGAGAGTTGTGTAATTTCTTATCATAACTTAACTTATGCATCTTTAATATGGAGATAGAAATAGTGTGCCGCTTACTGGGCTGTTGTGACAATCACAGGAAATGAAGCGGGTCAAATGTTCAGCAGCTCACAGTCTTTAATAAATAGAGTTCTTTATAACAGTATCTCTCTATATTACAATTATTGTTATTTATGAGGATGGACTCCATAATTTGAGACTTTAGAGCAAATACTCTTTGCATGTGTATCACGGTTGACCTAGTCTAGAATGAATTCCCTGTACTGTGAAGAGGGATTCAGCCAGTTGCCAGTGGGTTTCTTCTAAATACTTTCTGAATATTTGCGGCCCCTTCCTAGAGAAAAGTTCTCAAGGAAGTAAAAAAAAAAAAAATGGAAAAATGTTCTCCCTTCAATGGAGGAAGGGAGATGGTTAATTTTGCCAATTAATAGTATCTTGGACATTGAAGGTGTGCCATAAAATGTCTTTTGTTTGGTGAATTGTGGGTTCTGAATGAAGCTCTCTCTTCTAAAATAACACCAAGAGTAAAAATAATAGAGGCACACTGTGGCCAATGCACGTGTCATCCCTGCTTTATGACACTAATAGCTTAATTAGATTTGGACGATTGAGTAGGATATGATTAAAAACAAACAAACGCAAGTGAGATGACTAAATACTCAATTTCTCGTCCAGTTAATTTTCCGCTAGAACAAAAGAAAAGCCCCAGGCAGGTTTTTGTGGCCACTGAGCATAAGGTGGCTAAATCTCAAAGCAGGCAGCCGTGGGGGGGTGGGGGGTGGTTTTGATTGTGAATGTATGGAATTATATGGAAGAGCTGTTTGTTCATTCCAAAGGATTTCACTTTAAGATTACAAATACATCTCAGTCTATGAACTAAAGTGTACAAAAAATATATAACTTAATTTATATTTCAAATCCAAATTTGCCTACATTTCAGGACTTGTCTCTTTCAGTTTGAGGGTGCCTCCTTTTCTCTAAGGTTTCATTTAATTTTGGGAAGCTCTTGTGGTGTCAATTTGTCAGGACAGGAACTCGTGACATTTGCCCCAGTGGGTCATTGAGACACTGCACAACTGTACCAGGGCTGATTTGCAGGGCCCAGTGCAAAATGAATATAGGGGTCCTTTGTACAAAGAGCATGAGAAAAACACTGTGAAAGATACCAAAATATAAAGCATTTTCCTTTCTGCCAACATCTCCCTCTGCTCATCATGGTGATTTTTACTTGCTGTTGAATGTCCTTGTAAGTGAAGGAAAATTACAGATTTTAATTATTAGCATGAATTTTACCATTCATGTTTCTATTCCACAATGCCAATTTTAAGTGCAAATATAACAGCCTTTAATTGGTGTACAAAATCCTCCAAATGACACAATTCCTATTTTATAGCTAGTACCTGCATATGTATCTTGTTCTTTCCAGAACTGTGAAAACCCTGCGCAAAATTAACTCATATGTTTCTGTTTCACTTCTTGGTACACACGCATTCTACCAAAACTCTCCTTTTAGGCTTACAGCTGAGTAAGGAAAGGGCCCCTAATCCCAAAGGAGGAGGCACCCGCTAATGCTGGCTGGACTGGGGTCTGGAAGCACAACTCCCAAACTGCAGAGGGAGTGGCGCCCACCCCCCACCCCCAGCCCCAGGAAAGTCTTGGTCAGTGATGGTGCTCTGGCTTCTCCTCTCCTTGTAGGTCATTCATAGGTTTTCTCCCACCAGATTCCTTCTGCCCACTTGTTATTCTGCCCCTTAAATTGCATTCTCAGGGAAGGGCCTGATAAATCCATTCAAACACAGAATCACAGCAGATGGAGCAACATGTTCATCCATCTAAGCTTCTTTGATTATAATTAGGGGACAAATAACCTTAAGGCAAATTAATACATTTCAAGCACCAGCAAAATAATCCCAAGAGTAATCATTCTTGGCCCAGAAATATTTTTGTGCATTCCTTTTAACATCCCCACTCCCATCTTTCCTTCTTGTCTCAAAGAGAATACTGTGCTGTTTAGTCTTTCTGAAAGAAATATGGGTGATGCAGTAAACTGTGTGTGATCCCTGCAGCTTAATTCATCCCTGAGCAACAATTAATACTGACTGATGGTTGGAAGGATGGATATTTTCCTGGGCTGAAGCAGAACATATGAGGCAGCTCTTCCACCCTGAATATAAATAATCAAAGCCAGTGGTCACTCATGCACAGCTTACATGGTTTAAATATTGTTGTTGTCCCTAAATGGAAGTAGGTGGTGTGAACAGGTGGCGGGCAAAAGGCTATGGCTAACCACCATTCAGAGTTTAGTCTGGAATCTGAGATCTCATGGCCTGAGTCCTAATTCTAACTCCATCATACACTCTTTGTATGACCTTGGAAAATTGATTTTGCCTTTCAAATCATCAATCTTGTCCTCTATAAAATGGAGATAATAAGAATACTGAACTCACAGGGTTTTTTGGTGAGGATTAAATCCAGATATCCTATGTGAACCACTTAACACAGATCCTGACATAGAAAATGCATACAGTAAACTTTAGCTATGATTTCTATGAACTTCTGTTTTCTCTCAGTTTAATCTTCCATAAGGAACCAATAATACTTCTGAAAAATATCAACTACTTGGAATGTTATGGGAATGGGATATCTGTGTTGGCTTAATTAGAATGGAGTGGAAAATCCTCTTCATTTAAACCTTATTGAAAATGGCCTATTTTTATTAGTTTCTCTTCTGCTTTAGTAATTAGAACAAACTTTTGAGACCATTGTTTCTCTGATAATTGAGTTGCTCATAGTAACCAAGAATTATTAGTTCCACATTACTGCTTATAAAAAAATCCCAGCAAATGAAGATAGAGAAATGGTCAGAGGTTGCATCAAATTGATGAAATCCTTAATATGAGTACTTTGTCTTGCAGTCTTGCTCTCTTTCTAAAATTAGAGTATGGGTGGCATGCTAGTTAGGTGATGGTACAGGTTTGCCATGCTTAGTTTGCAGACAACGTTAGAAGCACCATCTTTGATCATTCTCACCTGAGGGACAGAGGTCAATGTAATATTTTAGATAAAAGTTTGACCCTGAAACTCCAATTTATACCTTAAACTACATCAGTGCCAGCTGCAGGTTTGTGGATTTAGGAACATTGAGAAGTGCTCCTCTCTTGCAGGGAACATCTCCCCCTTCTTTCTTCAAATTCCTGAGATCCTAACACTGAGCAATCCATTCAATTGTTTTTAACACCAGCTTCTGTCTGCAGTTTCTCCTTTTCAGTACAAATACACTTTAGGAATAGTTCTTGTATCAGATCCCTTCCTCAGTTGGAAAGCAGGTGGGATAAGGGTTGGGTGTTCTGAAGGAGGGAAGATGTGAACTATATAACAGGGAAGGGACACATGGTAAACTAACACAATTGTGAAAAGGCCTTAGAAACAGCTCTGATTCAATAAATTATCCCATTTTCCAAAAATATGGAAAGCTAACTCCCAATAGGCATTTTTTACTTCACTCTAAATGCCTCATCATGTTCACTTGTTGCACAAAAATTGATTTCAAACTCTGAGAAAAAAAGGCAGGTTGATTCACTATTTAGAGTTGTTTGTGCTGCTTTGCAGGGAGCCAACTGCCCTAAATTATTTCCTTGAAATGTTAAGTATATTAAAAAGTCAGAAGAGAAAAAAATTCCTGTGATAAGAAGCCATTCACTTACTCTCTTTTAAATGTCCTTTAATGTTTCCCCCAAATTCTCACATCCCTTCTTATCGTGCAACATTACAGGCCCATCTTTTTTAATTAATTTATTTTTTTGCATGGGCAGACCCTGGGAATCGAGCCGGGTCTCCAGCATGGCAGGAAAGAATTCTGCCTGCTGAGCCACTGTGGCCTGCCCTACAGGCCCATCTTTATAATCACTTTCTTGTATTCTCTCCCTTTATCAAAACACGTCTGGCAAAACGCCACTGTTAACCCTTTGTCTGCCCCTGGCAACTGAATGTGGTTAAAGAAAAAACACAACCATGCTGAAACGTTTCTCTTTAAATTCATGACCACAAATCCAAATAAAATTCTCTAGTTGACTGAGCCTCCCACTCTTCTTGAAAATTATTTTTTGACTATTGCATACCTTCTCTCCTCGAATCCCTAACTCAAGGATTCTCAACTCTGGCTATACAGTTTTGATTCATGGAAACCTTTGAAACGCCAATGCC
This sequence comes from Tamandua tetradactyla, assembly GCF_023851605.1. Lineage (NCBI taxonomy): Eukaryota > Metazoa > Chordata > Mammalia > Pilosa > Myrmecophagidae > Tamandua > Tamandua tetradactyla. The sequence continues at coordinate 154,951,554 of NC_135328.1, read as the reverse complement.
TAGGTCCCACCTGCAGAGAATCTGACTTAATTGGTGTGGAACTGAGCCCTGGATGTGAGTGTGCTTTTAAAATCCCCCCAGGTGATTCTAATGTGCAGTCAGTATTGAGAACTGAATACCTCTTCCTCCTTACTCAGATATAGCTGATCACCTTGCTTCCCACTTTACTGAGAAAACAGAATCAGTACAGAAAGATCTCTCACGCATTACCACTAAATCTACTAATGTACCTGCATCTGGGCCCTTTACTCCACTCTCCCTTCTGAGCTAAGACTGACCCCTCTGCTTGTGTCTTCCAGCCCATTACCATTCAACCCACCCAAGGACCTTGCTTTATCGATCATTCCCTCTTTCTCCAACATCTCTCTTCTGTACCGAATCATTTCCATTAGCATTCAAACATCTATAAATTCTAAAACATCTCTCTCGACTGCACACCACCCTCTAGACACTTTTCTCTGCTTCCTTTGCAGCAAAATACCTCAAGAATTTTTCTTTCTCAATATCCCCATTTCTTTTCCAATTATCTGAAATCCCCTCCAATAAGTTTCATCCCTACTACTTGTGCTGGTTTGAAAGTATTATGCACCCCATAAAAGCCACGTTTTAATCCTGATTCAATCTTGTGGAGCAGCCATGTTTTAATCCTTATTCAACATTGTAGGTGGAAACTTTTGATTAGATTATCTCCATGGAGATGTGGCATGGCCAATTGTGGGTATGATATTTTGATTAGATGAAGATGTAACTCCACCCATTCCAGGTGGGTCTTGATTTGTTTACTGAAGTTCTTTTAAAAAGGAAACATTTTGAAGAGAGCAGAGCTGACAGAGGAGAGCCAACAGAGAGAGCAGATGTAGATGCTTGGACAACAGTTACTTCAGGTAACAGAAACACGGATGTTTGGAGATGTTTGGATCCCAGCATACATCACTGTGAGATGTTAAGCAAGCCAGAACCTGGAGAGAGCCAAGGGAAGTCAAGAGATGAAAGCCAGCCCCAGAGAAGCAAAGTGAGGAACCCCTACAAGAACAGAAGCTGAAAGCAACAGAGCCTAGGAACAAGGGACCAGCAGATGCCAGCCACATGACTTCCTGGATGACAGAGGTGTTTTGGATGACATCAACCTTGAATTAAGGTATCTTTCCCTGGCTGCCTTAGTTTGGATATTTTTACAGGCTTATATCTATAAACTTGTAGCTTATTAAATTCCCTTTATGAAAGTCATTCCAATTCTGATATATTGCATTCTCGCAGCTTGCAAACTGATACACTACTCCACTGAAGGTGCTCTAATCAAATTCACTGATGGCCTCCACATTGCAAAATCCAGGGGTTAATTCTCAGCCCTCAACTTGCTAGACTTCCCAGCAGTAGTTAACAGTTACTCAATCCCTCCTCTTTGAAATACTTTACTTAGCTACTAGAACCCCATTTTGTCTTCTATCTTCTTAGTCTCCTTGGTTGATTTATCTCTAATCTCCAAATATACATTTGCTCTAAGACTCAGTCCTCTGATGTCTTCCATATCTGTTTCCCTTATTAGTTCAATAAGCCAATGAACCATTAGCTTACTATCATCTATATGTTGATAGCTCCATATTTACATCCCTAGTTCAGACCTGGTTTTTAAATTCCAGATTCCTCTATTCAATTGCGTGCTTTCCAAATCTACTTGGCTATATTAAATCCAACAGATCCAAAATCAAAATCACAATCTTCCCCCTCCAATCTTGCTTCCCTTGCAGCAGTTAAAGCTAAAAACTATGAATCTTATGACATATTAAAAGGATTATGCCCCATGACCAAGTGGGATTTATCCCAGAAATGCAAGGCTAGTTCAATATATGAAAATCAGTCAATGTAATACACTACATTAATAGAATGAAGGAAAAAAAAAAACATGATCATTTCATTTGATGCAGAAAAGGCAGTTGACAAAATCCAGCACCCTTTCATGATTAAAAACTCCCAGAAAACTAGGAATAGAAGGGAATGTCTTCAACATGATGAAACACATATATGAAAACCCACAGCTAACACACAATGTAAAAGACTGGAAGCATTCTTTCTAAGGCAATACCAAGCCATGAGGCTTTCTGTCCAGTACAACATTATACTGGAAATTCCATCCAGAGAAATAGGCAATAAAAAGAAATAAAGGTATCTAAACTGGAAAGTAAGAAGTCAGTTTCTATTACAGATAACATGATCCTAAATGTAGAAAATCCCAAAGAATCTATAAGAAAGCTACTAAAGCTAATAAACAAACTCAGCAAAGTTGTAGGATAATAAGATCAGCACACAAAAAATCAGTTGTATTTCTGCATATCAGCTATGAACAGTATGAAGGGAAATTAAGAAAACATTTCCATTTACAACAGTATCTAAAAGGATAAAATATCTAGGAATAAATTTAACCAAGGAAGTAAAAAACTTGTACAAAAAAACATGGCTAGAAGAAATTAAAGACCTAAATAAATGAAATAAATGGAAAGACATTCTGTCTTCATGGATTGGAAGACTTAATATTGAGAAAATGTTAGTACTACCCAAGTGATATGCAGAGTCATGTAATCCTTGTCAAAATTCCAGCCACCTTCTTTGCAGAAATGGAAAACACAATCCTCAGATTCATACGGAATTGTAAAGGAACCCAAAATAGGCAAAACAATCTCGAAAAAAGGAAGACTCACACTTCCTGATTTTAAAACTTACTCTAAGTTTGTAGTAATCAAAACAATGTGGTACTGACATAAGGATAAAGATACAGACCAATGGGATAGAATCTAGAGTCCAGAAATAAACCCAAACATCCATGATTGATTGATTTTCTACAATGATGCCAGGTCCTTTTGATGGTGAAAGAATGTCCTCTTTAATAAATGCTGCCAGGAAAACTGGATTGCAAAAGAATGCAATTGGAATCTTACCTCACACCATGTACAAATATTAATTAAAAATGGATGAATGACCTCCATGACAAACTCTGGGATCTGTCCTGTAACTACTTGTTGAAGAGTGCTTTGAAAACAATTGTTTTTTTATTTCTTTGCTTTGCATATATGTTATATTATACAACAAAAATTTTTTTAATGAAAAAAAAAATGAATGAATGACCTAAATATGAGAGCTGAAACTATTAAACTGTTAAAACAAAACCACAGTGGTTCAGTGATAGAACGCTTGCTTTCCACGTAGGAGACCCAGGTTCAATTCCTGGACTATCACTCCCCCCACCCCACCCCAAAAAATGAAAACCTAGGGGTAAATCTTCATGTTCTTGCATCTGGCAATGGATTCTCAAAAATGACACTAAAAACATGAGAAGCAAAAGAAAAAAACAGATAAATTAGACTTCATCAAAATTAAGAACTTTTTGCATCAAAGGACATTATCAAGAAGTGAAAAAACAACCTACAGAATGGGAGAAAATATGTGGAAGTCATAGATCTGATAAACGTATAACATCCAGAATATATAAAGAGCTCCCAACAACTCAACAACAAAAAGACAACTCAATTGTTATAAAATGGGCAAAGGACTTGAATAGACATTTCTTCAGAGAAGATACACAAATGGCCAATAAGCACATGAAAAGATGCAGAACATCATTAGTCATTAGAAAAATGCAAATCAAAATGACAGTGAGTACCACTTCACACCCATTGGCATGGCTTTTATTAACAAAAGGGAAAATATGATGTAGCCACTGTGGAAAACAATCTGGCAGTTCCTAAAAAAGTTTAGCAAAGAATTATCATATGACCCAGCAATTATACCCATAGGTATTTACCCAAAAGAACTGAAAACTGGGGCTATGTTCATGGCAACATTATTCACAATAATCAAAAGGTGGAAACAACCCAAGTGTCCATCAACAGAAGAATATACGATGGGATATCATGCAGCCATGAAAAGGAATAAAGTTCTAATACATGCTATGATATGGATGAACCTTGAAAACATTATGCTAAGTGAAAGAAGCCAGACACAAAAGGAAAAATATTGTATGATTCCACTTATACGAAATGTTTAGAAGAAGCAAATTCGTAGAGACAGAAAGTAGATTAGAGGTTACCAGGGGTTGGGAGAAGAGGAGAATGGGTGGTTATTGTCTAATGGGTACACAGTGTTTGTTTAGAGAGGTAAAAAAAACTTTTGGAGATAGTGTGATGGTTGAACAATATTGTGAATATAATTAAAGCCACTGGATTACATTCTTAAAAATGGGTAAAATGGCAAATTTTATGTAATATTTGTTTTACCACAATAAAGTCTACCAACTTAAAAAGCAAAGACTCCTAAAAAGTGTTCTTGACTTATTTTTCACTCTTAGAGCTCTGGTTCAAGTTTTCAGTAAAACATGTGGATTCTACCTTCAAAGTTGATTCTGAACCTAACCAGATCTCAGCACCTTTACCACCATCGCTTTTGTCCCCAAAACTTTCATCTCTGATCTGCAATATTACATTAGTGTCCTAACAGATCTTCCTGATTCCACATTTGTTCTGCTCCAGTCTATTTTTCACTCCTCAGATAGAGTGATCCATTTAAAATATTAGACAGATGTTGTTACCTCTTTGCTCTAAGCTCTTGACTGCCTTCCTATTTCACTCAAAATAAAATCCAAACCCTCCCACGATTTAACACCATGTCCTATTGTTCCTGTCTCAGCTCACTCTGCCTGAGCTATAGTGGTGTCCTTAATGTTTACTGAACATAGTTAATATCTTCCTGCTTCAGAACATATGCACTTGGTTCCTCTTCCTGGAATACATATGGCTCGTTCTTTTCATTCATTCAAGTATCTGCAGAATGTCACTGTATCAGTGCAGCTTTTCCTGACCACCTTATATAAACACACATATGTGCCCACAGCCACACTCATCACACCACCGCCATCACAACCACTCTGTCCCTCTACTGTTATCAATAACTAACATATTACATATTTGTTTATTTAAAAAAATCTCTTCTCTTCCTTCCCGTGAGAATGTAAGCACTATTAAAAACAGGTTTTTTTTCACACCTGGTTTCTCTCTAGTGCCTAGAAGAGGGTCTGGCACCCAACAGATCCTCAATATGCCTTTATTAGATGAAGGAAAATGAATGAATGACTCAATCAATCAAAGGGGATGTCAGAGCATCTCAAGAAATTTGTTCTGAGTTTTCAATAACACTGGCCCCACTGCCTTCTCTCTCTGCCTTTCTGTGTTGGCTTCTAGACAAATTCACCAAATAAAAGCATTTTGAACAAGGCCAAATCCTTAGGTACGTGTGTCACATGTGCCTCAGATGCTGGCCCTGTGCCATGCATATTTGTCTCCGACCTCTTCTCCAGGTGTTGATCATGGTCTAGAAGCTGCTGCTCTTTTTCTCTGCTCTCAGTCTCAGGAGCTTGTTCTGCCCCCAGCCACCTCTTTTGGGATGAGTAAAGCAACGTAGGGAGAAGCAACAACTGCCATAGTTCCATTTCTGCCTTCTTCACCAAAGATTTCCTAGCCTGACCTGGCCTGACTCGAATATTGCTCATTTCCATTTCCTGCAGCAGCTTAGCCATTTACAAAATCACGAAGTGTGAAAGCACCAAAAGTAATAATTCTTAGATACCTTCTCTTTTCTCTCACATTTTCATGCCTAAAATTAGGATTTGCCTTATAGTCACCGCTGGGGAGGTTGACAACCTTACACAGTTACCTGTGCCAACTCATTTGTGATTCTTAGGGCATGACTGGCCACCTACACTCCTCATCATTCCAGTCAACAGGCTTCTTAAGGAAGGAAATAATCGTTGTTATTGAAGAAGGAAATAAGTCCTGATCATTGCCCAAAAAACTTGAATAAAGTAAAAGAAGAAAAGGCACCAGCCTCAAGACATGCAGAATGGAGGCCAACTTCGATGATTATGGGGCACTTGTATAAGAAATGTGGCATCAGCAAGGCTCTGGATGGCTCAGAAGAGCATGCTTTGGGGGAAAAATGAGTATCAACAACTCTAAATTATAAAGTGAGTACGAATAGTGAGATCTTGAATGTTGCTTTAGGAAAACTTTAACCAATTACTTTTACTTATATTTTTATGTGTACATTCAAATGATGCATGACAAAATTCTGTCTAAAGAATCATCAAAGAGTTCTTTCAAGAAGTTTAAATTAAAATTCTAGGTGAAAGACTGTACAACGGGACTGGATATAAAAACTCAGAAATGGACAGCACAATACTACCCAATTGTAATGCAATTATGTTAAAACACTGAATGAAGCTGCATGTGAGGTATAGGTTTTTTGTTTTTGTTTTTTTTGTTTTTTTTTCTTTCTATTATTGTTTTAATTCTTATTCTGTTGTCTTTTTATTTCTTTTTCTAAATCGATGCAAATGTACTAAGAAATGATGAATATGCAACTATGTGATGTTATTAAGAATTACTGATTGTACATGTAGATTGGAATGATTTCTAATTGTTTTGTTAATTCTTTTTTTAATTAATAAAAAAAAAAATTCTAGGTGAAGAGAAAACATTGTATCGTAGTTCAAATGATAGCATTTTTTCTTTCATACTGATGCATTGAACAATGGGGCACTATACCATGAAAGGAGGCTTAGACTCAATGAAATATGCCTATTAGCTACCGGTACATAAAAGACAATTCCCCATGTTATGGTTAGGTTCATGTGTCAACTTGGTCAGGTGATGGTGCCCAGCTGTCTGGTCAGGCAAGCACTTTCCTAACCATTATTGCAGGGACATTTCGTGGCTGGTTAATAAACCAGAAGACTGGTTTATTAAGTTATCAGTATATGATCACATCCATGCTGATTACATCTGCAGTCAGCCAAAGGGAGTGTCTTCTGCAATGTAGTGACATTTGATCTAATCAGTGGAAGGCTTTAAAGGAGAAGTCAGAAGAGAGAATCTCTCTCTCCACTTTAGCCAGCCTCTCCTGAGAGAGTCATTGAAGACTTCATCTGCAATGTCAGATCACACCTGCCCTACAGAAAATGGACTTGTGCATCCCCACAGTTGAGTGAGACACTTATATAAAATCTCATATTTATAGATATCTCCTCTGGTTCTGTTTCCCTAGAGAACCCTGATGAATATAGCTTGATAGTGGCAGTGTTTTTTGAGAAACAGAATCTTAAAAATGGATTTTTACAATTGGTTTTCTACTCTCATTAGATTCAATGGCATTAATGAGTATTTCCAATAATCAAGTTGGTACTGAAAGTCCATGACATGAGTTGGCAGTAGAAATATGCAAAATATCACCATTTGATCCTGCTAATTGTACACTTATATAAGGCAAAGCTCTGGATGACAGTGTTTTTGACACCTTAACAGAGTTTTGAGGAGTTAAGAGGTATAATGCTGTTGGCTGGTTGTTCTTAGATATGCTGGATACAGTTTTAAGAGAAAGGAATGAACTGAAGTCTTCAGATTTGCAACTTAAATGCTGTATGAAAGATGTAAAAGTTTCTATGTGTGCCCTGAAAGAAAATCTTTTTTCCTGTTGTTACAGACTTGAAATGCCTGAAAACCAGACCCACAGTCTCATTGTGTGAATAGCAGATTTACAAGATAAACTAAAATCTCAACCTTACAGGGTGGCTGCTGTTAAAGTAAAGGAATTGATTGGGGAAAAAATGGGGATCCTGTAAATTGGAATGTGGACATTGGAACCCTGGAGTCTTCTGAGTCTTAACTAAATAAACCTCTAATGTTCTTCCCTGAGGAAGCAATTTGCCCTGAGAAAAGAGCTTCCAGACCTCCAGCCTGCTTTGAGGAAACAACTTTCCAATCTCCAGTCTGCACTGAAGAGTTAGCCATCCAACCTATACCTAAAGAGATTATCCCTTCAGTGCCTGCCATACCTGTAACCACCTCCCCAAAAAACTGCATGAGTTATCCAATTTATATAGACAGAAATCAGGGACTATATGTGAGAATGGATATTAAGGGTGTGGGATAAGTGTGGAAGAAATATATAGTTGGATCAGGCTGAATTTATTGATATGGGCCTACTACGCAGAGATGTTTAGTTGCTAATGTAATTTGAGGGTTAGAAAGGGCATTAATAGTTTGTTTGGATGGTTGGATGAAAGAAGGGTCAAAAGGTGGCTGAAATTACCTGAGATTGAAATGCCAGAACTGCCCTGGTATAATATAGAGAAGGAATCCAAAGGTATAAAGAGGTTGAAATGTTATAGTGGATTTATCATGGATGACCTGTTCACACACCCCAGGAATGCCCAGAGGACACACCTTTTACCAAGACTGTAAGGAATAAATTTGTGAGACGAGCTCTATCATCCCTGAAGAGTTCTGTAGTCACCCTTCTCTGTAAGTCAGAAGTGATGTAGCAGCGCCTAATCACCAAAGGCAAGGCGAGTAGGGCTACCATAATGGAGAGCAGACTCAAGCAGCAGTCAAAATAATCTGACTTGCAGACTTATGGCATTGGCTAGTAGATCATGGGGTACCTAGAATTAAAATAGATAAGCAGTATATTAAATTCTTGTTTGATCTGTATAAGCAGAAGAATTCTAAGTCAAGTGAATAAAAATCTAACCTAAATTACAAAAACAGAGAGTCATGGCCACTTAATCAAATCCAAGATGTGAGACAGTTCACAGACCCAGAGCCCCTGAAATGAGGGTAAGGCCAGGTAATCTTGGGGAAGGACCCTTTTACACTGACAAAATGTATACGGTTAATCTTCCTCCCAGTCTTCCCCAAGGGGACCTATGGCCTTTTATCAGGGTGACTGTGCATTAAGAAAAAGAAAATGATCAGTTATTTGGGGGATTATTACACACTGGCTCAGAAGCGACATTAATTCCAGGAGACCCAAAACATTACTTGATCCACCAGTCAGAGTAGGTCTTATGGAAGTCAGATGATCAATGGAGTTTTAGCTCAGGTCCATCTCACAGTGGGTCCAGTGGGTCCCCAAACCCATTCTGTAGTTATTTCCCCAGTTTCAGAATGCATAATTGGAGCAGATACACTCAGCAACTGGCAGAATCCCCATATTGGTTCCCTGACTTGTGGAGTGGGGGCTATTATGGTAGGAAAGGCCACTAAAACTGCCCCTACCTAGCAAAATAGTAAATCAGAAGTAATACCAGATTCCAGGAGGGATTGTAGAGATTAGTAACACTTCTAAGAACTTGAAAGATGCAGGGGTGGTGATTTCCAACAAATCCCCATTCAACTCTCCTATTTGGCCTGTGCAGAAAACAAATATGTCTTAGACGATGACACTGGATTGTTGTAAACTTAACGAGGTGGTGACTCCAATGGCAGATGCTGTGCAAGATGTGGTATCATTGCTTGAGCAAACCAACATGTCCTGTGGTACCTGGTATGCAGCTATTGATCTAGTAAATACTTTTTTCCGAATAGCTGTTAGTAAGGACCACAGAACAAGCTTGCTTTCAGCTGGCAGGGCCAGCAGTATACCTTCACTGTCTTACCTCAGGGGTATATCAACTCTCTAGCCCTATGTCATAATCTTGTCTGCAGACTCTTGATCATTTCTACCTCCTACAAGACATCACATGGGATCCATGTACTGCTGATAGCATGTTGATTGGATCTAGTGAGCAAGAAGTAACAACTATTTTAGACTTATTGGTAAGGCATTTGCATGTCAGAGGATTGGAGATAAATCCAATAGAAATACAGGGGCCTTCCACCTCAGTGAAATTTCTAGGTATCCAGTGGTGTAGGGCATGTCAAGATATCCCTTTTAAGGTGAAGGATAAGCTGTTGCATCTGGCACTTCCTACAATCAAATAAGAGGCACAAAGCCTAGTCAGCCTCTTTGGATTTTGGAGACAACATATTCTTCATTTGGGCTTGCTACTCTGGTCCATTTACCAAGTGACCAGAAAAGGTGCTAGTGTTGAGTGGGACTGGAACAAGAGGAGGCCCTGCAACAAGTTCAGGCTGCTGTGGAGCGACTTTGCTATGTAGGCCATATGATCCAGTAGATCCAATGGTGTTGGAAGTGTCAGTGGCAAATAGAGATGCTATCTGGAGCCTTTGGCAGGCCCCTGTAGGAGAATCACAACTCTGGCCCTTAGTATTTTGGAGGAAAACCTTACCATTCCCTGAAGATAACTACTCTCTTTTTGAGAAAACTTTTAACTTACTACTGGGCCCTAATAGAGACAGAATACTTAACCATGGGCCACCAAGTTACCACAAGTTTCCTGTCCTGAGCTGGGTGTTGTTTGATCCACCAAGCCATAAAGCTAGACATGCATAGCAACACTCCATCATAAAATGGAAATGTTAGATACGAGATAGGCACAAGTAAGTTACATGAGGAAGTGGCCCCTACTCCTGCCACATTACCTTCTCTTTTCCATGCCAGAATTACGGCCTCTTGGGGTGTTCATTACAATCAGTTCACTGAGGAAGAGAAAACTCGGGCCTGGTTTACAGATGATTCCAAATGATACAAAAATACCACCCAAAAGTGGGCAGCTGCAGCACTGCAACCTCTTTCTGTGATGTCCCTGAAGGACAGTGGTGAGAGGATATCTTCCCAGTGTGTGGAACTTCAAGCAGTGCACCTGGTTGTTCATTTTGCTTGAAAGGAGAACTGGCCAGAGGTACATTTGTATATTGACTCGTGGGCTGTTGCTAATGGTTTGGCTGAACGGTTAGGGACTTGGAAGAAACATAATTGGAAAATTGGCAACAAAGGTATGGGTATGTGGATAGACCTTTCTGAGTAGGCAAAAAACTTGAAGATATTTGTGTCCCATGTGAATGCTCGCCAGCAGGTGACTTTAGCAGAGGAAGGTTTTAATAATCAAGTGGATAATATGACCCTTTCTGTGGATACAAGTTATCTTCTATCCTCAGTCACTCCTGTTTTGCTCAATAAGCTCATGAACAAAGTGTTCATGGTGGTAGGGATGGAGGTTGTGCCTAGGCTCAGCAATATGGACATCTACTCACCAAGGCCAACCAGGCACTGCTGAGTGCCCAATCTGCCAGCAGCACAGACCCACACTCAGCCACCAATATGGCACCATTCCCCTCGGTGATAAGACTACTACCTGGTGGCAGGTTGATACATTAGATCACTTCCATCATGGATGGGGCAGTGATTTGTTCTAACTGGAATAGGCATATACTCTGGATATGGGTTTGCCTTCCCTGCAGGCAATGCTTCTGCCAAAACTACTATCCACGGACTTATGGAATGCCTTATCCACTATCATGGTACTCTTTACCACATTGCCTCTGATCAAGGAACCTACTTCACAGCAAATGAAGGGCAGGAATGGGCACATGCTCATGGAATTCTCTGGTCTTACCATGCTCCCCATCATCCAGAGGCAATTGGGCTGCTAGAACAGTGAAATGGCCTTTTGAAGATTCAATTACAATACCCCCAAGGTGACAATACTTTGCAGGGCTGGGGCAATGTTTACTAGGATGCGGTGTATGTTCTGAATCAGCATCCACTCTATGGTGCTGTTTCTACCATAGCCAGGATTAACGGGTCTAGGAATCAAATGGTGGAAATGGAGTGACACCATTCACTATCACCCTTAGTGATCCACTAGAAAATGTTTTGTTTCCTGCCTCTGAAACCGTAAGCTCTGTTTGTCTATAGGTCTTAGTACTAAAGGAGGAATGCTCCTACCAGGATATACAGCAATGATTCCATTGAACTGGAAGGTAAGACTGCACCTGGCCACTTTGGACTTCTCATGCCTCTAAGTAAATAGACAAGAAAGGGGATTATTGTACTGGCTGAGGTGATTTATTCTGGCTATGAAGGGTGTAGGTAGTTAGGTTTGGGTGTCAACTTGGCCAGGTGAAGTTGCCTAGTTCTGTTGCTGTGGCCATGAGCCAATGGCATATGAAGCTCATCTGTCGCTGATTACATCTGCAGTTGGTTAGGAGTGCCTGCTGCAATGAATGATGTTTGATTTAATTGGCTGAATGTTTAAATGAGAGAGCCCAACACAGCACAGCCCAAGCAACTCAGCGTACCTCATCTCAGCACTCGCAGCTCAGCTCAGACCTTTGCAGATGCAGAAAGAAATCACCCCATGGAAAGCTCTTGGAACTCAGAAGCCTGGAGATAAGGCCAGCAGAGATTGCCTTGTGCTTTCCCATGTCATAGAGAACCTCAGATGAAAGTTAGTTGCTTTTCCTTTGAAGAATGATACATTTTTAACTAAATAGATCCCCTTTTATTAAAAGCCAATCCATCTCTGGTGTGTTGCATTCTGGCAGTCTTAGCAAACTAAAACAAAGAGGAAATAGGACTGAAACTACACAGTGATGGTAAAGAAGAGTTTTCCTGGAATACAGGAGATCCCTTAGGGTTTCTTTTGGTCCTACCAGGCCCCTTGATTAATGTCAATGGAAAAGTACAACAACCCAATCCAGGCAGGACTACCAATGCCTAGAAACTTCAGGAATGAAGGCTTGGGTCATCCTAGGAGGCAAAAATAACCATTGCTGAGGGTAAAGGTAACATGGGATGGGCGGTGAAAGAAAGTTGTGATTAAAATGGTGTTCTGGTTTGCAAGCTACCAGAATCCAATATACCAGAAATGGAATGGCTCTTAAAAAGAGGACTTTATTAAGCTGCTAGTTAACAATTCTAAGCCTGTGAAAATGTCCAAATTAAAGCAAGGCTATAGAAATATCCAATCTAAGGCATCCAGGTAAAGATACTATTCTAGTTTGCTAGCTGCTAGAATGTAATACACCAGAAATGGAATGGCTTTTTAAAAGGGGAATTTAATAAGATACTAGCTTACAATTTTAAGGCCTTGGAAATATCCAAATTAAAGCAAGTCTATAAAAATGACTAAACAAGGTACCAGTACCTTCAGTCAAGGAAGGCCAGTGAAGTTCAGGGTTTCTCTCTCAATTGGAAAGGCACATGGTGAACATGGCAAAGTCTGCTAGCTTTCTCTCCAGGCTTGTTTCATGAAGATTCCCTTGGGGCATTTTCCTTCTTCATCTCCAAAGGTCTCTGGCTACATGAGCTCACATGGTTCTTGTGGTTCTCTCTTTTCTGTAGGCTCTGTGGCACTCTCAAAAATGCTTCCTCTTTTGAAGGATTCCAGTAAACTAATCAAGACCCACCTGGAATGGGTGGTGGTGTTCCATCTCCACCTAATCAAAGGCTAATACCCACAATTGGGTGAGTCATATCTCCTTGGAGACAATCTAATCAAGTTTCCAAACTAAAGTGCTGAATGGGGATTAAGAGAAAAGACTGCTTCTACAGGATGGATAGGATTAAAACATGGCCTTTCTAGGGTGCACAATCCCTTCAAACCAACACATTCCATCCTCTAGACCCTAAAAAATACATGTTTTTTTTCCACATACAAATACACTCTTTCCATAACAACATCAGAAAGTCTTAAAGCATTTCAGTAATAATACAAATGCAATACAAAGTCAGAAACAGTACAAAATCTCATCATAGTCAGCTACAGTCATGGTCTGTCCTAAGGTAAAATTCTCCTCTGGCTCTGGACCGATAAAACTCAGAACAAGTTATTTGCTGCCAACATACAAAGGAAGGACAATCATAGTACACATATTCCCATTCCCATAGGGAGAAACTGGAAGGAAAACAGGGGTCACCGGACCCAAGCAGTTTAGAAAGCTTGCAGGGCAAACTCCATTAGATTTCAAAAACTGACAGTCATTTATCTTCTGGGCTTTAGAAAGCATCAGTCCCACTCTTTCCAAGAGCCTATGTAGTAGCCCACCTCTCTCTGAATGCAACTTTGGGGGGCATTGGGGAGACCACCTTTTTTTCAGCTCCAATCTCTCCAAGCATCAGGGCCATAGCTGGGCTCTCTGCCATTTCCGGGGCACATGCTCAGCCCCTCCATGTGGTGGCAGCCAGGCTCTTCCCAATCCCCAAGGAATGTCCTCTACCCTCTACAAAGCCTGAGGCTGCACAACTCTTCCACTGCAATGAGGTGGAAGGTCCATCCTTTGCCTTTAGGGAAAACTCACCCTCTCCAAGTGCTTGGGTGGGTCGACTCTCCTGGCCTGAGGTTTATCGACTTTAGACTTTAGCTTCCATAGTTCTACCTCTGAAGTTATTTTTCCTCCAGTGGGTCCCTTTCTGTCTCTCTCAGTCAAGACTGGCAGTGGTTCTGTTCATACAGATCCCATGGTACTCTTTTTGGCTTTCTAAGTAGTAAGCTCGGATCATGCCCATCAGACATAAGGAATTTTCACAAATCCTTCCTGGATAACTCCATCTACAATCCTGGCTTTCTCTGAAATGGCTGACTGGTTCTACATTTGGTCAGATCCTCATGTGGGGCACCGTTCTCTGGGGTCTCACTTCCTGGAAACCCAGAATTTTTCAGAACATTAATTTCTAGTTCCTTTCTACCCAAGACTTTAGTTCTCAGTTATTTCTTTCCCGTCACGTTTCACTATAAACTGCAAAGAGAAACCAGGCTGCACTTTCTACATTTAATTTGGAAATCCTTCTGCTAAATATCTGAGTTCATGACTTTTAAAATCTGCCTTCCTGCCAGAGCCACTAGTCAATTTTGCCAAGTTAGCTGCCATTTAAAAATGGATCACCTTTCTTCCAGTTTGTGATAACACACTTCATTTCTGTCTAGAGCCTCATCAGAACCATCTTTGAAGTCCACAGTCTCTTCAAAGCATTCTAGGCCTTCTCTATCGAGCTCCTCACAACTACTCCAAATCTTCTCCTGTGCTGGTTTGAAAGAATTTATGTACCCTAGACATGCCATGTTTAAATCCTAATCAATCATGTGGGAGCAACAGTTTCTTCCAATCCCTACTCAGTATTATAGGTTGGAAACTTGATTTGGTTATCTCCATGGATATGTGACTCAATCAACTGGAGATATTAAACTTGATTAGATGGACACTTGTCTCCACCCATTGTACGTGGGTCTTGATTAGTTTACTGGATCCTATAAAAGAGGAGACATTTTGGAGAGAGTTGCTTTTGAGAACAAAGAGAGAGCTTCAGAACCATGGCAAACCCATGGGGCCGAGAACTGACCAGCCAGAGACCTTTGGAGATGAAGAAAGAAAATGCCCCCAGGGAGCTTCATGAAGCAAGAGGCCTGGAGAGAAAACTAGAAGATGTTTCCATGTTCACCATGTGCCCTTCTAGCTGAGAGAGAAACATTGTACCTCACTGGCCTTCTAGAACCAAGGAATCTTTACCTGGATGCCTTAGATTGGACATTTCTATAGAATTGCCTTAATTGGGACATTTCCATGGCCTAATGACTGTAAACTTGCAATTTATTAAATTCCCCTTTTAAAAAGCCATTTTGTTTCTCATATATTGCATTCAGGCAGCTAGGAAACTAGAACATCTCCTTAGCCATTGAAAAAGCCGTTCCAACGTATTTGGTTTTTGCAAACCACAGCAGCACCCCACTTCTCTGGTACCAAAATCTGTTCTAGTTTTCTAGCTGCTGGAATGCAATATACCAGAAATGGAATGGCTTTTAAAAGGGGAATTTAATCAGTTGCTAGTTTACGGTTCTAACATCATAGAAATGTCCAAATCAAGGCACAAGCAAGCATTACCTTCACTCATGAAAGGTTGATGGAATTCGTGGTTTCTCTCTCAACTGGAAAGCACATGGTAAACATGGTGAAGTCTGCTAGCTTTCTTTCCGGGTTTCTTTTTTTGTGTGCTATACATTTTTAAATTTTACTTTAATATTTTTATTATAAAAAATTAACATACAAACATTCTTGACATACAAACATTCCATACATGGTGTAAGATCAGTGGCTCACATTATCATCACATAGTTGTGTATTCATCACATGATCATTTTTTTTGAACAATTGCTTCACTCCAGAAAAAGAAATGAAAAAGAAAAATCTCATACATACCATATCCCTTACTTCTCTCTCTCTCATTGACCACTAGTATTTCAATTTACTCAATTTGTTTTAACCTTTGTTCCCCCATTATTTGTTTATTTTTATCCATATTTTTTACTCACCTGTCCATATCCTAGATAAAAGAAGCATCAGACACAAGGTTTTCACAATCACACAGTCACATTGTAAAAGCTGTATCATTATGCAATAATCTTCAAGAAACAAGGCTAGTGGAACACAGCTCTACAGTTTCAGGTTCTTCCCTCTAGCCACTCTAATACAACATAAACTAAAAAGGGGATATCTATAGAATGCATAAGAATAACCTCAAGAATAACCTCTCAACTCTGTTTGAAATCTCTCATCAACTGACACTTTATTTTGTCTCATTTCTCTCTTACCCCTTTTGGTCGAGAAGGTCTTCTCAGTCCCTTGATGCCAGATGCCAGATCTGGGCTCATGCTGGGATTTCTGCCCCACATTGCCAGGGAGGTTTACACCCCTGGGAGTCATGTCCCATGTAGAGGGAGAGAGCAGGGAGTTCACTTGCCATGTTGGCTGAGAGAGAGGCCATATCTGAGCAATAAAAGAGGTTCTCTGAGGGTGACTTTTAGGCTTAATTTTAAGTAGGCTTAGCCTATCCTTTGCAGGGATAAGTTTCAGAGGGGAAAACCCCAAGATCGAGGGCGTGGCATATGGATTTGGTTGTCCCCATCTCCAGGCTTCTTGTTTCATGAAGCTCTCCCAGGGGCGTTTTCCTTCTTCATCTCCAAAGGTCACCGGCTGATGGGCTCTTATGGTTCTCCTGGCTCTGTTGTTCTCTCCAAAATGCATCCTCTTTTAAAGGATTCCAGTAAACTAACCAAGACCCACCTGGAATGTGTGAAGTCACATCTCCCTCTAATCAAAGGTTAATACCCACAATTCGGTGAGTCACATCTCCATGGAGATAATCTAATTATGCTTCCAACCTAAAGTGCTGAATAGGGATTAATAGAAAAAGCAGCTTCCGCAAAATGGATCAGGATTAAAACCTGGCTTTTCTAGGGCACATAATCCTTTCAAACTGACGCATATGGAGAGCAAAGCAATCCATCATTTTTAAAACAATGCTGACTGCTTACTTTGGGATTGGCTACAATTGGGTAGAAGAAAAGACTAAATTTTTTCCCTATAGATTCTACCTCTCTGACACCATTAAATTATTTTGCATGGATTACATGAAATTTTGCAGGAGTTTTATTAATTTCCTGAACATAGCATTAAAGGTTGAGCTGTGGTTTCCTGTTTTGCCCTCTGCATCTTCTACTAGTGCTTCATTATCACCCTTTCTGATAAGTCTGATTACTCTTCAAAATCTTTAGGCTGGTTCTCATAGTATATAGCTAAATGGAAGATTCTGGGTCATTCTTTTTTCATGGGCAGACACTGGGAATCTAACCCGGGCCTCTGGCATGGCAGGTGAGAACTCTGCCTGCTGAGCCACCGTGGCCCGCCCTAGGTCATTTTTATTAACATTTGACCCTCAGATTCGTAGCTAGCAAAAAGGAAATAGTTACACTGGATAGGTTAATAGAAATGCTAAAAATAACAATTCACATTCTATACGTATTGATATACGGTTGTTGCTTTTATAAAAATTTCATTCTTGCTACAAGCTGGAAACCCCTTCTTTTCTGTGGCGTAATTTTCCAAGGGAGTTGGAAATATTTGCATTTCCCCAACCAACCCATATAGAAAAACTGTATGTGAATTCTTTCTTTTTCATATATTGTCTATTAGTGATCATCATGAATTTATGCCTGTGCAGGTCCCCTGGCTTGGGAGGAGGAAAGGAAGATGCTGGAAAGGAAGGCCATGAGCAAGAAGGTGCCTGCCTGCTGGGAGAACTAGCATCATTTGGTGGCTAATTGGTCCCCAAATCTTTATCCTTTATGCACACTGAGAAATAGCAGCATACCTTTCCATTTTGTGTAATTATTATTTAGTTAATACCCGTTAGGATTTGTAAGCCCTTCACATCTTTGTGGATTTATTCCCGAGTGAAAGTGACTTTATGAACCTAATCACTGATAATGTGACTTCTTGTACCATTTGTAGGAGAGAGGCGGAGAGCAGAAAGAAAAGACTGACTGATTATATGCAGTGGCATCAACAAAGATGACTGTCACACACTCCTGCCCAAGGAGCAGGAAGGATGGAACCTTTCTTTTCTATGTGTTTTTTTTTTTTTTTTTTTTAAAAAAAACAGAACACAAAACCAGGGTACTTGTGCAATATCTTCTTAAGCACGTGTATGTGTGTGTGTGTGTGTGTGTGTGTGTGTGTGTGTGATGTTAAAACAGAGGTGTTAGAGTAATCGATATTTTGATTTCAAAAGAATGTAAGAATCCAAGAGGATCAGGAATGCCTATATACCTAATTCTATTTTCCACCCTCAAATTACAGGGATAAGCGAGACTGACCCCAGAAATGGACCCACAAGGCCAACTCCTAATTAAAACAAGATTCAGGAAGCCAGACAGCCTTTTTATTTTTAGAAGCATGCGGCGCATGCTTTGACCCACTGGAAACAGAAGCAGCAGCAGCCTGTAGTTTTGCCTCTCGGGTCCCGTCACCCACTTGGAACGTCCGGTGCACGTTCCCTGGGCAGCCTGCGCCGCCGCTGGCCACGCGGGGTGGGCGTCCTAGGCAGTTTGTTTCAGGACCACCAAAGCGGACAGTTCCTTCACGCTAGGCGACTGCTAAGCACAGGGAACCCGGCACCTCCTCTCTCAGGAAGAAGCCAGCTGCCCCTCCCTGCTTCCTTCCTCCCTGCCTCCACCGTGCAGCGCGGGGCCTCCGGGATCACCGTCCGGAGCGACGCGCCCCGGAGAAGAAGGGACCGGGCCTGAGGCAGCCAGCAGACCTCCTCCTTCCCGCCAGCCCCGGCCGGCTCGCCCCGCCCCAGGCCGAGGATGGGTGGGGAGGCGTCCGGAGCTCAGGACCCGCCCAAGCCCTCCCTTCCCTTCCGGCCCCGGCTTCCGATTGGCCGGCCAGGGATTGGAGGTGCAAGGCGGGTCCGCCCTCTCTCGCTGCTCTCGCGCTGGGAAGGTCGGCTAGGGAAGCGAGGGGTGCAGCGGGGAGGGGATCGGCTCGGAGAGAAGCAGCGCACCAGCAGGCAGCGGGCTGGGCTCGGCCGGCGCCGAAAGACGCAGTGGCAGCGGCGGCAGTGACAGCTCCAGCGATCCCAGCGCCCGCGGCCGCAGCGGCTGCTCTTGGCTCTCTCGTCCCACTCCGCGTGCAGGGCTCGCATCTTGCCGCGGCTTCCGCGACCGCAGCCTGCGGACGCCTGTAGCTTTGGGGAGTGAGGGGTGGCTGTTTCCCCGCCGGGAGCTGGGCCGAAGGCGGGCCAAGACGGCGGACCGGCCGGGGGTGGGGAAGGGGAGGGCGCTGTGCTGCGGGCTGGACTGGTGGGGAGAGACGGTGCAGGGCGCCGGCCGCGGAGCCGGTGTGTGCGGGTGGGAGGTGCTGTGGGGGGCGGGGGGGCGAGGGGGCGAGTGGGGGGCTGCCAAGATGATGGCTGAGGGCGGCGGCGGCGGCGGCGGGGGCCCGCGGAGGAAGGCGCTATCGCTGCTGGAGGCGGCCCGCTCGCGTTACGAGAGCCTGCAGATCTCTGACGACGTGTTCGGCGAGTCCGGCCAGGACAGCAGCGGGAACCCCTTCTACAGCACGTCGGCCGACTCGCGCTCCTCCTCGGCCGCTTCCTCGGACGACGAGGATGAGCAGACCAGCTCGTCGCTGTCCTCGGCCGCCCCGCCGCGCCCGCCGCAGCCCCGGGCTCGGGAGGAGGCGGGCGGCGGGGGGCAGCGGCCGCAGAGCCGCCCAGTCCCTTGCCCCGCTGCGGAGGAGCTGGAGGAAGACGAGGACCGCGGGGGCTGGAGCCCGACGCTGCGCGACACCCCTCCCCCGCGCTTCGAGGAGACCAGCGGTAAGGGGTGGGCGCGCCCGGAGAACGCGCCAGGTCGGGGGTCCGGGTTGGGAGTCCAGCCGGGAGCGGCACATCTGTAGGGGCGGGCGGATTCCAGATGTTCCTTTGGCTGACTGGTAGTGGCAGCTGTGCGTTTTGAGAAACAAATGGTTGCCGGAGCGCGGATTTAAAGTGCAAGAATTAATCCGACTGCGTGTGGGGTTCCGAATTCCTGGGAGGGAGAAGGGGATGAGGTGGAGGCTGCTGCAGAGCACTTTGCCAAGGAAAAGGACGTGGGAGGGGCCTTCCGTCACTTTCGGGGATGGCCCCCGCGTCCTGCACCCAAAGCCATTCTCACTTTCGGGTTCGCCCCTTAGGGATGGACTAAAGCTGAGGTTTTAATCGGAAAGCCTGCCATGGCTTTGAGGGAAGTCATTATGCACCGATGACCCTAGAACAAGGCTTCCCCAGGTGCCAGGGGTGGGGCATGTGGCATAGCAGTTGGAGCATGGCCCAGTGACAACTGTGGGAGGCCACCCACAGTGTCTTTACTCGGCTTAGTTTTCTCCAGTTAACCTGATAAACTTTCCCTGTCCGTGGGATTCAGGGTCCCTTGTTAAGAACTAAGAGAAGAGTGAAGGGACCGGTTTAATAGCATTAAGTTGTGTCCTCTTCGTCCAGAAGGTTACAGGTGTGTTCAGAATATCACTTTTGTCGTAGAGAAGTCCCTCATATCTGAAGAAGATCACCGGGCTCTGGCAGCTGCTGCTGCTGAATGTCCTCTTTGCTGCCTGCTTTTCCTGAAAGTTGGGTTTTAAAATATTACAACTTATTCTGCAGAAACTCAACAGCCTCTGCCCTGTCTGAGAGGAGGAGACTAGTCCTTTCCACCCTTCTGATGCTTTACTTCTTTGCTCCACCCTCTTCTTTGGCAGGCCCCTGTTCCTGCACACTCCATTCATCTGGTGGAAGTGTGTGCAACCGGTGTGGATGAGGGACAGGGAGTGGCTTCCACTGGGCATGATGCGATTTTTTTCCTGTGGGTCTCCCTGATTGTTGTTCAACCAGTTAGAAACAGGGCACAAGAGAGGAAATGCCCAGGAGACCCCTGGCTTTTGCCTGGACTTGTATCAGAAGAGCATGCTGCAGTCTGGTAGGCTGCACTGAGCTTGTGGGTAGGATTGCCTGGACTCTCAGCAGGGAGTGGTTTGCAAACCTCAGGCAGGCTGAAGTGTCGATGCCCTTAGCTGCATCTGGGCTAGCAAAATCCAATTTAGCTGTGCAGTATTTGGGGGTGCAGTACATTTAAAACCACGTTCACATTTGGGCTCTAGTTAAGGGCTTGGGAATGTTCAAAATCACATCTGTATAATCCTTTTATACAGTAGTACATTTTACAGAATGTCATAAGCATTTCCTGCCTTGGACAGCTGTTTTCCATATTAGTTCTTAATGAATTGTACCAGCGCAGAGCTGTGGCTTGGTGGACTTTATGCTATATGTGTCTGTGATCTAGTTTTTGATCTTGAAACACTTGAGACACATGCTTCAAGTCTGCCTGGGAGAACGCAGCAAGGCTCCCTGTATCTCAGGGCAAGATAGGGGAATTGGTTAGAGTAAACTTAGTTATGAATAAGAATCATGAGGGTGGTGGTGCGAGAAGGGTGAACCAACCACTGAAACAAATTTTAAGGCAATATTACGTTTCTAAGTAACCTACAAATGGGATAAATTCTGTAGCAGAGCAATTTAATCTAGCCACTGCAGCACTTACAATCATGAAAAGCAATATCATGTGTCATTTGATGTTAGGTTCATATTCTTCTTTGAAAGCCCATTGAGTTCACAGCTGGATCTAAGAATCATGGTCAAGCACTTTTACTAAAGAAATTAGTGGTTACTTGGTGGTATTTATACCCAATTTTGATTTCCTGTTTCAGGTGGGAGTGTGCGTTTTAAATCCAGAATTAAATTTAGAATTTCCTTTCCTCTTTGCAACACACTCTTCCTGAGGGAAAGTTGGGGGTGGGGGGATGAGGCGAATGGCTTGTTAGGCATGAATTCCAATTTCCCTGAAACAATGGAATATGATTTATGGGGGCTGAAAATTATTGCAGAAGCATTTGTGAGAGAAAACCCTTGAGTCTAGCAGTGGGGAGAGAGATAGATGTGTTTATTAAGCAGCTGAGAGCTACCTACACCCCAGCCATTCTGAAAGTGAAGTCTCTTAAAACCTTATAAGGTACAGCATGCTAGCTTATCCAAGTACCATATCTAAAAAACTTTCAACAAGAGTGTGTTCCCTCCTTGCAAGGAATGCAGCCTGGACCTCTCTTCCATCTTTGTAACCCCAGTTTGTTAACAAATCTTCCCATGTGATTAAGGTGGGAAGGGAGGAGAACAAGAGGGTGGCGATTCGATTTATAATCAGCCTTCATGATAAATACCTTTTAAAAATTGTTGTGGTTAGCAGCAGACGAAAAAAGCAAAAGAATCTAGATATATTGAACAGGCTTCCTGCCAGCCTCCTACTTTAAAAGTCATGTGTATACGTACATGAATGTAGCTGTGTAATGTATATAAATGTGTATTGCTTACTGATCTGTGCTGAGGAGGGTGCCTTTTATTCAGAAAGAGATTATAACTGCTGTCACCTCTGGAGCCCTCTGATGCACTGAAAACCTCAGAGAGCCCCTATGCTTGAGGAAGGTAGGCAATTGTGCATTTGGGCTGCAGTCAGTGCTGCCATATGGCCCCAGTGGGTGGGTGGGGGTTGGCGGTGGTGCACAGTAGAGAGACACTTGGTGCCCGGAGGCATGGGGGGGGAGGGGGAATGATGTGGTATATCCTTGGACCAACTTAATAGTGATATTTCTGTAGTTAGGGTTGAGAATCCTAACTCCTCTTGAAGCCTTACCTGTACCAATCTTCTCAGCTCCTTTCTTCTGGTTTTCAGTATATTAAGTGTAGCCAGTAGTAATAGATGGAGAGAGTCTTCTCCACCACCAATCTCTTTCTCTCTCTCTCCTGCTAGTAGGGCTGGCTGATGAGCTCTTAACCCCTGTGTGGATGGAGGGTCACTTGGGGGGAAGAAAGAGCTTGCTGGGGAGCACAGAGGCAGGGGTCCTCTCTTAACCAACTTGCAGCACAGCCCCCTAATATACCCCCCTCAAGCTGTCAGTGGCTTCCTGCCCACTGCAAATAACCAGCACCGTATGCGAGCTCACTCTTTGGAAACAGCATGAAATTCAGGCCCGTCTGCTTTTTTTGGGCCTCTGCCCTTTTGGTTTCTTATTCTGAGCAGTTTTGTGATTTGTTCTCTCTGAGGAAGCAGAGGAAAAGGCAGATTCACACTGCCCAAGGGCTGGCATCTGCTTGGCTTTATCCGTCCTTTGTAGTGGCTGGCTGGGATCTGAGCTGTTCTCTCTTTATATTAGAGGTGTGGACTTCAGGGGAGAGGTTTTTTTCATGTACCATGTCAGCAGCTCTCTGTAATCATTCAGAGGGAGTGTGACCTTGAGAAGCTAGAGGAGAACATATGGCTTTAAAAATTAACATTGTTGTATGCTTTATCTTTAGAGCTTATTGTTATTTTTTGGTTTAAAGTCTTTTTGGCTAACAAGTAAGAAGGGAAAAAAAATTTTTCTCTGAGGACCAGAATTCACCTGAGACCTGCTATATAAAGGGATTTGTGAGCTGGGATACCTGAGCCCCTCTCTTTTGCACTGAGTAAAAAGCAGCTACACCTACCTTTAGCTCTGTACTAGATTCTGTGGCTCTAGGAGGAACTTAGAATCTTGGTGAGATACAAGATATATCTTATGCAATGCTCTATAGCAGTCAAGCTCAAAATTGCGTGCTGTAGCCATGCAGAATTCAGAGAAGAGAGCTTCCTGGGAGAGATGTCTTGTTATTTTCCCAGGAGTCTATTTTTGTGGCAGGTGAAACCTGAGCTCTCAAAGATGATAATAATCAACAGTTCTCATTTGTAACTTGATTTTTCATACGTTATAACATTTAACCTTCACAATTACTCTGTGAGATAGAAGTTATCATCTTCACTTTATAGAGAAAGACAGCTGTGTCTCTTTAGTCAGTGGCTGGGTGGGTGGGTGAGTGGGGGTGGTAGTGAAGAAATTAGCTGGTTAAGTGATCACCATTTATCTCCTAGACAGACCAGATAATTCATGAAAAGTAGTCTTTTTTTTCAGCACCTTGAATTGTATCCTCAGTCAAAAATATTTATTTTCATATTTATACATGGAATTGCTTTTTACTTTTTTAATGTACAGTTCTGTGAGTTTTAATACCTGTATAGATTTGTTTAACCAGCCCCACAATCAGGTTATAGAAGAACCTAGGATTTTAGCTCTTAACCTAATCCCTGTTATGCCCCAGCTATGGTAGTAAGAGCTCAAGAATCATTCTGCAGGATGCAGGCAACCACTGAACTTGTGTGGGGTTTGGTGCCCAAGTCTAGAATTTAAAAAACTCACTTTTGTTTTTAAGAACATCGACCATATGGCTTTTTCATATTAATAATGAACATATGTTCATGTTAGAAAATACACAAAAAGAAGAAAAATGATAAAATTTAAAAATTTTCCATAATATTCCATCACTTAGCAGTAACCACAATTAGCGTATTGAGTATATTTTCGTATATCTTAGATGACATATTATCGGGTAACTTTTTTAAACTTTTTTTTCATTGTATAATATAATATATATACAAACTAAAGAAAGAAAAAGCAATGGTTTTCATAGGACAGATCCCAGAGTTTGTCATGGCTACCATACCATCATCTCAATTTTTTCCTTCTAGCTACTCCAGAATATAGGAGGCTAGAAGGAATAAATATTCTTTATCATCAGAATTGACTTGTTTTTTCTTTTTTGTGAAAAATAACATATAAACAAAAAAAGCAATAAATTTCAAAGCACAGCACAACAGTTAGTTGTAGAACAGATTTCAGAGTTTTTAGGTTTTTATTTATAACTGCTCTAAGATTCTGGAGACTAAAAAAAACATCAGTTTAGTGATTCAGCAATTGTATTTATTTGTTAAACCCTACCTTCTTTGTACAACTCTACCATCACCTTTGATCTTTCTGTCCAACTCTTTAGGGGTATTTGGACTATGGCCATTCTAACTTTTTCATGTTGGAAGGGGCTGTCAGTATTATAGGGTAGGAAGATGGAACCATCTGATGTTTGGGAAAGGCTGGCCGCTCTAGGTTTCAGGACTTATCTGGTCCAGGGACCCATCTGGGGGTTGTAGGTTTCTGGAAAGTTACCCTAGTGTATGGAACCTTTGTAGAATCCTATATATTTCCCCAGGTGTTCTTTAGGATGGCTGGAATGGTTTTGCTTGGGGTTTGACAAGTTGGTTTTTCCAAGTTTTTTTGTTGGGGTTTGGAAAGTTCCTTCCTTTTAATTAATACATTGTGAAGATTTTCCATTTACATTAAAAAAATCGTTGTGATAAATTCTTAATATTGTTTAGTCGGATGGAAAAAATTCCCTTCAGTTTTTTTCTGTTAAATCCACGCCATAATGAATATTCTTGAAGCTACGTGTTTCAGTTTGCTAAAGCTGCTGAAATGCAATATACCAGAAATGGGTTGACTTTTAACAATGGGGATTTATTAAGTTACAAGTTACAATTCTACAGCGATAGAAATGTCCAAATTAAGGCCTCAACGTCAGGATACCTTCACTGAAGAAAGACCCATGGCATCTGGGGTTCCTCTGTCCAGTGGGAAAGCATATGGTGTTGTCTCCTGGTCCTTTTCTCTAAAATGTCTCTGGGCTATTGTGGGTCCTTGCTTGTTTCTGCAGGGATGTTTCTGTCTAATCTCTCTCTCTCTCTCTCTTTCTCTCTGAGCTCTCTTAAAGGACTCCAGCAAAGGATTAAGACCCAACTTAAATTGGGTGTGTCACATCTCCATGGAAATCAAAAGGTCCCTGCCACAGCACATCTGCCCCCACAAGATGGATTGAAAGAACAGGTTTTTTTTTTGTGAGGTACATAACAGATTCAAACCAGCACACTAAGTTTGTGTGTACATCTCTAATTTTCTTCCTTAGAATAAAATTAGAAAAAATGGATAAAAAAAATCAAAACAGAATTGAGTAAGGATTTTCACATTTTTTAAGGCTTTTGATGTCTGTTGTGGAAATGTACCTACTTACACTCCTGCCAGCTGTAAACCTTAGGGTCCATTAAATAATCTTTTTGCTTATAAGGCAGCAACCCAATGCATGAGTCCTTTTGGAAGGGTAGTTCTTACCAGAGTATATAATTTTTAAAAAATGAAGCATAATATACATATAGTGCAAAAATCATAAGTGTTTAAAGTGCAATGAATTTTTACAAAGGCACTCCCATGTAGCCACCATGGAGATCAAGGTAAAGAATATTTCCATTGCCCCAGAAGCTTCCCTCCTGCCTCTTCCTGGTCAGTACCTCCCTGCCCCCAAAGGTAACCTTTGTTCTGACTTCCATCACCATTGAGTGATTTTGCCTGTTATTTTTGGTCTGGGTTTTTAGTTCACTGTTATGTCTATGAGAGTCATCCATATTATTGCATGTGGCAATCTTTATCATTTTATTGCTGTGGTGTAATAGTCCATTGTATAAATATACTATAGTTAAATTATCCCTTATCCTATTCATAGACTTTTGGATTGCTACTGGTTTGGGGCTTTTTAAAATAAAGCCGCTACAAACCTGTTGTATATGTTTTTTTGATGGATATATGCATCATTTCCCTTGGGCTTATATGTGTAGGAGCAGGTTTGCCAGGTCGTAAGCTAGGGTTTTTCAATCTTGGCACTATTTGACATTTGGGCTGGGTAATCGTTTGCTGTGGCAGACTGTCCTGCATTATGCATTGTAGAATATATAGCGGCACCCCTGGCCTCTAATACAAGATGCCAGCAGTACCTCTGTCCCCCAGTTGTGATAACCAAAAACGCTGCAGACATTGCCAGGTGTCCCCTGGGGTGGCAAAATCACCAGGAATTGAACACCATTGCTTTAACATATTGCTGAACAGTTTTCCAGATTATATTCCTACCAGCATGTATAATTGTGTTAATTCAGCAAGCATATTGAAACTTGCTGGGATAAAACGCTAAGTAACACATGTTTCCTGGGGTTCAGTAGGAGAGACAAAGTGAAGAGAAAGAGGTAAGACATGCTGATACACGCTGTGATTAGGGTAAACATGGATTTATATGGGATTCCAAAGGGGGTCATTTGATCCAGCCAGGTTGGGAAAGAAGGAAACATTTCTGGTGCCTGTTGAGTTTTTCATTTAAGGTCTTTTGATTGACCAGCAAGCTGCATCTTGAAGAATGAATGAAGATTAGTCAAGGGAAGGGAATGGAAAGGGTATCTCAAACAAGGGAGCAGCTTGTGTAGAGGCTGGGTGGGGAGGGACCATATGTCATCTTTGCCCCATCACCTGAAATTCCACTCCCCTTTGTTTGGGGTCCTTCTTAGTGAAAATGTCTTGAAATTTGAGTTTTGTAGTTGTTACCATTTCAAATAACTGCAGCTGGACTCTGAACTCACAACTCAGGCCTGTATTCAGATGTATCTAATAAAGGTGGGATCTCGCAGGAAAGGGGGATTTAGCAAGTTTGGTGAGAAGAGAGTACTTTGAGAGTGCCATCTTCAGTAGTTGATACCAGTGAAATCTATGGAGAAAACTTGGGTCTGGTTGCAGATACTGTAAGAAAGGAAAAGGAAAAATAGCAACAAAAGAGAATAAGGTAAAATTTTTGTTGGCTAGAGGAAGGACTATATTATCTTTGGGGGTATAATAAAATCCCTAAAATACCTTATAATGTAAAGACAATGCTCTGCCTAGAGTAACAAGGGATATAAAGAGCTTTCTTCCCTTTTATTTGTGAATTTCATGAGGAATTATTATAAAAGTATGAAAATCTGGCTGCTTTGGGGTATATATGTAATAAGTCATTTTTATTAAAAAGTTTAGAATCACAGAACCTTTCACTTCTTACATCATTGCCATTCTACTAGCTTTAGCTGAGAGAATATCATCCTTTGGCTGGGCTACCAGAGCCTTCGTATAATTGGATTCCCATCTTCCACTCCTGTCTTCCTTCCCTCTCCCAATTTCTTTTTCCACACCGCTGTGGAAGAAGAGCATTTCTTTTTTTAAATTTATTTTTAATTTATTTTTATTTTTTATTTATACCACATACAAACACAGACATTCTTATCATATGATCATTCCGTTCTTGTTATATAATCAATAACTCACACTGTCATCACATAGTTGTATATTCATCATCATGATCATTTCTTAGAACATCTGCATCAAGTCAGAAAAAGCAATAAAAAGAAAACAGAAAAAAATTCCTACATACCATACCCCTTACCCCTCCCCTTCACCGATTACCACCATTGCAATCTACTAAATTTATTTTAACATTTGTTCCCCCTATTGTTTATTTATTTTTAATCTATATGTTTTACTTGTCCATCTATAAAGTAAACAAAAGGAGCATCAGACACAAGGCTCTCACAACCACGCAGTCACATTGCAACAGCCATATCATCATACAATTATCTTCAAGAAACATGGCCACCAGGGCACACCTCCACATTTTCAGGCAGTTCCCTCCAGCCTCTCCATTACATCTTGACTAGCAAGGTGATGTCTATTTAATGTGTAAGAATACCTCCAGGATAACCTCTCAACTTTGTTTGGAATCTCTCAGCCATTGATACTTTATTTTTGTCTCATTTCACTCTTTTGGTCGAGAAGATTTTCTCAATCCCTTGATGCTGAGTTCCAGCTCATTCTAGGATTTCTGTCCCACGTTGCCAGGAAGGTCCACACCCCTGGGAGTCATGTCCCACGTAGAGAGGGGGAGGGCAGTGAGTTTGCTTGCTGTCTTGGCAGAGAGAGAGAGAGAGAGAGAGAGAGAGAGAGGGGCCACATCTGAGCAACAGAAGAGGTTCTCTTGGGGTTGACTCTTAGGCCATATTTTGAGTAGGCCTAGCCTATCCTTTGCGGGATTAAGTTTCATATGAACAACCCCCAAGATTGGGGGCTCAGTTTTGGTTGTCCCCACTGACTGTGAGAATATCAAGAATTCTCCACTTGGGGAAGTTGAATTTTCCTCCTTTCTCACCATTCCCGCTATGGTGAGACTCTACAAATACTTCCCTATTCACTGTTCAGATCACTCTGGGATTTATCTGGGCATCACTCTGGACATATCTATAAAATCTCATGCACTACGCAAGGTTCCAAGTACTATGGTGTTCGATTAAGCTGCCCACAAAAGTTATATTAAGAAATGCACTAGCCAAAATATAAATTTTGTACCAAATAAACATTTTTTTGCTTGTCTCACACATACGTTAAAGTTTTAAAATATTAATTACCATCTATTTTCAACACCCTGCATTATTGACATTCCTTTTTTCTTCCTCAAGCAGAGATATTTTTAAATTTGCACATTTACTCACTATCATTATACACTCTAGGCATTCCTAGATTATACCATCTCAGTCTTTATTGTCTAAATAAAGAAGAGCATTCTTTTAAAAACATAAGCCCATTCATTCATTTCTCAGCTCAAAACCCTCCCATGGCATCCTATCTAAACCAGAGGAAAATCCAAATTCCTTTCATGGCCTACAAGGCTCATAGGATCTGCCCTTGCCTTCCTCTCCAGTGCTGACCTAGATTACTTTTCCTATCTGTTCACGTCCTCCAGCCACACTATCTACTGTACATCTCAGAGCCTTGGAGCCTGCTTTGCCTTCAGCCTGGAATGTTCTTCCTCCTGGTATTTAACTGGCAGCCCTTGCTTATTGTTGGGCCTTGGTTCAAATGTCACTGTCTCCAGGAATCTTAAATCATCACCTTCCTTCTGGTCACTCCTAGCACCTACAGCCATCCAAAATAAATTAATCCATTTACCATTTGAGTGTGACCTTGGATGTCTTGGTCATGGTTGAAACATGGTAAAAACTCAATTTTTGTTAAAGGAGTGAACCGAAGCACAATTTATGACATCTTAGAGGAAGTGCATTCAGAATTCCAGGGGAATCCTGGAACAGAAACGAATTAGAAGTTGGAGACTTCAACTGCAGTGAGGAGGCATTTCTTTAAGATTGAAGGTGGTAAATTGTAGGTAAATAATACAAAGTGTAAATTCATACTGTTTAGTCTATTTAAAGACATTATCTCTGAGAAGTATGGACAGAGAAGAAATACAAAAATTTTGAAAAAGATTTAGATAAATTCAGGGAGATGGTGAGTTACATCAGGGAACCTGGAATGACTGAGAGAAAACAAACCAAAATTTTTAAGATTGTGTGTGTGGAATACTTTGGCAGGAAGAAGTGAATATCTGCAGCTGCCTTTCTCAGAAAACCCCTATGATGTGGCGGAAAGAGCTTTGGAGAAAGATAGTCACCCTTTGGGCATCCATCCCGGCTCTGCCCCTAAACTGACATCTCCATGGAGAGGAGGCTCTAGGGACTAAATGAGAGCCTCTGGGTTCTGACCTCCTAAACTCCTTTAGAGCCACAGTAAAGGTGATAGATGCATATGGAACCAAGGAAAACCCATGGATTGTTTCCACAAAACTGCGCTCTTTAACAGCTCTGACGTAATGCTTTCAGAAGTAGAATTTGGTGGTTGGTGAATCAGAAGTTTGGCTCTGCATAGCAATGAGCAATGAGCTATGAATAGGCATACCTCAATTCTGACCTGCAACCAATACTCTGATTGACATTTTCATGTGAACATAACTAATGTTAACATTTGTAACAAAGCGTGTTATCCTGTAACTGGTTACGGGAAAGAAAGTGATGATTGTGAAATTAAAAACAAAAGGAATACATCTTTTCTTGGATCTTTTAATACTAAAATATATACGAAAATATATATAATTTTATTTACATGCATTAATATATAATACATGGTTTTTTACTCCATTTTCCTTTTGGGGGTGCTTGGATTCCTCTCTCTTCCTCTCCCGTCTCCTTCCCACCCATCTCTGTCCCCTACAATCCATTTTGACAACTTGTTGCTCCTCTACAAACATATTTCTTATGTAATATATATGTGTTGTCATTGTGTAGCAAGTATGGACTCATTTTAGATACCTTTCTATCTAGCTCTTCTTATCCAATAACATTTCATGAATAGTTTTTTCATCTATTCCTATTACTTAGTTTTTATAGGGAATGGCTGCTAAACTTTTATCAAATGCCTTTTTCGCATCTGTTGGTTAGGTCCTAAGTTTTATCAGATTTCATTTGTTGATGAAGTACATTTCATTGATTTCCCCAGCCACCCTAACATCCTGGAATAAATTCAAGTTGTTATCAGGATATATGTTTCCTTGATAAATGGCTGAATTCTGTTGTTTGCTAATATTAGTTCATAGTTTCTGTTATTAGTCAGTCATAAGTCAGATTTATAAGTGTCCCCCCTTTCATCTCATCTCCATCGGATTTGGGTATTGGTTTCATAAAATGAATTAGCTTTTATTAAGAAAAACTTGCCTGTTAGAGTTTAATAGTACTGTTGGGGATTGAATCATGACCCCCACAAAAGGCATGTCCAGGTCCCAATCCCTGGTCTTGTGGGTATGAACCCTTTTGTAAATAGGACCAATGAAGATGTCATTAGTTAAGTTGTCCCCAAACAGAATGGGGGTGAACGTTAATTCAGTTTGGCTAAAGTCCTATCAGCAAAGGAAATTGGATATGGAAAGAGAAGCACAGGGAGCAGCCAGAAGCTGGAAGTCAGTGGAGTGCAGAAGAGAAAGCAGATGCTGCCATGTACGTTGCCATGTGATGGAAAGCCAAAGAACCCTAAAGACTGCTGGCGAGACAGAATATACCGACCCTACCCATTCCAACTTGGTAGGAAGCAAGCCTTCTAGCCTCAGAGATCGTCAGCCAATAATTTCCTATTGTTAAACCAACCCATTGTATGGGTGGAAACTAGCAGCTTAGAAACAAAAAAAAAGTAGATTTAAAGGTTAGATAAATCACAACTGTGACCCTATCTGGTCTTGGTATCTTTTTCTGCATGTTTCCACTTCTTGACTTAGTTGATAAATTTGGTTTCCTAAGAAATAGTCCCTTTCTTCTAGGATTTTCAAATTTGTTTTCATAAAGTTCTATGAAGTTTTAATTTTTAAAATGTTCCTTATCTCTTCTGCATTTGCTTATATATCTGCATTTTCAATTTTTGCATATCCCCCTGTCTTTCCCCTTCCTTCCATTCTCTCTTCCCACATCTATTTTCCCTCTCTCCACCTCCCACCCCACCCCCACCTTCTCTCTCTCTCATCCTTAACTGGTCATGTAAGGTGTGTGCTTTTGTTTTTTATTGGTCCTTTTAAAGAGCATGCTTTGAGTTCATTTGCCATTTTTGTACTTAATTTTTTGCTTTTTTAATAGTTTCAAATTTTTTCATTTTAACTTATTTTGATTTATTGAGCTGTCCCTTTTCTAATTGCTGAAGATGCAAAGTTCCTTTTTGTTACTTTTTTAACTTTCTCTAATAATGAAGACTTTTGACACTAACAAACTCTTCAGAGCAGAAATTCTTGTATATTTTATAAGTTTTCATATGAAGTATTTCTCCTTTCTATTGCTTTCTAAAGCTTTGTCAATCTCCCTTTTTATTTCTTTGATCTAAGGGGAATCCAAGAATATAGGTCTTAATTTCCAAGTAGTTAAGAAATTTTGATATCCTTGTTATTAGTTTGAATTTTAGTAGATTGTGATCAAAGAAATACCCTTTAATCTTCAATGGAAAAGGTTTGTAAAGGTTTTCTTTGTTGCCAACTATGCAATTAATCTTTTTAAATGTAAGAAAAGATGTATTTTTTTTATTTGAGGGAAATAAGGATATTTTTCTTTCTATCATTGTATCTATTTTTCCTCCCTCCTAGATATTTGCATTTTGAAGGGCTAAATTTTTACTTTATTTTTGCATTTCTAAGTTTCTAACTTCTGTATTGTTTGATGCATACAATGTTTCTACCTTTTATTTGTTCTACCCGAATAGTGCCCTTAATAATGTCCCTCTTTATCCAACTTATACAGTTAACCTTAAATCTAGCATGTTTAGGATTAATTTGCTACTCCTGCATTCTTTCTTTGCATTTCATTGGTATCTCCTTGTCTAGCCTTTATTTTCAACCTGTTTTTGTGATTTTATTCTATTTTCTTATAGCATGTAGCTGGATATGTATTTGTAAAGCAACCTGACAGATTTTTTAGTTTAGTTGCAGAAATCAGGCTGTACCCTTTCAAATTTTTAAAATTTTTGTATTCATCTGTCCACACCCTGGATAAAGGGCGCATCAAACATAAGGATTACATAATCACATGGTCACATTGTAAAAGCTATATAGTTATACAGTTGTCTTCAAGAATCAAGGCTACTGTTCTAGTTTGCTAGCTGCTAGAATGCAATATACCAGAAAAGGAATGGCTTTTAACAAGGGGAATTTAATGAGTTGCTAGTTTACAGATCTAAGGCCGAGAAAATGTCCCAATTAAAACAAGTCTATAGAAATGTCCAATCAAAGGCATCCGGGCAAAGATACCTTGGTTCAAGAAGGCCGATGAAGTTCAGGGTCTCTCTCTCAAGTGAGACGGCACATGGTGAACACAGTCAGGGCTTCTCTCTCGGCTGGAAGGGTGCATGGCAAATATGGCATCATCTGCTAGCTTTCTCTCCTGGCTTCCTATTTCGTGAAGCTCCCCGGGAGGCGTTTTCCTTCTTCATCTCCAAAGGTCGCTGGCTGGTGGACTCTCTGCTTCATGGTGCTGCAGCATTCTCTGCTCTCTCTGAGTCTCTCTCAATCTCCAAAATGTTTCCTCTTTTATAGGACTTCAGAAACTAATCAAGATCCACTCAAATGGGTGGAGACAGATCATCCTCTAATCCAGTTTAACAACCATTCTTAACTAAATCACATCAACCAGGGAGATGATCTCATCACAGTTTCAAATATACAGTATTGAATAGAGATTATTCTACCTTTAAGAAATGGGATTTATATTAAAACATGGCTTTTCTTAGGGGGCATACTTCCTTTCAAACCAGCACAGCTACTAAGATACAGTTCAACAGTTTCATGTACTTCCCTCTATCCACTCCAATGCACCATAAACTAAAAAGGGGATATCTATATAAGTTATCAGAATAACCTCCAGGATGACCTCTCGACTCTGTTTGAAATCTCTCAGCCACTGAGACTTTATTTTGTCTCATTTCTCTCTTCCCCCTTTTGGTCTAGAAGACTTTCTCAATCCCATGATGCTGGGTCCCGGGAGTCCTGTCCCATGTTGCCAGGGAGATTTACACCCCTGGGAGTCATGTCCCACTTAGAGGGGAGGGCAGCGAGTTTACCTGACAAGTTGCCTTAGAGGGGCCACATCTAAGCAGCAAAAGAGGTTCTGGGGGTGACTCTTGGGCATAGTTATAAGTAGGTTTAGCTTCTCCTTTTCAGGAATAAGTTTCAAAGGGGCAAACCCCAAGATCGAGGGCGCAGCCTATTACATTGGTTGTCCCCACTGCTTGTGAGAATATCAGGAATTTTGCAGATGGGAAAGTTGAATATTTCCTCTGTCTCCCCAAATTTGTGAACACTTTTTTATTCTCTGCCCAAATCACTCTGGGATATATCAGGGCATCACACTAATCTGTCAATCTGTACACTTTTAAAGTAATTACAAATAGGCATGATTTTTTTCCTACCATCTTATTTTATTTATTTTACTTTTTCTCTTTTCTTCATTTTTGATGTTTTGGTCAAGTTCTTTTTTTTTTTTTTACTTGATAATGTGGAATTTCTCTTTCTTTTTTTTTGGTAACAACTTTATTAATTATTAAGATATAGTCCTTATACATGCAATTCACCTAATAAAAGTGTACAATTTAATGGCTTTTAGAATATTTTCAGAGTTATATACCTGTTACCACAATCAATTTTCGATGATTTTCATCACCCCACAAAGAAATCTTTAGTCATCAGCTCCCTAACCCTTTTATCTCTCTCAGCCCTTGGCAAGCATCGATATACTTTCTGTGTCTGTGGATTTGCTCATTGTGGCCATTTCATAGAAATGAAATCATATATTGTGGGGTTTTTGTAGGATTATTTCACATAGTATAATGTTTTCAAAATTCATCCATGTTGTACCAAGGATCAGTACTTCATTCCTTTTTATAGCCAATTAATATTCCTTTGTGTGCATATACTAAATTTTGTTTATCCATTCATCCATTGATGGACATTCGGGTTGTTTCTACAATTTTTGGCTGTGATGAATAATGCTGCTATTAACATCCATGCACAAGCATGTTTTCATTCCTCTCGGGTACCTCGGGAAATAGTTGCTGGGTCTTATCACATTTCTTTGTTTTAACTTTTGAGGAATTGCCAGACTTTTTTCCAAAGCACTGCATCATTTTACTAACAATGTCTGTGTAGGGTTCCAGTTTCACCACATTCTCACTAACACTTGCTACTTTGTTTTTTTGTTTGTTTGTTTTATTTTCCAAGTAGTAGCTTGTGGTTTTGGTTTACGTTTCCCCATGATTAATGACATTGAGCATCTTTTCGTGCGTTTATTGACTTTTGTGTATCTTCTTTTGAGAAATCTCTGTGCATATCCTTTGCCCATTTGAGTTGTAATTGTTCTTCAATTACAGGTTTCAGATACATGTTTTGCAAATATTTTTTCACATTCATTTGGTTGTCTTTTCACTTTCTTGGTGGTGTCCTTTGAAGCACAAAAGTTTTTCATTTTGATGACGTCTAGTTGAGCTGTTTATTCTTTTGTTGCTTGTATTTTTGGTGTCATATCTATGAAACCATTGCCAAATCCAAGCTTACTGAGATTTATCCGTATGTTTTCTTCTAAGAGTTTTATAGTTTTAGCTTTTATATTTAGGTCTTTGATTCATTTTGAGTTATTTTTTGTATATGATGTGAGGTAGGGGTCCAACTTCATTCTTTTTGCATGTGAATGTCCAGTTGTCCCAGCACCATTTATTGAAAAGAGTACCTTTATCCACTGAATTATTTTGGCAGTTGAAAATCAATTGACCATAATTTATTTTTATTTTTATTTTTATTTTTTACATGGGCAGGCACCAGAAATTGAACCCTGGTCTCCTGGCATGGCAGTTGAGAACTCTGCCAGTGAGCCACCATGGCCCACCCAATTGACCATAATTTACTCCATTCTGACAATGTTTTTGTCCATTTCTTCTGCCATTCTTCATAATTAAATACATATTTCTCTATAGTCATTTGAAAACAACATGTGATTTTCCCCAGAATAAGATCTTCTCTATCTAGGCTCCTAATTTAACTTTTTGTCACATACAGTTCAAAGGAATTTCTTAGTATCCTTTTATATTGCACACACACACTACACACACATATATACACACGCACACATGAGATGTACCAACCATATGTGTCCACTGGCTGAGTATTTGCTTAAATCAAGGCTGAAACAAATCCCACCTTGCAGAGTCAACCTCTAGAATACAAGAATAGATGTGAAGTTTCATTAAAAAAGAAAAAAGCATTTACATTTTATTGACACTTTTAGGAATCAAAATGTAAAAGGTTGACAACATAGTATAGGAATAGTAATTTCTCGTGCTGTCAGCAGCTTAACTGCACCTGTAGTCTGTAACCTGCTCATTAGTGAAATAAAGGGATGCTTACTTTCAGTTGAGGTTGGGAAAGAAGCTAGGTATTTTTGTCTACCTCTGCCAACATAGGCTACTTCCAGTAGTAATGTCTCCACCTTCCTCTCCAATAGCTCTCTAAGGTAGACTTATCCTTTTTCAACAGCTGGATTTGAGGATTTGCTCAATCTATGGATATGATGCAATTGCATAACATAGTCCCACAAATCACTTTGTTTGCTGCTTGAAGACGTTCTTCGAATAGTTTCAGGAGTAAATTTCAGATATTGCTGTTACTCATAGTGTTTTTTATATCTAATGTCTTTATATGCAATTGCTACCTCGTGAAATAACTTGAGAAAAACTTGGAATATGGCAATGGAACAGTATGTTTTTCTATCAAGAGAAAATGATTTCTGAATTTCCATCTGCATAATAGCTTTTGGTACATGAGTGTCAGTTTCAGCATCTTTCCTGGAGGAGACAATGCATATACTCAAGGTACACTTGTACTCTCATGACACATCAGTTTGGTTATCCAGAAATTTCTGGGACAGCAGGAAAGGCAGACACACGTGGCTGAATTTGTCATTAATCCACCAGGCAACCAAGCTTCAAAGGTCTCCTGGATGTGTTTGCACACCCAGATGTCTGCAGTGCAAGTTAAAGAAGCACATTCATTCAGAGGGGGATTTTTTTTTCAGTGACATGTTTTCCAGAAGGAATTTTATAACTAGGAGTCATAATTTGGGCAAATCTCAGTAATACTTCATCTTCTAACTTCATCTTTCTACTGAAATGGTAGGTAGTCTCCAGCAATCATTTCAGCGTGCTTTTTAGTGTAGCAATAGTCTCTATACTTTAAAACTACAAGAAATTCTCTTCTTAAAGCATTGTTGTAAACTCTTGTATTTCATCATTTAATTAATGAAAGTAAAACTTTTCTTTAACTCTTTCTTTTTTTCATGTTCTGTGAATTCGTTTTTGGGTTTAGATTGAACGTGTTATCATGGGTATTATCATCCGTGATTGTGGGATTTTTATTTTCTATTCCTGTATTTTTAAGCTGGCAAATTTAGCTTTCTGCTTTTAATTCATTTTCTTACATAAAGGATTCCCAAATAGACTTTTTCTTGAAATACTTATTGCCTGAATGAAATTAAATGACTATAAAATTCCTAAAGGGCTATTTGGTTTAATATTATGAAAAGAAGTACATGAAATAATTCTGCAAAGATTATAATTATGATATAATCTAAACTGTTTTTCTGCTTTATATTTTTATTTAATTTTAT
Organism: Tamandua tetradactyla; assembly: GCF_023851605.1. NCBI lineage: Eukaryota > Metazoa > Chordata > Mammalia > Pilosa > Myrmecophagidae > Tamandua > Tamandua tetradactyla. Next base: position 154,913,663 of record NC_135328.1, on the reverse strand, counting down.
AATTGTTCAAAAAGGATGAGTTGTTCTTTCTAAAGTTATCTGGTCAATGTACTCTTATTATTTGTAATACTAGTATTAATGGTTAACCTATTTCTCCACTTAACTGTTTATAAGCTCTTAATGTCTTAATATTTTGTTTTTAAAGTTACTGGTTTCTATAATATCTTTAATTAGTTCAAAATTTTGCTCTTGTAATAATCATGCATTTATACTTTATAGAATTTATAGAATTTCAGCATATAAAGCACATAGGGATAATTTCAGTCTGAGTTATATCTACAATGCTTAATTGTACATGAAGGTGAATATTTAGATATTAATTAAAGTCTGAATTGCATGTGTTATGCAAATCAGTGAGATAGTTACACTACTTAGGCATAATGTGAATCTACACAGTTAAGTGACCATCGATCACACATAAATTTGAGGACGTCAGAAGTGACATTGAAGAAGTAGACATCAGCCATTCAACCTTGCAAAGGCCAAGACCATTCTGACTCATTGAAACCATTTTCCTAGTCTCTTTTTCCTATCATGGAATCTTGGTTCTGGATCATTTGTCGTCAGGATCCTCCTTAGTTGTGTTTATCAACTATGGTACTGGTAGACTCTGAATTCTTAGCTTCAGGTATCTTTTTCTTTTGTCATAATGGCAGAATAATGTCATTTCTAGGGAAACCTTTCTTGAGATGCAGTCTCTTTCTTTCCATGTTCCATAGAATTTACTCCACCTTCCACTGTTATGGTGTCATTCCATTGTCCAAGGCTGGCCTAGGTCTCTGTCTTTTTTCAGGTATGAATTCATTCTGCCAGAAGGGTTTTCTTTGTCTTTTCTTTTCTTTATTTTTAGAGTTCTGACTAGTTCTTTCTGACAAGGATTGGTCTTGTAATTGCTTGGATGAAGATGTAGACATATGCCTGTACGTGTTTTTCCTTATCATCAATGCCCAGAATTTGATGACCTATAGTGTCACTCCATCTGTTTTTCTTCTTCCTGGGAAACTCCTATTAGTGCATATTAGGTCTCTGGATGGAATCTCAAAGCCTCATATCTTAGTTTTGATTACCATCTCTTCTTACTTTTACTTTGTTAGTTTTACTATTTGTTATACTTTGATTTTTCTTGTATTTAATCTTCTGACTTAGTTGAGTCGAGAATCATGTATGACCACTCTCACCCTTGGTTTGTCTAAAGAGTCGTTTGTTCGTAAATCATTCTTTTTAGTTATATGAAATGTATTTTTTTCTGTATGTTGCAGTTGAATCTTGCTGAGTGCTAATATTATTTTAATTAAAATTCAAGTTGTCGTTTGTGTTCTATAGAACCTCTCTTTTTCTGGATGTGTATTCTGTTTCTTCTGACTGATCGTCCTCTCTCTGGCTGCTGAGACCCTTAGAAAGGTGGTTATCTTTCATGATAGGCTCACTGGGGTCTAAATCTGGTGGCGTCCCCCCAGGGTTGGCAGGCCTGCCTGTGGTGGGAGAGGAAGCAGCCTCCTCTTTGTGATACGGTGATATAGAAGCAGGCCAATTTCCAGCCCACAGCTGATGTCTACAAAAGCATCCCGGAGTCCCCTCTGCTCCTCCTCTCTCAGGCTCTGGGGCAGAGAGCATCACCTAACTGTTCAGCTTCTTTGCCTCTCAGAGCCTGGGAGCCAAGGCTCTCCTCAGTGCTCTTTTCTTGCTGCTCACATTTCTCTCTTGCCACAAGCAACAGGCAGTTTACCCTGACTTCCTCCATGTGACAAGTCAGGAGTTCCCTGTAAGAAATGCCATCTCAATATTACCAAGCAATTATTGAGCATTTACTGCAAGCCACAGACTGTGTTAGACACATTTATGTACCCACCCCACCGGCTAGGTGCATTACGGATATGTGGTACACATTGGCCATGTCTCCACTGGAGGGGAGGATTGGAGCCACGGCACGCACCCTGGGACCCAGGAGTCAAATCCAGCCTCTCTGAAGGGATATGGCCCACTCTGTGTTCCAATAGTCCATTTCTCTCATGCTGTCCCTGCTGGGAAATGATAAGTGCTGAAGACAAAACTGGTGCTTCCTTGATGACTGCAGGTGATGAATATGTTTTGCAGGGTGCTGATAGACTGCATGTGGCCTTCATATCTGGGTCTGAATCCTGAGTCTGTTATTTGGTAGCTGAGTGATCTCTCTGAGTCAGTTTTCTCATTTATAAAATGGAGGAACTTCAGTCTAAGTAGCAGAACACTAAGTTATCTGACACTGATAAAGCCCCTTCCAAAGAGCCTGCCCCCCACAGGTACTCAGTAAATGTTTGGCTTCTTTATCCATGCAGTGGAGGGTGATGGAAACAAATATATATTGAGCACCAACTATGTTTCCAGCACTGTTCTAGGCTCTAGGTATGTATGTATCAGTAAACAAAGTAGAGTCCTATCTGCATAGCATATATATTATAAAGGGGGATGCAGATGATAAGCAATAAATGTAATAAATGAATAGCCTGTTTGAAAGAAAAGTACCTTGGAAAAAGGAAACAGTAGACAAGATTAGGGGCTTAGGAGTGAGAGGGCAGGGATAGGGAGGCAAGAATTAAAGAGTGTGGACAAATGGGCTGCATTGAGAAGGTAGGATGTGGGCAAAGACTTCATTGCTGAGGGTGGTAGCCAAGTGGATATCTCGGGGAGGAGCCATCCAGGCAGAGATATGGCCAATGTAGGGCCCCAAGTGAATGTGTGCATGGCAGGAGGGGTGGCGATTTCAAGGATGAGCAAGGAAGTTGGCAAGACTCGAGTAGCTGAGGGGGTGAGCAAGGGGGAGAGTGGCAGGAAGCGAAGTCAGAGGGATAAGAGGTGGGAAGCTGGTCACGGAGGGTGTCACAGGCCATGAGAACTTAGCTTTCACTTTGAGTAAGCTACAAGCCTTTGTAGTGCTTCACACAAAGGAGTGGCAGAACTCTGGCTGCTGGTTAAGAACAGACCATAGAAGGGCAAGAGTGAGATCTGGCTCTTGCAGTAATTTTGGTGAGAAACCGTGGAGCAGCGGAGATGGTGAGAAGAGTCCAGATGCCATAGATATTGTGAGATTAGAACCAACTGGACACTTTGATGGATGGAATGATTAAGACCTTAGGAATTGAATTGTTAGAGGACTCTCCAGCAACTTTGCCGGAAGAAATTGGCATCATTTTGCTAAAATTTTGGATTTGCATGTGAAGATGCCATCAGCAAGTATCTTCCTGACACATTTTTAGCCATTTTACCCCCTTCCTTTCTCATTTTATTATTAATATTATTATAATTGGTGATGGTGGTAGCAAGTGATAGTAGATACCTGAGGACCAGACTTGGAGGCTTCTAGTGTGCATTGTCCATTCTAGCTGTGCTCATAGGTCCCAAAGAGGTGGAGCTTTATGGCTTTCCAGAGTGTAAGCCAAAAGGGAGGGGCTTTGGAAAGGGACTGGGCCAAGGAGAGGGATTAGCTGTGCTGGAGTTGGTCACTGACAGAGCCCTTCTGAGAAGATCAGCTCCTTTGGGGCCCCTGGGCAAGATCTCCTGCTCCCTGAGTAGTCAGCTCCCGTGGGGAGATGAGCTCCCTGGGAAGATGCCAAGTATATGCTAACAAAGAAGGGAAGGCTATAGCCCGGGAATAGGGTTGACAGGTAAAATAAAGGACTGCCAATTCCATATAAACCAGAAATAATTTTTTTAGTGTAAGCATGCCCCTATGCAATTTTTTTGTTTATCTGAAATTCAAGCCTGACTGTAGATATTCTGCATTTTAATTTGCTGAATTTGATAATCCTATCTGGGAATGTTTTTGCTAATTGATGAGCTGCATCTTAGACAGCCTGAACCATAGTAATTGTCAGGGTTGCAAGTAATAAGACAACTTTTGAAAGACTCCTTTAGTTTGTGGGGAAAGGTTCTGCCTGCTTCCTAGGTCTGTCTTTCTGCTCTTTTCCGTGCTGCCTAATCAGAGCACCCTTTTGCATCCTGTTTCCCCCAATGCTGATGTTTGACTCTTACTTAATGTGGAACTGCAAGCCCTGAGGGAGGCAGTGTTCAGATTTGGAGAGCAAGGAAACTGGGTTTTAAGGTCTTCAGCACTGAATACCCAGCTTAGTACGGGAGCTATGAGGATGCAAGGAGTGAAGAAGATTTGGCTCTGCCACCTAAGAATTTATGGTCTGTATTCATGGATAGGTTTTCTGTCTAAGACCCCAGGAATGAATCAAACACGGTCCTATTCTGAGCATCTACTTTGCACTCAATATCCCGTGCTAAAGAGAGCGAAAGATAAAGTAAGGCAGAGAGGCTGGACTCTAAGGGGTTAAGAGGCAGCTGCCTCATTTGTGTGTACCTTCGCAGCCCTTTGCCCCCCGGGACAGCGCTAAGGAACTGCTTCTGGTAGACCAGATGTGCCACTGGAAAGCAATTCATTAAAGCTGTTCTGGCAGATCCATAGGGGAGGGAAATGAGTCTCTCTCTCTTTCTCTCTCTCTGTCTCTCTCTGTAGCCCTGGACCTGGGAAGAATTGCATGCCAGGCAGGATGTGGCTCCTGAGCCGAGGAGCTGATGTGCCGGGGCTTGGCGTGCCGTCTCCAAAGCAAACTTTGCGTTCTGTCAAGTGCACAGCTTTAGAGCTGGAATCTTCCTGGCAGCTTCTTGTGGTTAAGCTCTAAAGAAAGCAAGTCAAATAAGGAAAATGTCATCCAGCTTAGAAGTTATGAAACTATCAATCTTCCTTGAGGAAGGTTTTGACTTTTTACCTTTTTTGTTTGTTTGAAGTAAAACATACCTACAGAGAAGTGCACACAATCTTAAGTCATTGCTTCATTAATTTTTTGTGTATGCGTTCACCCATGTATTCCCTGAGAAGGTTTTGAACAAAAATATTATCCTAGTACTTATGGTGATTTCTTCGGGTAATTACAATTATTTTTATAACATTATTCTTAGGGATAAACTTGATAAATATGTGTAAAGGCCTCCCTTGTTGCTTGGATTCATTTGCCACTTAAAGATTTGTCCTCCTTCACAAAAATGTCACCTCAAATGTCAAAAACTAGGAATCTGAAGAAGTCTAGGATAATTTGAGGGAATAAGAGAAAAACTTGATTCTGAATTAAATATTGTTCCTTAGAACTGCAAATTCTAAAATTTTTACTTTTTCTATTTGAATGCTACTGGGAAGTTTTTATCTCAGATTTCATAGTTAGGGAAACAGTCTCCTGAACTTAAATTGGAGAATCTAGCCATGAGATTAACAAAGCTAGATGGTAGTTGTACTTGATAAACCAGCACAGCTTGAAAGTTTCCCTTCCCTTTTAAATTCCTGAGCTGGGACATGGACGGAAATTTCATTTAGCATTGCCAAGGTAGGTGGTTTTCAGCGAGTGTGTAAGTGTGCATGTGCATACGGGCAGGCAGGTATAGAGCTCAGCAGAGTGTGAATTACCAGCTCCTGGAATCAGGCCACCAGCCTGGACGAAACTGTCTTGCCAGTGGCACCAGTGTGCCTCCAAGCTGTCTTTTTAGAAAGGACTCAGCTGAGTCTCCAGACCCCTAGAAATGGTCCATTGTTCCATGAGCTTTCATGGAATTTTCATCTGATGTACAACGTGACTTTTAAAATGGAGTGGCTGTTTTACACAGCACGCTACACATGGGCTTATATTATATACACTGTTCTCTCTGGTCCTCGCAACAACCCCATGATTAGGGTCCTTTCCCCTTAATGGCAGAGCCTTTATAACCCCCATAAGGAGACGGAGGCTCTCAGAGGGGAGTGACCTGCCCAAGGTCTCACGTTAATCCATGGGTGAGTCAGGTGGAACCTGGATTGTCCATTCTTGAATCCAAGGTCTTCCTTTGACCCCTGCATGTGTGCTGTCCTCAGCCCCTGTGGGGTGTCACAAGGTTGAGGAGGCAGTGACCAACCCAAGCTGGATGGGGACAGGAGGCAGTAGCCATGTATCCTGTGGATGCTGCAAACCTGCTTTAGCTCTGACAACGCCCTGACTTGCAAAACCAGGCAAGAAGTCCCCAGGGCTGAGAACCTGAAAGGGTGGGGAGGTGAGGAATGGAGGAGGAGAACAAGATCCCGTGCGCACGTACAGAGGGACCACAGACACCATGCCAGAGAGCCACAGAAGGAAGGGGTCAGAGCTGGTCTCCTGTGGAGCTTTAAGGGGGAGGGTGATTTGGGCAGAGTTTACAGAGTGTGCTTTGCTCTGGTTCACAGGATTATTTTATAGGAGCCCTGTGAGGGGAGGGAACTGGGCTGTGGTCAGCTACACTGATCTGTAGGATGGAGATCAAAGTTAATGAGCCTGTGTTGTGGAAAACCTTGGTAAAGGATTTGTGTGTGTGTGTGTGTGTGTGTGTGTGTGTGTGCGCGCGCGCGCGCGCGCGCGCGGGGGTGGGGGTGGGGGTGGGGGGGTGTTGTGTTTCTTTGAGGAGCTATAGGCGGAATTTGAATGAGAGGTCCCAGATTATGGCAGATCTGTAGCTCAGCCAGAGAAACTAAATGAGCAAGAGAGGAAAAGAGTGAGCTGGAAAAGTGAAGGGAAGTGTTTCTCTCATCTTTCCCCAACTCTGCAACCTCCCCGCCCCTCCCCAGTGGTCTCTGGACATGCTTTGCAGCAGTGTGTGTCTGGGTGGGGTCTTCCACAGCCCCGTGTCTCCCCCCACCCCCCCACCCCCGTCCAGTGCAGCTGTTTCTCCTTTCCCTGCGGCTCTTGGGCTAAGCTGCCCCGGCTGCTCTCTTTAGCCAGGCGCTGCCTGCCCCTGTACCCCTGCCTTTCTTTGCAGCTCTGCCTCCGGCGGCCAGTCCCAGGCCACAGAGCAGAGCACGTGGGTAACAGCCCAGTGTCGCGGGGCAGGTGGGCAAAGGCTTTGTTGGGGACTGCAGAGGTTTCTGGGGGTGAACTCTTGCCCGAACCCCAAGCAGGAAGGAGTGCGGTGAGGGGACGGAGCTGCCGAGGAGCCATTCAGTCACCAGGAGAGACACATGTCACGTCTGGAGAAGTGGGCCGTGGGGACCCAGTGGGTGCCTGGGCTTTGGCAGCTGTGGAGCAAAGTTTTTAGGGGTAGGAGATCTAGACAGCGTTCCCGCAGAGGCCATGTTCCCATAGAACACGGAAAGGGGAGATGTAGAGAGGGTAAAAGGGTAGAACAGACTTGAAATACAGTTTGGCTTTTTTTTTTTTTTTTTAGCTGAACTTTGGAGGAAGAAAAAAGCTGCCTGGAATTAAACGAATTTGAAGCTCTAACTTAAAAAGGAGGCTCGGATGCCCCTGGAGGAACAGACTGGGGGTGGGGGGCTCTGTGTTGGGGCAGAGGAGGCTCGCAGATGACCCTGGTGTCCTGGAAGGGCTGACCCTAGGTGGGCCTTGCCCGGGCCACGAGTCTTGGAGCTTCCAGGTGCCATTGCCAAATCAGCACCCACCTCTCTTCTCATTTTTCTCATTGCCCGGTGCAGCCACGGGGTGTAGCTGGGGGCCAGGGAGGTCTCAGGCACATGAGAGACAGTGGTCGAGACCAAGTCTAAAGTTTAGACTTCTTCCCCACACCCCACCTTTATTTGCTCCTCTTTCCATCTTGCTGCAATAAGTAGATACCACGGGTGTGAACCTTTCTCAGAAATGTAAATGGTAATTGCCTTCTCCACGCTTAAGCTTCCAGGGACGCAGGGTGTATGCGTGGAGGGAAAACTGAGACAGCATTTGAGGATGACCAGAAATATTGGCTGTTTGATGGTGATCGTAGGGATCACCTGTGCCCTGAAATGGTGACCAGTTAGACTAACTGGGGTACCGCATGCTTTCAAGTTGAGATATCAAGTAAGGAATGCACCTTATTTTGGTAGAAATATTGGTAGCACTATTACTGATGTGTGAGGTCTAGAATCAGGCATTCCACTTTTTTTTTTTGTATGCTATATGGTGGGGGTCACATTTCATGCTTTTTCCCTGTGCCTATCCTGTTATTGCAGCACCATTTGTTGAATTTTTTATTTTTTTATTTTTTATTTTTTGGGGTGGTGGTGGGGATTTACCAAATAGGGTTGGTAAATCATAGACAAAGATTTTTTGTGGGAAGGAGACTTGATGTTTTTTAGTTGCCAAACTCAACATTGGTAAACCAAGGTGGTTCCTTTTATTTTTCTTAGTTGTTATTGATCTGTGATATCCTAAAGCCTGTAGACACTGACTGACACCTCTCACACCCCCTTTCCAGCCTCTGATTGAGAAGATCCTTCATCTTGGCCCTGCCAGAATCACTTGCTGTCCCCAGTTTGCTTCAGAAGCCCTGCTTCACTACATGGGCTGCCACTGAGCAACATGGAGAAAGGCAGGGGTTAATTTTGGATTGTCGCTATGAACACTCATCCAAGTGCTTAAAAGAAAAAAAAAAGGAAGATTTTTCACTTGGAAATCTGGGTAACTAAACTCTACTCTCCTAATAGGTATCACTGCAGCTTTTCTTCTATGAAAAGTTTATTTCATTTTCCTTTCTTTTCTAACCACATCATTAAAATTAGTGAATGCCCAGCAGGACTGGTGTATCTGGCTCCTCGTAGAAGAGAAGGCAGCTTTGTCCTTTTCTCTAGGGCAGGCTCAGTCTGCTACAGAGTGTGGAAGCAAGGCGTGCAATTTATGGCTCATTTTTATCTCATGGTTTAATGAGACATTAGTGCAAAGCATTTGGGGCATCACATAATTGTAAAGCCCATTCTATTTATTGGTTACTAGAAATGAAGAGGATGAGGTTTATTTTTCTTGGAACTAACACGTTCTCTTACTTGCACCAAAAAGACTGTGGGAGCTGTGCTTTACTGATGACCAAATACAGCTCTGTCTTCACAACATCATATAGTTTAAATCATGGTCCTGAAAACTGTTCTACTATGAGACTCAAAGGCATATTGTGATGTAGCTGGGTACATGGGTGGTGCAGTGGTAGAATGCTCGCCTTCCGTGTGGGGGACTCGGGTTCGATTCCTGGACCATGCACCCTCCCCTCAAAAAAAAAAAAGACATTTTGTGATGTAGCCCACAGGGTATTGAGAAGGAGAAGGCAGAGGTTTAAAGTTACGTTAGCATAGCGTGGTATACGTTTTACTAATACCAGCATCATAAAAGGGCTGCACCTTAGTATATACCATTTTATTATGACATGATTAAAGAATGTCTCTATCGTTGAAACCTCTGTCACATCCCTGAGGGCAAGGAGAGAAAACTAATATTTTTTTTCTAGGGGAGAAAATGAGAGAGCAAATTGGAAAATTGCTCAACTGTAGCACCATATGCAGTCTCTAAATCCTTCATAAATATTTTGATGACTGATTAATAGCGTGAACGAGAACACTGTCTTGGACCCTCACTTTAGATATTGTAATTAAGCCTTTGCCAGCAATTATTGTAAGCTCCCCACCCCTACCCCTCCTGCTACCACCCTGATATTTGGCCAGGAAAATCTGTCCTTAGGCCATCTTCCCCATTGCTTTTCTGGTGTACTAAGCCTATTGCTAGGACCAGTCAGAATGGAAGGGAGGTGGAGACACTGGCCTTGAGCACCTGATAAAACCCACACATGATGAATCAGCCCCTCAAAATGCTGCAACCAAGCATTTCCCTAGCCCAGTGATGCTGAGCTGCAGGAGCAAGCCTGGCTGTCAGAGGGGTGGCACAGGTAGCGGTGAGAGGTGTTTGAAAACCTGATACCACATCCTATCTCTGGGCGAAATACCTTACTGTGGACATGGGCTTCTCCCTTTTGAAGTCCACCCACAGAAACCACCAGGAACACAGCTGCCCTCAAACCAATTCAGGTTTCTTAGTTTGCTGCAGTGAGAGTACACACCAGAAGAACCTTGGATGTCTGGGTAAGAGGGAGTCGGGAAGAGTTTATTACAGGCTCTGGGCTTCTGCTGGGTAATTCTAAGGCTGGTTGAAGGACGCAAAGGAAAGTTCTGGATTGGATGATGTCCAGATACAGGGACAAGGACTAAGCATCTCGGTTATTTATGTCTGGAGGTGGGAGGGTTAACATGGAGCTGGAACCCACCACACTAAAGAAGCAGTCATCCCGTTTAGTTGTTTTGAAGGTTGCAGAGGGCCCTTGTCTCTGTCGTGTTCCACTGAGGTTCAATTATTGTTTGTATTCTGGGGGCATTTAATAATTATATAAAATATCCCAGCCTAGCCCCAGCTGCTGACTTCCAGGGCTGTGTTTTGTTTTCCCACCCTCCCATTTCCTGGCAGTGTGATCTTGGGTAAACCATTTCCACTCTGGACCTCAGTTTCTCCCTTTAAATAAAGGTGGGTACAGGGTAGAAGGTGATACTTTTCCCTGACCCAGGCACTCTCACATATGGGCAAGGTTAAGATTTTCAAGACCCATCCCAAATTATTTCAAAATATTATATTCTTCCTTATGAATTGTACATAATATTGTGAGCTGAGTTACTGCCATTGACCATTTGGCATAAGGTTAAATTTTATCTATTTTAATTAAATATTTTGATTGTATTTTCCAATTCTGTTTTTTATATTATGGTGTCAATAAAGCTTTTTCAGGGCTTGAATATTTCCATAAGCCCTTTTAAAATATCAGTTCCTGGGCATGCCTATGATGCCGACGAAGTTAAAAGGCTCCACTTCCCTGTCTGCAGAAATATTGAAGAGCATGAGTTCTTAGAAGTCCCCTGGATAAAGTCTGGGAGGGCCCTTGGAACCTATACTATTTTAAGAACCATTTTACATATAAGTGTGTCTGTTTATTTGCATGAGAAAAAATGTCATGGCTTTCTCAGATTCTCTAAGGGTTTTGCAACCCCACAGAACGTTCAAGCATTATCTACACACATGGAAAAGAGAGGGTGCTTAGCTGAAGGATGAAGCCCACCACTGCCCCAGTAGTGGCCCAAAGCCTGGGTGCAGGGTCCTCCTGGTCTCCACACGATGGAAGGATCAAGGTGGGCCATAGAAGAAAGCTGCAGAGAAGAGGGCTGATGGGTGGCTGCGTCTGAGTCACCTCTTTCCCCTTTCCTACCTGCAGGCCTTCCTGTTCTTTCTTATGCTCTGGCCTGACTCAACCAAAGATCCAGGCAGTAGCAGGTGCTCTGTTGTTTTGCTTCCAGGCAGGTCACCATCCTCAGAGTTGACAGAGGCAGCTCACCAAGAGTGTAGGCCTCTCAGCCACATTCTCTGTGCACATAATCCCTTGGCGGTTTTCAAATGGCGGTCAACAAGGAGAGGCGACAGCAGTTCTCATGCTGTGGCATAGGGGAAGATTCAGCACTTGTTTGAATGAGGGCACAATGCTGATCATAAGAAGGTTGTGGCAGAAAGCACCCCCACCTCACCCCCGCTTGTGTTGCTTGGCCTGCTCAAAGCCAGAGCTCAGTCCTCGACCTCCTTCTAAATCCTCACACCCTGCCTGGGAAAGCTTGTCCTGTCTCATGGGTTCCATCCAACACAACCTCTAGGTTGAAGTCTCCCTAGCCTGTGATCTTTTAAGAATACAAATACCATCTTTTCCATCCCTTATTCAAAGTCCTTCAGCAGCTCTGCATTGCCAGAATAGCAGGAGTGCCAGGTCTCAGGTTTTGTGCCAACACTAATTGATTGGTAGTAGCTGCTGTGTTCAGTAGAAAAGAGTTCCACATTTAATTAGTTATGTCTGCCTTGTGTGGGGAAGTAGGAAGTGGCAGCCTGTGAGTCACACATTTGCTCTCTTTGGCCTCTGAGAAGATAAAATCAAAACATGCAGTCCCTCACTCATTGCCACATTGATCCTATTAACTTCCATTTTGCATATTCCAACCTGCTTGCTATTCCCTGAATGTGCTGTTTTCTTTGTCTAAAATATCCTTTGCATCCGATCTACTTGGCTAACACCTACTTATCTTTCAGGACACAATTGTAGACCTGTACCTCCTCCCTGGAAACTTGCTGGAACATTCAAAATGAGATAGTCGGACAGTTCCAGCTTAAAAGTAACTCTATCAGTGGGGCCATGGTGCTACCTAGCCCTAATTATCACCTCCCTGCAATCCTTAGCCTCAATATTTTATAGTTAGTTTAGCACTGAAATTTAATCCAATCCAGAATCTTTTTGTTTGGTACATGAAAAAAACAGTAATTCAAAAATTTGTAGGAAATGTTAGTTAAAATATTGCTGTTAGTGAACATCGATTTACCCCGGTAGACAGATTTAAAATAATAGACCAAACAACTCAGGGATACTAGCATGAGCAATTTTAAGTTGTACTTTATATGAATGTATTAAAATGAATCTCCAGGGCCCCGAAACTCCCCTGGTGGGCAGTGAATGACCATAAATACTGCTTTATATAGAATTTAACTCTCTGCAGTAGGAAATGACATTTGAGCCATGTTTATAGATTCAGAATCTTATCTGGGAGACATGGTGATAATAATATAGATCTACTTGGTTTCCGTGTCTGGCTTACCCAGACCTCATCTCTCAGAAATGACAAAACTGGAAAGGCGAGGGAAGGAAATGAAGATGAGGAATGGTCGGTCAACAGTAGCAAGAAGGGATCATGGACAATAGAAAAGGGGTAGGAGAACTTCTGTAATGGCTCCCACTGGTTAGTTGAGCATCTCCTGGGGGGCCAGGTTCTTTCCTAGACGCTATTTTGTTGTTTCATTTGAGCTCTTCGTCACCACAGCCCAAGTATTGTGTTGAAATAAAAATTATCGGGGTTTGAGTATTGTAAACAACTTTGTTGTCATCTGTCTTGGCTACTGAGAAGACCTCTTCTTGACCCTGTGTGAGATTCCTGGGACATCAAACACGGGACTCTGTGATAAATGGAGGATGGGGTGGGGGGTGGAATAGCTCTCCAGCATTTCATTTCTGCCAGTGGCCTACGTCATAGTCAGGTACCTCTGGGGGTGCCATCCTCAGAGAGTTCAAAGGTGAATGTGCCCCTCCAGGTGGGGCAACCCAGCAGCCCAGAATGAGGAAATCAGGCATCTGAGTTCCCAAACATTAGCCACTCCTCGTTGAATAAAATTGAGAAATTATTTAGTCTTCTCTGTTGTCATTTGAGGCTTCACAATAGAAGTGACTGCCAGGGAAGAAGCATCCCACTTCCCACCTGCTCCTAATCTGCAGCACATCTCTCTTTCTCCTCCTGAGCCTGGTATCTCAAAGTGTGGTACCAGCAGCATGGGCATCGCCTGGGAGCTGATCTAGGGCCTTCCCCAGACCTGCTGAATCAGAATCTGTATTTTAGCAAGACCTCCGGGGGTTTCTGTGCATATTTAAGCTTGAGTAGCGCTGCCCATGGCACCTTTCTGTGTTTGGAGACATGAATGTATCTGTATCCAGGAACAGAAGCAGTTTGGAGAAATAGGCATGCTATGCTAAATTCCTCTCCATGCTACTTCAAGATGAGAAAGCATAAGTTAAATAAATGGAAAAGGTCTCTCAGCTGTTCTGCTTAAAGCTAGTGGAAAGGAAAATGATAATGTTGTGAAATGGGTAAAATTTGTGCAGGGGACGTGGGTCCTACACTGAGCTCAGCCCTTGCAAGTTATGTCTTCTCCCTCCTCCTTTCTTTCTCCCTATTAGAACTTCTTTTGACGCTTAAGAAAGAGCTGATAAAGACATTATATTGAGATGTCAGTGCTAATGATTTGTTTCCCTACCTGAACATTTTTGAGGTTTTTCATTTTTAAAGGGATGTAAAGCTCCCCGCATCCTCTCCCTGCTGCCAGCAAGGCCCTGCGTGGTTTCGTTGGCCCCAGATGCCTCTCTGCCTTCATCTCCTCCTCCTTCTATAAAGGCTCTTGACTCAAAGGAACAGAATTCTAATGATGGAGTTTCAAGAAGTTCCACTAGTGGGAGTTTTTCCATAGTAAAATAATGAGAAGAGTTATCAGGGTCAGCTCTGTAGTTTGCTAACTGTGTGCTCTTGAACCCAGTGCCGCTGATGCTGGCCGGGCTGACCCGCTCAGGGCCCATTTTTGTAATCTGTGCACCTCTGATCTCATGGAGTTCATGCATTCATTCACCCGTGGAGGCTGGGGGTGTTATGTTTGCACAGGACTGAGAGGTTTCCTGGGACCCAGGGCTTCCAATGCTAAAATTCCAGGACAATCCTGGGCAAACTCTTGGGTTAGAGGAAATGCATATATTATGAAGGCACATGCAAGGTGCTACAGACTAGCTAAATGTTTGTCATTTTTAGTCCTTGACTGAAAGGTCACTGGGTCTCCGTTTAAGTTTTTTCTGGTTGGAGTTTGCGGGGGTACCTAGCTGGGTTCTGTGCGCTGGCCTGAGAGCCTACTTCTCAGAAGCCTGACGAGTTGTGCAGGCACCTGGCCATTAGCTGGCTTTACCTTGCTTTTTATCTCCAATTCTGGCTTTGCAAACAAGACCTATTCCGGTGGAAGGAAGCTCTGTGCTCCTGTCTTGTGGACAAAAGGCTGTGTGGGCTGGCAGAATGAGCAGTGAAGGGGATGGAAGCCAAGGGATGAGAGAAACAAAGATGAAGACTGTCAAATTAGGTTAGTCATCCCCCTATCAGTGATTTCAGGAATAATCAGTGGTAATAGAATGTGGGAAAACTACCAGCATACTTGTCCATTTGATGTGAGTCAAACCAAGCATGGTTGAAAAACTTCCTGACCTAAAAGGAGGTGGTTTGGTGAAGGGACAGAAGAAGATTCCTGATTTCTTTGGGGGAATACCTTTCGGAAAGAAGGTCAGGGAAACTGCAGAGTGACAATGGGGGAGCTATTGGAGCATGCATTTCAACCATTTGAATTCAGTTATAGAGTATCCTGTTAATAAAAATGAGGAACTAAAGTAGTCAAAAGAGGTCAAATATTGCGACATTTGACTTTAGACAGTTTGGTGAAATGTAGATTTTGACTGCATGGTGTGGGGGAGCAGGGGGAAGGGAAAAGAGTTCTGAGGGATGTGTGTTTTGAAAACTTGGCCAGGTGGGTACAGCCTGGTGCAATGTGATTTTGTACAGCGTCTCTGGGGCGAGAGGGACCCAGATTCAAATCCTGCCTCTGTCATGTAGGAAGGGCCGGGGTTCCTTGGGTAAAGGACAAAATATCTCCTTTCTCTTTATCGAACACCTACATGTGCTGGGCATTCTACTAGACAGTTGCCGTATGTGTTTTCAATTCAGCTTCATAACAAGCATGTGGGGTCATTTTATTATCCACATTTTACACATGAAGAAACAAAAACTTAGTGGATAGAAGGGATGCATCTGATGGCACACAGGTGATAAGGGGCAAAACCAGGATCCCAGGTTTATTTGGCTCTGTCCTTATGCCTGCTGTTTTTTTTTGTTTGGGTAGGGGTGGTGCATGGTCCAGAAATTGAACTCGGGTCTCCCACATGGAAGGCAGGCCTTGTACCACTGAACCACCTGAGCACCCACCTGCTGTCTCTTAACCTCAGTTTCCTCATCCGTAAAGTGGATGTTGTGGTGATTATAGGAAATAGCATTTTAAAGTCCTTAACACAGTTCTCTGTCCCAATAGGTAATTGATTAAATATTTGTTCCAGTCCCCACTTCCTTCCTCCTTTTAGTGCTTAGACACGTTTCTCTTAAGCTGTTTCCAGAAATCCTGTTGTTGGTCCAGAAACTGTTGACTTTCTAGGTGCCGTCACTTATTTATTCTTCCCTGGGCTGTGGAGAGGATCCTGGTTAAAGTATTTTCGTAAAGTAAATATCCATTTAGTTGCTGAATTCAACTTTGCTCTTATCAAAGGTGACAGTGAAAATTGCTGCCTTTGCTTTGCCTGTCAGCCCTGCATGCTGAGTGGAAGAGCCTTTAACATTTTTTTTCCCTCATGTGATATGTTCATGCACAGCCCTGGGGTTCACATTTCAGTTGCACGTATTTGGTGTTTTCAGAATTTGGCTGTAGATTCTCCAGGATGGCTCGCTGTCGCCTCTTGTTTGCTGAATCACAGTGCAGTCTTCTGGCGGTGGGGCCCTGACTTTGAATTGAGTGGCATATGCTTGGTAATGACAAGGTTTCCTCTCTGCAGCAGGGGATTGGCAAGTAATTGTCTTGTATTTTAAGGAAGAATTTTATGCAGTGTTTTAAAGAGCCAGAACTACAGCTTTTACATAACAGGGAAAATAAAAAGAATCCTTAAGATGTTTTGATTTTGGAAAAGGAAGCTTGACTGAGATTCTACTTAAGTGGTGACAGGATGAGAAATTTGCGCAATCTTAAAGCCCCATCTGGGACAGGTGGCCCATGGGCACGGACCCCTAATATCACAGGTTTGCAGAGTCAGTACTAATTTCTACCTTTAATGTACCTGAGGGACACTCGTTTTTTGTAGAAAATACATATAAGCAAAAAAAAAAAAAAACCCAAACAAACAAATACCACCCTAAATTCCCACCACTTTAAGCTAAGCATTATTTGAATTTTGGCTAATATCTTTCCAAATAACCATCTGTCATCTTAATTTAAAAATGAACTCATATTCTACTGATTTATAACATTACAAAGTAAATAAGCTCTTATCAATAAAGATCCATCCGCATCCTTACTACCTAACATGTGGCTTATGGAACAGTATTATTGGCATCACTGGGCAGCTTCCTGGGCCCCACCCAGACCTACCGAATCAGAATCTGCCTTTTAACAATATCCCCAGGTGATTTTTATGGGCATTAAAATTTAAGAGAGTACTGAACTACATCATTTTAAATGGCTGCCTAATATTGCATTTTATAAATGTGCTGTCATTTACTGATAACCAGTCTCTTATTATTGAACGTTTAGGTTTTATACAAAACTTCACTTTTATCATCATGCTGTAATGCACACCCTTACACCAGATGCCTTTGTCTGTCTACCTGTGTTATGTTAGTAGAAGAGGATGCCCCTTTTAAGATCTTTGATAAAAGTTCCCATATTTCACTGTCATCAGTAGTGCAGATGCCCATTTCCAATTGTGGCAGTTATCCTTCTTTTTAAATATTTGATAATTTGATGGAAATAAATGGTACCACATCACCAATGGTTATTTGATTTATAGTGTGATTAAACATATATTCATTTACTTATTGGTCTTTTCTTTTGTTTATATACATTGTTCAGATCCTTTGATGGTTTTTCCTTTGAGATTGCTGTCATTATTCTTGGTAATTTAGTAAAAACTTTTATATATTTAGATAATTTTGTGAAACGTGTCGCAAATATAGGCTCAATTGCGGATATGGTGTTGTGCCTTATTGTTGGATAATATTCCAAATGCAGGAAGGGGTTTTGGGAAAGGAAACCTGAATTGGGAAAATATGTGCAACCTAACTGTAGAACCTTTTGTCCTTAAACCAAAATAAAAATCAGTGCTTATAGAAAAAATAGAATTCTAGGTTCTCACTGGACATTGTAAATCCAGATGGCCTATCCTGTACCTCAGGTACCGGGAGAGCCTCATTGAGGTTTTAGAAAGGCACATTTACCGTTTTCCTTTTTCTTTTAGACCCTAGATATTTTTAGAGGATGGAAATGGAAGCATTCTTAATTAAAAAAAACAACAACAACGTGAAACCTCTAGCAGACGAGTAGCAGTGCAGATGTGTATGTAGTATCATTTATGCACACTTTTAAGATTTCTAAGAATCTTAAAAAACAGACACACACACACACAAGAAATGTGCACACACAGACAAGAAATGTGCTTTAAAGGATGTTCTAAATGGCCTCACTTATAACCTCATTTCCAGGATTCCCTTATTTCTGAGCCAGCAACAAATTAGCCTCCCTCATAGTACCTTCTCTCTTGACCCTGACTCAACTACTTGTTAAGAAACAAGTATGGTTTAGGCCTAGAATTAGAAAAAGGGCAAAAAAAATATTAGGAAAAAAAAAGTGGTTAGTGTGTAACAGTGCCCTCCATGGCACATGGACTTTGGGGAAGAGCCTTTAACATCACAGAGCCTCAGAAAAAGGGGCTGATCTGACCACATGCACAGGAACAGCCACCAGTGAGACGGTCCTTTAGATTACTGACTTTGAATCATGTGCTCGTGTAAGGAAATAGGCTCACTTTTTTTCTTAGCAGAAAATAAGCTATGCAGCTGGCCAGAGTCTGCCCTCACCAGTATTTTCTGCCAGTCAAAGAGGCTCTGAGGCTGTGTACAGGATGGGCTTTTGGGACCTTCCTCAACAACTTGAGAGTGATTCTGCCCTGTCACCTACAGAGCTGACTCTGGGAGCAGTGGTTTGTTCACTTTACAATTCCATGTCATTGATCAGTTCCTACTGGCATAAGAACTGTAGGAGAAAGTAACGAGGAGGGCCCACAAAAGAGAAGTAGGTGTGACCAAAGCTTACAGTATAAAAGTATAAATAACAGTAGTCCACAGGAGAAAGTGCATTGCTTTCTGAAAAAGATCTAAAAGTCTTGAAAATCCAGAGGAAGGAGTGCGTTTATTAAAGATGAGAACGGGAACAAAAGATCCATGAGAAAGGTCACAGTTGAGCTAGGTTTTGTAAGTTCTGGAGAAGATGCATATGTGGGGGTGAGGGGAAAGGCAGGAAGGGCCATTCTGGCTGGAAGGAACAGTGTGGCCACCACTGGGGGTGGGGGGTTAGCCTGGCCCTGGGAGGAAACTGGGGTCTGAGAGGACCAGGGTTTAGGGCAGACGGAGGAGGACTGCTGGGAGGTAACGTGATTGCAGAGGCAGGAGGGGGCGGCTCCTGCTCACTCCTGGCCGCCTGGCTGTGGAGTTGGAAGAGGAAAGAGAGTACCAGAAAAGCCCTGAGCGGGGCGGGGTGGGTGGCTAGGATTTGCATTAGGCCTTGGAGGGCTCCCCTGTTCTCGCAGGGAGTCACTCAGGTTCAGGAAGAAGATGACAATAATAGAAATTTAAATGGCGATTGACATTTACACCGCACTGTGCGGCTGCCGCAGCCAAGGAGTGTGCTCGGTGGCAGCCCAGGCTGGGGGAGGGTGCAGCCTTCAGCTTGGTGTTGGAAGCAAGACGTCTGGTGAGCTGCTCCGTGCGACATCCAGCACCCACCATCTGGTAGAGATGCCATAACGGATTCCACCCAAAGCAGGGCTGCCTCTGTCATCCAGGAAGGTGCCGTGACTCACCAGCACCAGAGAGGCCAGCAGGGAATGCAGCCCCTCCAGAATCTAGAATGAAGGCCCCCAGAGATGCCCAGAGGTGAGGCTGGTGGCATGTATCTGCCTGAGGGAGAAGTCTCTTGGCACCAATCTGCATTGTGAACACACCCCACGCATCAGGGCGTGGGATGTTCTGTGGGAAACATGGTGGCTAAGTGTGTCACCAGCAGAAGGGGGAGCAAATGGAGAATAGCTGCCTTCTGGACGTGGCGATCAAACACCTGGGTTTGATTTCCGGCTCTAAGTTTGCAATTAAGGTAAATTCCTCCACTTCATTAAGCCTCCAGTTTCCTTATAACAGGAGTGAAATCTTAGGTGTTCAAGAGTCTTTGCTGTGAGAACAGCACGAGAGAGCGTGTATGAAAGCAGTTTATAAGCTCTGCAGTACCATGGACACTGAAGAAAGCATGGTCCTCATTATTCCATCTCTGCAGAGAACACAGTTGGACAGCACTGCCAGCAGACACTAGGCTTCCCCAGCAGGTCTCCTTAAACCCTCCTGTCTGCAGTTGTGTGTGCGCAGTCTGCCTGTGGATGCTTATGGCTATTTCTGACTTTTTGTCTCTACCATTTGTATTATTTCTAATTTGACCCATTGCATCCTCTTGGCCCACTTCAGATGCTCTTACATTTATCCCCTTAAGCTCCCCTCCTTATAGGGTATTGAGGCTGAAGTTGGTACACCGGGTCTTGGTACAAGGTGCTGACATGCACAACTTCCCTCTTCTCTGGGTGGGCATTTGCTTTCAGGATTTTGCAGATGAACCATAAAGTCATAACTCAGGCTCGGCATGCGTAGCGCATAGCATCTTCTCTCTCCTTTCTGCAAGTGCAGATTCTCAGCACCGAGAGTAACTGACTGTTATCTATGTGGAGTTGGGAGGTGGGGAGGGGCAGGTTGGTTGGACGAGGTCCTGTCCAAGAGGGTGGGTAGTGGGAGTCACAGTTTCCTCAGGAATGACCAGCCTTCAGGGTGGGCTCCTGGTAGGACAATGCAGGGCACATGCCTGGCCTATGCGGGCCCTGCCCTCGGCCGCCGAGAGGGCCAGGCACAGGGGACACGTCGCTCCTCAGCTGCTGATTTCATTGACTTGGCATCTGAATTAGGAAGTCGCAATAGGATTAATTTCTCTATGTAATTAAGTCGAAGAAAATGGCATGAACATACTGCCTGACTCTTCAAGCGACGTGCTCCCAAGTGGGGCTTTGTTTTCCATCCTGCGATTACAAGAAAAGGCCATTCAGTTTAATTAGCTTGAGAAGCATCAAACAACCCCCCCACCCCCACCCAAGACTGGCCCCTTGTCCATCTTTAGACAGACACTCCTCAAGCGCCCACCAAGTGTGCGAAAGTGCCAGGCTCTGCATCTGCCATGCGGGACAGCCCAGCCTCGTGCAGTAGACAAGCATGAAATTAGTCATCACAATCAGCTGTGACAGGGTAGCAATTAAGAGCTCAGACTCAGGATCCAGACCACCAGGGTTCGAACCCAACCACTTGGGCAAGTCACTGAATCTCTGCTGCAAGGATTCTTCATCTATAAAAATAGGGACAATAATACTTCATAGGGCAGTCTGAGTTTCCTACTGGGAGAGTGTGATCTCTGTAAGGGGATGCAGAGGAAGAAATAACTGACTCTGCAGTGGCTGAAGGGCTAGTTGGGGAAGGATTTATAGACAAGAGGGATATTTGAGTTGGGTGTTGAAGGATAAGTAGGCGTGTGTGGAAGATGGGAGATTAGCCATGCAAAGGCAAGGAGGCCTGAAATATGTAGCATGTAGCTGAACCTGAGTAGTTCAGTGTGGCTGAAACCTTGGAGTAAATATTACAAACAGCAAAGGTAGGAGATAGAGGATAGAAGGTAGTAGAATATTCCTGAAGAGCCTTACAAATGAAGGTTTTTAAAATTTTTAATGCAGTTATATTGAGATATAGCCACATACTATACAAATCATCCAGAGTATACGATCATTGGCTCACAATATCATCACACAGACCAATGAAAGTTTTTATTTTATTTTTTTAATTATATGGGCATGCACCGGGAATCGAACCCGAGTCTCCGACATGGCAGGCGAGAACTCTGCCTGCTGAGCCACCATGGCTCGCCCGTAATGAAAGTTTTTTTTTTACCTTAATCATTGTAGATGGTGAGGAGCCCATGGGGGATTTCAAGCAGGGGTGTGGCATGATAAAAACCATGTTTTAAAAAATTAGCTGTGGTGATAGTGAGAGTGGAGAGGGGGAGACACCTCTTCCAGGGCTTTTAGTGCAGTCCTGAGGAGACATGAAGGACCAGGGCAGTTGTTCTGGGAGTAGCAGAAAGGCCAACCCAGAGGGAGATTCAGGATGTGGGGTTGAGGGAAGCGGCAGGGGTTGACAGGAGGACTCCAAGGTTGCTGGCGGGAACAGCCCTGTGGATGGGGTGTCAGTAACTGAGGACAGCAGGCGCGGGAAGCTGGTTGGACATGGAAGCGGGGAGATGAGAAGTATGGGTTTGGCATGCGGGGTTTGAGGTTTCCCATCAGAATTGGGTATAGAGGTGGTCAGCTCAGATGGTGGTGGGCAGCTGGGATGAGAATTCGGCAGTCCTATGAACATAGATTGTGGTTGGTGATGAGAAACGAGATGGCATTCCTTCAGGGCCCTCCGCTCGTCCTTGGGGTGACTTTGTGAACTAGAAAGAGGCTCCTCCTCGAGGAGGACCCATGGGCGCGCAGCTCTGCAGTCGGATGATTCCACCTCGTACACGTGCTACCTGGGAGTCGTGGACAAGGGCCAGTTTCTCTGGGTTTGCTCTCTTCGGTGTCTTTCTTTATAAAGGACAGGGTCAGCCCTACTCTGGAGCTGTTGAGAAGATCAGAAGAATGAACATTTTTGTGAGTTTTGTGACCTGAGGGGGCTCCTTATTTCTTCCCGGATATGTGGTCTTTGCCGGGGCTGGAGATCAGAGAAGTTGAAAGTGAAGTCTCCATGCTCGGTCCCAGGTATGACAGCTCAAAGATAGGGCTTTGACTGAAGCCTTTGTCCTTCCAGGACTAAGTAGAGCAGGCAGAAAGTGAGTGGTCCAAAATGGAGGCAGAGAGAGAGGAAGTGATGCTATATGGAGAACCGCAGCACAATCAAGAGAATTCCCAGTTCTCCCATCTCCAGGCTCTACCCCAGCTTCATTTCTTCCCCAGTAAAGCATCCTTGGGTGTATGTAAGTGAGCATATACAGACTAGCTCTCAATGAAAGGTTTTTGATGCAGAGAGAAATAGAGGGTAGGTGTGACTTCAGGGGATGGGTAATGGGGAGAGGGTATTTTATCTCCTTGGCCCTCACTCAGCATCATCTTAATAGTAAATCCTGTTTATGAGAGACTCACCTGATGACCTTGTATTATTATAATCCATTTATTTGTATTGTATCATATTTGTTATATGCATTATTGTATTTATGTATTTATTATTCTAAAACTGCCAAAGCCACGATGTGATTCTGTGATGCCATGCTAGATCCTATTTCTAACAGAGAGGCGATGGAAGGTGGGAGCAGATGCAGTGACATGCCATTTCCAATGTGGTGGTTTGAAAATCATAATCAGAGACGGGAGGTACATGAACGAAATGTCCCCAAGATAACTTCTGTCACTCTTGATTTCAAAAGTGGGAGTCTGTTTTGGTTTGTCTGTCAACCTGTGATCTTCTGCCTGTGCTGCCAAGTACTTGGATTTGGAATGAGCAGCTAGAAAGAGACCTCAGAGAGGTATATTAGTCCCCATAAATATAGCATCCCTTCTCCCCAGACTCCGAATCAAGCCAGAGGTGCATCTGTATTTAGCCTTACCAGACTTTAAGAGAGAGCCCTAAATGCAACTACCCTGTCTGCACCGGGAGGCACAAGCCCAGAGTGCTAGACATTTTGGCAGACAGCGTTGGCAATTGCTGGCTTTTATTCCAAGGTTAGTGTGTAGCAGACACTGCACTGCACTTTATATGCATTAGTTCATTTTATGCTCACAATTTCTCTTTGAGGTAATTAGCTCCATTTCGAAGATGAGGCAGCTAAGGCTGCGGGGGTTATGCCCTTTGTCCAAGGCACCTGCTGGATAAGTCAAATCACTCTGGTTCTGGAACCCGTGCCATCTTTGTGCAAAGCGAGCATTCTTGGAGATGTCACAGGAAGCCAGGCCCAGCAATTGCTCACCTTATTAGGTTCAGCCAGGCTCTGTGATGAAGTGATCCACTCACCAAGGGCAGCTGTTTTAACAAGGCCTCTTACACACCTGGGAGCTAGGTTGGCTTTATTATTGTTTCATCGTCACCATCATCACCGTCATCCCAGCTTCTACCATGTATTAAGGACCTATACATGCCTGGCACCATGGTCAGCATTTTACATGGCTTCTCATTCCTTCTTCATGCCTATCGGTTCCTGCAGACCGCAGAGGCACAGAACACTGGAATCAGCATTGAGAGTCATCTTTAGGGTTTCTGCTACTGGAGATAAACCACCATTTCCCTGTAACTTAAGGAATTTACTTTCAAGGGTGTCAAAACCAAGCATCTTGCACCTGCTGCATTTAGGATCACTCACAGAGTGGCTTTTGGCACCGGGGGTTCTAGAACAAAGAGTCTCTTCCAGCACCTAGGAGGTCTGACCTCAAACTCTGCACCAAATCAGGGGAGCTCTTTGCCCCACTTCTTAGTGAGATGTCCCTCAGATAAGTGTTCTTCCCATAAGAGCAGGCCTTTCCTTATTAGCTAATCATAATTGTAGCTACTCTCCGTTGAGCACTTACTCTGTGTCAGGCATATTTACCTTTCTGGCAGTTCTGGGAGGGAGGTGGGATCATCCCCATTTTACAGTCTGAGCAGGAAGAATGAGTTTATAGTCTGCTTCTTGACTGTAGGAAACAGTTATATTTTTGTAAAGAGTCAGGAGGAGCCTTAGGTATTCCTAGTCCAACCCCTTTACTTTGCAGAAGAGGACTGATGTGGACAGGCTGAGTCATTTGCTCAGAATCTTGCCCTTTGTAAGTGATGAAGCCCGGACTTGAGGTCAAGTCTGTTTCCATCCGTTGTCCACGTTCTGTCTTCTCTGCTCCTTTGCTGAGAACGTAGCTCCGGAGCTCATCCCAGCCAGCAGTGGGCGCAGGAAGTAGGCTCTGATCCTAGAACTATGTGTTTAGAGTGATCCTTGCTTTTAGAATAAGACTCTTTTCTGGGCAGTGGTAATGTGAGAAGACCATTGAACAATGACAAACGATGACATCTCTGTTGAGTGCCGGGAATGTCCCATGGGAAACCAGGGTCCAGGACCTCATTTTGCTCACTTGTGAATGAGGCTGTTGGTTTGCATAATTATTCTCCTTTCTGTAGTGATTCTGAACCTCAAAGTGAAAGCATCTTAGAGCATTGGTAAAAGAGAAGGTAAAAGTGTCCGATCCAAGAATATGGGATTACTTATGATACTTTTGAACAGCATAGATTTGGCAGGAGTTTTTGAGGCAAGAAGGGAGACGCCTCCTGTCTGCTTGGCCTTTTCTCTTTAGTGAAGTGTGTCAATAAGTTTGCACAAAGCTTCTGTTCTCTAAAGTATTCTTTTGGAACTGTGTCTACATAGAAAGGAAAGAATCAGCACATCCTAGCTTGGACATTCCATGACTGTGCCCACATGCTGCTCTCTGTCATCCTGGATTCCATGTGGAACAAGGATGCTATGGAATGACAGTGAAAATAATAAAAACAGCCACATCAGTGGTGATCGTAGATACTTCCTGTGTGCATAGTGGGTGGCATTGTTCAAAGAACTTGATACATACTAACCCATTTAATCCTCAGAACTCTAAGGAGTTGTTTCTATTATTATCCTCATTTTACCTGTGTGTAGACTGAGGCACACAGAAAGAGCATTTTGCTCAAGGTCACACTGCTAACAGGTGGCAGAGTTGGACTTCACATCTGAGCAGTGGGTTCTAGAGTTTGCACTCTTAACCACTCTTGTTATGGTGGGTGGATGAGAGGACTTAAAAAAAACTTATATGGGAGTCCTCCACTTGGTACATTTCAGGAGAGGAAAGAAAGAAGCTCTCTTTTTACCTGGCAGAATCATCCTGAACATTTCTCTGTTCAATAGTAAGGTTCTTCCACCTTCACAATAAGACAGATAGGAAGGGAAAGCTCAGATGAGATCGTGTCTTTGAAAACTCAAAATCTAGCATGACCATGTATTATCTTGCCTATGAGGGGTTGGGAAGATGGAGAATTATTTTCCTTTGTACATCTGAAGATCTAGGTTGAAGTTGCAATCTGCTAACCTGTTTTTCTGGGTTTAGGACCAACTCACAACTCATTAGAAGAAGAGAGTCTGGGAATACTTCCTTTCGTCTTTGGCATTTAGCTCTTCCCTCCTCCTTTCCACCTGCTCATTAGTATTCATACCCGTCCAATGGGGACCCCTGTGTGCATTTTGCAAACATCTGTTGGCTGCTGCTTTTCCTTCCCTGAGTCTTGACAAACAATACTCTTGGTTACAAAGAGGAATATTTATAACCAATGGAAAGCACAAACAAGGATTTGACTACCATATTAACATTGTGGGGAGTCTTTTATTTTTTCCAGCCCTATTGAAAATTCATCCCCTGAGGTCGGTTCTACTTTCAGTCTCCAAAAGTTTGGGCATTTGTGCTTGTCTGCCTTCTTCCTTCTTAGAAACTTAGGTAGGGGGAAGGAGAACCACCCTCACTTCCAAAGAAGAAAGTGGCTGGAACCTTTGGACTAGAGATTGCTCCCTGGGCTTCTTCTCTTTTACCTCTGTGTCAGTGCAATAAGCTGGCTGGAGCTTGGGTGCAAAAGAGGGTTGGAAGGCTGCAGGTCTCGGACTGAATCTCATTCCTACTTTCACTTCTTGGGCTCCTGTGGCCTCCTATTTAAGGAATGAAAGTTAATACTTGAGGCAGAGAGGCCATAAGGCATAGAAGATCAAAGCTAGTAGGGATTTTAGAAATCCCCTAACACCCCTCTCTGGTTTTGCAAAGGAAACCTTTGTCCTTTAAAAGCTCAAAGAAAGCTTAGAAGAACATCAGTACCTCTAGTACCCCTTTCTTTAAAATATCATTTACTGTCTGTTTTTCAATTTTATAAGACCAGTGTATTTTATTCTAGCAATTATTTCCTGAAATCATATTCAGAACAGTCTAAAGAAGGGAGCTGAAAATCATCTATAATCCTACAACATGTAAGTTGGGCGCATACCTTTCATGCTGTTTGTAATCTCTATATAGTGTTCTCATGAAAAAGTTTCTTATACTTTTAAATATTCCTCAAGAACATACCTTTGAATATGTAGAGAATTCCTTTTCATGAATGTTCCAGACATGACTGCGAAGTACGTATTTGGGGACGTCTAGTTTATTCGCGCTGCCTTTCTATTACAAATCACATGTGCACCTGTCATTATTTCCTTAGAATAAGTTCAGAGCCTCTGTGTTGCTCACAGCGTCTATGTGGTGGTACTCTCCAAGAGCAAATTCTTTATCAAATAAGAGAATGTTAGTGGGATGATAGTGGGGGAGGTGTTTATCTTGCATTTGCTAGATAGGGCTTTTAGTGATCTGTGTCTCTTAATAGCTTTCAGTTGTGATTATTCACTGCAGTTTTTTGTCATTATGCATGAAGATTAGAAATGGCTCTGTATGTGCTTCTCAATTGACCTTTCCTTTAACAGGAAGCAAATCAAGAAAAACCTAGTAGCAACAAAACTGCTTTCTAAACATGCTCACATTCTGGTCTAACCTGGGTAATTTGATTTGTCAAAGGTAAATGCTGAGCTGCAGAACACCCTGCCTTTCTTTTGTGGTAAATGCCTTCAGCTTGCTCTTTCCTGGGCTCACAGTATTAGAAATGCAATTGCCTTGTGTGCAGTAGAAAATTCTCTTGGGTGCTGCCTGGAAGACCCACTTGCGTATCACTTACACTGTTGTGAAAGGTTTAGATGATCTAGGTCACTGCACCTTGCTTCAGGAGGGTTTTCTCACAGTGGGAACCATTTACATCCTTCCCCCAATCCTGCCCCGAATTGGAATTAGTCTCTTCCTCCTTTGTGTTCAGGTAATGCTTTGTTCATAGCTCTTATTAGCACCTAAGGCCATGCGTTGAAATGGTATGGTTCTTGGTACAGCAGCATCATGAGGGAAGGGACATATGAGCCAGACCAGCTAGGGTTCAAATTCAGGCTCTGAAACATGATGGCTGACCTTGAACAATTTGTCCAGGCTCTGTGCCTCTGTTTGCTTATCTGTAAATTTCCCTTAGGAAGTTGATACCTCAGATAAGGAGGTATCAGGATGGTTATTTGACATACGCAAATCCCTAGTTGATTTCCTGGCACATCACCAGGGCTAAATCAAGGTTAGCGTCCCTCCTATACTGGACTCCTCAAAATTAGGTACCTCGTAGAATTAAAATATATTCCTTAGAGGCTTCCTTCCTGAAGGAACTATCTGACTTTTGACTAACTTGAGCAAATTGGAAACAAGACACTCACTCTGGGTTTCTGCTCTTAAATTCTTTTAAGCAATGAAATCCTTGTGTCCAGGGGCTAGGTGACAGTACTCTTGGTGTCTTAAGTTCTTCTGAAAAGTGGGTGTCTAGTAAGCACCCCTGAATTAAGATTCCAACTGGTTGTCTCTCCATTGGCCAGAAATTGGCTTCCAGGACTGACTCAATGACCTTGTCTGACGGTCCCAAATAAAGTTTGGGTGAGCAAGAGGTCTCATCCAAGGGCATTTTTGTCATATTGATGCCTTCATTTATCTATGCATCCCATCCTGAAACTGCATAATTTAATGTTTAGGAAAATAATAACATTGCAATTTGATGGGGCAATTAGAGTGGCTTTTGTATTACGAAGCTTAAATTGCAGTTTAAAAAACGTACACACAACTGTCTGAGCTTGTCCTACTGCAAACGATCTGAAATCTTGGTAATCCAAGGTGGATTTATAGGCAGATGAAAATAAATCTTCCTTTTGAAGTAAATGGAGACTCTGATTCTGGACAGAGCTTATGGGAGCACTAGCCCTGACTAAAACTCGGAAGGAGAAAGGAGGTCTTGATGAAACATCGGGAGATGTTATTCAGCCAAGCAGTATTCACTGAGCACCTAGTCTGTGCAAAGAGGCAAATCTCTGTGCTTCTAGGGTTGATATTCTGGCTAATTGTTGGGTTGCTGTGGTCTATGTGTATAGGGGCTCTTGGCTGTTTTATCTCTGCCCTCTTTCAATTCTTTGCCATGTTTGTTTTGGGGGGCATTGAAACTGGGGGAGTCTTTCATTAAGACACAGCCCAGTGTGGTGGTCAAGGGCACAGATCCCGGAGCCAGGCTGCCTGGGGCCTAATTCTGGTTCCATGTACTGGTTGTGTGACCTTGGGTATATTAATTGACTTCTCAGGAACTCGGTTTCTTCATTAGTTTAATGGGGATTAAAAATAGTATACGGATCTCATGGGGTGGTTATCAAGTGCAAGCAATTGCTATGTGTTCATTAAATAAATATATTCTATAAATATGATGTCTCGGCAGCACTCCCGAAGCTGGAATGTACAAGTGTGGCCCTAAGAAGGGAAAGGCTACCAGGAAGAAAGGGACAATGGAGCCTGGGAGGCCAAAGTCACCTCAACTAATTAATTGTCACATTGCATTTCTCTGGTCTTATTTCTTCTTGGGAAAATGAGGAGGGTGGTCCCACTTGTCCAGGAAGCCCTGCAGGGGGCCAGCAGGACAGGTGGGAGAGGTCTCTGGTTCACAGTGCCCTCAGAGCAGATGCACAGTAGGTTGATCTCAACATTGTGACTTGGTAAGGGGTTAGTGTGAAGCCAGAGGCTGTCTTCCACAATTCCCCTGCCAGCTCTGTCTTTGCCCTTTGCCCTTCGCAGTTCCTATTTGTTAAATTTTGCATCTGTAGAGGCCCCTGTTTCTGTCCTCACGCAGCTTTCATTTGAAGATGAGGGTGCTGACCCCATTGTCACTTATCTGCCCATGGGCAAACAGCTGCTGAGTTGCTTTTATCCTTTCCTTCCCATTTTGGCTCTTTTCCTATATCCTGATATCTATTTCTCCATCCCAGCTACTCTTTTCTTATTTCTTCCTTTTTCCCATCATGGTAGAGTCGTGTATCTAGGGAATTATCAGGATAAAAATAGTACCCAGGGATGAAGCATCTCTGGCCTGCTTTCATTTCCTTCAGTCTTGTATGCGAAAGACAGAGCCCAGCACTACCTGTCTATGGGATGCCTGGGCCAACACAGGTAGCCTCTCCCAAGGGTAGTGGAAAGGGACCTTATGTCCTCCTACCACCTCCTTAACTTCAATTATACAGCCAGCACTCCCACCTGCTCCCAGTGTGTGTACACATGTGTGCATGCACACACACTCAGAGTAAGGGCATCGATTAAATACAGATGGGTCCAATGATGGGTGAGAAAGAGCACAGGCTTGGGGGACAGGAGGCCTGGGTTCTCCTCTTTGTGTACCATTAGCTGGTTATATAACTTCTGCAGACTGGCAGGTCTGTAAAAGAAGGCTAATGGATTGCACAGTGATCCCAAAGCAGCAGTACTGGTGTGTATGTATGTGTGTAGCAGGTGGGAGGTGGGAGTGGGGACAAGGGAAGATCTTGCCTGACAGGGTCAGCTGGGGGGGTGGGGCTCTCACCCAGTGTCCCACAGGACACTCTCGGAGGCAGTCCCTGGTACCACCGCCCTCTGCCCATGCCCTGAGCAGAGGCAGGGCTGGCTGCCTGCACTGGGGAGGGGAGCCCAAGAGTAGGGCTTGTGTCTGGACTGTGGAAGAGCCAACAGGAGACAAGCAGTCACCATCCATACACGTCTCATAGGTATGATTTCATGCAGTTTTCTTTCATGTCACTGTTGTCACTGTCCAAACGACCGTCATATCAACAGGTAACTTTTACTATTATTGGAAAGGTGGCATTTCTCAATCACAGCTCTGGCCCTGAAGTGGTAGGCCTTCAGGTCTGCCCTTCTGACGTCCATGGTCTGGTTTCAGGTTGGGATGTGCCCTTTCCTTCTTTCTCTGGTCTTGGAAAGAACTGCGCCCTTTCCCTTTGGGGCCTTGCCTAGCCTTCTGGCTTCTCTAAAGATTTATTCCCTCTCATTCTCTGCTTTGTGGAAGCTATCAAGAGAGGTTTGTGCCACTTCCTTTTTTATTTTAATTAGAAAAAAATTTTTTACACTCCTAGTATTATTTTTACAAAGCTAAAGCAGGGTTACAAGAATTGGTACACTTTTTATATGTGCAGCTCAGTCCATGTATCCCTGTGGCTATGCGTTTAACCTCATTTATAGATGAGAACAAGTCTTGATCCAAGACTTTGAGGAATGTGAGACCTGTCCAGACACACACACACACACACACACACACACACACACACACACTCACACTGCTATGGGCCCTGCCTGTAGCTCGGCTGCCTGACAAGGGCCACTAATTCCAGACCTAGCCCAGACATATGGCCCCTGTCCCTTGACTTTTTCCCCCATCTCTTCTATTTTCTCATGAGTACTTCAGTGCTTTCAACCTCCTCTGTGAGCTGTAGTCATCACCCTTTCATTTCATTTCCCTTTTATTCCTTCCTTCATTCACTAGTCACTCACTCATTCAACAAAATGCCTATTGCATACCTTCCTTAGACCAGACACTGTTCTAGGCACTGAGGATTCAGCAGGGAGACAAAGACAAAAATCCCCGTTCTTGTGGATCTTACCTGTAGCCCTTCTTTCAACCTCTCCCCAGTGATTTTCCATGAATGACAAAATCCCCACTGACTTCCCCCAGTGGCATAGCTTCCTAAAATATCCAGGATTTCACATTTGCACTTTGGCAACCAGACCCATTGGTCCTTCCTTGTCACAGCCCCACTATTCCCAGTTGCTTTCCCAAGAGGGGATATTTTGCATAATGGAATACATTTCTTTCTAAAAAATTACTTTAGTCAGAGAGGGAAAAAAAAAACACCCAAGTCCATGTCTATTTAAATGGTCAGCTTTCAGCTTACTTTTCCAGCTCCCCAAAGCCTTTTCCTCCCCTTTTTGTACCAAACTCCCAGCCTTCCTTATGGTCAAAACTTCAACACATACATGAGGAGTGAGAAGAAACCACCGAGGCAGAAAAAGCAGCCGTCAGTGGAGGATTTATTCCCATCTATGTGGGATGTATTGTGGCAGACAGGAAAGAACATTTCCAGTTCCTTCTTTTGCCAGCTGCGTGACCTTGAGCAAGTTCTCCATAAGCCTCTGCCTCCTCATCTGCTAAATGGAGATCTTAATACCTCTTTGCTTGGCTGCTGTGAGAATTAAATGGAGTTAGGTAAATGCTTATTATAGTGCTTGACACAAAGAGGGTCCTCCGTAAAGTTACACCACTGTTTTTCTATTCTCTCAGTTGCATAATTTGAATACATTTCTTGAAGCCTAGAATGACTGCACATCTTTTTACTGCTTGAATTATCCCCAAGTGCTGGTGACATGTTCCCTTTCTCTGTCCTGGAAGGTGTGTGCCCTGGGACGTGTAACAGCCACAGCCTAGCAGAAATGTGAGAACATCAGTGGTCTTGGCTGAGGCCAGATGAACAGGAGGAGGTGTGGGTCTGGGGAAGAAGCCTGAGGAAGAAAGAGCATCCCAGGTCAATGGAAAATTTTATTGACAAGGAAGAAATGCAGCAGGTTGAGCAGTAAGAGAGGAATGTGGCATGTGCATACATTGGAGCAGGAGAGAGCTGTGATGTTGTGGAAGGAACTAGCAAGTTACCAGGGTGGCCCATCCAAACTGGTGCATGAAATGGGGCCTGCTGCAAGCGGGCCAGCCTTGGATGGTGGCTCCACGAGCTCCTCCTGACCACATCCCTCCCCATCAGGTTCCGAAGAAGTGGGAAAAACACTTGTGCTGTTCTTTCGATACCAGAGCAGAGGCTTGAAAACTACAGCACTGTGCAAAAAATAGATACAGTGTCTAAATGAAATTAAACTGCCATTGCTAAGGATACTGTTTCATAACAGCCATCTGGTAAGTCAGCTTTCAGGAAGAGGGACAGAAGCCTGTATATGATACAGGCTTCCATAACTGCGGGTGTGGATGGGATTAGATACCATTTACTTGGTACCTACTCAAAATCGGGCACCACGCAAGGGACCTTATGCTCTTGATGTACATCCCACTGACACCTCACCCCAACTTTGTGAATTCGACACGGTTGTTACCCTCACTTTACCGACAAGGAGACTGAGGTTCAGAGACATTGGGTAACTTGCCTAAGGTCACACGTCTTGTGAGTCATGGAATTAGAGCCCAACCCAGGGTGTCAACTTTACCTGGCAGCCACTAATTCAGAATAAGAACGTGAGACTTTTATATAATCATTTACATTCCTCAAAATGCTTTCAGAATGGTCTTATTTCATTGGTTTTGTAAGGTAGATAAGGCAAGTATCTTAACCATTTTACAGCTGAAAAAATTGGAATCAAGAGAAAGTGCAGCTTGTCAGAGATTCAGTTAGGCAGTGATAGAACCAGGAACAGAACCTAACTCCCCGGTAGAACCTATGTCCCAGGTAGAGCCAGGAAAAGAACCCAGCTCCCAGGTAGAACTAGGAACAGGATCCAGTTTCCAGGTAGAACCAGGACCCACCATCTCTCACCTTCCTCCACCCCCAACCTTAGGCTTCTTGTGATAAACAACTCAATCTCTCATCTTTATGTCACCTCTCCAGTACTGTTTTTAGCTCTGTTCTAAGGAAAGGTGAAATCTATGGTTTATGTGGAAATGTATGTCCAAACTAAAATATGTGGGAACCCCCCCCCCAATTATAGAATCTGATTCTCCATTTTTCTATAAAGGACATACTGAAAAATTTTAAAAGCGAATGACTAAAATGCTATTTCTATATGTGTATTTTTAAAGCATTATACTCATTTGCTTTTTAAATGAAAAATTAGGTAACAAAGCTATTCAATAAGTGTATATAAGTTTCTAACCCTCTCTTTATTAGGTTCAGCTGAGAGAGTGGGCAGAGGGTGGAGAGAAGAAAGGTGGTAAAGGAGGGCAGGGGAGGGGAAAGGGGATCAGCTTTTATCAAGGGCCCCACCACACTTGGGCATGGCAAGACACAACCTCAGAACCTTTCACAGAGTAATCCTGTTGCCTTCTGGTCTTTTAGGCAAGTGCCACTAAGGAAGTTAAGTCACAGTGAAGCATGGTACCTGCTGGTGTTCCTTCACTCATAGCCTGACATTTGAGTGTTTCCTCTGTAGCCATCGCTGCACAAGGCATAATGTTTACCAAACCTTCCCAGCTTGTCACCTTCCTGTTTACATCAAGACCAGAGCTGGTTCGAGCCACAAATCTTATCGGTACAGACCTGCGTGATATGATCTCTGATCACTAACAGAGTTCAAAGAATTAGTTTGTCACTCTGCCCTAGAATTTAGAATACCACTATTCTAGACAGATGTGGAACTCACGGTAGAGGGAAGTTCATGTGATGGGAGTTAACAATAGCAGGAGTCTCCAGGCCCAGGCATGTGTGGCCATGCAGTGCTCACATGGAAAAAGGACTCTGCCTTCTGGTATTTTTTGGCTGCCCCACTGTTTTAGTCTGCCAAAGCTGTCAGCATGGAACACACCAGAAATGGATTGGCTTTTAATAAAAGGGGGTTTAGTTTCATTAAAAATGTCTAGTTCTTCAGAGGAAAGGCAGCTAACTTTCATCTGAGGTTCTCTCTTACATGGGAAGGCACAGGGCGATCTCTGCTGGCCTCCTCTCCAGGCCTCTGGGTTCCAACAATTTTCCCCATGGTGATTCCGTTCTGCATCTCCAAATGTCTGGCCTGAGCTGCTTGGGCTGTGCTTTGTTGAGCTCTCTCTTTTAAGCCTCCAGCTAATTAAACTAAGGATCATTCCTTGCTGAAGACACTCCCCTTTGCGGACTGCAGATGTAATGAGCAACAGATGAGTTTCACATGCTAATGATTCAAGTCCACAGCAACAGAACTAGGCACCATCACCTGGCCAAGTTGACACCTGAACCTAACTAGCACACCCACCATGAGCCAGTGCCCTCGGGCCTGGCAGAGCCACCTCCACCCAGCAGAGCCATAGCCAGGCTGCATTTTAGAGCTGCTCATCTGCAGTGGGCAAGCACTTGAGCTTCTCCTGCACATAAGCAAAACCATCTGTTTTGCATGAACTAGACCTGTCCTTATATGTGTATATGTCCATTTAATGGTGCCGTGGGGTAATTTGGGAATATTTTTGAAGGTGTGCCATCTTTAAAAGTTCTGATACATCTGAGCTTTGGGGGCACATTGCCTTTTTTCTGAATATTAGCTCTTTGTCATATGACGCCTAGGCAAGGCCCTGGATTTAATGCCTATATTAGCCAATTAATCATCATCTTTCTAGTCTGGAGAGTCTATCTACGGCTATTCTATGGTCTGTGTTTCCTATGAACAATGTCAGCTTGGTTGCCTAATTCCAAATTGTCTCTTCATTGTCAACAATGAATTGCATTAGCAGAGAAAGACCCAGTACACACAAATATGTGCACATGTACACACACACACATGCAGGCACAAACACAGAATTTATGCTTATATATTCCTATCAAGAAAGCCAAAGGGCTTGATTTGCTTATGGAGCTGAAACTGTACTTAGGGTTTTTTGCAAAGTTTCTGCATGTTTTCAAAGGGCTCTAAAGAATGGCTAGGAGCTTCATGTATCCTCTGTTGGAAAGTACTATTTGTAGGGGTAACGTTAATCTGAACAAAATTATGGCATAATGGGTCAGCATTGCTGATAAGACCTAAGTAGCAAGGGAAAGCCTTTACGCTGCTCACAGCTGCCCAGTAAGAAGGGTGTGGAGGGTTTCTGCAGGCAGAAGAGGGGGGCTGAGCCCCAATAGGTCAGTGGTAAAGCCAGGACCCACAGCCGGCTCTCCTGTGCCTGTGACTAGCCAGGAATAAACCTTGATCCAGCCAAGAATGCAATTTGTTATTGGACACTTCATTGTGAACAAAGAGGTTGAACAGAGGAAGAAATCTCTGAGGCAGCTGAGTGGCTGAGTGGTTGAATTCTGTAATTGAAGCTTGGACCTTAGGTGTTTGCCAGATAGATAGATAGGCTTGGTCTATCTATGGGGAAAGAAAACAAGGAGTGAGAAATGTTGATTAGTTTAGCTGCAGATAACGATCCGCTGCAGCTGGCATGGAGAACAATGGGATAAGCTATTTTCTACATTACCCTTTCATGGAATGTAATTTTAGCTGTTTCAGATGAGAGGAGTATTTTTGGGGTGACGTGCAGGACGTTGCAGTCATATTATTATACCTGTTTGATTTAGCCTAGAGATAAATTAATTCATCATTCTGAACCCTTATTTTAAAATGTTAATTGATCCTTGTCTATGTTACAAAACTATTGACAGCTTGTAACCCCCCCAAAAATACTAATTTATGCAAAATGCCATTCTCATCCCAAACTTAATGTTTCCATCTCTAAAAGGTTGTACAATAGAAAGCACAGAACTCAACCCCTTTCTTCCTAGATGGGGTGAAGACAGGAATCAGTACCGCATATTGGATGGTACAAGCCTCCTGCATATCTGTGGTCTTGAAGTGGGAAACAGGGAGCAGGATGGGGTCAGCGGGATCTCACAGGTTTCACACCAGCTCTGTGATACCCTCACTCCCATTTAATAGATCAGGAAACTGAGATACAGAGAGTTTATGTGGCTTGTCCAAGCACACAGCCAGTAGCTTTGTTGGTAGGGAGGGAGGGAAAGCATCAAAAGAAGAGGAAGGGCCAAAAAGTGGTATGAAGTGATTTGTAGGGAGGGGAGGAAATAGAACAAAAGAAGATACAGAGTCAGGCTCACCCAAGTGGGTCAGCTGGTGGTCATCTGGGCTGCTCCTCTTCCCACATTCTGCCCAATCAGCAAAAGAAAAGGGTCCCAAATTCCCAGAATCATTTCCCATCCTGGTACTAACCAGACCCAGTCCTGATTGGCTTCTAAGATCCCACCGGATCTGTCTTTAGGAGGGGATGGTCATAGGTTTACTGGGGCCCAGGGCCATAGTCCCCAGACCCCTCTGTATCCCTTCACTGCAGCCTGGTCCACTGCCATCCCTCCACCCCTGTCCTCTCTCCCCTCACCCAGCACCAGGCTAGCAGAGTTGAGCCCTTCTGAGCTATAGTCCACCTGGTTTTCCAGTCCCATCCCTCGTTCAGCCTGGCCCTGCCTGCCATCCTCAGAACCCACCCCACCCACTCAGGCATCCTCTGACACATACAGCTTTTCCTGGCTAATCTTTCCCCAGGCATTAATACAGGAACATTGGCATAGAGACCAGGTTTTTCCCACTGAACTCAGAAAAAAATGCCTACCCTCTTGTGCAGATCCCTGGTAGATCCCATTCGTTCATTCATTCTTCACTCATTCATTCAACACTGCTGTGTTGTATGTCGCTGTGCACCCGCCTCTGAGCAGCCGAGTGGGCACAGGACAGCCTTCACCTCTGCCTGCCCAGTTGAGACGGAGGGCAGAGGGTGGGGCAGCAGACGCACACCAAAGAAAGTGTAAATTTCCAAAAAGATAACCGTAAATTGTGAAAAATGTAAGAAAGGAGGAGCCACGACTGGGAAGAATAGCACTGGGGAATCTCCTTGCGGTGGAGTGCTCAGGAAAGCCTTCCTTGAGGCGAGGGTGCTCAATGCAATTGGATGCCAAGGGAGGTTTACCTTCGGGTAGATGGTCCCCCATGCATGTAGCCCCGAGGTGGAAGCTCAATCTCAAGTTCAAGACCTGACGCATCAGCTTCCCTGCATCTTGCTTGCCTTCAGAAGGGGGCACGAGATGCCTGTGGAGAGGGGCCCAGGAGCCAGGTCGTGCGGGCCTTTAAGGCTTGATAAAGTGATGTGGGTCTTGTTTTAAAAGCAAGGGGAAAGCATTGAAGTGTTTTAAGTAGGGAGTGTTGTGATTCAGTTTATGTTATTTTAAAACTTCCTCTTGTGAATTATTGAGGGGGTGGTCAATGCAAAGGCCCCTTAAAAGAGAGGCTGTTTTGGTGGTCCAGGCCAGAGCTGGTGGCTTTCTCAGCTCAAGGGCTGAAGTGGGTGGTTTGTGACATAATCTGGAGTTGGCAGGACGTGCCAGTGGAGCAGATGTGGGGGTGGGGGAGTAAAAGGAGTCCATGGTGGTTCAAGTTTCAGGCTGAAGTAGTTGGAGTTATTTATTGAAATGCGGGAGACTGGAGTGAGAGGGGAGCACAGACTGGGGGATGATGGGAAATCAGGGGTTTCATTCTGGATGCATTTAGTTTAAGATAAGGCAGCCCATTCCACGTCCTCGTACAATTAGGAATGATAAATGGATGAGGCTGCACTGGTGCCCAGGTTCAGGCTTCCTCCAGGGGCAGAGGGCATCAGTACCTCAGCTCACCTGTAGCCCATTCGTGTGCCCCAACTCACCTGTAGGGAACCGAGTGCACTGTGGCAGAGGAGGAGGGAAAGCAAAGGAACCGGCCCTTGCCCTCTACTCACTTCAGCCAAGTCCCTGTCATGACTTACTTGGATATTAGAAACAGCCTCCTGATCTGCCTCCCCGCCACCAGCTCCTCTGCCCACACCTTTGTCTATGCTCTGCCTGTGGCCAGAGCAAACCTTCTAAGGCCTGACCTTGATCATGTGCTTATGATTCTTCATTGGCCCCTCCCTGTCTCAGGAGAAAGCAGCAGTGTCGGGGTCCCCCTTGCTCCCCTGGTGCCTCCAGCCTCTCTCTCTCTCTCACTTTCTCTTGCCTACCCAGTAGCAGGCAGCTAAAGGTGCTCTCTCTGACCACAGGGCCTTTGCAACTCTTTCCCGCGTCCCCCACTGTGGTCGGTTGCTTTGCAACCATCGATTGCCCTTTAAAGGACATTCCCTTAAAGTCCTTTAAAGTCCATTTCAGGAAGCCTCCCCAGATACTCTCTCTCCCCAAGATCTGGATTAGGGGTTCCTCTTGTTCAGCCCTTCCGGGAGCCCTGTCCTCACTGGGTCCTGTCGTCTGCCTCTCTCATCGCACTGTGAACCCTGGGGATTCATTGTAGATTCCCCAGCTGCCTTTGCATTACAGTCTGCGTCCCACCCACTCACCGCACCCTACTCCAAAGTAAACATGTACTTTTCTAATTGCTGCCAAAGACCAGGGACCCCGATTTCCTTGCTTGGGGGGAAGGGGGTTGGGACAAAGGAAATCCCTTTGGAGGAAATTTGCATTATTAACCTGAGATAAATGTTCGCCCTTGGGTTCATGGACCTGCTGTGGTGTGTTATTTTTTAGGGTGTGGGAAATCCTGGGGAGGCTGTGAGAACGTGGGGGAGTAGCTGAGGGGAGCCTTGATGAAGCGATCAGTGTGTCATTGTGGGGAGGTGGGCAGGGAGGGGAGGGGATTGTATGAATTTATTGCCAGGCAGGGCACCATCAACACACAGAACTGTGCCCCCCACCCAGCCTCGATACAAGATAAACGTAGGCTCCCACCGTCTCTATTTCTTCTACGTCCTCCCCCCAACCCAAGCCCAGCCCCTGCCCCAATTCCATGCCGCTTTTGTTTGTTTTGTTTTTGAGTGTAGGTTCTTCTTTTCCCTTCAGAGTTATTTCTGACGATGCATTTTAACTCTATTTTACCCATCTTGAAATATGTGCAGCACCGAGGTGGAGGGAAGGCATGTGTGTTTTGGCTTTGCTGCACACCCTTTTACTTGGTCCTCTTTCACAGGGGTTTGTAGAGCCATGAAATGGTTTTAAACATGAGAAATCATGTGATTTAAAGACAGTAGGAAGTGGTAGGGAGATGACGCACTCAGCTTCGCTATATATATACTTACTTTTTGTAAGTATATAAAGCATGTAACCACATTCTTTGTTGTCCAAATGGGATACTTGTGAGCGTGAAAGAGGCACCATTTGTAGTGTGGCAGACAATAGGTGAGCTAGGGCAGGCCCTGGGCACGGGTCAGTGTCACCCTGCTGGATGCCACTTAGAGTCAGATGGACTCGGGCTGCGTCCTTTGCACTTGAGAACTCCTGTTTCCTCACCTGCAGAATGGGATAACGCAGCACACAGGTGTGAGAAGTACATGAGATGACATCTGGGGAAGCTCCCTATGGACTAACCCAGTGTAAGGGATTTGGATCTTTGTTGGGGACACATGTTGTGAAATACCCATATTGTTAAATCGTCCATAGGGCTCAAGTCTCCTGTGTAACACTTCCTTGCTCCTTTCCTTCCTTCCTTCCTCCTTCCTTCCCACCCTCCTCCCCTCCTTCCTTCCCGGTCATTGAACTGTGCCAACGTTCTTCAAATACTGGGAATCACAACAACTAAAAGAGGCCATAGAGGATGTTTGTAAATCAAAAGTAAACAGATAAAAAGGCAGCCGGCTCCTTTCCAGTTTCTTCCTTAGGCGGCTGGCCAGGCTAAGGTTTGCTGTGTGAATTCATTTGGAAATGGCCTGGGAGGCAAAATTACTTAATAAACATAAATTTAGGAAGAGAAAATTTTCACTTTGCTTCCTCAGCATGATGAGGCAATTGCAATGCTGGGTTTTCTCCTCTTTGAGCACTGTCCCTGAATTAGGTATGGTTTCACCCACTGGAAGCTTCCACGCTTTGCTAAGACTAAGTCATGTTCATTAAAGACAGGTGTGGAGCATCTGGCTGTTCCTGTGGAAATGAGGCCCGCTTAGACCTGCCCTTCTGAATGTCACACCAGGCAAGGCTTCCTCCACTGGACCATTTTGGCACCAGCTGGTGCCAGGATGGCTTGGTGCCTTTCCAGAAAAATTATGGGTAAAATCGACTCTGATGCCACTTCAGTTTCTTCTGTAAATTGAGAACAATGAAATGTATGCCTTCTGAAGTCCCTCAGCCAGGACCATCAGTGAATTTCTCTTGATAATATTGCAGGGTATTAGTTAGTGTTCTCTAGAGCAAAAGAATCAACAGGAAATATCTGTAAATATAAAATTTATAAAAGTGTATCACGTAACCGTGGGAACGTAGAGTCCAAAATCCATAGGGCACGCTGCGAAGCTGAGGACTCTGATGGAGGGTCTGGATGAACTCCACAGGAGAGGCTCCCTGGCTGAAGCAGGAAGAGAGCCTGTCTCTTCTGAATCCTCCTTAAAAGGCTTCCAGCGATTAGATTAAGCAGCACTCATTGCAGGAGACACTCCTCTTGACTGATTACAAATGGAATCAGCTGTGGATGTGGCCGACGCGCTCATGATTTAATTCTATGAAATGTCCTCATAGCAACAGACAGGCCAGCACTTGCCCAACCGGACAAACAAGTACCACCACCTGGACGAGTTGACACATGAACCTGACCATGACATGCAGTAAAAATTGCCAGTTTTTTAGATTCTCCCCATAGGACCAGGTTGAATGCTGAGTACATTAGGTGTTACCTCATTTGTTCCGCTCTGCACAGCCACCTTGTGGAGTAGGCTTTACTGTCCCCATTTTACAAATGGGAAAACCAGAGCTAAGATCGTACAGTTAGATAGGAGTAGATTCAGGGTTTCATCGGCCCACATCTGTCCAAACCCTGGCCTTTCTGTGTACACACTGTCGGTCTTACTTTTGCTGATAATTTTTTTTTCCTGGAGATAGTACAAATCAATAGTAGAGGAAAATTGTGGGAAAGGGTGATTAGAATTCTTGAGCACAAGCAGCTTTTAGGTATCTTGAGAAATAACTTTAGAAATAACTCGATGGAAGCAATTGAACCACAGCTTGTCTCCTACAAATCTCTATATGCTGTTATCCTAATTACTACTTGCCGTGGAAAACCATACCTCTTTAAACATATAGATGAATAGACAGATAGATAGAAGATACAATAGATAAAAAATCCAAGGGGCTTGTCTCTGAATTCATCACAAATTGTGAGGTTTTTATTGCATTAGTGAAATTACCTACACAAGCCCGGTCAGCGTTATTCACTAATAAATTAAAAATTCCTATCTTACCTGGCTTCAATATTTCTGGCCCCAAGTGGTGAAAGCATTTGTATTTACAGAGTAACCCTTAATTTACACAAAAATGAGAGCCAGAAAACTAGAGGCAACCCTCCATGTTCAGAGGTGAATGGTCCCTGCGTCTCCTCCCCTCCTCTCATCTGGTCCGTTCTCATTGGGTGAATATTTACTTCATTTGCCAGATGTGTAGGAAATTGAATTCTGAGTGCATCCAGAGAAAGAAGGCCACCAAAGGTCTCCCTGAAGTGGTCATGCACGGTGTTGATGTGACCGCCCAACGGGGACCCAGTGGGTGCCGCGTGGAGATGTCTCCCGCCCATGCTGGGACACAGAGGAGGGACGTCACTCTTCTGTCTGGGGAAGCAGTGGGAGGTCAGGGACGGCTTCTGGGGGCTGGAACGTTTGAGTGCCTTCCTGAAGGATGGAGGGTAGGGGTGTCCTCTCAGGCAGAGGGTGGGCTTGGGTAAAGGCCAGGGGTGGGAAATGCAGGCCCTTGTTGAACTGGGGCACTGCAGAGGTTGGAGGAAGAAAAGCACATTCTGTCTTTGGGTTTTAGGTCCGACCCGGCAGATGCCTCCCAGCGCCAGTGCCATAGACTTCTTCCAGCTCTTCGTCCCAGACAATGTCCTCAAGAACATGGCGGTGCAGACAAACATGTACGCCAAGAAGTACCAGGAGCGGTTCGGGAGCGACGGGGCCTGGGTGGAGGTGACCCTGACGGAGATGAAGGCGTTCCTGGGCTACGTGATCTCCACGAGCATCTCCCACTGTGAGTCGGTCCTCAGCATCTGGAGCAGCGGTTTCTACAGCAACGGGAGCATTGCCCTGGTCATGGGCCAGGCCCGCTTCGAGAAGATCCTCAAGTACTTCCACGTGGTGGCCTTCCGTTCCAGCCAGACCACGCACGGCCTCTACAAGGTCCAGCCCTTCCTGGACTCCCTGCAGCACGCCTTCGACGCTGCCTTCAGGCCTTCCCAAACCCAGGTGAGACCCTCCTTCTCTCCGGGGGCAAGCAGAGGCGTAGGGGAAGGAACACCCAGACGTTCCCTCGGGCTCCCTTTGCCTCGCCTGGGCTGGCAACAGTAGGGTGGGAGAGAAGCGGGAATGAAGACTTGGGGGCTTCCTTCCTTCCTGCTTTTTTCCCCCAAAGTCACCTCTAGGTTATCGCTATCCTTTTTCCATTCCATTAACCCATAGACTCCAAATTAGATTAGAAGAGAATCACAGCATAAACAACTCCAAACCACAGACAAGTCAAATTTACAGATTGGGCTCAGAGATGCAATTTCCCTCCTTTCTTCTCCCCAATCCTCCTTTCACTTAATTACAGGTTCTTTCCAAATTATGTTTTGCTCAGGCTAATATTAATTTTGTCATATTCTCTGAGCGTGTACTCACCTGTTGGTGATGAAAAGCGGTTTCAAGGCCTTCTCAGGGACAAAGGGAAATGAGCCTGAAATTGAAATCATTCTTCACATAACCAAGAGTTACCGACGAGATGTGGATCTACCCGGCCACAAGTAGTACAGCCTGTGAGCTTTTGGACAAGACTTTGATAGAGCCCAACACCTAACTGTTACTGGCTCGCTCACATCTTCCATAACTTCCTTAACCTGCTGCAGAAGTCCCTGTTTGCTCTCAGCTCTTGAGACTCTGCTTTTACCTGGTGCACTCTTGTGGCAATTGCATTTGGCTGTGGTGAGACAGAGTATCAGAATAATCCTCGAAATTGTTCTAGTGGTCCAGCAACCTGGGGAAAGTGGCTCATTTCTATAGATTTCTGTAACCCAAA
This sequence comes from Tamandua tetradactyla, assembly GCF_023851605.1. Taxonomy (NCBI): domain Eukaryota; kingdom Metazoa; phylum Chordata; class Mammalia; order Pilosa; family Myrmecophagidae; genus Tamandua; species Tamandua tetradactyla. The sequence continues at coordinate 154,870,641 of NC_135328.1, read as the reverse complement.
TTTTTAATCAGGAACATCTTGACCTAGGTGAGCTGCCCAGCTCCACTGACTTGTTCTATGTGGATGGAAAAATTAAGTTCACTTTTATTTATACATTTAAAGGCCCATCAGTCTACCCACACTTCCTTGTGCTTTCAAGGACTTTCTTGACAAACTTCGAATTCTTTTTGATGTTCTCTTCTAGATCCTCTCCTTGACTCCCTGTATCTTACTTCCTCCTCACAGCTGAGACTCACAGGGTTTTTGTGGGGGAAGATATTGTCCAATTTCAGGTCCGTGGAAGCCTTAGAACTGTCTTTGAACTGTTCTCCCCACTGTGCTGTGAGCATGCTGGGCTCTTGGTGGTTTCCAGCTGTGTGTGATTTTCTTTCTGATCCCTGGAATGCTTTTCCCTCTTCTTCACAAGCATATCCAATCACCAGGGCCCAGTATAAGACCTGCATTTCCAGTTGATGGCCTGTTTCCTGAATTTCCTCCCTACTCTATACTGCTTACAGAGTATTCTGTACCATCTGCCAATTGTTTCACTTCCCTTCCTTGCAAGAGGTGAAGTCCTTTTGGAACGGAAGTCCTGTTTAAATACCCTGTGCCCCATGGTCTTATTACAGGGCTGGGCACATTATATTCGTTCCGTGTTTGAAAATTAATCAAATCAGAAGATTGTTGGTTGGATGCAAGGGGCAAAAATAAATTCCAACATTCATGACCATCCTGGGGATCAGATATTTGGAGAGTTGCTGGGGAAAGCTGTGGACTGACTATTCCTAAGTATCTATCAGGAATCAGGTAGCCAAAAAATATATCGGGTAGATGGACATACTAGCGATCAATGAGAGGGAGGGGGAAAGGGTATGGTATGTATGAAGTTTTTCTTTTTATTTCTTTTTCTGAATTGATGCAAATGTTCTAAGAAATGATCCGGGTGATGAATATACAAGTATGTCATGATATCGTGAGTTATTGATTATATACAAAGAATGGAATGATCATATGATAAGAATGTTTGTTTTTGTATGTTGTTATATTTTTTAAAAATTGAAAAAAAGAAAGAAAAAAAAGAATCAAGTAGCTAGCTATCTGGATGACTGATATGCAACAACATGAAGTTAAGGATCCTTCCTGCTCCAGGCCCAGGCAAGCCCTTCCTCATCCGTGGACTGGATATCATCCCATTTGCTGAGGGCCTCCTCTACGCCAGGCCCAGTGCCGCCTGAGTGTGCTAGTGCTGTCCTAGCTGATCACCTGTGGCCTCTATCATGGTGAAACATAAAATGGATCCCACGCCTGCTACACTGAATAGGAGTAGGGGCTGGCTCTTGGCACACTGCAGTGCCCACTAGAAAATTCTGGAATTGGGGGCTCGCCCTTTCCAAGCCCTGGGGTACCATGAAGGAAGGACTCAGAGCCTCCAAGTGACCTGGGCAGGAAGTGCTCAGACTCCAGGTCTTTGGGAGGGGGTGATGCCCAAGAAACAACTGTTTGCCCTCTTTACCTCCACGGCCCTGATGGGCAGAGATGGGGGACACCCCTGGAGACCCTAGAGGTGATGATTAGTTTTGCTACTTTTGTCTTTCCTTTGTTTCCAGTCAAGGAGATTGAAAGAAGAGGAGGGCTTAGCTGAGGCCCATTTAGTGCAGGGCTTCCTAGTCATGTTTTCTGATTTTTTTTCCCCCTTAAATTTTTCCTTTCACTTATTTCTTTACTTTTCACATGTTATTTTCACCCCTATTGTATTTGTAAAGTTATGTTCACTCCTTTTTGCTCCTGTTTTCTACTCAGTGCCCCTCTGGTTAGGCCAGGATCCCAGCAGGGAACAGATGGTCTGTTCTAAGAGGGCAGTCGAAGTGAACTGGATGCAAAGCCTATTGACAGAGGTGTGGTCAGGGTGAAGGGAGGCCACGGGGCTGGTGAAGCAGCCAGGCATTAGCTGCGCTCGCCCCTAGCCCGGGTGCCGGAGGGTGCCAAGGAGCGGTGAAGGCTGTAGCCTGAGAAGGGGGCTGGGAACAGAAGCGGAGGCCAGATGGCAACCAGACAGGAAGGGAGCCTGGGAACTCAGTCCCCCTGACCTCTCTCCCCTCTTGCTCTCCATCTCTTGCTCATGACTCCCACGTGTCCAAACAAACCAGAAGCCAAGGTTGAGGGAGCTGGATGATGCCCTTTATAAGAGGTTGGTGTCAGGCCACCCGAGCAGGCTAGGTAAGGATGGAAAGAAGAGGGAAGGCGAATAACTAGTACATGCCAATAGCTGAGAAAAATAAGGAAACAGAAAAGTAAAAGAACCTACCTGATGCCCCTCTGGCCTCTGGACCAGTATTCCAGTTAACTGAAGATCAGGTGGAATTTGCTTCTCTTCCCTTTTCCTCCTGTCTCTTAGCCTCATTGAGCCAGCTCTGTGTGTCTGTTGGAGGGAAACAAGATAAACCAAAGGAGATCAAATAAGACCTTTACATATCTTCTTATTAGCTATAGAGTAAGATTGGGTTTTCAATATGACTAAAAATCATATTATGATTTTTCATATTACCTGCAGATTTTTGCAAGCCATCCTTGTCCCTTATTTGCCCAGATATGTAGCTTGACCCTGTTTTCTGTGGAAATCCTGTCCTTTCTGAATGGGAAAGGACCTAGACTTTCCCTTGGGGGAGTAAACGGAGTGTTCTCTTCTTGGCTTTCCAGCAAGGGCCACGTCATGTTCAGCTCCTCCTTTTAGGCTCTTCTCAATGACTTGTCTGTGCCTTAGAGAAGAAAAAGTGTTCGTGTGATGATCCTTGACCGGAGAAACCAGAACCTGTAAAGATTTCTTGGTTTTCCAGCTTATCCCCTCTGTGGAAATCGCCTTTTGTTCTTTGGAATATTTAATTCGAGGTGAAAAAAGGGATCACGCATTGAGTTTGTTGTGAGTTGCAATCTACCTCCCTAACCCAGAGCCCCTGCAGATGGTCTCCGCGTCTACCTTTTGAGAACAACTGGAAGGATTCTCTTTTCATCCCCTTCCATCAACACCCTCAGCACACACACAGCACACTCATCTCGTAAACCCACATACCCACATCCTTTTCCTCCCTACAATCTCTGGAGCCTTTTTATTTCGGTAAATGTGATCCTTTGAAATGTCTTCAGAATATTTGCGGAATTTTGAGAGGGTTCCCAGAATCTAATAGTAACCAAGCTACGTGTGTGTGTGCATGTGCACATATGTCTGTGTATACAAATAGGGAAACACTACATTTTCTCAAAACTGGAAACGGAGCAATTAGGGAAATAGTTTAAAGGAAGGATTATGCAAGAAAATAAAAAGGGACATTGCCTTTACTCTACCACAACTGCATACCACACCCCAAAATGATCTCCTCATACCCAGAAGGGGACTGAAGAAATACAGCTGTGTAATAGAGAAATGTTAAGTAGTCTGCAGCCTGGAAGAGAAGAAAGTAACTTTTCTGACATACATAGTTTTGGAGCTCTTGAAAGCACACTGCTCTATGCCATGCTTAGTAATTACTCATTCATTATTCATTTAATGTTTATAGAAAAAAAAATCCGAGGGTCAGAAATTCTTGCTGGCCCTTTTGTTTTGATGAGATACATAGTTAAATATAAATTTATAACTGATTATATGTTAAATGCAAGCAGAACATAGGTACATTCTCTTTGTGAAGATGACAGCAAGAGAGGGTAATTTTGTTTAATACGGTCTCAGAGAAGGAAGAGTAGGATGCATTCCTTTAGCAGGAATAATTGGACAGGGTACAGGCAGGCAGCAAAAGGGCTTCTTGATGCAGTGTTTTCTTTCTCCATCTGCTTCATTCCCCATCCACTGTAGGTGGGACTTGTCCATTTTGCTAGAGTGGCTCCAAATGGGGCTTTGAATGTTTTATGAGCTACAAAGAGCCAGCGACTGTGTGAAGGCAGGCATGAGGGGCCAGGGAAGCACCATGGCCAGGCCAGCCTCTCCAGCCCTCCCCTTCCCCAAGGAAAGACAGGGGACACCTAGTTTAATGTCACTGTGCATGTAAAAAAAACAAAACAAAACAAAAACAAGACTACCCTGTACAATTAAGACTGAAAAATACAATGCTGTTATTTTTTTAATGGAAGTCCAGCTGGAATTGATAGAAGAATGGGAGAATAGTGTCCAAATCAAAAGTGGCAAGTATTATCCTCTGTTATGCCCTTGACAGCCCACATTTTGGGGATTTGCTACACAGAGTGGTCTGGGAATCAGCAGCATCCACATCACCCGGGTGATCTCAGGCCTTACCACAGACCCAGTGTATCAGAATCTACATTTTAACAAGACCCCTGGGTGATCAGTTTGTTCATGAAAGTTCGAAAAGCACCTATCTATGGCAGGAGTCGGCAGATTTTTTTTCTGTAAATGGCCAGATAGTAAATATCTTAGGTTTTGTGGGCTTTAGGGCCTCCGTGGCAACATGCCACAGTAGCATGAACCCAGCCATAGATAACAGGCGAACGAATGAGCATGGCTGTGTTTCAGGAAAACTTTATTTACAAAAACAGACAGCAGGTTGGTTTTGGCTGCCGTTTACGGACTTCCAATCTGGAGCTTCACATGTAGCGTGTTCTGGGAATCATACTATTTTCCTATGTTCTTTTTTTTTTTTAAGTTTTTTTTTTTCTTATTTTTTTACATGGGCAGGCGCCAGGAAACGAACCCGGGTCCTCTAGCATGGCAGGCGAGAACTCTGCCTGCTGAGCTATCATGGCCTGCCCATGTTCTTCATTTTAATTACCTACAGACATACAAACTAATTCATAATTAAGTTTGTACTGGGGAGGGAAGTTCCTCAAATTTACCCAAAAGACTCCTAAAGCTTTAGTTTGAAGAATTCCATTGGATCCAATTTTTGTTTTGCTATTTCTTTTCATTTTTTTCATGTATTCTCATTGAAAAAGTCATAAAACCATGTTAACCAAGAAGTTGAAATCAACAAAGTAAGTTTAAAATCTTGAACATTGCCTTGGGAAACCCATGTCAGAAAAGAATAGCGACTTCCTGGAGGAGAGCCAGAAGGGCATGTCATTGCAACCCCGCTTCCTGGAACTGGGGCGTTCCATTCTCTATTGAGAACAGAGATGCTTAGCCTGGGAAAAAGAAGATTGCAGAGCTGTCCTTAGTACCTAAAGAAATAGCATGATTTGTTTGTTTGTTTCTTATTGGGACAGAAGACGGAGCAATAAGATTAAGTTAAAAGTAGGTAAATTTGAGTCAATGTGGGAAAGATCTTCTTGGCCGTTGGAACTGTCCATCTGTATAAAGGACTTCCTCAAAAAGGAGCAAGTGCGCCACCACTAGACATTTCCAGCCAGAGGTTATTTAGAGGAATTTCTGTCTGCAAGGGATTTCTCTTAAGTGAGATTTGAGCTGGGAATCTTGGGCCTATAAACTTTTTTCCATTTACTGAATATATGCTCTGTGTTAGGGCCTGTACTAAGCACTTTGCATACAATTTCTTATTTAGTCCTCCCCAAAATAGTACTGAAGATACTCTATTACCTCTTCTGTAGACAGACTCAGGCTCAGAGAGGTAAAATAACATAGCCAAGGTCACACAGCTTGTCAAAGGAAACAAGTGGATTTGACCTCAAGTCTGATGAACCCCTAAGCTCACTCTGCCTTTGTTGACATTCTTTGATTTTTCCCTCCCATCACGTGGCAGGTGCTACATGAACCCCTGATCGATGAGGACCCAGTGTTCATTGCCACGTGCACGGAGCGGGAACTGCGAAAGAGGAAAAAGCGGAAATTCAGCCTCTGGGTCAGGCAGTGTTCATCCACCGGCTTCATCATTCAGGTGAGCCCTGGGCTGGCCAGGAAAGCGCCAAGGAAGAGTCAAGGAGAGCTCAGGCTCACTTGTCAGCACATGAACTTGTCCCTTACCTTTTTCACTGCGTCTCAGACTCCACCCCCAGTGCTCCAGCTGAGGCTGGGCGGTATTGCTCCCCCAGCCCCACAGAGGCCCCCAGTGGCCAGTCCTAAGAGCCCGCATCTGATGTTCCTTCCCACTGCTTAAATAATATCGATGAACCCCGATCAAGGCTCAGATCTAACAATGTAGACTCTTGGGCTCATCACCATCGGCCAAAGACTTCACCGAGAAAGTGGATCCTAAGGGGCGTGGTCTTTCATTTCTCTTAAGAACACTGCTCTGTGGCTATCCCCAGACGCCCCGCCTCCTTGCCACGTGTCTTCCCTGCCTTCCAATCACAGGGGCGCCTTCTTCACATGGCCTGCCTACAGCCAACTGATTAAGTAGGGGCCTTTGTCAGAAGCGCGTACCCACGTCTTTGGCCCTTTGCAGCGGTGGGACCACCTGCTCTCTCCAAGCAAACGCTGGTGCAGATTTGAGAAGAGAGGTTAGAGCCCTGCTTCAGAGCACTGCTTCCCAGGAAAAGAGGCAGGTAGTGAGCAGCCAGGAGAAGCTAGGATATAGAGAGTACACACAGAAAAAAAAAAAGAAGGGTGGGCTTGGTGAGAACCAGAATTTGGAACCTGGGTGATGTGTCCTGGTTTGGCTGATGCCTCCTGCCATGCTGCTCAGTGACACTTCTCCCATTAGTTGGCCCTGTGATTGGACCCCTCTTTGGCTTCACCCCCAGAGCCCCAGGGTTTTTGCACTTCTTTCTTTCCTTGAGCTACTAGTCCCCAGAGCTAGAGAGGATTCATAAGATGGTTTAGCTGAACATCTCCTTACCACATTGGCTCCAGAGCCTTGTCAAGGAAAATGCACTTCCCAAAACACCATCCAGCCTTTCTCCTGTGGGCCTGGGGTACTTTCTGGTTGGGGTGGGCCAGGATCTCCAGCTTGACCCTGAGTCCAAGTCTGCCAGTCTGCTCGTGCACAGGCTTCGGAAAGTTGCCGGAGGCCCTGAGCTAGAGTGACCTGTCCCCAAACATGATTCATTTGAAGGTGCTGCCTGAGCCCTCTGTCCCTGCCCACCCTCCAGTGACTGTCCACCACCCCTAGAGTGTCCTCTTCCATTACACTCCCATAGGGTGGAGAGTGCATCAGATTCCTTCTACATGACCCCTCGTAAGGGCCCATTCATTCATTCTTTGAGTAAATTCTTTGAGTAAATATGTATTAAGTACCTATTATCTACCAAGCATTGTACTAGGCTCTGGGAATAGGAACAACGTGGTCCTGCCATCTGGGAGGTGTGCCTGTGCAGCTTTCAAAATGTGCACATGTCCATCTGCATCCAGCACCCTATACTTTTTACTGCAAACCAAATGAGTAGGTAGCAAACATGTCTGTTACTTCCCAAGGCCACACATCTCTGAGAATCTTGGTGCATGTTCTTTCCTACTTCTCTGAGCCCCATCTATAAATTAAGAAGTTTGGATTGGTACTTCTAAGTTTCCTTTTATTTATACAGTTGTACGATTCTAAGAGGTTTTGTGGTAGGAGGAGATTTTTGGTGTTTTTTGGTTGTTGTTGTTATTGTTTTGCATGGGCAGGCACCGGGACTTGAACCTGGGTCTCCGGCATGGCAGGCGAGAACTCTGCCACTGAGCCACCGTGGCCTGCCCTGTTGTTGTTTTTTAATGTTCTTTTTGTTATTGTTGCTTCCCAAAATGTTAAAAAGATTTTTTTTAACTCACCCGCAAAATTCAAAACCCTGAGAGAACCACTGGTCTGATGGGATGAAAAAAGGGGAATATTAAGCAGAACATTCTGGAGTTGAGGAATAGAGACAGCCGCTTAACCACCTAGTTTAATGGATGTAGTCAATAAGCAGTAGAAAGACATTTCTTGAGCCTCTACTGTGTGCCAAACGCTGGGGTTTAAAGTATAAATGAGATTGTCCCAACTCTCAAGAAATTCTCATTTCAGTGAAGGGTGTGAACGTGTAAATTAATAATTATAATAGGAAGCATGGATATGTACAGATTGCCATGGAAACATGGAGGACCGAATGACTTGCTGGTTCAAAAATTTGAATTTCTAGAGAAGACAGATATTGGAGCAGGGTTTTGAGATACCAGTATGAATTTTGCCAAAAAAAAAAAAAAAAGACATCCCAAACAGTAAGTAAACTTTAAGTGGTTTAGTGTTTGGACTTTATGAGAAATGTAGGAGGTGAGGTTTGAAAAGAAAACAGGGCAGAAGGACCAGCAAGGAGCATGAGGGGGTTTTATTTTTAGAAGCAGAATTGAAGCAGGCAGCTTCCAATCAAAAGCAATCCAGGTTTCCACCATCACCAAGGACAGCCTTTAAAACATCTGTGCACTGAGTGTCCAGGAAACAGAGCAGTGGCACTTCAGTGACAGGCTGTCCTGGGAATGGAGTAAAGCATGAACTTTCTCCTCCCCAATTCATCCATTGAAGATGCTGATGGCAGGCAGCAAAAACTGGAGAAAGGAAAGTCTCTGCCAATGAGGAACCAGGAAGCACTGAAAATGAGCTAAGTGGTCTCATTTTCTTCTTAGTGGTCCTATCTCTTTTCATGGTTCTCCAAGCCCTAATCCTGGTTTGATAGCTTTTTAAAGTCACCAGCCTGGATAAGTACTGCCGTGGGGCAGAAGGGAAGGCATGGGACAGTCCCTTATACTGTGTGAGCTTTCACATCTTTATCTCCGTGATTTTCACCAGTCCTACAGGATTCAGAGAGTAGATGATGTTGAGCCCCAGTTTACAGATGGGAAAGCAGAAACTTGTGAAGGTTAAGTGTGGGACGGAGCAGAACCAGCACTTAAATGCTGTGTCTTTCCTGTGACCACTGTCCTCTGTGGGGCACTAGGAGTCCCAGCTCTTGCCACTTTGATTTATTGTGTGAACTTCGCCAGTTCTCTTAATTGCTCTGTATCTTAGTTTCCTTGTCTATAAAATGAAGAGATGGGGGTGGTGCAACGGTGGCTAAGCGGCAAGAATTCTCACCTGCCAAGCTGGAGACCCGGGTCCGATTCCTGAAGCCTGCCATGCCACAAAAAAAAAAAAAAAAAAAAAAAAAAAAAAAGGTGCTCAATAAAATGAAGAGATAGGATTAGGTAGTCAGTGAGGTCCCTTTTCAGGTCAGATTCCATGATTCTTTTCCATGTAAATGTCAAGTGTGGGGTTGTATACACAAGAAAATGTTCTAAATTATTTGTCAAATGCACTGAGCTCTTCTAAATGCTTTTCACTAGAGAAGCATGGTTTCTGAATCTCCAAGGCCCTTTATCATTTGACTTTACTCCTCCTCTCACTGACAGCAGCCCATCCGTCCTCCTTCCAGGTCTGAGATTGACCATATGTCTTGCATTGGCCAGTGGTATGTCATTCAGATGTGATGCATGAAGAGATTTGAAAGGGCATGAGCATGTTTCTCCTTTGCTTACTTCTCCATCCCATGGCCATGAAAAAATGCCCAGGCTGGATCACCTGAGATCTGAAAACCCATGAGCTTAATAAAAGTTTATCATTGTGGACCACTGAGCTTCTGGGATTGATTGTTACGTGCTATAGCTGATGCTAAGGACCTCCCAGTTAGGATCTGTAGAGCTGACCACATAACTTTCTTCCAGTTACTCTCTGTTGAGGAGGATGATGATACCTTGGAGGGACAGTGCATGCAAGGTGGCGTGTTACAGGAGAGAGACCGAGATCTTGCCTCATCTTTGTCATTTAATTCTGCCAAGACTCTAAGCTTTCGATCAGCTTTCCTGCATCCTTGTGAAGGGGGCAGGACACCTTCAGTGGGAAATAGCTCCACTTTAAAGATTCTTGATCAAGGGGGCAAGTTGGAAAAAGACCTTTCAAACAGGTTAGTCATTTTTCCAGTGGTAGCATGGAAGGGCAATGGAAAAGCTGAATAGGAAGCTCATTCCGGCCAACTCTTATCTCATCTGTACCTCAGATGGGATGAGTTCGCCCTCATAAGCATATCCAAATGAGGATGGAAAGCTAAGAATTTGACAATATTAATAATAATGGTGATGGTGTTTAGAAGAACTCCAGTATTTTATAGATTTGATGCTCTTGAATTCATTTGAAGGGGAATCTCAGAATCAAATATAAGTGATTAAATATCTTATGTGATTTTAACCTCCAAAGAGAATATCGGAAAGTGTATGGTAGTATAGAAGTAAGAGAGAGAGAGATTGAATTAACTTTATAATTCTAAATAGTCAGGGGTTAGTATCCTTTGTTTCTAAAAGTATAAAAGATAAGTAATAAGTTTCAGGGTAAAAAATGTAATCAAAAGTGAGAAGCATGCATAGCTTTGGGAGTTCCAGGATGTAAGGCAGATCCTCCTGAAAATGCCGCCCCTCTCCTGAAAATGTTACATCCTCTTTCCTCAAATCTCTTCCAAAACTTCTTCCAACGATCCCTTAAAAGAGGCTGTTCTAGTTTGCAAGCTGCCGGAATACGATATACCAGAAATGAAATGGCTTTTAAAAAGAGGAATTTATTAAGCTGCAAGTTTACATGTTCTAAGGCTGTGAAAATTTCCACATTAAAGCAAGGCTATAGAAATGTTCAATCTAAGGTATCAGGGAAAGATGCCTTCATTCAAGAAGGCAAATGATGATCAGGGTTTCTCTCTGAACAGGAAAAGCACATGATGAACATGGTGACGTCTGCTAGCTTTCTCTCCAAGCTTTTTGTTTCAGGAAACTCTGCCAGGGTGTTTTCCTTCTTCATCTCCAAAGGTCTCTGGCTGTGTGGGCTCTCATGGCTCTCTCAGCTCTGAAGCTTTTTCCAAAATGTATCCTCTTAAAGGGCTCTAGTAAGCAACCCCACCTTGAATGGATAGAAATACATCTCCATGGAAACCATCTAACCAAAAGTTACCACCCACAGTTGGGTGGATCATATGTCCATGGAAACAATTAAAAAGCTCCCACCCAGGAATACTGAATGAGGATTAAAGGCCATGGATTTTCTGGGGTCCACAAATTCACACTGGCACAGAGGCGTGGCTCAGACTGGGGGACCTTGTTTCCCCCATGACTTGTGGGCCTGTCATGTAGTGCTTACCTTGAAAGTTCTTGGATCCCAAACGTCATGGTGTTTTACCATGCACCACACACTTGAGAGGACATCAGTCTAGGGGGAAGAGGCTTACAGCCTGCAGATCAGTCACACGGGGCTGGTCACATTGCTCTCTGGAGGAGATTACTGAACACAAGATTGCAGCCCAGTCATGCTGCCAAGGCTTTGATAATCGCGTAGACTTTAAGGAATGATAATGAATGAAATATGCACTGCATACCATAGGGATGGAAGCAAAGACATTGTCCTATCCTTAGGGAGCGTGTCGTTTAGCTGGCGGACAACATACCAACACATAAAAATAGTGAATTACACACTATTCACTATTCACAAGAGGCTTCCTGTTACACTGTGAATGCTGTGGGAGGGCAGAAGAGGGAGAAGCCTTTCTGGAGCTCCAGGAGCTCTGGTCTTAATTGAATGTTCTACTCTGTTATCTCCCCCTAAAACTGTCTCACTTCCATCAATCAGGTGTGCCAGTCGCTTTAAGTCTGGTGTCTGTGGGCCTCCCAATTATGGGTAGCTGCGTGGCTGGAACAAATGTCATGTGCCTCTGGCCCTCGGCGCCCCTGCCCGTCCGTCTGTCCACGTTCGGTGCAGGAGCAGCATTTCCATTCACTCGTAGAGTTCTCAAGCCAGTTTGTCATTGGGCAACTTTGTGGGGTGTGGGGGTTGCAGGTGGGTGTCCTTTCCTCTTCCCTTCCTGCCTGACCTGGAGTTTCTGGCTTGACTTCTTAAATAGCAGCAGGCCTTGGAGATTTCTTTCTGTAGGCCAGCCTGGTTTATACAGCTCCTGTGGGGTTGGTTTCTTGTGTTTCACTGCTGTTGATCACCTAGGATTCTGAATTTTTTTTTTGGATTCTGAATTTTTAAAGCATAGAATCCTTAACTAGAGCCATAGGAGCTCCCAGTTGTTTTGTTTTTGTTGTTTGTTGTTGTTGTTTTTCAGGACCGAAATTAAAGACGGGTCCCTATTTTCAAGGATTATACAAAATATAGGGGGAAATGTGCCCTATACAAATGAAAATCTATGAAATGAGCAAAACATGTGTTATTTAAACCACACACATATTGCTAGTGTTGTGCTTGGCACCAAAGACCCAAAGATAAATGGAGCTGTCACTGCCTTTCTGGTAGGAAAGAGATGCATTAAAAATATTCCTAAATCCAGTGTGACAAGTGCAATGCTAGAGACGTGGATGGGATAGTATGGGGAGCCTGGTGGAGGATACCTGTGGGGGACTAAAAGGCTCCCCAGAGGAGCTCAGAGCAGCTGTGTGTCATGTGCCAAAGAATAATGTGAACCAAGACTGTAGTGGGATTGAAGGAATGAGAGAGGAACCAATATCACTGAGCTTTTACCATAACCAGGCACTAAGGCATAGCCTATTTAACATTATACAACCCTTTAAGAAGTGTGTCCTCATTGTCCTGATGGGAAAACGGAAGCTCTGAGAGCAGGATTTACCCAGAACCTTGCAGTTAACATGCTGTGGTACAGAAATGGGAGGCAAAGGGCTGCCTGGCTCCTACCCTACAGCTCTCTACTCGACCCACTTACTGCTCCACCAGAGTCTCCCTCAGGAAGAGAAGGAAGAAGGCTGCAATGACCCAACACTCACCCCACCCCGGGTGCTGGGCTAGATGCATTTGGATGCCTTGTCTTATTTAAAACACAGAGGACTAAATATAAAGTATTTCTGTGGCTTGACTTTCTGAAGATGTCTATTTTAGTTCATTTTAGGAGAATCAGGGTTATCCGTGTCGTGTTTATATCTGCAAAGGACAATCTTCAAGGCTAACTGAGGCCCCTTTCATTCTCTTTTGTCCGTGCACCTGGCATACAATTTGGCAGTGTCTCCCGGGACTTTCAGGTGATTTGGTTCCAGGTGTTAAGAGCAGCAGTGGAGAGGAGAACGAGCAGAGAGGGGATCATTTATGAAATGGGACTCTGAAAATCCTGAGACGTACTTGCTGCTTGGACGTACTTGCTCCTTGTATTATATGAGGTCACTGGCTAATGCTCTCTTCTTTGGTATCCCCACCGCCACTTCCAGACTATTTACTTCTGGTGTGCTCAAGAGAATATTCTTGTTTTGTGCCGCAGACCTGTCCCGACTGCCCAGCATACTCTCCAGCTCACGCCCTATTTGCAGAAGGAGCCAGCCAGGGTTCCTCTCCTGTCCCCTCACCCGCAGACTCCTCTGTAATTCGAGTAGGAGCAAAAGGAACAATTCATAAAGAAGATGAAACTTCCAGTTTCAAGCGAAATGCTTGGTCCCAGACTTAAGGTTGTGCATCTTGGAAGACATGTGCCCTTTTTGTGGGATCTAAAGGAGATTGTCTATGTAGAGAGAGCTGTTCATTCTCTCTCTACAATGTCGAAAAGATTGAGAATTCAGTGAGAAAAACATTGACCAACAGTTTAGTTACTGTTTTTTTTTGTTTTGTTTTGTTTTGTATCGATTCACGGTGATTGAGCAGAAGTCTAAGATTCTTTGGGGAGAAAAGAACAGGGTTTCACTAATTAAAATGAAAACATTGAATGGTGCAAGGATGGCTCAGTGGCAGAATTCTTGCTTGCCATGCCAGAGACCCGGGTTCGGTTCCTGGAGCCTGCCCCCCCCCGCCGCCCCCAGTTAAAACACTGATTTTTTTTTTTTTTTTTTCTGTTTGAACATGTTGAACTGGGCAGCCTACACCTGCAGCGTGAGATCCAGGCTTCCCGATGAGGGCTGCTGGCAGGCGGGACAGCACTGAGACAGGGACAGCCGGATGGGCAGAGGCCTGGCAGGGACCCTGGGTGGAAGCTTTGAAAGAGGTGGGATGCTTTGCTGATGACAAGAGGAATACCGTCTCTAGTGTTGAATGACTGGCATGTAAAGAAGGGACAGAACAGTTACAAATTACAAACCCTAGTTTCCTGCTCAGTAGAGGAGGGGCCTTTGTTTCCGTGTTAGAAGGGACCTACTGTGGAGGTGGCTGGGGTATAGAAGGTAGAATTGAAGATGGAAACTGCCAGGAAAAAGGAGCTCTGCTTCGTACCCTCTCCCCAGCACATCACTATATGTGTCTGGCAGGGCACATTTGAATGAACATCGGTGAGGGATGCTGGAAAACGTGGTCTTTGAACCCCAGTGTTGCTGGACTGATCTGAAGACTCCTCTCCTCCTCTGAATTTAAACTGTGGCTATATGACATCTCCTTCTGGGGGTCCAAAAAGAGTAATGAACTTTTATGGAGTGCTTGCTGTTTGCCAGGCTTCTTGTTTAAGCACTTTACATGCCTTATTTCATTTTCTCTTCGTAACAGCCTTATGAGGGAGGTAGTGTTACTTCCTCTATTTCACAACAAGGAAACTGAGGCCTAGAGTCACAGCTAGAAATGGCTGACTGGGGATTCACCCAGCTGTTATGACCCCTGAACCCACTCTTTTTTAATCATGAGGCTATGTTGTCTCCCCAAGGAAAGAACTTTTTCCAGTTTAGACAGAAACCAAGAATCTATTTCCCAATCCTAGGGCCATGCTCCTTTCTTATCCTAACTGATGAGATAGTGTTTCTAACATCAGTTATCACCAACCTCATGTTTTGAGACATAATTTTTATGTTGAAAGGACTTAAGGAAGTGGTGTAAAGCCTTTTTTTCTTATGTGATGTCTAATCATTTTTGTACACTAAATGAATGAAATCTTTTGTTCCAAGCTGTAACTAACTGGATTGGCTTCAAAAGTGAGGATTGGAGTAGAATTTCGCTTTTGGAGTAAATTTTTATTTTAGAATAAAAAAGACAGGCCAGGCCAGGATATTTTTCTGTTTTTAATCATGCAGTGGGGAAAATGCTGGCTTGCAAGCAGTGCAGGTGGACTGTCTGGGTTACAGGACATCTGTTATAGACCCATCTGCATGTCCTAGCTGAAAACTAATCTCTTCCTCAGTCTTTTAAATGGGATTAATTTGCCCAGCCCTCTTTACCATGTAGGGCGTCTAAAGATGACAATAAGTTATTCATTAAGTGCCCATAAAAGTGAACCGATCACTGATGAAATCACATTAAACCCTGGCCCTCTTCCCAAGGAACTGAGAACCAAGACTTCACTGACTTGAGCGGCTACAAAGAGCTCCCAGAATAGTCAAACTCATTCCTTCCCCTACCCGTCATTTTGAAAGATGGCCTCATCGGGATTTGAGCCTTGGAATGAGATGAAAGCAAGGCTCTTGCAGCGTCAGTAGTACTGATGGAGTAGCTAGAGAAGACAGGGGCCGAGAAGCATCCCAGGACATGTGTTCTTCCTGGGCAGCTGGCTAATGGTAAGTGGCAATGTGAGAAAAAAATGGTGGAGAGAGAAGAAAATCATCCATCAGTGGTGGCTTGGACTTTGCCACAAGAGAACAACTCATGAACTAAAGATGGTGTAAAGCAGCAACATCCAATAGAACTTCCATGCAATGGAATGCAACGATGGACATGTTCTGTATCTGTCCCCGTAGCCCCAAGCCAGTAGAGTAGCTACTAGCCGCTTTGAGTACTTGAAACGTGGTTAGTGTGATTGAGGAACTGAATTTTTAATTTTACATAAGTTTTGTTAATTTAATTTTAAAGAGCCACATGTGGCTAGAGGCTACCCCATTGGGACAGCGCAAGGTATAGAACTTTGCTATGTAAAAAACCTTCTCCGTACATGACTTTCAGTTAACTGCAATGGCCTTTTGAGGTATATACAGTATTATTATCTTTACAAATGAGAAAACCAAGGCTCCAAGCAATTAAATAACTTTCCCCATATCACACGAGCTAGCAAATGACAGAAGCAATACTTAATTAAGCCCAAGCCCATCTCATCCAACACTGATGCCTTTCTCAGTATGTTTCTCCTTTGTGGGCGGCTCAATCCTTCTGCCACAAATGATGGTGGCTGACCATCGTTTAAATTCATGGCTCTCAGGAGCAGTTGTCCCACCCAGATGGCCCAGAGGACAGACTCCTATTCTGTGTTACTTAAGTGAACGCAGATCCTGTACTCCGGTGCTGTTTTCTCCCACCACCGAGATTATACTGTCCATCCTGCTGCTTACACAACAATTTACGAAAAAGGTTCAAACAAATGATTATTCCCAGTCCCCAGATATGCTCTGCACCAATGATGGAGCAATGTGATTCTCTTTCTGAAAGGGGAGACGAGTGGTCAAGATCAGCATAGTTGGAACCAGATTTTCTCTAGTTCTTTATTTTAGACAATCTGGAGGGCACCAAAATTTCAGCAACCACTCTGTAGAAGCATCTGATGCATATTAATGGCCTTTGAGCTAATCAGTTACTGCAGCTCTCCCTGGTGTTCTTTTGAGAAGTCTGAAAAAAAGAAAGGGATGAACTCTAGGTCCCTCTTGAGAAGCAGGGCTGAGAATAATAAGGATGTGTTCCATGTGTCCCCCAAAAGTATTACAAATATCATACAGATTTCCTAAGGTTCTTTCTGGTGTAATAGTCCAAAATACACATCATTAATACCAATGTCTGGGAACCAAATGTAATATATATTTTTCAGTTTTCTTCTCTCCCATGCTAAACACCGAGTTTTAAAAATTAATGAATCATTGGCGCAAGCAACATTTTTTCAAGGAAAGGTGAAAAGCGTGGCAACTGAAAGAGATGTTTCTGCCCTGAAGACACTTGGCAAACAAATGAAGATAAAAAAAGGTTGGTGTGTACAACCAACCTTTTTATCCAGTGATGGAAGTCAAAAAAAAAAACCCTATCGCCTTCTCACTTTGTATATGTAGGGAGGGATATAGCTTTTTAAAAAACAAACCAGCAAGTAACTAAACATTTAAAGTGAATGAAGGGTGGGCCATGGTGGCTCAGCAGGTAAGAGTGCTTACCTGCCATGCCCGAGGACCCGGGTTTGATTCCCGGTGCCTGCCCATGTTTAAAAAAAAAAACAATAAAGTGAATGAAGTTTTCTTCAGGTTGTCTTTTGGGAGCTCTTCTAGAAAGCACCTAAGAGCATATGAATATGCATGTGGATTTCTAGTGATGCTGCCATCCCACATAGTAGCTGTGGGATTCTTTAGGGTAGGCTTTCACGTCGCACATGGACATATGAAGTCTCTTCAGCAGTAGTAGCTCTGTCGGCTTGGTTGGAATGAGGCTCCACTGGAGGCAACTTGTTTTTTATTTTTAATCATAGAGTCAGAGATGTATTCATCTAGCTAAGGGCTTAGATGAGCTGAAGTTGTTCAGTCAAAGCAAATCAAGACCAGTAAGGTACTGGGCTGGGGTGACCAGCAGACCACACGACAACTGATGGGTCAGATTTGGCCAGATTTTGACTGTGCTGGTAACCATTTTTCCTAAATCGGTAACCATTTTTCCTAAATCATGCCTTTTGGTTTAAACTTTTGAGACTATTATTTTTTTAACAACCCTGTTTATTTAAATGTAGGTACTGTTTTATATTTGCTTTTGAAAAAAAAAAAGCTCCTTATTTTATAATGAGTGCTCAAATTTGGGCTCCTCTTTGGCATCTCATTGCTGTCATCTCCCTCCAGGCCACATTTTGACCTCAGCCTTCTTCTGGTTTTCCTAACAATAAGAGGAAAGCCTATGATTAGCTATATGTCCCCTTCTCCTGCAGCAACTGATTGTCCACCCCTTAGGAAGATGTTGGCTGGAGTCTGGAAAAATGCCCGTGTTCAGATGCTCCCTTGTGGGAAAACTAAACTAAGTCATTTCAAGATAGTCCAATATCAGGACTATCTTGTTTGTTCTACCAGAGGGTTAAAGCCCCTCAACTGTCATGTCACTGGCTGTGTTGGGAAAATGTGTTACCCTCAGGAGAGCGAGAGGCAGGCCCAGGTTCAGGGTTATCACCTGCAAGAACACATTTAACACAATACATATTAACAGCCATAAACTTCAACCTGGGATGTCTTGGGGAACAAATACCAAAGTTCCAAATATGCCTGTTTGGGTCATTCTGATTGGGAAGGTCTCTTTTTAAAATAAAAAACACTTTTTTTTATTGTGGAAAATATATACAAAACAGCAATAAATTTCAACGTACATTGTAACAAGTAGTTATAGAACAGATTTCAGAGCTTGGTATGCATTACTGTTCCACAATAGGGAAGTTTTTTTATATTTATATTTAGTGTATCTTTTTCTGATTAAATTATATGTTTAGGGTGGTGTAATGATGGCTCAGTGGCAGAATTCTCGCCTGCTATGCCAGAGACCTGGGTTTGATTCCCGGAGCCTGCCCATGCCAAAAAACAAAAAATTATATGTGTAACCTAAAAACATGAAAATTCCAAAATACCAATAATTCCAACATACCAAAATAGCCACTCGGGGATATAATTCACATTTCTATATAAACACACACATTAGAACCATTTTATAACCTGGCTACTTCAAGGCTATTGTGAATATTTACTATGTCATTAAATAACTTTTCTACATCATGATTTTTAAAAATTGTGCCATGTTCTGTCAAACTTACATAAATAATTTTAACCAGTCTCCTATTCATCTGGGATAATTAGAATTTTTGCTATTCTAAAAAACTCTGCGGTGAACGTGCTTACATATAAATCCTTTGACATACTTATGATTGTTAACTTGGGTTGAAATTCTCGAGATAGAACTAACGGGAAAATAGGATGAGTACTTTTAAAAGTAGCAGGACCTCAGTGCTACAATTGCAAGGAAATAACTTGACTGTGCTTGGAAGAGGCTCCCAAGAGCCAGGTGAGAGCAAAGCCAGCTGCACTTTGATTTCGGTCTGTGATCCCCCCAGGAATGTGAAAACCCACCCATGCCTCACCTGGACTTCCAGCCTACAGAACCGTGAGCTAATAGATGAATGGGTGACATGTAAGCCCTGAGTTTGTGCTAATTTTGCTTTGCAGCAAGAAAAAGAACCAATACACAGTGTTTCTAAATTTGAGTCTAGGTACCTGTACAGAAACTTCTAACAGAAACAATGCCACATGTCCTGTGAGGAGAGGACAGGGGTGTGAGTTCATGAAGAAATACTTTGTTACTAATGGATTTTAAATATGATTAATCAGACATGCAGAGCATTTCTGTTCCAATTCTGCCTCAAGTTATGTGGCCTTGAAGACAATCAAATCCAGAACATATTTTTCAGCCAGGTTTTTGGACCAGCTCAGTATTTTCTCCTTCTTGACACTTTTTACCCCTATGTCTGTCTCTCCTGGTATCTGTCCCTACTTCCCCGGCCACCCATTTTCTGTTTCTCTGTGACACCTCCTCTGTTGTCTACTGCTGGACGCTGGTGATCCCAGGGTCTGACGCCACCTCGCTCCTTCCGTCATGCCGTCCCCCAAAGACTTCCCTACATCTCCGTGCTGATGACTCTTAAATCTGTCTCTTCCACTCTCACCTTTTGCAGATTTATGTCTTCCTCTGTCTGCGGCTTCCTCTTGGCTGTCTCTCGGGCCCCTTAAGCTCACCTCGGTCACAGGCTGCCTTCCCACACCCCCCTTCCTCCTGTGTCTCCCTCAGGAAGGGCGCTGTCTCACAGTCAGCCGCCTCGGCCAGGTCGGAAACCCCGGGATCGTCCCTCGCCCTTGCACGCTCTGGTGATATCACAGTATTTCTTTCCTCCTCTCTACCTTTTCCCTCGTCCTGCCCCCCTGGTCAGCGCTCCCTAACGATTGAGGCCGCCCACCCACTGGACCCCTCCTGTGGACTTGGCCCCTGAAGTTCGTCCTGTGCGCTGGCATCCTGTACACAGGCAGCTGGACAGACTCCCCTGAGGAGATACTCTGCCCCAGGTCCAGACTCTGCAGCCCTGTGTCTTATAGCATGACAGTTGAGGCTCTTTATGCCCAGCCCCCTCCCTCTCTGGTCTTTTCCCCACTTCCCCTTCTCTTGAGGGACCGCTGCTTGTTCCCTGCAAGTTCCTTGACAAAGTGTACGGTTGCTCAATTCCCTTACCTCCTTTCTTCTCTCCCCAAGCTTACCTATTCTTGGAGACTCTGGTGAGTTATCCCCTTCTCTAGGAAGTCCCCGCTCCTCACCCCACAATTCTCAAGATTCAGCAGTGTTGTCACCTGAACATTTGCCGTGCCATCTTGAAATGATTTCTTTATGATAATTATATTTTTCAGTATGTTGCCAAGTTCTTGGTAAGGCAGGAAGGCCCTCGATGCGTCTCTGCCTAATTGAGTCTTTGAATTTTTGGCATGGGTATCTCAGTGATACGTTCATGTTCTCCAGCTTCTCTGCAAATGAGGGCGATCGATTGTTTAAAAATCTCTAAGAATCATTCCCTCTGTTAACTGCCTAAGATTCTGACTGGCTGAGACCCATGGGTCTCTGATCTGAAGGACAACCGAGGCACAACTCGTGTTCCCCTTTGGAACCAATGAAAAGCTCAGAGATCCAGAAGTAGAAGGAGCCTTGTGGTTCTTCCCTCCCAGCCCATGTATTTTATGGAAGAAGAAACAAGGAGGCCAGAATAATTAGGTAACCAGACTGCACAAAGTGCCTACGGGAGCTGAGGCTGACTTCCCGTCTCCTGGAACCCCCAGGTGATATCCCGGCCTTGGGAGCCCATCCTGGAGGAGATGACCCAACCCAGGTGCTGAGGCTCCCAGCATCTGGAGTCAGACTTTCCAGCCTGGTTGCAGCTGGAGCAGGAGGGCAGCTGGGGCAGCACGAGGCTTCCCTGGAAAACTTGACAGGCACCGGGACTGTTAATGTATGTCCACTCTATGTCCAGTACCTGAAACTCAGGACAGACGGGGGAGTCGTGTGCTTTGATTGATTTTGTAGATCTAGCTCTGTAAACATTATTGGCATAAAAGGTGTGGTTATTTGGGGCTTTTTTTCCTTTTTTCTTTTGTATGCACTCATGTGTGTCCTTAACCCTCATGAATCCTGAAGAACAAAATATTTTGTTGTTCATAGAATATCATGGTCACAGTTAAACGGTGATTTGCTGATAAAAATATCATGTGCCAGTTCCTGGTCACTAGTTCCTGTTTTCAGAGCCTGTCATTAAACCACACCCCAAGCAGGCAGAAGAGATCACATCCGGTCATTCGCATGCTACTCCCACAACCAGTTATCGGGTGCCTGTGGTAGGTGGGCCACTGTCTGAGCTTGCAAAGGTTTTGTGGAATATTTTCCAGCTGAATTTATCTTATTTTTTCAACTTTCATGGGAATGCCAAATGCAATAGGTACTGCCAACTTCACAGCCTTTTCGTTCTCCTCTTTCCATATTCCCATCCCTGCCTCACTTACATTAGAGCCAGAGCTGACATCACTAGGCACGGGAGCTAATGCCCAGAGCCCAGAGTACTTTTAGGGGCTCATGAAAATATTGTAATTTCTCATAAAATCAGAGAAAAAATAACTTTTAAACCAAAGAAAATGTTTTAATATATAACATTAATACAATCAGCTTTTCATCAATGCATCATAAAATACAACTTTTTTTTTTTAATGGAGGAAAGGGGCCATGAAAGTCCTAACGTGATCCTGACACTCCCTTGATTTCGGAGATACTGCTTTTGGCATGAATTGCCATACTCATGCAGGGTTACATGGCTTAGGATGTAGCAAAGGTGCTTTTTGAAATGATCCCAATGGATGTCTTCTAACTGTAGCTACAAAGAAGGATTGCAAATAACTAGAAATTTGGAAGTACTGCTGTAGCCTTCTTCTATCCTAGCAGGGCTAATTTGAGTCAGAAATTTCCTCTCCTGGATTCAATTACGTGATTCAATACTTTGATACATTTATTGCAATAAGCAAGAGAAGGAGTCAGCCAATTCCTCAGGAAATTCCTGTTGACTTCATCTAGGTAAAAGAGATATGTGAAGCAGTCGCTGTTCCTTTGATCAGACTGCTGCAGGTCCGTCCAGTGGCTTGCCCCAACAGGAACTGTCTCAGGTTCGTGCAGTGCAGTGCTGTGTGCCCTCGTGGAAGTCTACCTTTCCAAGGAGAGCACAACGGAACAAAGAAGATATTGGTCTATACAATGGAATCTAATCTGGAAATCTGAGAGGTGAAATCTTAAAGATATACCATGGTTTAAAACCCAGTTACCCAGGGCGGGCCACGGTGGCACAGCAGGCAGAGTTCTCGCCTGCCATGCCAGAGACCCGGGTTCAACTGCTGGTGCCTGCCCATGCAAAAACAAAACAAAAGAAAAACACCAGTTATCCAGTAGCCTGGATACTCTAGCTTCCAAAAGACTGACTTTATTCCCAAAACTGGCTTACAGGGCTCTGGCTCACCCAGTGCCTCAGCCAGAAGTTTACCCACTGTGGGAAAGCCATTGGCAAGAAGCCATTAGAGGAAAAATGGATTCTCTCTAAATTATTATCAGATCAAAGACAGAAGCTGAGTCCTTAGAATCTAGATCCTTGGCCCTTTGCTGCTAGGACTTAACATTCAGGGCAGTTTCATTAGGCTGATGGGACATACCCCAAGATGGCCACATTCAGATCTATTCACTGTAGTTCTTTCATCCTCTTGTGAATCAAAGGCTCTGTGTTCATCAGGAAAAGATACAGTCTCCTGTGCAGTTTTGTTCATGGGCCCGAAGTAACTATCCTCTACCTCATCCGTAAGGCAGAAGTAGATCTCAGATCCCATTTGTTCTTGGGTAGGACCTCGAAAACTGTCCCACCTAGCCCTCCCCAGTGTCTAGACCTTCCATCAGAGGGTCACCTGGCTTACTCTGGGACCTCTTTGGGGCAGCCCATCCAGTTTTTAGTCAGCGCTCAATGTTCGAAAAGACTCTCTGATGTTGAGAAGAATCTGTGTTCTTATCTTTTCATGTTAGTTCTAAAGTAGAATGAATGTAGTCTTTAGGCCACAAGACAGCTCTCTAAAGTAAAGAAGACAGTTTCTTAGATTCCTCTTGTGCAAATCTCCAGGTTTAAGTCCATCCCATCCTACATCTCACCTCTCGTACTTCTCTGATGAATTCCATTTTTTAACAGGATAAAACCAATATTGATTTGAACAGAGTAGAATAAGACTGTCACCTCCTTCATTGTTAATGCAGACCAAAATGACATTAATTTCTTGGTCAGTCATGATGTCTAATGACTTACTGTCATCTGACACCAAGTTTTTCATTGTTCTTCTAAAGGCATTCTTACAAATTCACATATCTTGATCCTTTTCCAGAGGCAGTTCATTTTTTGAACTTGGCTGTTGAATTTTACATTTAATCCTACTAAATGTAACCTACCTCAGGTTGTTTACATTTAGTCCTATTCAGTTTTACCTGCTGGAGGTCAAGTGTGCCAATCAATGCCTCCTGTCCAGAAAAGGAGGCCTTTGGAAACCAAAAGAATATCATCAAGATTAGGTCTGCTTCCAACAGCACACTGCCCACTCACTAGTGAGAGTCCTGGCTGACAGATGAGATGAAACTCACTGTCCCTAGACTGGGTTTCTGGGCACACAGTGCCCTGCATGGTTATTGTGGGAGTTCAGAGAGGACATCTGAAGGAGAGGGTGGTGTGTGTCAGATGTGGCCTTCAGGGCAGAGACCCAGGAGAGGGGCCACACAATCGTGGCTCTCCTGAAGGAGAAGGCTGGTTCTGAGACAAGGTCCTCCCTCAACCAGAATCACGTGTAGCCTGTGGTAGTGACGATCTAATTCCCTCTGGGAACAGAGCTCATGTTTGGTGAAGACATCTAGAGACCCTAAAGTGAAATATCGGTGATATGCAAAATTATCCCATAAAAACCATTCAGTATTATCAAGCCATTGCTTCCCAGGCTACAAGAAGGGTGGGTATACCCTGAGGGCATCTCAGGTGATGTCTGAGGGAGGATTAACCCTCAGAAGGTGAACTGCTTTTAGAATTAGACCTCACTTGCTATTCATCTGGCTCAAGAACATCAGACTTTAATGAAGATACCTGAATTTTGGAAGGGAGCACCCAAAGCCATTTTTTAAAAGATGCATATTGAAGTAGACGTGCTGCGCCCTCCGTGTGGTCCACCTCAGTGTTTCTATCCGGGCATTTTGCATGGAACCACCCATCACTTAGCAGTGCCATTCTGTGCATTGCAGGGCAGCTAAAGATGGCACTGCCAGCCCGACTCCCCAGTCATTGTGACAGGCACAGGCGAGCTCTGTTAGCTTGCGAACTATTGCCAACAAAGGCACCCAGAAACATCCCGTGAGAGCTATTCTCTCTAAAGGAGAATATTAATTAATTCTCATCTGCTTAATTCTTCATGGCTCAGCCAACCATAGAGAGCACCAAACTCTGGTTGAATTTATTTATATTTCCTGCATTGACCCTTTTGATGATGTTCATGAAAAAAAAAAGCATGGGCAAAGAATTTAAAATTTGATTAGCACTTCCTCTTTGTAGGTCCTAAGACCTCAAGCTTGTTTTTAAACACCACTCCCCATTTCCTCCTCTGCAACTTGAGGCATAAAATACCTGCTCTGCCTGCTTCGTGGCTATGACTGTAAAGAACAAGTGAAATAATTGTGAGCATACGTTGTGAATCAGATAGCAATATACAAATGGAAAGTGCATGGATATATTAATTCTGGAGGTGAAGCAACCTTTACTTTTTTATTTTTTGTAAACATCACTCTCTCCGGTGTTTTAGATCTGAGGGATGTATTTTGTGGTGACCTCATCTGCCAGGTTCGTTATGTGGTAAATGTTCATCATTTTCCTTCTCTACCGTAACCTTTCCAAACTGAAGAGTCCTAGGTTTCCTCCAGCCACCAGGGCTAAGAGGTGGCTTGCTGATACCCGGCACCTCTCTGTGGACAGCAGAGCCTTCTCCAGGTGGTCCACCCTTACTGCTCTGGAAATTGAGTCAATGATGGGGGGGGTGTGGTTTATATGGGACCAGTGACCCTTGGAAGGTGTGGCTTTCCCATGAGTTCCCAGACTAGTGAAGGCAACCCATGTTCCCCAAACATGGGTTTTTGGCCACCAGGTCTCATGCTGTTGTGCGTGCATTTGTTTCTCTTAAAGATTTACGTCCACCTGAAGGAAGGTGGAGACCCAGATGGGCTGGACGCACTGAAGAATAAGTCCCAGCTCCACAGCATGGTGGCCAAAAGCCTCTGCCGGAATGCAGTGGGCAAGAACTACATCATCTTCACGGGACCCAGCATCACCAGTCTGACCCTGTTTGAAGAGTTTGAAAAGCAAGGTTGGTCAAAGGGGATGCTGGTGGGAACATGGCTCCTTCCTTTCCTGGACAGCTCGGTGGGAGAAGGCTGAGGGAGGGAGTGTAGATGTGTAATGATCACGGGATGCTAGGGATAGAGGAACTTCCTTGAGGGAATAAATATGTGTTAGCAGACTTAAGCTCCTCCCATATACCTGGACCCCTGCTATGGACTGCAGATCTACAGGTGTACAAGTCCCTGACTCATGGTTGGGGAAACTCACTGGTCCACACTCCGTGCACTTTTCAGGGGCACATTTCTTTGTGTGTTCTTTGTTGCAAGGCCACGCCCATTCCAGGATTTCTCCCAAGGCAACAATTTCTAATGAGGCTCTCAGGAAGTTTCCTGAACTTGTCCCTGATATGTAATGTGGCTCCTTCCCAGTCAGCAGAAGAGTATCTGATTTCTGTAAAGAATCACATAGATTAATGCAGGGAACAGTTCAGTGGGCCTCAGCAAGGTCTTAGTTCCCCGCACTGCAAAGATGTTTGGTTCTTTTGTTGCAAAGATGGGGTAAAACCTTCCATGGCTCTGGCACAAATATGGATCATAGGAAAAGACATGGACCGAGTCAGGAAGCCCTTGGCTAGCTGCATTTGCTTTTGCTTCATCCTAAATTTAGGGATTTATACTTGGTCCACTCAGAGGAAACACAAAAAGCTCCCGCTTATTTATGACAGCCACTCGAATTGCTGATGTATCCTTAGCAACAGACCAGAGGACTTAAATAATGGGCAGCAAACAGCGTACAACCTGCGACCTCAGCAGCTGCCATAAGGACCTGGTCTGTGGGTTCTGCTCCTGATAGCTGAGGCTGTATCTGACACACCTGTCCATCCCCAGTGGCCAAAAGGGCCTGGCTTACAGTAATTGCTCATTATTTATTTGTTGAGAGCATTGGGTGAAGAGGGGCTTTGGAAGTACGAAGTGGAGGATTTGGGCGCTAACCCCCATCAACAAGCTGCTTTAGGGATCTGCCACGTTGGAGTGGGCAAAGCCGGAGCCCCACCCTCCCGTCCATCACCTGTGCAATGCCGCACGCAGCGTGGGTGGTGGGTGGGGATGAAGAATCCCCCTGCAGTTTCTAGGAGATCCTAATAATCTCCATGTTTGCTCTGGGATTTGCTCCTGGTCTTGACCTGTCTGGGTTTCCATTCACCTAGACTGAGAGTCAGGTGGGGCTCAGGGAGCAGGGGGTGGTCGGGACCTACCTGTGGTGTGAATAATGGCCCCTGGAGAAGGAACACAGTCCAGACTGCAAAAGGAACATCACAGACCGTATTTTGGAAGCTGACAATTAGTGCCGCTTCCCTGAGAGTTGGGGGTCTTGGTCCTGCAATTCGGGGAAGAGGGGGCACCCCCTGACCCAGCGCGTGAGAAGGAGGGCAGGAGAAGAATCTTCTAGTTGCAAGAAAATAATTAGGTATGAAAGTTGGATTTTTCCAGAGAACGTTAGGTAATGGCTAAAAAAATCTCATGCTATTTTTAGAAGCCTCTAATGCTATTGAGCTCTTCACTCGGGGCCCCGCAGGCTTGATCTGAAATGACTAACACTTAGGGCTGCGCTCCTCCACACGCCTGCGTCCAGAATCACTTGGTGGCCGCGCCCCCAAGTCTGCCTTTTAAAGTTCCCTAGAGGATTCCACTGCGAAGCGAGGGTTGAAGAAAGCATTCATAGCCAAGCGTCAGGCTGCCCCTCCTAGGGCACACAGACCACTTATTAAAATAAAAGCCAGAAAAGGAAATTCATATAATTACGCCTATTTCCATACAAGTATAGATTCGTGAAAACGTGGTTGCTTCTTGGATTTGTTATTTCCCTTTTCCTCTTGTGGAAATGCAGCTGCTTTTGATCTGGCTGTGCATACTGAACCCCAGACACATTCAAAACATCCTAATCCTGGTTTATGTAATCCTCTTTCCCTGTTTTAAAAAAATTCTTCTTTTGAATCCTAAGACTAGAGTGCTGTTTGGGTCAGGCCATCTGACCATGCTAGGAAAAAAGGTAGACTCTGGAAATCATTATCCCAGAAAAGGCCTGGTCTGAGCCGCTGAACTGTGTGTATTTTCAGCACTGGCTCACACTCGGGCTTGTTGTATCCAACACTCGCTGCTGCTAATAAGGGTGATGGATAGCCTGTGGGGAGGGGGGGATGCATAGAGAGTAAAGACATTCTCAAGAGAGGGAAAAAAAAACTCATCAAATTTTTCTTCTCCCAGCTTGAGGTAGAGGTGTAATGATGAGGGAAGAATGCATATGAAATACGGAATGTTTTAAAATTACTGATGAGCCCACGTCAGTCGTCAGTGGGCTGTGAAGAGAGTAAAGGATGAGACTGTTTTCCCAGGGTTTTCAGTCAAAAATGCCACTTCATTTACTCTCCAGTAAGGAACACTCCCTGAGTGCAGACTGAGGGGACCAGCTCTCGGGGCAGGGCGGGGAGGGGGAGCTCCCTTCTCCCTGAGGCCTGGCTGGGTGGAGTGGGGAGGGCCTCTGAGCAGGGAGCGCCCGGGAAGGCCTTGGATCTGGGGCACAGTCGAAAGAGGCCATAGTGCCTCCCCTCCACCCCTGGGTTTTAGTTCACCAGGGTTGCTGTAACAGAGTGTCACAGCCCGGTGGGCTTAAACAGGAATTTATCATCTCACAGTTTTGGAGGCTAGAAGTCGACAGGACCGTGCTTTCCTGGAAGGTTGTAGTGTCCTGGCAGGGGCTTGTCGGCAGTCCATACCTCGGTCTCCACCTTCGTTCCCTTGGCCGTCCCTCTCCCTTCTCTCTCTTCTTGTGTCCACATTTCCTCTGCTTTTAAGGCAGATAGGATCAGAGCCCACCCTGTCTCAGGCTGGCCTCACCTTAGCTAATACTGTCTTCAGAGATCCTCTATACAATGGGCTCCCACCCATGGGGTGGGCATTAGGGCTTGGATATGTCTTTGTGGGAACCAGATGCAAATCTTCCCTGTCTCAGATGCTCAGTTCAGATTCCCTCACCTTCAGAAAGCCTTCCCCACCCACTCTTACCGCTCTTTATATCCACAGGCAGAGCCTTAGCTCAGTCCATGATTTCTGATGATTCTCTCCTTTGCATTCAGCTTATCTCCCTAGAGGGATACTCAGCTCTGTCTCCTAGACCTTAGCGCAGTGCTTGGCTCAGGGTCAGTATATTCCTGGTAATATTGTTAGGATGGGGTGATTAGTGGTTTAGAGCTCAAGTTTAGATGTCAGACAGACTGGGGCTTAATGCCCTTTGCCCTCTGAGCTAAGGGAGGCTGGACAGGGCCTTGACCCTGCTGAGCCTCCTCTGCAGTGTGGGTACAATCCCCTGCTGTGTACAGAAGCTTCCAGAAGCAGATGAGATGCTGTGTGCACCTGCCCACCCCATGCCTGGTTTATAGTCGCACTCTAAAAATGATAGCTGCTGCTGCTGCTGTTATTGACTTCTCGCTTATAATATAATCTTACATGGAATCTTAAATATATGTTCTTATAGAAGCATGGAGGGAAAGAGCAGAGGGACAAAAGTCTTCAAAATTGTAGAAGTCTCTTCGTGAGGGTCCCTTTCCCAGGCTTTGGCCTCAGAAATGGGCACTCACCGTCCTTTCCTCCGAGAATGACACCCAGGGGGAAACAGCTTTTGTCTCTAATGATGCTGGGTCTGGGATTTTGTTATCCTCTCCCCAAGCAGAGATTTACTGCTGTGGCCTGCTCAGCTCCCGGAAAAGTGACTGTACCGGCCTCCCTCCATCCATGCTGACCAACGCGGCCGCCCCCCAGGCCCGGGGGCAGTACCGAATAAAGATGAAGGGCAACATGTCTCTGATCTGCTGGTTCAACAAAGGGCACTTCCGCTTTCTGAGCAATGCCTACTCCCCAGTCCAGCAAGGTAAGGGGCATGTCCCTGCTGCCAGAGATGCGTGAGGAGGGATGCTGCGTGAGCCTGGCGGGAGGTTTGGTACATTTGCACAAGACATCTGGTGGAGGGAATTTGGCATCCTTGATCACAGGGACAGCTCTGTTAGGCTAATCCCAGTATCACCAGCTTCTGAGCCACATTGGCAATACCTGCTGCTTCTAACTGGCGAATGCCCCTTAGTGCTCTGTTACTTGGAAGCTGTCAAGAGAAATGATGATGATGGGAATTCACCGATGACTTAAGAGGTCTCCATTTCATTCTCCGCCTGGTACCTGTGTGTGTGATAATGGGCCACGTGTGAATGACATTTACATGCTCACTTTCTCATCTGGAATTCTGTAAAAAGTCTATTCTGATGGGGTGGGGGAGTATCAACCATATCTTATCATTCAGAATTGAATTTTCTCTATGTTCAGTTGATTTTTCTCTTGACTTTTCTTTGGGCTTCAAAATGCATTCCTAATAAAGGGATTTATTTAGCAAAGAGTCTATTATATTTAAAATTGCCTATAGTAAAATCACTAGTAAATTCTTGCAAAGGAAATTGAAACGGCAAAGGGCACTTTACAAAAGTATTTACAGCTGTTTGGTCTATCGACAATCCCTTGCGTTCTTTCTTGTATATTAAGAAGTCTTTCCTCTTTACTTTTGAAGCAACAATGCCAAGGAAGTCGTGGGTTTGCATGTGTTTTAAACGTATGCTGTGCCTTCATTCCCATCCTTCACCCATCGCTTAAATTACATTCAGAATAAAATTAAATTTTAGTTGAGTTTACCATCGAGAAACTCAAGCTGATGAGTTGCTGTTTCCCCATTTAGGTTGAGGGGGTGTAGAAGCTGGAGCTCTGGAGTGTTGTGCTAAGGGCAATTAGAGGAAAGGTTTGCAATTGACTCTGCAGGCTGAAAGTGACCATTTGGATTAGACCTCTGGACTCCAGTGGTTAGAGCTCAGGTGCAGGGTTAAGAGCCTTTCTGGGAAGCTGTGTGGGCGTAAGGATTAGGCTGCTGCTTCCCACCAAATTATTTGTAAATGATGGCCTCTGCGAAGGTGTTCCAGGGCAGCACCTTGCCTTTATCTGAGCTTGGTGAAAGAGATAATGAAGAGAAATGAATGCAACTGGGGAAGCTGGAAAATGGCGTGCAAAACATGCTTCAGCATGACAAATCTTAAAAGGTTGCCCTCTCCCCACTTTAAACCAGAGACCAAGGGAACAAATAAGGATATTGATAGTGGAAAAAGAGAAAGTTGGTGGAGCTGATTTTTAAATATGCTAAAATTTAGTGTGTTCAGTATCTTGCAATTTTCAGTTCCAAAGTACTCTGCATAAAATTCCAATGCTCTACCAACACTATTATCTTTTCTCTTTTTTGTAAATTTATTTGACAGGTGAAAGTGCTAAACAAATTTTTAAATAAATAGCTATGACTGTGGGTGAGGTTGAATATCTTTTTTATATGCTTGTTGACTAGTTTTGAATGGTTTCTTCATGTTCTTTTCCGGTTTTCCTTTTGAGGTACCTGTCTTTTGAAAGCAAATTTTATAATGATAGCAAATATTTTTCTGCGATTGTTTTCCTTTTGTTTTTATTTATGGCTAGTAGTTTTTAACATGAAAAAAGATTTTTCATTACTATACAGGCAAATCTTTTGATCATTTTCTTTGCTATTGTATTTTAAACGTCCTTCCTCTATTCCATGGCCAGAGAAATTTTAGTATTCACCTGGTGGTCCTGCAATGAGAGTTTTGCTTTTAGTCTAATCCTCTTGGAATTTGTTTTGGCGCATAGCATTAAGTGAACCTGTGCTATCATTATTTGTTGCTGTTGTTAAGTGTCAAGGGATGCTTGACCAAGCAGCACCCCCTCTGTGCTTGGACCACGTATCAACCAAGTCCTCCTTTCTTTATTGATTTTAAATGCCACCCAGATGATGAAATAAAGCCTCATATTCTAGTGACTGCGCCTCATCTTTGCATTCTGCTCTGCTATGTTCATCTATACCCATCTGGCCCTCTGAAACTTACTTAAATTCTAATTTTAGAAAATACATGGCCAGTCAGGAATATTTGAGGAATTAGGTTGCCCATCTATTTTAGGGGAGAAGGAGCAAATCATCTTTAATGTTTTTTGTTTTTCACACTGGAGGGCTATGTAATCCTATCACATTGGATGCAGTCCTGGGCCAACTCCTCTGCAGCTGGTTCCATGGTGGCAGAACCTTTCCTCTCTCCTTTATTGTTTGTTATGACCCCTGCGCTATCTTCACAATAAAGGTACTCACCGTCTTTTCTCCAGTATGACTTTTGTTGTCTAATCACCACTGCTGGATGAGCCTTCTTTCTGAGTTCTGGTCCATCCTTCTTTGTTGGAGCCATCAACGTGCACCCACGCCAGCAGGAAGTCTATTCAGCTGTCCCCTGTCCCCCTTTACAGTATTTGATACGGATTTGGGGCTCCTGTGTTGTCAGCACAGTTGATCAAGGCTCCTACTGGAAGATCCAGGGAAATCTGGAATTCTGCACCACAGGACCCAGATGACCTCTTGCTTTGGCATCTTAGACACTGGAAAAGGCATCTTATCCTTCTTTACCCTGAATTCTAAGGAGAAATGACCTTCTTTTGCAGGCTCTTTAAATCTTAAATGCTGTCACATGTTGAGGAACATCCCCATGGAGAGCCAAATCCTTTCGCTTTTCTTCTGAAATCCATTTTGAGTCTACCAGCTCCCTTCCAGGGCTTTTGCTCATGCCCAGTTCCAAGGCAGTGGGGCTAACAGGAATGCACCATGTCTGCATATAAATAGGAGTCAGGCTGTGACTCACTCATTCAGACTTGCAGAATGGTGGCCCAGATTTCAGCCAAAGATCCCGAGGAAGGTGGGCCACAGACACTTCTGCTGAAATGGGAAAATGCGTTTTTCTCAAATGTCTTGTAGCTGATTGCAGTGTCCCAAAGATGTTCGTGTAGAATATAGATGTGCGTGTGGGTTCACAGCCATAAATATGCACAGGTCCATCCACTGAGTCTGGAAACAGCGTCTGCTCACACCTGGCCATAAAGTCAGCAAAGAATAAATGTCAAGTGACTTCTTGTTAACATTTCCAGTTTTCAAACTTTTCGGTCCTCAGAAAAGGATATTAGAGGATCCTTTCAAAATGGGGCTAGGATCGCAGAATCTAAAATAGCTTAGGAGGGGAGGAGAGTGATCTGATTTATCATATGGGGGAAAGGGCACTGAGAGAGTGATGCTGATTCAGGTTTTGAGATGACTCAAAAGGATTTCAAGTTGAAACTCCCATGTTAAACCTAAAAATATGAAAAGGATTGAAAGGAAAATGAGACTTAAAGGTTTCCCATGGCTGGATGTATTGAGAAAGTGGCAGTCCATTAGCTTTTGCCCTAGGCTGCCTGAAAGGAGAAGGTCAAAACCTGCGAACTTTTAGGATTTAGTAAACACTTAGATCTGTGAAAAATGATCCTGACTCACTCACACTGGAAATGCGCCTGACTCAGAATGGCGGAGTTCAGAGAAAAGAACTAAGGGACTTTCCATTGCTTTATAGGGATGGTCTAACCTGCTCATATCCACGTGGGCTCGGTGGAACCTTGAACTACCCAAAGCGACCAGGGCATCTCTGGGTCCAGAAGAGGCTGCAATTGAAAGCCAGGTTCTGCATCGGGGCCTCTAGTGTGAAGCATAGGACGTTCTCCCAGTCCTTCTTTGGCGGTGGAAGTGTGGTGGCTGAGATATGGGACCGGGAGCAGTTATCCTCAGGAAAGGTATCAGAAGCTATAGACATCCCTTCTATTCTAGCTTGCTAGCTGCTGGGATGCAATTTACCAGAAACAGAATGGCTCTTAAAAAGGGGGATTTAATAAGTTGCTAATTTACAGTTCTAAGGCCGAGAAAATGTCCCAACTAAAGCAAATGTCCCAACAAGAGGTTACCTTCACTCAAGGAAGGCCGATGACGTTCAGGGTCTCTCTCTCAACTGAAAAGGCATGTGACAAAAATGGCAACATCTGCTAGCTTCCTCTCCCGGCCTCTTCCTTCGTGAAGTTCCCCAGGTGCGTTCTCCTTCATCTCCAAAGGTCTCTGGCTGGTGGACTCTGTAATTCTTGTGTCTCTGCTGCTCTTGTCATTCTCAAGCTTTCTCCAAAATGCTTCCTCTTTTAAAGAATTCCAGTTAAGTAATCAAGACCCACCTGGAATGGGTGAAGTCACATCTCCCTCTATTTAAAAGTTAATACTCACGATTGGGTGAGTCACGTCTCCGTGGAGATAACCTAATCAAGTTCCCAATTTATAGTACTGAATAAGGATTATAAGAAACGGTTGCTCCCACAAGATGGATTAGAATTAAAACATGGCTTTTCTAGAGTGCATACATCCTTTCAAGCATACCTGCCATAGCCGTGGAGAATGCCCCAACCAGCTGGCTCACACATTGTAGCATCTCTCTGAGGAGGGAGGGCATTCTAAGCAAGTAAAGAGTCCAGAACCATCTGGCCGGGAGGAGAGCTGCTGGGCCTGGCTGCTGGGCCTGGTGCCAGCGAGTAGTTGGGTTGGGACGAGAATCCATGGCCCTCTGATTCCTGGGCGTCCTGGAAAGCTCTGGGAAATGCATGCGCCTGGGTCTATTGGAACCAGATTGCTAGAGCTGGGGCCCTGGAAATGAAATTTCTCACAGACTCTCCACTTACTTCTTCTATGCGAAAATCACAATTCCTGGAAGACAAACAAACAAAGCAAAGATCTCGGCTCAATCTATGCACGTGAATCTGTGAGATCCCTGTTTCCTTGCCCTTCTCTGTGGGGGAAAGGGGAAAAGCAGCTGGCCCCTCTTATACCTCTTTGTCAACCTGCAAGGGGATGTCATTTTTGCTTTGAACATGTCTACTTAAGTGTTGCTAGAATTGCAGAATCCTGTGCTTTTCTTTTCCATTCTCTGACCTGGAAAAAAAGTCAAATAATAGAAAGTTTTTACTTAAAATATGTATGTGGCAATGTGCCCATAATCACATGTTGCTTTGAGGAAGGAAAAATTGAAGGCTGGTCAGAGGAGACGGCATGTAAATCCCAAACCACATTTTAATGTAAATGGCTATTTGGTTAAATTCATGCTTCCACGGTCTTTCACATTATCTCTGGAGTGTGGCAGGCAGCTGCCTGAGGGGCAGGTCTTGGAAAACAGTTTGTTTAGCTTGGGCAGCAGGATAATGAGGGCTATTTGATCCCTTTTCGGTTTTCACACCCTGTTGGTAGGATTTATTAACCTTGCAGTGATTTTGCTGGTGCCCCTGGGAAGTATTCCCATTTGTTTTTAATAGAGGAAAAGGCATCTGGATGCATGAGCCTGAGGGGCAGAGTGTGAGGAGCAGCTCTGTTGCAAAGAGGCACTAGTCATCCCTGAGGAGTCCCGGAGGCCTGGGGGGGCCTGGAAGGAAAGCGCCGGCCCCAGGGAGAGTGGATAAGGCAGGGGGGGCAGCCTCCTCATTCTGAGCTGGTCGTCCCGCCCTTCTACTGTGATCGAGGCTGGCAGAAATGACTCCATGGCGTCCTGTGGCTTCTGCCTGTCCTTCCTCTCCTTCCCAGCCCCGCTGGGGGAAGAGCAAGAAAAGGGGAAGGAGGGAAGAGTGACTCCTGCATCTCCCTCTTAAAACATCCAGTCGGGTGTAGCACACTCCCTGGGGCCGCTGAAAGACGTCTTTGGACATGTCATCGCCACGTGTGCCACGTGCTGTCCCTTATGATTTATCGTTACTGTTCCTGCTAGCCACTTTTCCGTTCAAGGCAAAAGGGCAATCTTGCTCATTCTTTTTTAACTGTATATGTATATATATATATAAAATTATATAGAGAAAACGTAAAACTTGCCATTGCCATTTAAACTGTACCATCTAGTGGCATTAAGTATATTCACAGTGGTGTGCAACCATCACTGCTACCGATATCCAAAACTTTTCCATCACCCCAAATAGAAACCCTATACCCATCAAGCAGTAATTCCCCATTCTGTCTCCCCCCAGTCCCTGGCAACCTCTATTCTATTTTCTTTCTCTATAAATGTGCTTATACTAGAGATTTCACATAAGTGGAATCATACCCTACTTGTCCTTTTGTGTCTGGCTTATTTCTCTTAGCATAGTGCCTGCAAGGTGCCTCCATGTTGCAGCAGGTGTCAGAACTTCATCCCTTTTTATGGCTGAATAGTCTTCCATTGTGTGTAGGGACCACATTTTGGGTATCCATTCATCTGTGGATGGACTCTTGGGTTGTCTCCACCTTTTGGTGTTTGTGAATAATGCCATTATGACTGCGGGCACACAAGTATCTGAGCCCCTTCTTTCAGGTTTTTTTTGTTATTGTTGTTTTGCATGGGCAGACACGGGGAATCGAACCCAGGTCTCTAGCATGGCAGGTGAGAACTCTGCCTGCTGAGGCCTGCCCTGCTTTCAGTTTTTCTGATGCGCTGACACTCTGTGTCCCGGCCAGCAGACACCTTTGCACGCATCTAACTTGGATATTTTTCTCCTCCACTCTTTTGAAGCTGTTGGTGACTAGGTTTGCTTTTTTCTTCTTTTTCGTCCTTTCCTCCTCCCCTCTTCCTCTTCCGCCTCCTCTGCTGACTATTTTAAGTTGGTTAGGGACAGCCGGGGCTGGAGTAAGATCGGCACGTGGTAAATTAAGCACTGGTGTTTGGAGGAGGTAGGTGAGAAGGGGGATTTGTCTTCTCTCTCCTCTGCAGGAGTCATCATTAAGAGGAAGAGTGGAGAGATCCCCTGCCCATTGGCTGTGGAGGCATTTGCTGCTCACCTTAGCTACATCTGCAAATATGATGACAAATACAGCAAGTAAGTGGAAGCATCAACACAAATCTACAAAAGGGATTTTTTTTTTTTGCCTCGCCATCACATAATGGATAAATTGGTAGATGATTGATAATCTCCCCATTTTAGGAAATGATAAGTTAAAAGTCCATGAGATAAAATCCTGACCCCCCTGTCTTGG
Organism: Tamandua tetradactyla; assembly: GCF_023851605.1. Classification (NCBI taxonomy): domain Eukaryota; kingdom Metazoa; phylum Chordata; class Mammalia; order Pilosa; family Myrmecophagidae; genus Tamandua; species Tamandua tetradactyla. The sequence continues at coordinate 154,834,515 of NC_135328.1, read as the reverse complement.
AATTCCCAACTCAGCCTTGCTGTCCCATCCTGCTCTCTAACCTCTGCCCCAGGTACCCAGGCTCCTTCACTCTGCACTATTTAAATTCTCCATTCCCCTTGTCCAAAGATGCCTGTCCCTTTCAGTTGCCCAAATCTTGGCCACCTTTCAACCATCGGCTCAGATCCTCCACCCTGTGTGAGACTTTCCCATTTCCTCTAACCCAGACTACACTCTTCTTTGTCCACACCCATGGAGCACTTAGCATCAGCCCATTTATTTTCTGGCACTGGTTACTTCATATCTCTGAACACGGATGTCCTTAAACAAGATTGCAGGCATGGTCCCATCCTCACTGTGCACAGGGCATGCATAGTAGACACACAACCAGATGGTACATGGGACGCGCTTAGCTACGCATCCCCTAGCAGAGTATCATCCTGTCCCTAACAGGAACTCCAGGAATGATTGCTTCCGAGCACTATTATGACCATGAAATTACTAGGATTGGGCTCTACAGTTTAGAACAAGGTTGGCTTAACCCAGAAGGCAAATGGACATTGCCTCAGCACTCTTTGAGGGCAACCTACATTGGATGTCCTTTCTCATGGGAGAAGGGAACAAGGACCTGGTTCTCCCTGGGAAACAGCCTAGGTGTGGAAGTTTGCCCCATTCCTGAGACTCTTTTAGCGAGTCCTTGTTGAATAAGCACTTTTTGTGTACTTTACATGCTCAGGACCTTATTAAGTTTCCATAAGGTTATTACAAAGACATATGCATTTATTTAACAAATATCGGTGGAGTGCCTGCTCTGTTCGAAGCACTGGTGCTGGGGATGTTGATTCTCAAACACTTCACGGTCGTTGCAGAGACAAATAAGCACATAGAAACCCTAGGATGGTGAGAGCAGAGTTAAGTTGGGTTAGCACCGGGTGCTGTGGGCCACACAGAAGGAACTCCAACCTCAGTCAGAGCATCAGTGGAGGCTCCCTCGAGGGCAGGAACCCAGGACAGACCTATTCCTAAATCTGAGGGGTAGGTGGGGGTGGTGAGGAGAGCGTGGACTTGGAAGAGAGGCAGCGTTCTCACAAAGGCCTGGAGCTGAGGGGAGTAGGCCCCTTCGGAAAGTGGAAGCAGATCTTAGGAGGGGTGGCAGGTAGGGAAGTTCGAGGGCTTAACTGAGCCCCTTCACCCCTGAGCTTGTGAGCCACGCTGTAGAAGACCTGGCACCTGCTTTCCTCCCGCTTCATGCCTCCCCATTCTTTCTATGGGGGGGTGGGGTGGGGGATGGTGCATCGTCTGGGAATTGAACTCGGGTCTCCCGCATGGAAGGCGAGCATTCTACCACCACCCCGTTCTTTGATAGGACCCGTTTTCATTTTCTTGAAGTCAAGTTCATTGTGACAAAGCCTTGAGGTAAATCTTCGCCCCAACCCAAATGCTTCCCCTTTAGCCCTCATGCAAATGTAGAGAAACATTTTCAAGTATCTGGCTGACCCCAGATGATGCCTCTTGGGGTTCTCTCTCCGGGGTGTCCATGAGCCACGGGGCCAGCCTTTCTTATTCCCACTCTGTCCTCTTAGGTATTTCATTTCTCATAAACCAAACAAGACCTGGCAGCAGGTATTCTGGTTCGCCATCAGCATCGCTATCAACAACGCGTACATCCTCTACAAAATGTCGGATGCCTACCACGTGAAGAGATACAGCCGGGCACAGTTTGGTGAGAGACTTGTCAAGGAGCTGCTGGGCTTGGAGGACACCTCGCCATCCCACTGATGCCCCGGGCTCTGGCCCGAAGTGTGGGTAAGGGACCAAACTGAGGGAGGGTAAGGGGAGGGAGAGAGCTCACCATTCTGCCCTGCCCTGTCAGAGACCTGGAGAGGCCCCCGATGCGTGGCTGGCTCCCCGGGAATGCTGCTGCAAGGCCTTGGCGGTCTGGAGCAGGGACTTGGAAGGAATGAGCGGCTGCTTGTCCCAGTTTCCACTGGAAGAAGAGCCTGTCCTTTGTGGGTCTCCACAAGGACTGGGCACTGCCCCCCACCCCCCGAGACTCTCCAAATACCGGCCATTGCTACTGTCTGTCGTGTTTCGTTCAGCAGGGCGTAATATCCTCACGATACCCGCTTGAGCCTGGCGAGGGAGTGTCATCTCTTAGCAGGGGTGACTTGGGGAAGGCTATTGCAAGCAGAGGAACCAGACATAGGAAGAGTTGCAACATCATCTGCTGTGTAAAGAGATGTGTGGCATGAGTCAGCTTCACCACATGTCCAGAGGTGACAGGGAGGCAAGCAAAAGATTTGACCTTCACTCTTAAAAATTGTTCAGGTGTGTATAGGAGACCAGAGGGTTTTCCAACATCTGCCTGGTGGCAGGCTGCTTAGAACAGGGCTCTCAAAAGAGGAAAAACAAATTGGGTGCCATTAAAAAAATAGAATGAAAGAGCAGCTAGCAGTTTTCCATTCATTTTAAAGTAGCAACTGAGGCATCCCTGCTCGTTTCAGAGTCTGTTTCGGCTGCTGTGACCAGGCGGAAAAGGAAACGCCACCATAACTTGCAGTGACATGTGATGCTATTTTTTTTCTTATTTTAAAATATATCTTCAGGTTATTTTCTTACTGTTGCTTAAGATCTACTGTAAAGGAAAAGGTCCCCATTCCTTTCCACCTCCTTCACCTCCTTTCCTCATCCTAATCCTGGTTCTTCCTTCCATAATCACAACCCTGTGACCATTCCCAGGGCTGGAGAGGACAGTCCCTCCAAGAAGAAATGCTGTTGCACTTTCATCAAGGCCCATGGGCCTCCAGCTTTGTCACAGGCATCATCACTGGCAGAATTACTTGTTTCGGAAAATAGGTAGCATTGCTGAAGCAAACCACAAAATCTCTCTACCGATGACCATTTGTTAATTTTCTTCCCTTCGTGTGTAGTCAGTCACCCTGGCACTGTCCACTCCAATCTAATGATGTGGCTGGCATTGGCAAAAACCCTGAAATGGGAAAAACCTGGCTTGGGTGTAATTTGACATGGAGCCAGAGGGGTTTGTTGCCTGCACTACCAGCAGGACTCTGGGCGGATCAGCTGGCAGTCAGGGCTCCCGGTGCTTTACTAAAAGACCTGGATTTCTTTCTGAATCAAGGTATACGTGTCTCCATGGGGACCCTCCATGGGGCAGCAGAGGGGCTGCTGGTCTGATGACCCCCCACACACATACACACACACAGACAAGAACAAGTAACTTCTGGTTATGACACAATCCCCCTTTGATCCAACTTGATGTAACCACCTCATTTTTTTACAAATGCAAAATGTATTCCACTCAGGCTTTGGGACTTTCTCCCTTGTTCACACTCAGTTAGTTGGCAGTGTTGCCGTCAGCGTGCTCCTGGAGCCTGTCTCATCCCTGCATTCAATGTTCAGGATGCTCCCCTTTGCTTTTAATTCAGTGCCACGGATCCTAGGCCAAGTTTTACATTGTGTTCCAAAACACCTTTGCCGTGTCCTGTAATTGGATTGAAAGCACTTTTACCACATGGAGAAATATATTTTTAATTTGTGATGCTTTTCTACAAGGTCCACTATTTCCGAGTTTAATGTGTTTCCAACACTTACGGAGACTCTAATGAACGCTGATGACTTTTCTGTCCAGACAAGTGAAATAAAAATAAAGGTCTATTTAGATGTTGATTCTTTGTTAATATATTGGTTTTTTGTTTGTTTTTTAATGTCAGGGACAAAAATGTGAGCTATTCTTTTAAGGCTTAGTTTCTCGTCATATAATCTAGTGTATAGAACCTGAACTCTTCTTAGTACTGTGAACCCCTGAGCAGTTAAAAAAAAAAAAAAGAAAAAGAAAGGTTTTGACTGAAATGTTGTAGTTCTGGGAGGATCCTTGTGTCTTAGGTGCCTGTGCCAACTGAAGAAGATGCTGTGTCTGCCTTCCAGAATGGTGACTTTTCCTCACTTCTCCTGGTTTGTATTGTGTGTCATTCCAGAGTGTCATGAGCAGGAGCAGTGGATGGCATTGCATGGCCAAGTAATTAGAGAGTACACAGTTTTAGTGCCCTCTTTTTAAAATGGTAGCTATCTGTCTTCTGAGAAACCATTGAAGAAGACAGTTCAGTTCAGGTAGGTATCTAGTAGAGGTGGCTGTAACCTCTACTCCAGGCTTAAAAAGGCATGTTATGGATTAACAGGAGTTTCTCGTCTCCCAGAAGGAAGACACATGATTAGGAAAACCTTCAGGAGTCAGACCTACCCTTGTAGAGGTGATTTGGAGTGACTTGAGGAATTTCTCTACCTAAAATACATCTGGTTCCAGTATCCTTGGGTTTGATGAAGCTGACACTTGAATTGGGTTATTTCCTAGTTGGGCTGACACTTGAATTGGGTTATTTCATAGTTGGGCTTTCCTGGTGACCACAAAGGGACCCAGTGAGTGGCTCATGAGAGAGGGAGCCAGCCTGGCTCATCAGCCGGGGGTGCGAGGCAGATGGGGACCTTGGCATCTGGTGGCCTGTGAAATCCCTTTTCTGCTCACATCCTTCCGCCATAACAAACTCATTCCCTTTGGGATGTTTTTGCTAAGGGGTCTAGAAAAGAAAGCCTGAATGATGAGCTTCCCAACCCACATGCAAAACAAAATAACAACAAAGCCTCTAGGCTCCTCAAAGAAAATCTCTATTAAATCATACCAAATGCAAGTTAAAATATGTCACACAATTTATGATATAGTCCCATCATTATGGTTGTATTTAAAATTAGGCAAGGTAATTCTTAGGAGAATTTAACTTAAATTAATTAATTTCTGTTTGTATTTTTTGCCTTTCTTGATCACGTTCCATATTTGATTTGCATTGTGTCTTTTTTCCATACTCTGCTCATCAAAAAGCCTCAATTTTGAACATCTTACTGTGGTCAATAGAACATTACCCTTGGATCATATTTCAAAACTCAGGTGGGTTAATCAGGAAGACCTTGGTGGTTGGATCATTCCAGGCAAACATATCCAGTTTATTGACTAAATTAGACAAGGCTTGGCCACCAAAGTGAATTATCTCTGCCATAGTGCAAGCAGCAAGATCACAGATGCTCAGGACAGGAACTGGTGGTTTCTGAGTCCCGCATGTATGGCCTATGTGCCGCCATTTTCCCTGGAACCAACCTCAGCAACCAGAAGGAAGAATGGAGAGCCTCTGAGCTGCTGGGGCATCAAGACAGAGAAGCAGCTTGCAAACACTCCATTATTGGGGGTTGATGCGAGGAAATGCAACTCCTCAAGCTTCATTCATTCTCCTCCTGAATGGTAGTTGGCCTTTTATGGCAAAAACAAAACAAAACAAAACATTTCTCCACAGGCCCTGTGGATTGGGATGAGGACAATTCAATGATTTATCAGTGGGAGAGGGAAAAAGACGACTGTTTTACTCGTCTTCCCAACCCAACACCACCAGCCACACCGTTCACTGCACTGTCTTGTGGACACCATGTTTGGAAAGCATGACATTAATGGCTAGTCGATAAGGAACACTTTATGTGGTTCAGAATGCTTTACACGTACCATCTCATTTAATCTTCACTGTGAGCCCTATGAAGTAGGTATGTGCTTGTCCCCTGTTCACAGGAGGAGAAATGGAAAGTTGAAGAGTTTAAACAACTTGCCCAGGTAAGCCAGGGAGAAAACTGTATTTCCAGCCCAGGCGTCATCAAGAGAGTTGTGAGTTTTATCCTTGGTTTAGCTAATGTCTTTATAAAGTATTCCCCCCTTTCTGTAGTCCTTATAAGGAAACCAAAACTTCCCGTCTGATCCCATAATAATTATGACTCCATAATAGCCCTCTTCATGTTTTATTTCTTCTTGTCTTAGATAGAAGGCAGGTGGTTTTTGGCCTAGCAACTAGTAAAGCCAAAGGTTTCGTGGAAGTGAGCCACAGTCTCAAAAGTAAGTAGTGATTGGGGGGCATCTGAGTGGATATTCATCTTAGGCTGCAATAAACACTGAGCTGGATCAGCTGGGCATTCCTCTTCCAGAGACAGTGCTCACCCTGGGACTCATGTAGGGATGGGGTCCAGCTATGAAATCATCCTTACAGAGCCCCCTGGGGTCTGGGGACTGCTGTGCCATGTAATGGGCCACAGTGACCAAAATGCCAAGATTAGACTCTCCCAAGTCTTTGCCCATTTACCAGTTTTCTGTTTCTGGTCTGTCCCCATATATTAAGTAAGGGCTGTCAGCCTTGGTTGTAGAAAGCCAAGGACTTATGTGACCAAAGGAAAGGGAGACTCCCCAAAATCTAACAATGTAGTTACCAGGGGAAAGTCCCCCTCCAAGCCACCCCCAGGCCCCTCTGAAGTCTGCTTTAAAAAAGAGTGCTGTCTCTAAAGAAGTCTTGTTATTGTCCCTGCATCCAGGCGGCCTTGGTTGTCTTCCCCAAACAACCTTTATCTTTTATTAGGAATATTGCTGAGACTTCTCACTTTGGGCTCTGTTATTTCATTCTTTATCTGATATAGCTTCTCCGTATCTCTCATCCTTAAAAAGATTTCTAAACTTAAGTATGTCTTTCTCTGCCAGTAGGAAATAAAAGAGGACATCAGGTATAAAATTGGCACTTAGAGCTATTGCTATAAAATATTTGCAGAAAGTGAGAGTGCATCAGTTGCCCTCTGGTGATGCTGCTACGTCTTCTCCTGAATCACAGCTAATATGCAGTAGGTTCCGCTGCTTAACCATGTGTGTGTGTGTGTGTGTGTGTGTGTGTGTGTGTGTGTGTGTGTGTCACCTCCCAAATATCCCATTTATCCATGACCAGAAGAATTTTGCTGCATCCGAACCCTGGCCAGTGGTGACCTGGGCGCTTCTCCTTCAGGACCAGGCTGCCATTGCTGAGATGCTTCTCAGCCATCTCCTCTGTTTGAATCCACTTGTGCACCTTTTCCATGCCCTATGGGGGTAAAACATATTTATGTTTTAATGTACAACTACTTTATGTCTTTTTTAAAAAGTGGTTCATGTAAGATGCTTGGTTGTATTTTCAATCTTTAAGTAGCTACTTTGCAAATGAAATTCTTAGGGTTTTTGTTTTTTCTTTTAAGTCATTTAGAAACTTGACCTTTGGTGTAGGTATTTGGAGGTAAAGACTGATAAAGAGGAGAGGGAGCCTTCCATCTGTAAATGGCCTGGTGGAGAGTGGAAGGTGGTATGCTTGCTGAGATTTGGGTGAAGTTCCAACGTTCCCGCATGTGGGAAGGGCTCCTGTTGGCCAAGGAAGGGCAATGAGGAGCAAGAGTGATTGATGAGCGCACAGAGAAACTGGCTTCTACTGCACTCCTCCAAGCTGCACTACCTGAATAAGTGCACTTCCTTTTTCATATACCTCTTTAGTCTTTCATTCATTCACATTCATTTTTTGACACATTTTAATTAAAACCTAACTATACTAAAAATTAACAGTTAATATGAATTGAGTATTTGTGGACTAGTCTTAGTGGTAGCCTCTTTACACAGTGTGGTAGTTAGATTCAGGTGTCAACTTGGCCAGGTGAAGGTGCCTGGTTCTATTGCTGTGGACATGAGCCAATGGCATGTGAACCTCATTTGTTGCTGATAATACCTGCAGTTGGCTAGGAGGCGTGCCTGCTGCAATGAATGATGTTTGATTTAATTGGCTGGTGCCTAAATGAGAGAGCTCAGCATAGCACAGCCCAAGCAGCTCAGCGTCCCTCATCTCAGCACTCACAGCTCAGCCCAGGCCTTTGGAGATGCAGAAAGAAATCACCCTGGGGAAAGTTGTTGGAATCCAGAGGCCTGGAGAGGAGGCCCATATAAGAAAGAACCTCAGTTGGAAGTTAGTTGCCTTTCCTCAGAAGAACTATACATTTTTAACTAAATAAATCCCCTTTTATTAACAGCCAATCCATTTCTGGTGTGTTGCATTCTGGCAGCTTTGGTAGACCAGAACACATGGTTATTTCATTTCATCCTCAAGGATAGCCTTGTGAGCTAAGAACCATCATTATTGGTGGTTCTTACAGAGCCATGGGTGATGCTACTAAGAAGGGGTGCAGCTAGGATCCGAACCTCAGTCTCTTGATTTCAGAGCCTATTCATTTTCAGCCACTGAGGGTCATTCTCAAATACTACATGCAGGCATTGTGCTAGGAACTGTAACGCTTTGAAAAATCAAACGTGGTCTGTGCCCGCAAGGCTGCTGTGATGGAAGTCTGTGGAAGGCTCAGTGAGTGCACGGAGGAGAACTGATAACCTATCCCAAGGGAAGGGATGACCCAGAAAGGCTTCTCCAAGGCGGTGGTACAACTAATCATGTGGAAACCCAGCCTGTTGGGGAGTGGCACTTACCACCACGTTGGCCACACGGAACCCTTCCCGTGGCGGGCACCAGAAGTGCTAAATAAGCATATTCTCTAAAAGATGCAGTCTGAGATTCTTCAAAAGGCTGGAATTATACTGTATGTGACGAGTATATGCTAATTTGATAACCTGCCCTTAGAGGAAGGGCATGTATGTATTTGGAAATACTTGCCACCAAATGTGAGCAAGAAAAAACAAAGTGGCCTCAACTACTACAGAGGGCATAGCAAAGCTAAAAGAAAAGTTTCATTAAAAACTAGCAGGCAAAAAGGGCTTCTGTCGTGAGTGGCACACGTAGGGCGCCTCGGTTGCTCTTCGTGCGGAATCGACATCAAGAGATTTCGGAAGCATAATTTTTGTTGCTAGGGCAGCTGGTGAAAAAAAAAAAAACTAGCAGGCAATTATTAAATGTTATTCGTTTCCCCATGTAAGATGTTTGGTTGTAGCTTCACATCTGCAGTAGATTCTTTACAAATACAATTCTTAGGGATTTTTTGTTTTTTCTTTACTTAGAAACTCTCCACCAGGTTTATGCATATATGATTCTATTTTCTCCGTGTAAATGTATTAATAACCTCTCCCTCTATCCTGACATACACGTGAGGGTAGGCTTGTTATCTTTAATTTCTAGTGTTCCACTTTCCTCCACTAAGATGTGCAAACAGCTTTGGCAAAAACAGTGGTTGAAACAAAATCATTAATTGGGCAGCTGAAATGTTAGCTTTTTAATTGACTCTTTTCTTAGATTACTCTCTTTTCCTGAATTCATCTAGCTTCAAACTTGAGAGCTGCCTCATGGCAGGTAGGACACAGAAAGAGTGGACAGAGGGAGGGAGGGACAGGACTATTTCTGTCCTTTCAGTAGGTTGGAAAGATGGACCTGGAACAACTGAATAAAAAAATTAGGTGTAAATTTAAGAACTGGAGTTGTGGAGTGGTTGTGAGATTCTTGTTTGAGGTATTTTGGTGGGTCACTTTTAGCATCTTCTCAGTGTACAGTAATGACATAATATGACTTTTTAAAAAGTTGCTCACCTTATCAGCATCAGTAGGAGTGCAGGGTCCAAAGTGAAATTGGCTAGATTTTGTGCTCGTCAAACCATGAGGCCATGTGGCCAGCCCTGGCTCCCACCCTTTCACAAGAGACTCTGAGCAGTTAGGGACCCAGGAATCTGAGGAGGGGGGTTCCAGATGGAAACCAGATGATACGAGGATAGCTTGAAAGAACCTGGGCAATTAATTCTGTGAAGCAACGACTGAAGAGAGAGCATGCCATTTGTCCCGGCTTCATATTCAGAATAACCCGAACGGCTCCAGGGGCAGAATTGGGACTGACAGGTGCGCATTCCTGGGAAGCAGCCTTCAGCTCAGTGGAGAAAGTACTTTCTAGCATTTAAAGCTGCCACCGTTGGAACACAGCCTCTCAGTGTCCCACTGAGCAGGTCCACCGGGGGAAGGTCATGGGGTGTTCTCGGTGGGCGGGAGGTGGACCTAAACTCCAGCCTGTGGGCTTGGGTGGGACGCCGCTGCTGGCAGCTGTGAGCAGAATTAAGCGCGCGCGCGCACACACACACACACACACACACACACACACCATTGCCCCCTGCACACTACTTACATTGTTCCTCCTCTCTTCAAATAGAGGTTTCTGAGTGCAGGGGTGGCAGCTCCTGGAGTCAAGGCCAACCTGTGTCGAAGGATCCTCGGAAAGCTCACCAAAATAATGGTGAGAATTTATTTCCACCATTAAATGATATTGTTTTGCCTTGTTTTCCTTTCCAATTCTCAGTTGCGAATCCTTAGGGCAACAAGTTTAAATCTTATCCGGAACTGCCTGGACGTAACCCTTGGGGGGACGTCTCCCAGCTGTGGCCACATCTGGTGTGAGAAAGCACACCCTTTGGTGAAGATCCCGACTCTGCGCTAAGGCACGCCTGCAGTGAAGTTTTACAAATTTTGGAGCCCTTGAGCTAAATTCTGAGTCCCAAAATGTTAAGGGCGGCCAAAATTCAAATTATGATTTAATTCAGATTTCTTGTCACATGATTTTTCTTTCTTCCAAAAACTTTATCAGTCAGTGACTTTGAAATACAGTCAAATATATAACTCTTGGCTTCTTGGTTTTATTTCCAGGGGGAGGTGGATGAGGGAGGAAGGCTACGTTAAGGGAAATGCATAAAAAGCCCCATGGGATCTGGTGCCAGAAATGAACGCCGGCAAAGTTTGGGCCAGGCCTGGGAAACCCACCGCAGGTGCTCTCGGTGCTGGGCACCCAGGCATATCCACCATGGGTTGTCTGGACACCTTGGCTCTCTCAACTCTGCCGCTGATGCTGGCACCACGTCAGAGGGGGTCCTCCTTACCTAACCCCTCTTATCTCCTCCCCGGGGGGGAGCAGGTTCTCCCCCAGCAGCAGCAGCAGCAGGCGTCCCCACTGCCTTGGGGGCCTCCCAGGAAGTTTCTGGAGCTGGAAGTATGCAGCCAGGGCAAGCCACCTGGCGTGGGTCAGAGGCAGGAGAGAGAAACACTGCGCCCGTGGTGTGCAAGCCTTCAGCACATGGCTGAATGAGCTACATACACCCTGATGTCCTGTGGAAACCGACAGCACTCCCATCTCTGGTAGAAATCCTCCACTTGATTTTAACCTGCCCCTCCCCCCACGAAGCAATTAGCAATCAAATGAGGTGATTTTCTCATTGGAGTTTCAGAAATTAAAATACAAAAAAAAATGACTTTGGCTTTGGTGATAATATCCTGGAAGGCCACCAAGTGTGAAGTTTTTCATTAATATGAAAAAATGTTTCTATAAAATGAGATGAGTCTGAGTTCTTCCTGAGTTCTTTCAACACTTAATTTCAGGAGAAGAAAAACAGTTTCAGGAGCATGCATTTTTTAAACACAGGAATTAAAGTATTTGTACAGCATAGTCTGACATTGTTTAAAATCTTTCTGTAAGCCAAAAAACAATTTTCAAACCGCTTTTTAAATTTTTAATGATAATAAATATTTGCTCACCAAACCTTTTAGTAAGCACTGAATTTACCTTACCTATGTTTTGTTTACTCCTAAGATAATTTTTTTAAGATAATGGCTTACCTCCACCATCATCTTTTATATTTCTTCCCTCTATTTTTACTTTCCATATCTTTCTGCCTCTGATTTCTTTCTCTCTCTCTCTCTCTAGCTCTCCTTCTCCATTTCTTTCTGTCTCCCCCTCCCTTTCCCTCTCTGTCTGTTTGTCTGTCTATATCTCTCTCATCCTTCCTTTCCTCACTTTTATGAGCCCAGGAGCATTGAATCCCCTGTCTTCCCCCTTCTGAATGCAGAGGAACTGGTCTCAGTTCTTTCTCCATAAGCCTTTTTCCTGGCATCCCAATTCCAGTCTCACAGACCCTAGGGCAGCAAGGACCTTCCTTCTCAATAATAGTAGGGATAGGGGATGCAATCCTTTATATCAAAGACATCGTGAGGGCAGAGACATCCCAGAAAGAGTTGCAACTCCAACAAACAGAAGGCAAATATTATTTGTAGTTAGAAATAGAATAATGTGATTTTTTTTTTTTTTTTACATTTCCTAGGGGCCCAGTCTTCCATGCTGTATTTACTCAACTCTAATTCTATCCCCCATTGATATGGGTCTCACAGAAGTACTCAGAAAATCAAACAGCTACTTGCTGGCTTAAGAAATGAGATGGTAGGGGGAAAGTGGAATAAAAGTCATTCATTAAAAATACTTTCGTTGAGCTCTTCTAAGTTACAAAGCAACTGTGATAGACACTGGGTGTTCTAGTTTGCTAGCTGCCAGAATGCAATATACCAGAAATGGAATGACTTTTAAAAAGGGGGAATTTAGTAAGTTGCTAGTTTACAGTTCTAAGACTGAGAAAATGTCCCAATTACAACAAGTCTATAGAAATGTCCAATCAAAGGCATCCATAGAAAGATACCTTGGTTCAAGAAGGCTGATGAATTCAGGGTTTCTCTCTGAAGTGGAAGGGCACATGGTGAACACAGTCAGAGTTCCTCTCTCATCTGGAAGGGCACATGGTGAACACAGTGTCATCTGCTAGCTTCTTCTCCTGGCTTCCTGTTTCATGAAGCTCCCCGGGAGGCATTTTCCTACTTCATCTCCAAAGGTCGATGGCTGGTGGACTCTGCTTCTCATGGCCATGCCACTCTGCTCTGCTATCTCTGAATCTCATTCATGGTCCAAAATGCTTCTTCTTTTACAGAACTCAAGAAACTTCTCAAGACCCACCCAAATGGGTGGAGACATTTCGTCACCTAATCCAGCTTAACAACCACGCTTGACTAAATCACATCATCCAGGGAGATGATCTGATTACAGTTTCAAACATACAGTATTGAATAGGGATCATTCTGCCTTTATGAAATGGGATTTTGATTAAAACGTGGCTTTTCTAGGGCCCATACATCCTTTCAAACACTGGGCATGAGAAAAAGGATGGCCACCTTACCCTCAAGGACTCACGCTAGTTGGGGAGACACAAACATGAATATTTCATGTAATCAGAATAATAATAGTGTGCCGAAGTAAATAGTTTCTCGACTACCAATGGATATACGTGGGCTGAACATGTTCCGTCAGTGGGGCAGATTGTTTAGGAAGGAGAAAAGGTGGGTGATCCCCATTGCTAGGGGAGATCCACAGTAGGATATGGAGAGGCCAAGCGTGGACATTACTTCACAAAACAAGTGGACTTGATCCTTGAGGCAGACATCACTTCATCTTGGACCAAAGGCTCTGAAATGTTCCATTGGGAAGGTGTTGGGCCGATAGTTTAGCTGCTCTGGCTAAGCGAAGAAGCACTACAAGACTAGAAAAAGTGAAGAATAGACTTGCACAGGTTAAAAATTTCTGATAAAAGTAGAGGTGGCCAGTCCGGGGGAGGAGCTCTGGCAGAGCAGGGCAGGGCAGGCTCCAGACCCTAAAGAACTCAAAGATAATTGGACAAAGGATTCTCTGTGGCAGGCAATTCCATTAAAAGGCTGCAGCTGGCTCACCCCTCTGGGTGCCCTCTTCGCCCTCTCTCCAACCCCAGAAACTAGAGGAAGGTACAGAGTCGTCAAGGACTCTCCCTCGCCCCTTAGGAGCACGTCTGACCCTTTGCAGCCTGAGTCCAGCCTGGTGGAAGAGGTGTTTGACCATTGATATTCACCATCCAAACAAAGCAGAAACGCTAAGGGCCAGAAGGAGGGAGAAAACCAACCCCGAGATTGAGACACAGGGCCAACAAGAATATTCTTGGAGATAACAGGATGGAATATTTAAAAATCCAGAAAGATTGTTGCCCTGACATTTTTCAGCAGCAGGGCCCTGGGAGAGAGTGGAAAATGGAAATGCATAGTGTCTGATTTCAAAAGTGTCAGAACAACCACACACAAAAAGACAAATTGAACAATCTAGTCTTACCTTTCTTTATTCAATCCTCTCCCAAACCAAATTTTTGTGCCACACACACTCTGCCCGCCCCACATCTATCCCCTCATTCAATATGAAGCCTTTCCCACATCAGTCCGGCAGAGGGCAGCAGAATACACCTCAAGAGCTTAAATGGCCTATTTATTCACCAAGTGTGTTTTGAGTTTTGGATTGTGACTATAACAGTAAATAAGTCCACAAAGTCTCTATCGATCCAGAACAAGGAGAGAGAACAATAAGCAAGTCATCAAGACCAGAAAACAATAATGTGATGGGGCAGGAATGGGAAAGGTACTTGCTGCTGAATTCAACATTCATTCATTCATTCAACAAACACTTCCTGATGTATACCAGGCACTTCTAGGCCAGTTAACATGACAAAGATCCTCACCCTCATGGAGCTTACATTCTAGCCGGGCGAGAGAGAGTGAACATTAAACATCATTAGTGACTGTTCAGTACCTTCAACTACATTTAAGTGTTATGGGAAAAGAAAAATAGAGCAGGGTTTGGGGAGTGCCTGGGAGGTGGGTGGCCAGGTTCAGCCTCTCTGAGAGGATGAGATTGGAGCAAAATCTAAGGAGAGACACGTAACCAAGTAACTCCAAGCACAAGGAATACCTGAAGCAGTGATTCTAGATCTCAACTGTGTCGGAACACCTTGGGGAGCTTCTCAAAACTACCAATGCTGGGGTCCCCCACCAGAGAGTCAGATTTTATTGTTTCAGTGGCCTGGGCGCCGTGGCTTCTAGCGGGGCTAGGGCATCCCGCCAGCTGGAACCACGGAACCCGGGCAAGAACCACGGGACCCAGGCAAGGCCCCCGGGCAGGAGGCCTGGCGAGCAGGACAAGCAGCCAAAAGGCAGCGCGTCTGCATGGGTGTGTGGGTGGGAGGGGATGGCGAAGGGGAGACGAGCCAGAGGAGTCCCAGGGGGGTGGAAGAGACACAGGGGACTTCTACTAGCCAAGATCCCAGCAGGACAAAGGTGCCACACTCCAGCTGGGAAATACACATTTTTTAGGACCAATTAAGTAATCTCCACAGAACTAGAGGGACTAGAAAGATTACCTCTTTTAAAAAAAATGATTGTGGTAAAATATATACAACTTTCCAATGTGTAATTCACTGGTATTAATTATGTGCAGAATGTTGTGCTGCCATCACCACCATCCATTACCAAAACTTTCTATCACTCCAAACAATGACTCCCCATCCCTCTGATGCCCCCAGCCCCTAATAACCTCTAATCTACTTGCTGTTTCCATGAACTTGCTTGTCTAGGCATTTCATGGAAGTGGAATCATACAATGTTTGTATTTTTTGTGCCTGCCTTATTTCACTCAATATGAGATGGTCAAGGTTCACCCATGTGCTGAAATTTGAGAATTCTCAAGGCCATAAGCAAATGTAGGAGAGCAGTGGTTACTGCAGAGGGCAGTGGAGGGGGGCCAGGCATGAAAGGGTGAGGAGAGGAAGTGGTTACTGGAATTGAGGGAGAAAGAGCTCAAGAGAGAGCACACAAGGTGGGGGTGGGGGGCACCTGTAGCTGTTGGCAGGGGAAGCAGCCTCGTGCCACCGTTGGGAGCCTGGGGGTGAGGGGGCGCTAAGTAGCCTGACCTCCTTCTCCTCCCTGCCCCCCATCCCATCTCCTGCCATTGCCCCTACTAGCCAAAAACATCAGGAAGCCAGGGTTCCTGGGGCTGATTTGCAGCCCAGAGTGAAGCAAATGAACAAAATCCAGCACACATCCCCACGCTGGGGAGGGCACGAAGACAGAAAGGAAGGGAAAAACGTGAGGCAGGGGTATGGGGCCGCTGAAGATGTGATGGAGAGTTTTGGGATCAGCTTCCGGAGGGGTCCCTTCCATTTCTGGGCCCCTGCTTTAAAGCCCTGTTTGGGGCAGCCACAGCAAACCTTGCATTTTATCTGGACTTTTGAGGTGAAAATCCATGACAAGGATTTATTTCCCCCCTTCCCTACTGTCCTTTTAGACCAGCTCTGGTCTCTGGTTCTCTGCTGGTCCTGAGGAAACAATGAGATCCCACAGCATCCTGGTCTCTCTGCGGCAGTATCCCCAGTTCCTTTTCAGGCACAAATCATAACGGTTTCAGGCATGGGAACATGTGGTCGGAGTGTCTACCTAAATTCAGACCCTCATTCCCTTGCCTGGCCTCGGACGCCTGCAGGGAGGAGAGTGCAGGGCCGGCTACTGCTCCCTTTCCCCAGCTCTCCGGCTTTGGTTTGGGGCCCTCCGGGGGCGCCCAGGAGAGGATGCCTCTTTGTTTTGATTCTGGCTGAGGTCTTGAAAGGCCAAGGAGAGCTTTATGGTCACCAAAGACTCCCAACACTGCAAAGACTCCCAAACACTGACAGAATACACCCCAGGTTGCACTCCACTAGGAACCCCAAAGCGACGACTTTGGTGACACTCTCCCAATGCTGGGACCCTCTCCCAGCATTGTCCCAGCATTGGGGGAGCGCCGTCCCCATGGCCTCCTTAAGCCGGGGTAGAGGAGGGGGCGTACTTCGGGGGAGCCCAAGGGCCAGGCTGAGGAGGCTCCATGGGGAGGCCCAGAGGTGGCTGAGCGAGAAGAGGAAGGCGGTGTTGAGCTGAGCTTCCTGGGGCTGGGATGGAGCATGTGTCTGATGAAACGTTGTGGACCGCGTGGGGAGGAGCTGGTCTGCAACCATCTTAAGAAGAATCAGCCCAGAAGAGCAATTGCCCAGTGTCCAGGAAAGAAATGTGTTCAAGAAACTGGAGGAGGAAAGGCGCCGCTGCTTCAGGAAACTGCAGCTGGGGGAACCCTCTGGAGAATCTCTGAGAAAGAAAAGTGCCAGAAGGAGCCACGGTGAACCGTGCTGTGCTGCTGGCGTCCTCTCCTCCTGGGCGCCACCCAGAGGGCCCCAAACCAAAGCCGGAGAGCTGGGGAAAGGGAGCAGTAGCCGGCCCTGCACTTGCCTCCCTGCAGGTGTCCGAGGCCGGGCAAGGGAATGAGGGTCTGAATTTAGGTAGACACTCCGACCACATGTTCCCATGCCTGAAACCGTTGTGATTTGTGCCTGAAAAGGAACCGGGGATACTGCCGCAGAGAGACCAGGATGCTGTGGGATCTCATTATTTCCTCGGGGACCAGCAGAGAACCAGAGACCAGAGCTGGTCTAAAAGGACAGTAGGGAAGTGGGGGAAATAAAGTGGCTGCTTTTTGTGTTGTTCGAAGCATCGCACATATGTTTATGCCCTTTTGATGATCCGCTTCTGTGGGCCCAAAGCCAGATGGATTTCAGTCGCACCCTGTGCCATGTCAACAGCCTGCTGGGAGCTCGGTTGCCTCCCGGGAGCTCGGTTGCCTCCCCTCATGGTGGGGAGAGCACCACCTGCCTTGCCTCCTCCCCCAGGTCCTCTTGTGGACCTGATGACACCAGGGATGGGATGGCTGAGGCATCATGGCCATTGTGAAAAGCGCCGCGAGGCTGACCAGCTGAGCCACAAGCCCCAGTTCACACTGGAGGTTCACGGTGTGGTCTGACAAGACCCCAGGTCTCTTCATCTCAGCCACCCACGTGTCCTCCCCACAGGCCAGAGGGCTGTGCTGGTCTTGGAGCGGTGTGGGCTGACACGCTGGCTCCCTGCTCCCCTACGAGCCCAGAGCCTTGCTTCTCACCACCACCCATATGTTGCAGGAGCTCCCAGTCTGCCTTTTAACAGGCTGCCGCATTAGCTAAGGAAAGGTTTAAAAATAAGACATTAATTCCCCCAACTGAGCTAACTGGAATTGTACCCCCAAACGAAAAGAAGCGGCTTTTTTGGCTAAGAACCGCCAGAAGTCTGCTTATACATCCCGTTTTGGATTTCATGACTCTTTCCCAGATTTTATCCCTACTTCTCAGATGTCCTGTATGCACGAAGCAAAAAGGTCCGATAATGGGGCAGCCGCCTGTGCAGGGAAAACCCCTGGAGTTCTTGTGATTCCCAAGGGGTTCCGGCTGCCTGCTTGTGGCTCCAGGGCACAGAGGACAGGGGAGGGCGGGCAGCCCAGGAGGCCTCCCAAGGCGTCCAGACGCAAACACGGTTGCACACCGCCCTACCCTCTTGTCTACAGACAAGTAACCGTGGTGAGTTAGCTAATAGGACTCAAGTAGACAATCCCAGATGTTTGTTTACAGAGTGGCGGAAGAACCGCTGGGGACTAGATGTTTGCCATGGATAGACCGAAGGAGAGATGGGTTGCAGTGTCCTGGGGATGTGTGATGCCGCTGACAGGGGGTGGCTTTGGTATGAGTGGATCTAGGCTCAATCCCTGACCCTATCGCTTACTGAGGCGAGCTGATCAGCCTGTCGGAGCATCACGATTCTCATTTGCAAAGTGGAGATAATAGTATTTATTCGAAACATTGTAAGTGTAGGAAAACTGGTTCCCCCCTTATTCTTCTCTGCTTTCCTGGGATCTGGCACACGCCAAAGCCTTTGATAAAGGAAAACGAAGTAGAGGAGGAAATGTACTTTTAGCATGGAACATATGGAACATATTCTAGGAAGAGGCCAGTCCTTTTGGTTTGAAAAGATAAGATTCCCTAAAAGATTAGGGGCGGCACCCAGAGCCATTCACCCTGTCCCCGCGCTGCAGCAGAATGGAGCAGAAGGACTGACATCCAGCCTGAGTGGGGTGGGGGCAGCGAAGAGATGACAAGGTCTAAGGGACGTGGGGAAGGGTATGAGAGAAAGGGGAAAGGCTGTCTGCTTCCCTGGAGGTGATGGCCCAGACCCTTGGCCTTGAGTTCCTTGGAGGAGCTGGGAGGACAAGAATAGATTCAGGAAGCCAGTCCTGGAGCTCTCCTCCTTCCTCCTCACCTCCCACCTGCCACCTGCCCATCCCCAGATCTGTGGGGTTGGAAAACAGCACGTGAACACTAAGCAATTGCTTTCTCCTGAAACCTGGGTGTTTTACCAGATAACCCTGTTTGTGAGGTGCCCATCCTTCCCTTTGTAACGAGAGGCCCTTGTGACTTAATGATTTGTAAGGGACACAAATATTCCCTCACAGGAGTGGGTGCTCCAGAGCCAATACCTGGTGTCTTAACCCCAAGCCCCAGGAAATTGTCTGGCATGCCAGCGCTTCCGCAGTGGGGGATATTTTGTCCACCATTGCATGGGAGACGATTTTTAGGGGTACACAGATAAAGCTTTAAATAACATTGTGAATCATATAATGAGAAAAATATTACCCATTCACTTCTCTTTTAGTCTCTCTGATTAAAGATCGCTCAGCTCAGTGTCAACATCTCTAACTTTAGTTAAACTCTTTTTATAAAGAGAGAATGGACCCTTGGTGGGAAATAGTATCGATAACAACAAAAATTTAATAAACCTGTTTAGTTGTAAAAAAAAAAAAAAAGAGTGGGTGCTCACAATTTGCTGGATGTTAATCAGATGGATAGAGTCAAGGGATTGCAGAAGAGAAATCACCAGAAGGCTTTAAAGTTAAATATTATGACTAAGGCTGTGTTGACCTGGTGCTACCACAGGGAGTCAAGATTAGAAAATTGATACTGATTGTATACGTAGAATGGAATGATATCTAAATGATTTGTTAATTTTTTCTAATTAATAAAAAAAGTTTAAAAAAAATTAGAAAATTGAACTCTGAGCTGTCACCTGCAGTCGGGCACTAAGCAATAGACTCTCATTTTCACTGTTTGCTTGGTTCACTCAACAGATTTTCTTTTTTCCACATATATACAAATCTAGGTGTTCGGGTGGTGAAGCAACAAATAGAAGGGGCCTTTCCCAGGTAGGATTCTTTCATTCTGAATGACTTCTGGTACAAGGGTAAACAAATAGCGATCTTTCTGGAATGGTTTAAGTTCATCTCACCGAGATGAACTTAGCCACAAAGACATGGAGACCGCTCAGGGTTTCTACATTATCTGAGGTTTGACTCACTCAACAGGAGTGAGCTAGAATAAAAAATTCTTTCTTCTGCTTCTGTAGACAGCAGACCTGACAGACAACATAACCACCTGCCCATAACGAGCCTGCTGCTTGGAAGGAACCGCAGGCAGGGGGCAGCTCCTCACGTTCACGTGATCTGAAGGACTCTGAAAGTCTTCCTTAGTTAAAGGAGACACTTTCCACCATTTTCCACACCTTAGGATCTTCCAACCTTTTGTTCTCTAAGCCTCTCTTACAAGGGCAAGAAACTTTTCCATGAACTGTTTACCATGAATTAGTTCATAGCTATCCTTCATTTTAATTCACTCATTCAAGGAAGAAAAGCATCTACATATAGGAAATGGGTTTTAACTCCTCTGAACACCAGAAGGTAAAGATGAGTGAGACCCAGCTCCTGCCCTCAAGGGTTAACAGGTACCCAGGAGACAAGCACAGAAACAACTGATCATTGATTAGTGATCTGAGCAAACTGCCATGGGAGCTGGAGAAGAAGAGTGATTATTCTGGGCTCAGAGAGAGTAAAGGTGGAGGGTGAGAAAGTGAATGCAGGTTGGGGGTGGGGTGGGATGGTTGGGAAAAAAAGTGTAGGTGAAGGCCCAGTGGTGAAGGGCTTCATTGGGCAGATATTTTTTTGTCCTGTAGGCTAGGAAGCGGGGTGGGCATGGAGCTTGAGCATTAAGCAAAATATTGTTATATGTATGTATGTGTTCTAGTTTGCAAGCTGCCAGAATACGATTTACCAGAAACTGAATGGCTTTTTAAAAAGGGAATTTATTTAGTTGTAAGTTTATAGTTCTAAGGCTGTGAAAATGTCCAAAGGAAGACAAGGCTATAAAAATGTCCAAGTTAAGGCATCCAGAGAAAGATACCTTGGGTTTAAGAAGGCTGATGATGTTCGGGTTTCTCTCTCAGCTGGAAAGACACATGGCAACATCTGCTGGCTTTCTCTCCAGGAATCTTCAAAAGCTTCTGTGGGGTTCTGTTCATTTTGTTGGCTCTGTTGGTTCTGGTGGCTCTCTATGGCTCTAAAGCTTTTTCCAAAACGGTTCCCTCTTAAAGGATTCCAGTAAGCAACCCCACCTTGAATGGGTGGAGACATATCTCCATGGAAACCATCTAATCAAAAGTTACCACCCACAGTTGGGTGAGTCACATCTCCATGGAAACAATCAAAAAGTTCCCATCCAGCAATATTGAATGAGGATTAAAGGACATGGCTTTTCTGGGGTAACCACAGATTCAAACCAGCATGGTATGCTATTTTTCTTTTTCTGAAATCCATACATTTCACAAGATTTACAAAGAATCTGCAAAGGTTAAGCTCCCGTGCCTGTGGCAATGACAAGGCTTTGAAAGTGTTTGAGTAAGGGCATGTCCCCACAGTAATACAACTGTGCTCTAGAAGACCCCTCAGACAGCTGTGCCTCTGAAAGGATGAAGATTGAGGTGGCAGGGAGAACCCAGAGAAGGCCAAGGGGTGTGGAAGGCCTGGATCTGTGCAGGGTGTAGGTGGGACTTAGTTCACGTTTGCTAGCTGGCAGAATGCAACACACCACAGACGGATTGGCTTTCAATAAAAGGGGATTTATTTAGTTAATGTATAGTTCTTCAGAGGAAAGGCAGCTAACTTTCAACTGAGGTTCTTTCTCACGTGGGAAGGCACAAGGCAATCTCTGCTGGCCTTCTCTCTGGGTTCCAACAACTTTCCCTGGGGTGATTCCTTTCTGCATCTCCAAAGGCCTGGGTTGAGCTGTGAGTGCTGAAATGAGGTATGCTGAACTGCTTGGGCTGTGCTACACTGAATCTCTCATTTAAGCACCGGCCAATTAACTCAAACATCATTCATTGCAGCAGGCACGCCTCCTAGCCGACTGCACATGTAATGATCAACAGGTGAGGTCCACGTACCATTGGCTCATGTCCACAGCAACAGAACTAGGCACCTTCACCTGGCCAAGTTGACACGTCAATCTAACTACCACAGTCTCTCTCCTCACCCCTGGCCTCAGGTGGCACAGTCATCTGCGATACCAACAAACAAAACAGACGTGTTTCCCTAGACTACAATGCTTGTCCCTAGAGAAGCTCAGCTCTGAGAGACTTGACATACACAGGCTCCCACTGGGGACCCAGACTCAGAGCTGCTCCAGAATGGGCCCTGTGAGCAGGCCTCGTGGTCCTTTCTCCTTCACCGCAGGAGCCTCTGGATCCTCCTCTCTCCACATGAGAGAAGTAAACGCTGAAATGGATTTTTATAAAGTTGTTGCTGCCAGAGTATCAGTGGTTGTGCATGGGAGTGGTACCCAGAGCTATATAAAGAGAATCTCCATCCTTTTCTCATTTACTCACTTACACACCTTACGTGTAGCTGACACCATCTCAAGTGAAGGGGATGAGAGGGCAGTGGCTCCATAAGATGTTCCTGATTTCATGGATCTAATACTATAGGAAAGAGGGAGACACTGAATATACACACATGCACACAGGAAGCTTTAGAACGTGTCATAAAAAGATTCAAGTGAGACGGGGGAGTGACTTTGGAGCCATCATGAAAGGCGTTGTTGAGGAGGGGACATTTGAGCTGGCTGAGTGAAGATCTTAGGGAAGAGCACGTGGACAGGACCTTTCCCTCCTTGGAATGGTGGTTTTCAGATCTTTTAGGAAATTCAGTTCTTGCAGGGTGCTTTTGGGAGCCCACCATAAGCTGTGTTGGTGATAACTGAAAATATCAAATATGCATCACTCTGTGCCATGCCAGTCATGATGCTACACCAGATTCTATGATAAATGAGTGATTCCAAGTGCTGATCATGGAAATGATCATGGGGGTGCGGGGTGGGAGGGGTTGGGGGTAAGATGCTGTTCTTGGAGAAAAACTCAAGCTAGTCTTTTGCTTTCCTTTATTTTTCAAACTGGGAAAATAAAACCATTGCCCCATATTTTTTCCCCAGGGGAAAGTTCAGAGTTCAAGGGAGGGTGGTTGAAAAGCTAAGGCCTTATTCTAGAGAACAGACACTAGAGGCAAGCTGGAGGCACCTGACAATTCTGGCTTTCAACTGCTTTGTCTGAATGGATTTCTCCTTTGGATTTGCCAGTGCTCTTCCTTCATTTCTCACTGCTGCCTCTTTCTCATCCAGCCAGTGGCCCAAGGATGAAGGAGTAAGGGACCCTGCCCAGGAGGTTGGGATTGCCTATATTTCCACAGAACCAGCAGCTCCAGTCAGATCCTTGCTGCACAGCAAGTTGACAGCACAGCGTTGTGGGAAAGCTGGATCTCTCCCTGCTGGGGTTCAGATCTTCCAGCAAGAAAAGTGAGGGGCCCCACAGGACTTCCCATCACGCCAGCGAGAACAGTCTGCTAATAGAACCTCGAGGCACAGCTGGGGCAGATGCCTTTTTAATCTCAGAACAAACAATTAGAGAACACCCTTCACCTGCTCCCTTCTCTGGGGCGTTTTCCTGAACAGGTGCTCCCACCCACCTCGATTTTCTCTCAGACAGGAAATCTGAAGCTCCCAAAGCCCAGAGCTTTTTCTGGGTTAGTTCTCTCTTCCTTTTCTAAAGCTGCATCCACCTGTGAGCACCAGAGAGGTCCCTCCCTCCCTCTGGCCTTCCACGACCCTTCTAGGATCTCAGTATCTCATCTAACTACCGCCAGCACCCCCCACCCCCCACCCCCTACGGGCCAGAGGGTGTCAGCGGTTAATGTATGACCCCTTCCAGGTGACATGCTCATTTTTGTAATGGCCTTTTAGGACCCAGTGCCTTAACGGAGGTTGTGGGAGGCAGAAGAATGGCCACAGAGATGTCTGTGTCCTAAACCCTGGGACCTCTGAATACGTTTCATTGCATAGCAAAAAGGAATTAAGGTTGCAGAGGCAATTCAGGTTGCAAATCAGCTGGCCTTGAGACAGGGAGGTTACCCTGGGTTATCTGAGTTGGTTTAATGTAATCCCCAGGGTCTTTATAAGTAAGAATCTTTCTTACTGCGTTCAGAGAGTGTTGGTGATGCAATGTGGCTGTCTTTAAAGATGGAAGAGGGCCATAAGCCCAGAGTGTAGATGTCCTCTAGAAGATGGAAAAGGCAAGGCCAGGCATCATTGCCTAGAACCTCCAGGAGAAAATGCACCCCTGGGGACATCTCGATTTTTAGTCCATTGAAACCCAACTTGGACTTCTGCCCTCCAGACCTGAAAGATAATACATTTGTATTGTTTAAGGCACCAAGTTTGTGGTGATTTGTTTACTCACCTAGAGGGGATTTCAGATACTTGGAGGGCAGTTGGCTAATTTAGGACTTTCTCAATGAATACAGAGGATAAAGTTGCCCAGCACACTATTTCTGTGGGGTAGGCCTTGCGGGTGGGGGGGCAGGTTTTAATGGAAAAAGTAAGAACCGGGACATGGTCCCAATAGAACATCTGGTTTTTGTCCTTTCTAAACAAACTTACCAGGCTAAGCTTGGAGAATTCCCTTCTGTGATTCATATTCAAGGAGATAAACTAGTTTCTCTCTTGTAGTTGTGAGAAACAGCAAGCAAAATAAACAATTTCAAATAATCATGCAAGTGGTAGAACTGTGTGATCACAGCTGGAATCTTGGGGTGGGGGGAGCCCTAGGACCCTGTCCTTTTAGGTTTATTAATGACCTAAATAGAGAAGGTTCATGACACAGGACAGATAAGTTGTGAGCAGGTCAGGAAAGGTCCTGAACTGAGCACTGTCTGGCTGGGGCAGATCCTGTCCCCCTCCAGTGAGGAATACAGAAAGGGGAATTTAGAAGAACTCCTTGGGCAAGACCCAAACTTATCTATCCACCCAGTGTCCTCAGAGTCTCCCTGTGCTAAGAGCCCACTGGTTTGGATGCAGCCTGAGTTTGGTTTAATCTTGTGTACAATTAGAATCCATGTGTTTTCCTAAGAGGAGAGAGACTTACTACACTGTATCTCAGAAAAAAGCATCTGAACGTTTATGTGAGACGGGATGGCTCTTCCATTCCACAATGACAGGGTGATACAACAGGAAGAGCCCCAGGCCAGGGTGAGGGGTTGAAGCTGTATGGACCCTAGAAGATCAAGTTCTTAAAGCTAATCCATTCCTGGGAGGTTAGACCTATTGTGGGTGGGACCCTTTGATTAGGTTATTTCAGTTGAAGTGACCCCAGGTGGGTCTTAATCCTCTTACTGGAGTCCTTTATAAGAGACGAAATTTACAGAAAGACACAGAGAAGCTCAGAAAGAAAAGCTAGAGAAGGTGAGAGGGTCACACAAAAAAACAGAGAGAAACCACAGAAACAGAGAGGAAGCCAGAAGCCAGAAGTACTGAAACCTGGGAGAGAAAGGACAGAGCAGCAGACACTGCCAACGTGCCTGGCCGTGTGGCGGAGAGGCTGAGGAGCAACAGTGGCCAGTCTTCCAGGAGGAAGCATGTCCTGTTAATGCTTGATTTGGACAATTTTCATGGCCTCAGAACTGTAGATTTGTAAGTTAATAACCCCTCAATGTAAAAGCCAACCCATTTCTGGCATACTGCATTTTATTAGCTTTAGCAAAGTAAAACAGCCAGGTATCAGGACACCCAGGCTTCCTCCTGGGGGCACAGCAAGATGTTATTTCCTGGGACATCTGTCTCCACGATTAGATTGAGAGGGTTGGTCTGGTCTCTCCAAGGTTCTCGCTGTTCTCAGGCTCTGTGATGCCATCGGCTGGTTATCAGAGCAGCTCTGCATTAGTTAGTAGTTGAGGAGCCAAATTAATGAAGCACTAAGTTTCTCCCTTTTGGGAGACTTGTATTTTAGCAGGATCCATCCAGTGAAACGGACCTTATTGACATTCCTGCAGGTAGCATGACAGTCTGAAGTGTTGGGTATTTTGGTTTGGGGGAGGGAGCATTCCAAATCTCTTAATTACATCACCCAGGCAACCTCTAGCATATAAAGTGGGCTTTGGACCCAGGCCACCAAAATGCAGACCGTAGCTATTACCCTTTCCCTCCTGTGCCTTGCTTTAGCGGTATGACCCATGGGAGGAGATGGTAAATAGCCCTTCTCAGCATGAATGAACTTCCGAATGTAGAGAAGTCCCTCAATTTGGATTTTCTGCCTTTTGGGCTAAGGTAGCTAGAAATATAAAAAAGGATGAGGTAGTAAAAGAATAGTAAGAAGATAAGGCCTGAGTTTTTTTTGAGATAGAGAAGTGGGGCTAATAAAATTCAGGTGAGGCGTGGGAACAAGCGCACACATCACTCTGGTGAGTCTGACCCATGTCCACTTCTCCGGCAGGCCTCGGTGAGAGAGCGTGTGCCTCTCAGAAGCCTGCTGTCCCCGGAAGAGGACGAGGGGTGAAGAACAGTTCCTCATGGAGAGCTGCTCACATCCTACGTCTAGAGCCCCAGGGAACTGTTTCCCCCTCCTTTCCCCCACATGGAGAGCTGCTCACATCCTACGCCTACAGCCCCAGGAACTGTTTCCCCTCCTTTCCCCCACCTGCTCCTTGCATTCAAGGTCACACAAAATAAAGCCACTGCCAGGCCAGCCCAGCAAGTCCTGAGCTGCAAACCTCCTCTCAGGGAAGGGACTGGAAAACAATAACCCAGAAAAGGAAAGCTGTCTGAATCTCACCCTCATGCTTTTCCTAGAGAATAGGCCCTCAACGTGTATGCTTCCTAAAGGTTGATAAAAATAACCCAAATATGCCACAAATATGGTCAAAAGGAAGACCTTGTACTAAAGTGACGTCTAAGCATGTTTGTTGGTTCTAGTTCCCTACCTTTTCCTTCTGGTAAGGTAGAGTCCTGGGGATGGGCCGGTTTACATCATTTTATTTATTACCCAAGTCCCTGAGCCAGAAAAGCGAGAACAGGGAGAGATTAGGAGTGTGTGTTCAGGGGTGTTAGATACAGATCTTTCCCCAGAGTTCAGAAAAGGCACTGGCCAGCCTCAGCCCCAAGCTGAGGGCCCATTAGGGATTTGATTTTCTGGGTAACTGCTCAGATAGAGGCCCGATTCTTTGTCCCCAGGAAGCTCTCACTGCCTGTATTTGAATGCTTCATGCAACCCTTTTCATTTTATCACTGACTTTGATTTTTTAAATAAGTTCTGTCACTTAAAGGCCTCTGAACCCCAGGATTCCAAATTGAAATCACAGAGTGCAGGTCCGTGATATTAAATCCCTTCGAGCAGCAGAATGGGGGAAATGTCTTTCTGGCACAGCAGGTCAGTGTAGAGGTGTCCTCCAGGGTCGGGCCAGGTCAGGAGGGGGAGGCAAATGCCCCCGCAGGGTCTGTGGAAGGAGAGAAAGCGAAGGAAGATGAGGGCTGAATCTCTTGGTCTAGAGGGGAGCCACTCGCACTCTGGCCTGCCCTGGGGTCGGCAGTTAGATGTCCTTTTAGATTTGGGTGTTCCCCTCTCCTGATGCAGAATAGGCATGGACACAGACTGGGAAATGATGCAAAAAAGCCATCTTAGGTGGGCTAAAAATAGCTTGAAGGATGTGGGGAGGTATGGCTGCAGACACGTGCCCTTGAACCAAGAGCGTCTATTTTTTCGGAAGGTGAAGTAAGTGCTGGAGGCTGGTGCTCTCCTGTCTGTCCCCCCTCGCCCCTAGCCATGCACACAGATCGCATAGGCCACGCTCCACACCGACTGTCCCTACCGGACACCTGTGGGGGGTGCCCACCCCATTGGCCCAGTGTCTCACACAGACCACCTCCCATAGGAGCGCTGGGTCCATCAGCGTCCCAGCCACCTGACATTCAGCATCGCTCTACTCCCCACTTGGTGAGTGGTGGCAAAAGGACATGGGGCACTGACCTTACCGAGTACCTGCGGAAAGCTGGCCAGCTGCTTTGTGCCTGTTCTCACTGGAGCCGCACGACCACCCTGCTGACAGCTGAACAAAGTGACGCTTAGAAAGATCAGGTAACAGTGGAGTCGCACGGCCAGTGAGCCTCAGCAGAAGCGAAGTTTGAACCCAGCTCTCGGACTTCAAAATCCTGTTCTTCGTATGATACTACTAGTTCTCCACATTTGCTGTGGATTACAATTACTTTGGGAATTAAAACTGTATCTATATATACTGATGCCACACCCCCACCTGAGCCAGGTGGGGCCAGGCATTGCTAGGCTCGCAAAGCTCCCCAGGTGACTCTCATGTGTCACCTGGGACTCAGTACACCCAACCAGCGCTTCTCAAACTTCAGCGTGTGTCAGAATCATCCGAGAGGCTCCAGCCCTGGGTGTTATGATTCAGATTGTTCTAACAAGCGCCCAGGTGAGGCTTGTCCACCAGTTCAGGGCCAATACTTTGAGGAGTAAAGCAGTTAGTTCAGACCATGGGCAGCACCCCAGCTCTGTCAAAGACGGTAATGGCAGGGTCATGTGATGGCCCTGAGACACCATATCACGTAGCTCAGACTGGATTCTGAACCCAGACTTAACTGTCCCACTTGCATGGGATCGACTTCAGGTGCTGGGAAAGTTTTTAAACTCTCTGTGCTTGTTTCCTCATTGGAAAAAGGATAATCACACTAGCAAGGCTGCAGACGCTTAACAGTGTAATTATAACCACAGAAATAATGATACAAAGGAAGCCCATGAAATAGTGTCTGGTATCGAGAAAGTGTTCGATTAGGCTGGACGTTACTCTCAAGCCAGCTCACTGACATGCCCCCCCCCGCCCCCGACAAATATCAGATCTTCAGCTCTTGGCTAAAAGCTTGAGACCCTCTCAAACACTTGGAGGCCTGAGAACTTCAAAACCTTTCTTGTGGGGAGGCTGGGGCCGGGGTGGGGGGTGGGTAGGGACAGAGAAATGGACCCACCCACATAAAGGCTCCTAGGCTGCCCAGGAGCATCTCAGGGCTGCCCAGCTCCCCTGCCCAGGGTAAAGCACCCCTCCCTCTGCAGGTGTCTCTGCATTACAAAGTTCTGAGAAGGACTTTGCGCCTGCACCTGCCGGGAGAGGCTTCTCCTTACCCTCCCCTTCGGCTCCCCCACCCCACTCGCAGGTTCTTTCCAGTTCCTGCCCCCTCCTCACGTGCTCACCTTTTCCTTACAGCGAGACCCCAGCGTTTCTCTCCAAACCTCACTGAAGCTCCTGTTGTCATCAAATTGACTTTTTTGTTGCCAAATCCAGGCGCTTCTCCTTTGTCCTCACTCTTCTCACCTGTGGGTGGATTCTCAGCTGTTTATTATCCTTTGCTTAGGACTCGCCTCATTTTTGCTGTAGCTTTGGGAGTAGCAGATTGGTCCCATTTATCTCACACCTTTCTGGCTGCTCACTCTGCTTTGCAAAATGATTTCTCTTTTTCCTCTGGTCGTGAAATTAGTGTAAGTGTTGGGATTTTTTAGCACTCCTAAATTGGATCCTTTTAAAGTCCATTCTCTGCTCTGGTTTCTGACGCCACTTAGATGACACACAATCGCAGTACTAGCATCTCTCACATGTTCTAGTCCTTATTTTCCTCAACTCTCAAATAACATTTCCACTTAAAACTCAAGAGCTCCAGTACAAATTTTTTTAGATTGTAATACAGAGTCCTGCTCAGTTCACCCATTCCAGTGGTATAATCATATGGCCTGGGGAGCCTGCAATTAAAAGGAGGTAGGTTCCCGGTTAAAGGGCAGCCCCTGTAAGGGAGGCCCTTTTCACAGGTTCTCTCTAATCCTGACAGTTTTAGGAGATAGGAATTTTAGGATCTTAGAAGGTGGGTCTGTCCCCATTTAACAGAACAGATTAAATGATTTTCCTAAGGCAACACAGGTAGTAAGTGACAGGAACTAATATTTAAACCCACTTTCTCTGACTTCCACAACCTCACTCTTTACTAACACAAAAGGCTGAGCAGCTGTCTCTATCCAGTCTCCTTTCTCCAACATCCCCCCATGGGCTGCCATTGTCCAGCTTTGCCTGTTAGCAATAGAGTCGTTGTGTTTTCTCCATTTTCCTCCCAAAGGTCCACCTTCCTTCCCCATTTCCTTCAATCGCGCCACAATTCAGAACCACGGTTCTTAGCTATCCATTAATTATCCTCTGACCCCCATCTCTTCGCTGCCTTTAGCATCCACTGCACTAGGAAAAGGGAAGTCATGGCATTGACACCTTTACTTGGTGCTATGTGATCTTGGGTAAATTGCTTAGCTTTTCTGAGCCTGAGTTTCCCGAACTGTGAAATAGGAATAATGAGTTCTTTGTGGGTTGTGAAGATTGGAGGTTATTTGTGTGTGTGTGTGTGTGGGGGGGAGCATTTATTCCAGTGCCTGACAAGTAATAACCAGTATTATCTAAGTGGTTTTGCTACTGCCTTTTATTTGTACCTTCTCCTTCCCCCATACCAGCCATTTTCTTGCTCCTGCTGAACTTCAGTCCTGCCGAAGGGTTCTGTTCCACCAGTTTTCAATTGTGTTCCCAAGACACATCTCTAGCCGTGTCCCAGAGGCTGTATTCCCGGGCCTCAGCCTGCAGGACCACAACAGGCCTTTAGCCCAAGAAAGGAGACTTCCCCCCCACCCGCCCCCCACCCCCGTGCCCCATAGTATGGCCCAGAAAGCAGAACTCCGGGTGAAATGGGCTTCGGGATCACGGTTTCCTGGATAAAGGTCATGCCTGCCTGTGGCGCTTTCAAAAAGCTTCAGTCTTATCTTAGGCAAGAGGCACGTAAAAAAATCCTTTACATTTCTTTATTCTGCTTCCTTGCTCACCAGGAAGCATCTTCAGACCACTTTATTTCCCACACTGCTCCAATAGGGAGAAAAGCTGGTCAGCAAAATCTCCCTTGGCAGTCACATTTCATAAAGTAAAATCAATGAGGAGGGCTCTGTCTGATTAAACCAAGGCTTCGGGGGAGCTCACCTGCTTGGCTGGGCCCCAGCCCCCCAGCCCAGGGTACCTGTCAGCTGCGATTTCTCCATCTAAATGTAAATCAGGGGGCTGTCTGTGAGTCTCTGGGAGCTCGGCTTATGCAGATCCGTTCTCAAGGTGGGACTGCTGTCACTCTGTCCTCAGAATCAGGGTCAGCGCCTCCCAGATGGCGGCCCAAGTGCAGGGTCAAGGACACCTCCAGACCCTGGGCAGCCTCCTTGGCCTGTCTGTGCATTCCACACCTTTCTTATTTGACACAGCAGCACGGAGAAGACAAAATTTCTGAAGGTTACAGACGGTGGGGCCCACAGACACCATCTATACTGCGGTTCTTAGAATTTAAGGGATTTAAAAACTTCTTTGGGGAAACAAATACATCTTTTCACAAACCTCCAACTGCAATTTAACATTTGCTTCTATTATGAATGTAGCCAACAATCTGGGAACTTTGTCACTAATAAAAGTCAAAGATATTTTTGTATCATATTAATTATTGCAGTTTTCAAAACACTGTTTCTGCTTGTCACGACTTCAGAGTTACGGTAGCTATTCTATAATAGACCTTGTTATTTAATGTATTAGTAAGCACGTATTTACATAATTACAAAGATACTTCGATAATTGCATTGCAATATAATTGGTTTTACTGGGAATCCTATGCAATATGTTTTATTCATTTAAAAACCTTCTGAGAAAAGGTCCAGACTTGCCGCCAGACCACCAAAGAGTTCCATGGCGTAAAGAAAAGGTTAAGCGGTTCTGAAGGTCAGGCTGCCCTCATGGGATGCAGGGATTCCTGCAGTGGCCTGCCTGCTCTTGCCCATTCTTTCAGTGAGGTGGACACTGCAGGTTGCTGGCCTGGTAACCAGCTCCTCTCCCAGTCCTTTGTTCCTAGGAGAACCTACCTCCGTATCAGGGGAGGGGAGGACAATGGGCAGTGACTGCCCTTCTGGCTTCCCAAGCACTTGAGCAGGAGCAGGAGAGGATTCCCTTTAGGGTAACAGAACCTGTGGACAAGTGTTATGGGGGTTGGGGAAGGGCTGTGTGTGTGTGTGTGTGTGACTGGGAAAGGTATATCTTGAAAGAGGGAGGAAAAAAGAAAAGGAAGGAAGGAAAGAAGAAAATAAAGAAGATGAAACAGGCTTCATTTTCTCTGAGTCCTCTTGCCACCACGGTGGGGGGAGGGGTGGGTTAGACAGAAAACCCTTTGGTTACATCAAGCCACAGAATCAACCCAGAACCATGTCACTTTCGGACACCTTGTTAATGAGATCATTCAAATGTCTTTTTTTTTTTTACTTTAAACTATTTAGTTGGGATTTCTGATACTCATAACTGAAGACTCCAGTCCAGCAGTCTCAGCAACTTAAGAGTAACACAGTTAATTTTCGAAAGGTTCTTTAGCTAGTTTGAACCAGTCCTTCTACTATGCACATCTTGGCTCTCTAACGGTGATTCTCCAAAGTCCCTTTCTAAGACTCAATCTTCATTCACGAAGCGGAAATAATCCCAATCTCTACCCTCTTCATAAAACTCATCACAAATGCAATTTACTGGTTCAAAGTCTGACTCTCCCCTTGGCTTATACTCCAAGGAGGAAAGGACCATGATACCCTCCTCGTACCCCGCAGCCCCACGGAAAGGACCATGATACCCTCCTCGTACCCCGCAGCCCCACGGAAAGGACCATGATACCCTCCTCGTACCCCGCAGCCCCACGGAAAGGACCATGATACCCTCCTCGTACCCCGCAGCCCCACGGAAAGGACCATGATACCCTCCTCGTACCCCGCAGCCCCACGGGACAGTGCCTGGTTCCCAGCAGGTGCTCAGGTAATAATTGCTGAATGAATGTGTCTCTCTACTTCTTTGGGTTCTGTGGTGGTTTGGAGCTGTATATACCCCAGAAAAACATGTTCACAAACCTGATCTATTCTTGTGGGTGTGAACCCAGTATAAGTAGGACCTTTTGATGAGGCTCCTTCAGGGCAAGGTGTGACCCGCCTCAATCAGGATGGGTCTTAATCCTATTGAAGTACTTTGTCAGAAAGAGAGTGAGAAAGCCACAGAGGGAGCAGCAGAGGCTGAACATCAATGGAATCTGGAAGAGAACAGGCCAGGAGAGGCCACCATGTGATGCGCTAATGACCACCAGCAGCCAGCCCCAGAAAAGCGACAGCCTTCAGGGAGAAAGCCATCGCCTTGCTGACACCTTGATTTGAACATTTTCCTAGCATCGAACCGTGAGTGCATACATTCCCATTGCTTAATCCACCCCATTTCGTGGCACTGTCTTAAGCAGCCCAGGAAACTAAAGCAGGCCTGTAAGGAGACAAGTCTGTTGGAAATAATGCTGAATACCATTGCAGGCACATGTAATACAGAAATTCAAATACTATACATTTTATGAGCAAATTGCTCAGAAATACATTACGCCTAGGAAGAGGTTTTGCTGTTTTTTTAAGGAAGTCATTGTGTAGAAGAGAGTGTGAGAGGGCATTTTATTTTTCTGACTGATCTTTAAAATGTGAAATCATATTGCAAAATCAAGTTGAATTAGGTTACGCATATTATTTGAAAAAAATTTACAAACCTGATCCTCCTTGTTCCAGTAAAAAAAAAAAAAACTCGTAGATCTCCACTCACACAGAATTGGGTCCAAATTCCTTACTGACCAAGCTCCACGCTTGGCCTCAACCTTCCCAGGCGAACCTCTTTGTCCTCTGATTTGACTGCGTAGCACCGTGGCTTCTCTGCCTCTGCACCCCCACTCCGGCTGGTTCCCTGCCTGGGATGCTTTCCCTTCTGGGGAATGCAATCCCACAGGACCTTCCAGGCACAGCTCAAACACATTTCCTCCAAGAAGCTGCCTGGGGTTCTGGAATGATGCTCCATATCTGAACCTGCAAAGCATTTTCCTTGTCACCTTTTTTTCCTTTTTTTGGTATGCTGTATAGTGGAGGTCACATTTCATATTTTTCCAAGTGACTGTCCTGTTACTGCAGCACCATTTGTTGTTGGGGGTGGGGAAGTGCATTGGCTGGGAATCAAACCCAGGTCTCCCACATGACAGGGGGGAAGTCTACCACTAAACAACCCTCGAACTGCTTTTTTTTTTTAACACTTTCCTCTCCCCTTCCCGGGTCCTCAGTCCTCTTCTGGACCATTGGTGCAACACTGGGAGTTTCTCAATAAATATTTATTGAATGAATAAACATTTCCCCGTTGCTGAAGCAGGACTCATATCCATGATTCCTAAAGGGGCTCTAACAGATACTACAAACATATGCCAAGAGGTTTTCTGTTGTTTTTCCAATGAGCTAGCAGAGACAAATTTTGGGATGTCTCAAATAATGGAGAAAGAGAATGTACGAATGTGGTCTCAAAAAAAAAAAGGTTCTAAACATTTGTCTGGGTCATACCTTTCGGCTTGTCACATCTCCCCCAGTCTCAATCCGAATTGCTAAATAAAAATTCAGCCATTTTTGGTTTCCTTGAAACATCTGTGTGAAGGTCGAGGGAGAGGATAAGTACTTCAAATGGCCTTGGATAGAATTAGTCAGCTCCAGATAACTGGTAAATAGTGTGTACTTTTAAATACTTTGAAGACTGTAAACATCTGGCCCCTGGTTGGGAGCACAGGCTCTGGGTCTGAGCCCCAGGATGCATTCCTGGTTGCCAGTGTTTGGAAGCTGCATGAACCTGTGCAGCCTTAACCTCTTCAAGCAACAGCTTCCCCAGCTGTAAAATGCAGGGCATAATGCTAGTTCACAAGTTCCTGTGACAACCCAACAGAAACATATGTAAAGCACTTGGCTCAGTGCCTGGCACATCATAAACACTCCGACATGATAACGATTATTGTTACAAATAAGGATGAACAACAAAAGGGCACAGCAATAAAAGGTGAATGCATTTTTGAAGTGTGATAAGAAATGGTAATTGACCGGAGGCCAGAGAAGACAGAATGTAATTCCAATCCTCAAAGCCCAGTCACATCCATCCCATAAAAACCAAGACAAACTGCAGCGGTCACCAGAGATCATTATCTATAAAGTATCTTCTTTTTATTTAAGTTAAACAATTTTCAAGGATGGTTTCCATCTATAAAATGGACAAAGTACAAGCTCTGTACAGCAGTTCTTTTTAAAAATCAACTGGAAAAAAAAATTACCAAACTATATTTTGAATTTGCAAAACATACTCACAGATACCATCATTTTAGCTTTTATGAAGACATAAGAAAAGACCACCACAGAGAAGACACTAACTTCGTCACACTTTGCGTGAAGGGCTCTTGGGAAAGAATGCATCCTTTTAAAAATGGGAGGTGGGGTGGAACCGTCCCCATGACTAAAAAAATAACGTAATCACAGTAAGTCACTTTGGCACGCCGAGTTATGTAAACAGAGCGCTCGCCACAAAGGGCCCCTCCTGCCCACTTCTGCCCACGAGGCCAGTACCATTCAAAGCTGCCGCCGCCCAAGGCAGCTCGGGGCGCAGCTCGCATGTGGGATTAGGCGGGCACATTCCTATGGTGCAGTGGTGGATGAGACTTCTGGGCAGGGTGGGGGCACATGGGTGGAGAATACATCAGGAGATGTGATTGAAAAATAAGCCAGATCTATTTTATACCAATGGTATTTTTTTTTGTTTTCTGGCAGCAGTAGCAGCTCACAGGTGACAGGGATCTGCCACTTGGACCCAGGTGATCAGGGTTCAGTGCCCCAGAATAGGGGGCTTGTTCCTTGCACAAGTACCTAAGGGCGATTTTCCTTGGCCTCTCCCCAGGGACCTATTTATAGTCAAGATCGGCCTCTGAAGATATCAACGTGCAGAATTAACCCAATGGACAGTCACCCAGTTCACTCAAACTACAGCAGTTAGCTTGGCAGGGAGCAGAAAAAGAGAAGATTTAGGACAAAGAGATAACTAGGTATCGTCTCCACTGTAATCCCAATTACCTTAAAGCACATATATGGGGAGCTTTTGCGGTGGAAGAAGGCAGACCAACAGGAGAAACAGGCAGGAAAAGGAGCGGCCTGGGCTAAGGTGTCAACTCAGTATAACTGCCCAGCGCCACTTGCAACTGTGACCTCAGCAGTGCCTCACAAGGGCCTTAAAGATGCGGGTTTCTGAAAACACACTGAACCACGCAGCAGCTCTGTTGGCTGCCAGACTAGGTGCCCACCTTGAGACTGGGTATGGGCGTGGGTGTGGGCTAGGAAAAGAAAATCATTCTGCAGAGAGCTGAAGGGGGGCTGTCACTGCAAAGGCTCCCTCGGAACATTTCCGGGCCACAATCTAAACATTCAGGTATTTCTTCTCATGATTACATTTATTTCATAACTGTCTTGTAGTTTAGACTGAGCTCTTAACTGCGAGGTTTCTGTTTTATGCCCCAGTCCTTCAGGTAAATTAGCTGGCGTTTTGTCCCTTTCTACTTCTTTACCAAAAGCTCTCCAAAGCAGTCCCCGTGGGCAGTGGGGGGCAGGAGTGGAGACACATGACTCTAATGCTTGCTGAGGGCAGGGGGTGGGCAGGCCAAATGTCACGGTCCCTGGTACTGCTGACATGCCAGACCATCAATTACACAGAAGCTGTAAATGTGGTTTGCTTTCAGGCGGAGAAACTAATCACCCACATTCTGCTGGCAGCTCAATTAATTTTGAAAGCCCAATGTGAAGGGGCTCAGATAACAATTAGCCCAGTGCTAGCATGCGGCAGCTTCCTAATGTCATTTGTCTGTCCCCGCTGTCCCCATCGGAGGAGGACGGCGGTGGTTCCACCACCGGCTCACAGTGGGAGCCTGGGGCTGGGTTTGTTTGTTTTTCCCTAAGAGAAAAGAAATTTAATTTAAAAAGACCCAAAGCAATATTTGTCGAAGCAAGTAACCCATTCAGGTTTACAGATTCCAACAGCACGCAAAGTGAATTCCAAGACACGGCAGCGACTTCCAAGCTGAAGCCAAAGAGAGATGCCAGAGGGGTGAGGCCAGCAGGTCTGGGGTCTCCAGGGCAGGACTCGCCACTCCTCTGGCCTTCCACATGCCAGCGGTGCCATTGGGGCTCCATCCTGCTGCCGGAAGCAGCACCAACTCGCTGAGAAGGCTCCGGGAGGCAACGGATGTCACGCTCTGGCCCTCCATGAGAGTCACCTAAGGGGGCTCCAAGCCCTTCTCTTCTTCTCAAGGGCGTGAACTGCTTCGTGGAGAATTTACAAGACGATGACAGACTATCGAAACCCTAGGGAATGGACCGTCAGCTCTTTCTTAATATATCTTTATATTTAGTGTCCCATCATAGAAAAGTTCATCTTCAAATATAGCAAGTGCATTACATGGAAGAGGGGACCAGGGCCTAGGAAGGCAGCTGGGGTAGAGGGGGAGGAAAGGAGGGGAGGGGGGACGGGGAGAGGGGGATGTAAACCTGCAAAAATGACATGATTCGGTATTGCGGGAACTAGAACTGATTTTGATGGGATCAAAAATGGAGATTTCAAAATAGTCCTCCTTTGTGTGTTGTGGCGACCACACCCCTCGGCCCCCCTCCTCTCCAGCGTGCCCGTTTTTTTTGGAGGCGCTCTTCTCCCGTTCGCGGGGGGTGGGGTGGGGGTGGGCGGCCTTATTCCGCCGGGGAAGCGAGTGCAGAGCGGAAGCTGGGCAGGGGAGAGGCGGCTGCGGCCGGCCGCTGTGAAGGGGAGCCGGCAGCGACCGTTTCCAGGGAGATGAGGAAAGCCGTCCTCTTTTCTCTCCTCTTCCACGTGCGCAGAGTCGCCTTGCTGAAGCGCTCCGACTTTCAGACCAGGATGGAATACTGAGGTATATAGTTCCGTGGAAAGTTTCAAATACATAATCAATAACGTGATCATCCAGAACTTGGCCCGATGGTGCAGGAGACGGGTGGCGCGGGGCAGCAGGGCCCTCCTACTGCTGCAGGTTGAGCGAGAACTTCCACTGTTGCGACAGGGCGGGGCCGCACGCCTCCACGCTCAGGCCGCCGGACTTGGCCATGCGGCTGTCCAGGCACAGGTTGCTGCCCACGTGCCGCAACTTGGAGTTGCCCTCGATCTGTTCCCATTTCTGCAAAAGACGGGGGAAAAGCATCACCTTATGTAAGAAGTTTCAAAAACTGATCAGTTTTCAGAGTCTTCTGGCTGCACTAAGAACAGCTGTGGGTTTTTTGTGTTTTTTTGGGGGGAGGGGGGGGGCTCTGACCATAAAGCATAGGAGTTAGCAACAGCCCAAGATAAATCAGCCAAAAGTGCTGCTGAGCATCTTGAGAGGTAACACACAGCTCTGTGCTTTGGTTCGTAATTGAAAACCTGCTCTCTGGGAGCTTCTCTAGGCTGCTTCTCTTGCTCCATCCCTTCCCCTCTTTGGGTGTTCCCTCGTTCTTGCCCCAGGGCTCTGAACCTCCCTTGGGTCAGAAGGAAAGCATGTGATAAGGGATCAACATGGAGGACTTGATGTGTTGCCCCTAAAGGGTTATTTACATGTATTCACAAGCAGTCCTGATCTGATGATATTTCACCCCATTAAAGGGGCCAAAGGGACCTTAGCCATGACTAAGGGGGCCTTCAGTCATGCCCCTGCTGTTGCTGTTGCTGTAAGGCAGCCCTGCCTGAAGGCCCGGTTTTCCAGGTCTAGGAACCTCCATGCTCTGACATAGGGCCTCCTGTCCAGTTCAACCAGAGGAATGGTATCAGGCCAAGAGAGGGCAAGAGGTGCCCTGGTGAACATAACACTACATCAAGGGAACCTAGTTCTATATTGTCTGTCCTCTCCACTCCTGTGTAAGCTCCCTGGTATGAGAAGCTTGTCTCAGCCACCTTATACTCTTCCAAGTGCTCTGGCAG
This sequence comes from Tamandua tetradactyla, assembly GCF_023851605.1. Lineage (NCBI taxonomy): Eukaryota > Metazoa > Chordata > Mammalia > Pilosa > Myrmecophagidae > Tamandua > Tamandua tetradactyla. The sequence goes on along the minus strand of NC_135328.1, from coordinate 154,796,056 downwards.
GTGCCAATCAATACTGCTAAATTCTGACTGTGCCATTTGTAAAGTACAGAGTATAATGTCTCCCTGCTGGGTGCACATGTGCGCACACACACACACACACACACACACACACACACACACACACACGCCTGAACCAAACAAGCAAGCAAACCGGAAAATAAAACTCACCACTCAGTCTGAAAGGAACCTGAGGACCCTCTACCCTATTTTTTTTTTAGCAAGTAATGTAAATATTTCCATTTAAATATTTCTGATGTTTGTTCTTAAAAAAAAGTGACACACCAAAATTTCTCCCTTCAATAATATACTGTGATTACAAAATTTTTTACACTGTGTGCACTAATGTTTCTTTATGTAGTTCTGCAAATCCTTTTGACACTTCAGAATTAAATTTTACCACTCTTGCTTCCCTTTTTCCTTTGACTCTGCAATCCCACATTTAACGCAAACACAGACGTGCTCAGAAACTAAATAAACCCACTGGCAAGGCAGTGCAGCTTCAAGATAAAATCTGCTAAGAAGCTTCTTCTCAAAGGGCAAATGAATGAGGCAGGGAAAGAATGAGGCAAGGCAAAGAACAGCCCAAGCGCACAGGAAGCCTGCCTTTCTACACAGGATCACGGAAGGATGTTCTTATAAGGTGCCTACGATTTTTATTTACGGCTGCCTGCTAACCTGGAGTTTTCATCAACAGTGAAAATACAACGCAATCAGACGAGCAAGAGGGAGGCTCCCGCGACATGCCCACCCTCTCCTTATTCATTTTTTAGCTCCCTCTTGGCTGTCAGTCATCCCTTTAACACCGGTTTTCTCCATTGTCATGTAAAGTCTGTACGTTGCTGCCAACATCCTTATCATTTTCTGAGTGGTCAGAAATCCCTTCAATAAAGCATGTGGAATGAATGGAATCTGATTCCATTCTCTGCAGGGACTCTGCCTGTCATGTGTCAAAGCATCAACTAAACGAAAGACCTTAAAAAAAATGAACTAACCCTAGCTCCATCTTTGGAAGGCAACCCTGTCAGTTCTGGCCAATCTGTCCAATGGAACTGTGGTGGGGTACACTGATTTCTAAGAGAGTGAGCCTCTGTGGAAATGGCCCCCATATCCCTCCCTCGAAAAAGCTGAGTCTCAGGGTTAATGCCTTAACAGATCCTCACTTATGCACATCACTCATCCAGAAGAGCTAATTGCCTGCAAGTCTTTTCATGTCTCAGGAAGCCTTTAAGGGGTGTCAGTTATGACTCTCAAGAACTGGGGTTGGAGCAGGAACATGTATCAACACTTGAAATACAGCAATCTTACTAAAGGGCAACTCTTAAGAGATTAACTGTCTTATTGGTTTTTTAAAAAGGTTTGGAGACCAGATATCATCACTTCTCTAAAGACTTCACCTATCATCCCAGAGGGAAATGCCACATTAACAGTGCAGTAGGTAGAGTCTCATTCTAGGTTCATCAGATGCCAGACTTGCCTAATATCAGGTGGCTTAGGTCCAAGGGACACTGGCCTTCCATTGTTTAACAGCCAGTCTCACTCAATAGAATATTAAGCGAGTCATAAAGCTGCATCATCAAAACTGACCCCTATTTGCAGACTGCTGGCACTGAGCACATCCCTGCTGAAGAGTCCTCTAATGCCTGCACACAGGCTGGGTTTGGGAAAGTAGGAAAAGAGGGGGAATGCAGAGATGGCACAGGGGTTTGTGGAGACGGACAGATGAAAGATGGCCCTCTCCAAACACTTCCAAGACAACGTGAATTTGAAGTACTGGTTGAAAAGTTAAGGGACCCAGTTCTAGCCTAGTTCTCCCATGTGACTTTGGAGAGGAGGCATTTAATCCTGGGCCTCAGCTTTACTGAGTATTGGACTAGATGTCTGCTTAGGTTGTTGGCTCTACAGCCAGGTTTTTCTATACCATCTACTTTGTAATGAGGGATGGTAAGAAGATGAGACAGTGCTTCAGACATCAACATGCTGAAAGGTCCTTTTGTGTTTGCATTTCTATTTCTGATACTTAACGTTTCCCCTGGCTCAACAAAGTAATGTGCCTCCAAGTCAGGGAATATGTCAGAGAAAAAAGAGCTTAAAAGGTTTAAAATAGATTCTGAACAGTTTGGTAAAGTAATAAAAAAATATGCATTTGTATGGGTGTATGTGTGTGTGTGTAAAGCCTCAACAATTTGAACTTGAATCATTTAGAATTTGTACACACTTTAAAAGGAAAATATTTAATGAGTAAACAAAAACATAATTTCTCTTTGAAATGCTCAATGGTGTGGGGAGGAGAATGAGAATAATTGGAAATAAGCAACATCATTAGATTTTTGACTTAAAGGACTCAGAACAGGTCTTCTTTTCAGGGCTGTCCAGTGACGGGCACATGCAAGCAAAAACAAGCACACAATAATGACACAAAACAAATTAAAAACAACCAAAACAAAAACAACAGCTTTCCTTTGGAGGCATTAATGTGAGCCTCACTATTTCTAGTTACGCCTCATTTTCTTTCTTAGCACTTTTGTGTTGGTCAGTGTCTCACTAGTGTATCAGGACTAATGCAATCAACTTCTGGTTTTAAAACAAACCTTTCAATCGGAGTTTTCACCCATTCAGGTTCTCTTTCCATGTGGGTCCCAGCGGCTTTCCCTGCCCCGGGTCATGCTATTGCTGCATGGCTTGGCTGCTCACCGCTACACCACTGCTTGGCCCAGCCCTTTGCTTCAGATTTTTTGGAGGAACCTCGGGCAGCAGGACACTGCAGCGTCTGCTGTCTCTGCCCCTTTCCAGGTCTGTGCCTCCCTATTCCGGGGATGCTGATGAGCAGCTCCACCCAGCACTTTTAGGGTGTCCCATACAAGAGGACATGTCTATGGCACTATGGTCCAGCCTATGGCACTATGGCTGGAACGAGGCTGCAGCTGGACAGTGGGCCCACAGCACTACTTATGTCCCATGGCAGCTGAGGATTAAATGAACTGTGAGTGGGGAGAGCACCTTCCATGGGGCCCAGCCCAGGCATGCTTTTTACAGCATGTCAGTAGAATCTGAGTATAAAATTAAGAACCAAAGTCCCTGCTCTTTCAATTGAGACAAAGGGTAAGTCCCAAACATAACTGGATCAATCAAGAGATTATGAGAAGAGCTGGTACCTCTGGCAGAAGCAGCCCATAGAGGGGCAGAGGAGAGAAAGGAAACAGTGCAGGGCCAGGCACTGAGGGTGGAGAGAGCAGCCTTCACCCCAACACAACACCTCATAGTCACTTGTGGCAGGAGAATTTACTGAGTGGTTCTATACCCTGGAAACCATGTAGCATGCTGAGGATACAGCAGGGAGAGCAAGGAACTTAAGTCTAAGAGGAAAACTTGACACTAATCGAGTGATGATGCAAATAAATACACAAACACACCGTGACTGAGGCTACAAAAGGCAAGTGCGTGAGGGCGCACGGTGGGGGCTGACTCTGGTCTGCATGGAGCACAGGCACACAGTGGCAGCTGCGAACTCACCTGTCTGCTGTCATTCTCTCTGCAGCCCTGTAGCTTTATGAGAGAACCAGGCGCTCGGTCCACCACAGTAAGGCACAAATCCATGTGTTTCACCGACTTGTCCTTCGTTAAGGCCCATTCCTAGAACAGAAAACCAGAAATCAAACGCATAGCCAGAGTGCTGTAAAATAAAAAGAAAATAAAATGCTAATAAGAGAATTAAATAATTCTGCAGAACTAAGATTCAGAGCTCCTGAACCAACTCAGAGCCAGTGAATGACTTTTTGACTAATGGCAAATCTACAGTTGGGGGATATGGTGAATTGGAGTTGTCTGTACCCCAGAAAAACATGTTCTTAAAGTTAATCATTCCTGCGGGGATGAACCCATGGTGAGTAGGACTTTCTGATGAGGTTACTATAGTTAAGTTGTCCCACCTCAATCAGGATGGGTCTCAATCCTATTACTGGAGTCTTTTATAAGTAAAATGAAATTCAGGCAGAGAGAGAGACACAGGACACAAGAAGCTGAACGTCCGTGGAACCTGGGAGAGAAGAGAGAGACCAGGAGATGACACCACGTCCCTTGCCAGGTGATAAGGTAAAAATCCCAGGATCACCGGCAACCAGTCACAGAATGCCTCAGTTTTCAGGAAGAAAGCATCACCTTGATGTCACCTGGATTTGGACTTTCTTTCAGCCTCAAAACTGGAGGCTAATGCATTTCCATTGTTTAAGTCGACTCATTTCATGATATTTGCTTGAGCAGCCAAGGAAACAAAAACGGGGTGTCTGAGGTAGCTACATAATTGAACTCAAAGCAGACCTAATAGTCTACAATTGTGGTTGAGAATCCTGGGAGCTAAGTAAACAGTGTTAACTAGTTTAGCCCCAAATACTAGTTAGACCTCCCTGGAATGACGCTCATCTTTCTATCATTAAGTGGGAGTTGTCAAAGCCGCAGCTTGACTGTACCTGTGAGCTGGGTGGCCCTGCTGGTGGACAGCCCACTTCTTCTATGTGATTTTGAGTCAACTTTGCCCCCATGTAAGTATACTCTGGAGATGCTACTTAAGAGTTTGGATTGTAATGTGGGAAAACTGTAAATCATATACTGAATATTTATACAAAATACATACCTAACACAGCCAGTGTTTATGGAGAGCTTATTATGTGCCAAGCACTCTTTTAAGCCCCTTATACAACAGTCCCATAAGGGCTTATGATTATCCCCACTGTGCAGGAGAAGAAACCAAGGCAGAGATTGCTTAAATAACGTGGCCGTGATTTTTTAAAATACAAACACACACACATACACACTTAAGGGCTGAGACAGGGCTGAGGGAAAACCCATTTCTGGCACTAAATGAGATCATCTGTGAAGGCAGGAAGCCAGAGAACAGAGAAGATGGTGAGTGTGGGCACAGGCAGGCAGGAAGGCTGGGAGACCTGCCATGGGCAAGGGCCACAGCTGGGACAGGCTTCTGACCACCACTCTAGGACCTGACCCACTGAGCGGCTAAGCCCAAGGAGCCCTCCAGGATCGAGAAGCAGCGAGGTCTCTTCCAACTCAGAATCCCACAAAGGCATCTCTACCCCTCATGCACCGATCTGGCAATCAGCCCAGGAAAGCTGCTCCTGCTTATTTCTTCATTCATTCACTCAATGACTATATTCTAAACACTGACAATGACCAGGGAGTGACGACATCCCACGGCGGTGGGGATATAGCAGTGAACACACACACAAGGTCCCTGCCCTAAAGGGACTTATTTTCTAGTGGTGAAAATGAAAATACACAAATAAATACTGTATGTAACTTCAGCCACTAATAAATGCTATCACAAATTTTTTTTTTCTGTCCTCAGGGGACAGAGGTGAAGAAAGGACTACATAATCTTTTAAAGAAGACTCACGGTTTAGTACCTAAATCACTTCAGAACAAACCATCTGTTATGAGAAAAGCATTCAGACTTTCTCTGGCCCGTTGTTGAGATGCACAGGCTCCAGCGATGGGAAGTCAGCCACAGGAAATGCATGGGGCATTGACAATCCATCTAGGAATCACTAAAGCCACCTGTCCCATGTGTGGGCTTGCTTCTCTCCCTAGTAGGAAGTGAGACCTGGGCAAATCTCTCCACCTCCCTGGGCTTTACATTTTTCACCTTTTAATTAGTATTTCTCAAAGTATGCTCCATGTGGAATTCTATGAAAAATAGGTTCCAAGGCAAGTCACTTTGGGAAATGCTGAATGTGTGCCAAATTCCTCTCTCAAAAATTCACAAGTAACCAAGAATGGAATGATCATATGGTAAGAATGTTCGTGCTTGTACGCTGTTATGTTTAAAAAAAAATTTTAAACTTAAAAGAAAAATTCAGAAGTAGCCTTTTAAAGACTCTAAAAAGTCCTAGGCTTGGCCTCTCTTATTTAGCATCACCCAAACTTATGGCCATGGAGTGCTCTCCCATCTGACCCCAGGGGAAGCCCTAGGCACAGGAGTTCTGCGAGGCATTCTCTGGAAAAGACCATACAATGGACCAGATGACCTCTGAGGGTCTAATCCCAACATTTCATGATGCTGTGATCCCACTATGCTGAAATTACAGTCGGGTGTCTTCAAAACCACCAGTAGGCACTCCACCCATACCTAAGGACAGCATTCAGGATTGGGCGGTCCAAGGAGAAAAGCACAATTCACTGCTGTCGTTCATTTACACATACTTGTTATACCTCCAGTGTGAAACAAGCGGCACACATATATGCTCACTTGGTGGGTGGAGAGGAGCAAGTGATGGGTGGTGACAATCTCTGCACTGAGATGACTTCTAGTTTGTTCTGGAGAGGATGTTGGGAGATGCTGGAAGGTCTGCTGACACCCAGTGAAAGCTCAGGTCTGAATATTTCTATAACCTTCTTGCTATTGTGTTCTTAGTTATTTTAAAACAGACTTTATAGTGAATTCCAGAAAAAACAAATTTAGCTATGCAAACAACAGTGCTAATTGCCACTTAATGTTCTTTTGTTGCATTTCAATGATCTGAGTTTGTAAAAAAAAAAAGATAAATATTTGGGAAATGCTTTTCTGAGCTGCCACTCTTAAAAAGCATGGCCATTAATTTTCTCATTTCCTGTGTGTCTGCTGAGCCTCAGCCAGAAACCAGATAACAAAATTCACTCTTCCAAAGAACCATCTCCTATTTTCAGTTAGGAGAGATTATTTATCTTCTCATTTCTCAGCCATACAGCACACCACTCAAAAAAACAAAACAAAACATTTTCCATCATGTTAAAAAGGACTAACTCATAGTAGGTTTACAAGTTGGACGCCTAAACAGTAGCAAGCATGACCTTTGGCTTTCTCTCTTCTCGGGAACGGTACAGTCCAAAAGGCTAGCCTCTAGACACACGTGGCTATTTAAATTAAAATAAAGTTAAATAAAATAAAAACTTTAGATCTTAGCCTCAGTTCAAGAGCAAAGTAGCTACAATGACCTAGTGGCTCTTGTACTGGACGGCACAGGTATAGAATATTTTCGTCATCACTGAAAATCCTACCTGTTCTAGGAACTCATCAGGCCTCAAATTGGTCTAAGGAGTAAGATATGTCCAGGTGTGTGAGCAAAGGTACATTACGTTAGCGCACGGCCTCACTGTTACTTGCTGATGTGTCACTAGAAAACCTGGCTGCCCCTGAGGGTCACCTCCTAGAGAGCCCTAAAATATTCTGAGGCCCCCGAAACCCCAAGCTGATTACATCAAACTCTCTGGGAGCAGAACTCGGCACCGATAACCTTAAAAAGCCCTCCAGGCAATTCCATCGTGCAGCCACTGGAGAGCCATGGAGGACGAGTGGACAGGACTACTGCCAGGGACTTGAACTCCTCGAAGGTAAGGCTTCCATCCCACTCACCCTAGCAAGGGCTGGACATGGCAGGCACGTGACAAATAATTGATGGAAATGAAGAACCACAAATAAGAATAGCCGTGGTCTAATAACAGTGAAAAAAAAAAACTGGAAAAAGGGCTGAAGTGCAGGGCTTTGCTTATTCTTCCCGATACCCCTGAGCTAAGCACTAGGGTCTACGCGGTGCAGATCTGGAGTGCAGGTTGTGTGCCAGGCCAGTGTCCGGACTGCGGCTCACGACCCAGCACTGTCTCCTCTGCTCACTTCCCTGCTGGATCAGCAAAGCACACGGCTGTGAGCGGCCACCTCTGGGTGGCCTCTGCCTTTTCCCAATTGACTTCTTCTCTGAAAAGTACATCCTGAGAGCAGCTCACCGCCAATGAGCTCCCGTGACCTAGACACAGGGTGACAATAGTTTACTGTCCAAACCAGGACCCCTTAGAGACTAAAAAGAGGAGCTATATAATAAAGTACCCAGGGGCAACAAGAATAATGAGGGAATTTCCCGGGCAAGCCAGGAAGTATGTGCACCTCACGACAGGCCTGTAGGGAAGTGTGCTTAGAGACCGCTTCCAGGCAAGACCTGAGAGCCCAGCGGTTCTCAGAGAGAACCCAGGCCTGCTTCGATCTCCAGGTGGGAAGGAGAGGAGGTGGTCACACTGGCTCTGCAGCAGAGGCCTCCTGCCTGCCACCAGGAGGGCAGGGACTCTGTCTTTCTGTGAAAGTGTAATCCATTCCCTAAGGCTCCACTGAATGGGGAGGGTCTAATCACCTTGCCAGGCAGACTCAAGCCTGGTGGCTGCGGCACTGATTGGGGAGAAACAACTGGAAGTCCTTTTGGAAGAGCCAGGGACATTTCTTTCTTTTTAAATGCTCTAGAGAGGATGACCAAGACACATCACTTTCCAAAGGAGCTACTGAAATACAAAGGAGTAACTCCTCCAACCTTAACTGAATAATCAAAATATTTCAAATATGACAGAGGGAAACCACAATAATCAAGTGGGGGAGGTGAGGCCAATCTGGAAGAGTAAAAAAAAAGCCCAAAATACAGATAGTAGATAATTTAGGTTCTACCTCCTCCTCTTTGATACATGGGCTAAAGGTAAAGCCTAACCTAGCCTAACCTGTCTGAATTATACAAAGTTCTGAATCTGGAGGGATCTGAATTAATGACATGCCACCACACTCGGATATATCTTCTTTCTCACTTTCATTAAACTTCACTTCGTGGGAATTTGATCCATTGTTTTCCCTTTCTTCACAAAGCTTTGCTTTTCTGAGGGCATTTCAGTATTTTTATTATGGTTACCGATGGAAAGAGATAAAAAAATCTCTCTATACTCAGTTTTCTTCAGTTTAACCCAAATCATAGAAAGAAACACATTGGTGATTAGTGCAGAAGGAACAGCCCCTGTCAGATGGCTCTCTCTGGCATACCTAAATGGGCTCCTGGCTCTGGGGGTTCCACTTAGGCACCCTCAGTTTTCCTAGCAGTAAGTGAAAACGTCACGGAACTTCAGCAGTCTTAGACTGAAGTGGAAACCCTCGTGGTAACATCATAGCTGACAATGTACCCTTCCCCCTTTGTTCTTTTGCTACTCTACAAATAACCATCTAATGCTTTACTCCTTTAACTTGGTGTCTTTATTCATTCCCCTGCTTTTCAGCCCCCGACCCAATTTTACTTCTTTCCCTTTTTATGGTTTCCTCCTTCCAAGCCCCCTCCTGACATTTGTAGGACCTGGGACAAAAAAATGCGGACCTGCCTCCCATATGTTTAAATATTTAAAATTTATAAATAAAGCTACATCCAGAGGTTGGATCATGTGCCCACCCAAGGCTGATATCCTGTTTCCTGGAAGCATTTGTAAGAGCCAGGGGCAAGGAACAGTGGCTAAGACCCTGGGGATTGAGTGACCGCTGGGTCTGCTGGGGTGGGACAGGGCAGGGGAGAAGCCGGCTCTGACACCTGCATGGCGGTTGGACCTGCACACAGGGGCAGGCAGGCCATCCTCCCTCAAGCCTCACTTGTTCAATTTATGACGTCCAGGATGTCGTAAGCAAATTTCAAAAGTAATCACTACATGAAGAAAGGAGGCAAGGTATCTGAGGAAGGTAGTATTCCTACCCAACTGGGATGGTTGGGACAGCCAACTTGAAACAAAAGATGTTACATCTTTTAAAAACAGTTCTGTGTAACAAAGGTCTTGGATGAGCACACTTGGGATACACTGAGTTAAACTGCCTTACTATAAACTACAGGCCCTCTTAGATGTTGGCACATTTTTAAGAAAGGGCACTTATAAAGGAGACTACAGAGCATTGCCCAGACTTTTTTTCGAGCACAAAGTTCATGTTTTGCCAAATCCTTATTAACATCTCATGGGAAAACAGGCTTCTGGAACACTGTCTGGGAAACCGACCAGGGTCAAGGCTTATCAAGCCTTTGCTTAATTCTTTCCTTTCCAACGAAGAGAGAATGTGGTGACATTTTTATGCCTCTAAGAAAGTGGATACGCGTGCCAAATTGAAGCGATTAATATTTTATATCTTAAGCTATTATTTAATATCATAACCAGCTCATTTCTAGACAGGGAGCGATAACAATGTGAAATATAGCTGCAGTGAACATGGGTTAAACACCTTTTAGTGCCTGACCTCAGGCCAGGTATTTTACATACACGTCTGGAGATCAAGAAGACACGGAATGGGCGTGTGGGGGACGAAGACACATGATGGGAAGGTCAGAGCTGGCAGGAGGAAAATGGGGATGAGAACCCCAAGCCCACTAGCACTACGACTGTGCCTGAATGATGGATGTGTGATAGAAACCTTTAACCAGAGCACGCCTGTGGCCATGGGGGCAGCGCCAGGTTCCCATGCCTGCCTGGAGGCTGAAGCTGGCGGTAAGGACAACTTACTGGTCAAAGTCCATGGCCACCTCCTTTGATCCTGAAGATACCACAGGCTTCCTTCCCTGGTCACGGGGGCAAGGTGGTCCTCAGGATTTCATCCTGTTCTCTCTGGGCCTCTGGGTTCTCCCCACCCACATACCTGGTTTCCCCCGGCATTGTGACATTCGTAGACTCCAACAACACCATCAGCAAAATGTCCCAGAGTATCGAGGCAGTTGGTTCCCTGCTGCAAGGCTCCAAAAGCTATATCCTGATGGTCTGGAACCCTGCAAAGCAACGCAAAAGTATCACCTGCTCAATTCTGCATAGTTACCAGCTCCCGGCCACACACGCTGCTCAACTGGGAGCGTAGCACCACTCGAGGTGGGCCCCATCACCAGCACATCGTGCTCCCTTTCTACCACAAGTCAGGGCTGTGCTGATGGGACAAGATTTCTCTGTGTTCCTGTATTTCTGTCACTGGAAGATTTTAAGTTGGGGAAGTATTGCTTATATTCTGTATCAGGAAAAGCTCCTGATACTCAATGTTCAATTTTAATCTGACAGAAGTTATTTAGAAAAGCAATTAATGTGATCAGATCCTGCTGTTTCAAACTTTGTCAATACACTTAGGACCTGACCTTTACATTGTAAAGGGTGGGGAGTGGGGTGCGGGAACGCAGGGGATTTGTCTAGTGGCCAAACACTAACACAACAATGCGGCACAGTGGGAAAGGCAGGATGCTTTGGAATTAGACATGAGTGGGAGTCCTGTCTTGGCCATGTACCAGCCGTGTGATCTTTCAGGGAAGACTCTTAACCTCTCTAAACCTCAATTTCCTCTTCTGTGTAGTACCTACTAAACAGGTTTGTGGCAAGGGCTATGCGAAACATCCCACTGAAAGCATCTAACCCAGTGCCCGGTCCCTGGGAAGCACTCACTAAATGCAGAGACATTCACTGATATAACCTAGCTGGTGTCAAGTTTGTGTCTCCCTTGGCCGGCCCAGACAGGTAGGAGCAGAGATACTAATTGGAGGGACACAGACTTAGATGGTGGTACAGGGCCCCGTGTCACCCCAAATCACGGGTGACCTCAGGATGAAGTTTTACACTTAACGTAACTTATTGTGGCCAGGTGACCTACAAGTTCACAGGCCACAGTGACAACAAAAGCACAACAGGTCACATTCGGGGGCTAAAATCCAATGTAGCGAAGCTCCTCATCCCTGGGGAGAAGTGACCAGGGGCTTCCCACTGATGGCCGTCACTGTTCTTAATTCCAGCACAGGCCGTCCTTCACAGAGAGCAGAGGAAGGGGAACGTTTTGTTTTCTCCCTCTCTCTTCTTGGGGGACACGGTGTCTTGTTTATTACTTTAAGAGTGGAGGAAATAGCTCCAAAGAGCAACAAGTAAAGAGCATGACAAAGGGAAGCCACGGTCCTTAACTCTCTCAAACAAATCCCTGTGGGCCCGGGCTCTGAGGGAGCCATTAGCAGAAAGGTAGAGGGGGTGAGTCCTGCACACACCGTCACTGTTAGAGATATGTGACTCCTGCAAAATGCTCTGGGAGCAGTCAGAATGAGGAATGTGCTGAATTAAGGCAAAGTCTGCCTGATAGTCCCTTTAAAAACAAAGTTCAGAGGGATCCTGAAACCCAGCAGAGCTCTAGGTCCTCTGGTGAAGGTTATCGCTGGTCCCCGAGGACACAGCGCTCATCACATTCACTTAAAACGAAAGGCCGGGTGTAGAAATAAGGCTTGAAGGGTACTTCTGCCATTGTTAATCTTCTGAGAGGGGCAGGGCGCCAGCATCATCATTCCCATTTTACACGGGGTAAAAGCCAGCCTGGAGGAGGGCAGGGCTGCACCCACTGCCTCCCAGGAGCAGGGATGAAAAAGGCAGCGTCCATGGTCTCCCAGACTCTGCGGGGTGCCACTCCCTGCTGGGCTTCAGGGAAGCATTCTACAAGCAAAAGCAAAGCCCGTGCGTGGCAGAGCCGGCCTATTCTTCCATCTGCCCAACCAGTAATGACCCCCTCTCTCCATTAACCAACGCTGTGTGGAATGGGAGAAGCAAGAGGAGCCACAGGTGCCAGGACAGGGTGGCTGGACACAGGTGCTGGGGTCAGAGGCTGCCCAGGCAGGAGAGGGCTGGCCCAGAGCAGACACGGGGCGGAGGCTGGGGAGGCGCTTAAAGAGACAGTGAGACAAAGTCCTCAGGGTCGTTTTGCCCCTCTGACATGCAGCCCCGGGGAACAGGCTAACCTCGATGACACCTTGGACTGCTTCCAGTTCTAAGAGGAATGAAAGGGTGATGCATTCTGGGGTGAGAGCAAGTGGTTCTGAGAGTGCTTTCCTGGGGTTGCTTGGGGACAGTTGTGGGTGAGGACATGCAGCTCTGCCGGGAGCGGCAGCTCCTGTCATCTGCTACTGGTCCCCTGCCAGCAAGGTGACCCTCCCTGCACCTCTCCATGCTTTCACTGCCCCATCCGGGTGTGTGAGGGATATGTAAGGAGATGTTTCCCTGAAATTCTGTGCTTCTAAGCCACTACAGAGTGAACCCAGGATACTCATGGACTTACCTTAATTCTGGATAGACATTTTCAAGGTACCATTTGAAAGGCTTGCAGCTAAGTTTCTTCCTAAGTTCCAATCGGCTCTGAATACTGGAGAAGAGGGAAAACAAGGTTCCTTTACAGGTTTTCAGAATGGGCGGGGCTCTCTGCAACAAATCTTGAAAATCTGCCCCTGACAACCAAGTTGGGCAAGCAGGGGTAGTACAAGGTTGCACACTGCTCCCCCTGGAGCCTCACTCCCACCCCCGCCACCCCTTGAGGCAGAGGCCTCCCGTTTGCAGCCTGGGTGGCGAGTTCTAAACTCTGACCACAGAACGGTTTTCAGGGCCTTAGACAGCCCTGAGCAAAGCAGCCTGAGAAGGCACGGGTGACACTTACTTTCCATAAGGAACATTTCTGGCTGAAGGCACTGCTGCATAATAAAAATTCTTGTATTCATCCATCCAAACCTCTGCTGCCCGGCGAGTGTTGCTAGAAACAAAATAAATCTTGGTGAGTAGTGATTTGACTTTTTTCTGTCACCACCAGTCTGGGTGTACTTGTCTGCTTGGGGTACGGCTTAGGAAGGTCCTTCAGGCTTGTGTCCGCAGCTCAGGCTCGGGTACACATGCTCCAAAGCAGAAAGCAGGCCGGGCCTGGGCTCCTCTAGCCCCAAGCAGCACCCCTGAGCTCTATTTGTGCACAACTGATGTTGTGAGAACTCACTTGCTTGCCTTTCACAGCACACAGGTTATTAAAGGACAAAAGTCAGAGTGAGAATTACAGCTCCGACTCAGACTTTAAAAAAAAATGAAGGACAGAAAGGGAATGACTTTGTCATAACTCAGATTATGCATCACAGAAGGCTGGGTGCCAGAGAACAAGAACATTTTTGGTCTCAACAGCCTTTCACATGATGCATTAACACTACCAGATAGCCCTGGGAAAAAAAGTTAAGAAGAGATAAGAGTTACTGCTAAGATTATTTTCTTCTTTGCAGAGCTGGGCTGAGACAGTTTGGACAAGAAATAGTGAGTTGAAGGGGCTGGTGGCTGTAGGTTCGTTGTCTGGGGCTCTTGCTGTGTGTGTAGGATGAAAAGAAACAGGCTTTTTTAGAGGAGAAGAAAGCTACCTGCTTAAGTCTCACAATCATGGAGAGACCCACCATTCACAATGGTGGCACAGAAGCAAGCTACTTTTGAATGTGTACCACATATTAAAGCTACTAAATGCAAAGGCATCAGAGTCTTGACCTGCCTACAAATCTTTTTAAAGCATCTATCTGTGAAATAGCATTTCTTTGTTCTCATACTTGGGATTTGGCTCCTCAGGAGGGTTATACTTTAGGCTTACAGCCAACCCTGCATGGGAAGGCATATGCAGGATATTCTGTTCTTTCAAAATAATTATATTAGGGAGGCAATGTTCACCTTTTAAAATAATTCCTCTGCTTTACTAGAAAGGTTTCTTTTCAAACAGTGAGGCTTTCAAATGATCTGATTTATAATTACTAAAGTAATTTATCTGCTCTGGGGCCCATATCTTTCAGAAAAAGTGATGTATATATCCTTTTCTCTTTTAATGAGGTTAAAGATCTTTCATATCTTTCAGAAAAAGTGATGTATATATCCTTTTCTCTTTTAATGAGGTTAAAGATGGCCTATTGTCTAGAATGTCATTTCATGTACCCACCCTCTGACCCAGCAGTTCCACTTCTAGAAATTTACCTCGAGAAAAGAATCCATAGGAATGAAATATATATGTGAAAAGATACTCATTTTAGCATTGTTTAACAAAAAATGAGACTATATAATATATAGATATGACCATCAATAGGCAAGAATGATCAATAAGTGGAATGTTCTGCAGCCATTAAAAATACTGGTGGGCATCTTACATATTGACATGGAATGTCCCTGACTTATTTTTGGGTGAAAAGAAAATAGACTAAAGAATAGCACGTGGCAGATGTGTGTATATGTGTGTGTAAGTGTGTATATGTGTGTGTGTATGTGTGTGTGTTTGTGTGTGTGTAGGGAGGGAGGGGCGGGAAGGAGTTTCACCAGATTCTAAGAGTACTTATTCTTTGGTAATGAGAGTCATGAATTTTTACTTTCTGCAAAAATAAACACAGAAATGAGGAAGGGCATTTAAAAGTGTTGAGAGATGGTGGATTTTATGGAAGACTTCTTAGAAGAGTCATTAAATATTCTTCCTGGGATTTGGGGGGCTTGTTAGGTGACATACGCTGTAACGCTCCAGTTTGGTCTCTAACTGGCCGGGTGGCTTCAATTCTCAGGTGCTTGATTTCCCCATTAGCAAGATGGAAGGATTTGATTCAAGGATCTTCTGGTCCCTTCCAGCCTAATGGCTTGAAGTTCATAAATTCCAGTCGCGCCCTGCTTTTAGATCACCTAAGTCACTAAGCGATGAGGTCATTTCTTAATTTCTAAATGGACAGTTATTTTTAATTTTCCTATTCCTCCTTGATTTCATTATTTCTGTGTTTTTAAGTGTGTGTGTGCTCCCCCCACTCAGCACAGATAAAGTCGCTTTATCAAGAAGCAGCAGGAGAGAGAATATGCAGTGTAAACTGGTAAATTACACTGTTCGTTGGTCATAACAGAAAGAGTGTGGCAAGAAAGCACTTTAAACCACTGATTTCTTGTATTTAACTCAATCACACTACTGCTGACCATGCATAACTAAGGTCTTACCACTAACTACTAAACCTAAACCCAAGTATCCATTTAAGGCACCTCCTTCTCCCACCCTGCCCGGGCCATACCACTTTTCCGACTGGGACTTTCTCTTGGCTCTTTGGATAAACTCTAATCAACATATCCATTCAGGCACACACGGAACACTCTCTTAGACAGTCTCTAAGAGACTTATAAGACACTAAATAAAAATATAGCTGCCTAAGGAAAACAAAAACGGAACGGATTGCCTAACTGTTCTCAATTGGTCCCAAGAGATGTAGCACTACCCAAACACGTGATATCAGAATTTGCAGTTATTTCATCACTTTACCATTTCTAAAGTACAGTGTCTCCAAGTAGCACACTGTGGAGGTAGCAACACTAGATAAGACCCTAAGCTGGCTGGCCTGCTTGAGTCATTCATTAATTCACTCACTCATTCATGTGCATAAATGAGATCACCCACTACAGGCTATTCTGTAAATTACTTTTAGCATCTGAATATCATTCTGGAATTCCAGCAACCTGAGACTCTAACTTCACTAGATAAAAAGATCACTGTATGTGTGATAATGATACGTACTCTGGAGCCAAATTGCTGTTTGGCTCCCGGCTCTATCACTTCGGCTGTGAGAACTTCAACAGAGTAAGCAAACCTCTTTGTGCCTTAGTTTCCTTTATTCTTAAAATGGGGAAAAATAGTACTGACGCTGTAATGTTTTATGAGAATTAAATAAGGTAATATTTATAAAGTGCATGGAACAGCCTGGATACAAGAAAGGCTATATAAATATTAGTTACTGTTATCAGATCCAGATTTGTAGATGGTGAAATCCTTATACATTTAATGCAACATATTATAGAAAACTTAGGAAATATATATGTCTGTACAAGAGATTTCTGGATACTCACGTTGCCCCAGGGAAAAAGCATATATATCAATATTTGATTGTAAGAGGTCACACTTTTTTTTTAATAAAGAGCAAAAGTGAAATTTAGACAACATTCACAAAAAAGATACACTCTTTGAGAGAAGGCAATTTGGGCAAGAGCATTATTTGATACTTTGGCTTCCATGAAAGTTTCCTCAGTTCTCACACTCACTATGCAAAAAAATTCAACTTCTGTATATCTGTATTTTAAGTGTACATGCACTTAACACAAGTTTTTAAATACTTCATAAAAGATAAGCTAATAAATTTCCTCTCCTTCCAAAATCCACCTCCAACCTCAGCTTTCCTATTTTAGTAGC
Organism: Tamandua tetradactyla; assembly: GCF_023851605.1. NCBI lineage: Eukaryota > Metazoa > Chordata > Mammalia > Pilosa > Myrmecophagidae > Tamandua > Tamandua tetradactyla. Next base: position 154,779,255 of record NC_135328.1, on the reverse strand, counting down.
AGCACCTTATCAATACAGTTGTGTGGCCAAAAACCTTAATTCCTCTCTTTACCTCTCGTGTCCCAGCGAGTCCATTAGAAAATACTATCTGCTCCAGAATGTCCTGGAAGCCAACCTCAATCCCCATCCAGGCCACCACCGTGTCTCGTCTGCAGGAGGGCTTCTCGTCTCCCTGTCTCCATCCCATAGGATGAAGGGGGAGGCACAGTCACACCTGAGTCTTGTCACAGTGTCACCTACATCCCCATCTCCACCCAGTGTGAGAGGGACCTTTCTAAAGCCTAAAACAGGTAAATTACTTACATGCTTAAATCCCCAGCGGCTTCCCACTGGCACCAAAATAAAATCCAAACTTTACCACGACCTACAGGGAAGGCATGACCTGGACCTCTCTGGTTAGCCCACCTCCCCTTACTCCCCCTCCTTGGTTCTCTGTGCTCCAGCCACACTTGGTGACATGCCAAACTGGTCCTGCCCTTGGTGCCAGTGGGCTTGTCCCTCCCCCAGAGAGCCTGTCCCCCTGCAGCTCCATGGCTGCCTCCTTTCCCCAACAGAGTCCAAACTCTGCTGCCCCTTCCTCGGGGGTGGGGGGGAAGAACACTTTACACTGCAAACCACTTGCTCCTCCGGCCCTGCTCTCTCTCCACTGCGTGAACATATTTTACCTTTTTCACGGTATTTATTTGTATTTCAAATAATTAGCTGTGCAGATGTGCTTTTGACTCTCTACCCCCAGTAGGAGGCAACCTCCTTGAGGTCAGATGTATTGTTTCGTATACTGTTTTGTATTTCTAATGCAGTTTTATTGAGACATAATCACTGTGCTGGTTTGAAACTTATGTACCCAGAAAAGCCATGCTCTTTTCATCTAATCTTATGAGTGCAGACTTATTGTGGGTGGATCTTTTGCTTAGATTGTTTCCATGGAGATGTGACCTGGCTCATTGGAGGTGGGTCTTAATCCTTTTACTGGAGTCCTTTATGAAGAGAATAAAGACAGAAAACAGAGAGAGCTCAGAGCCGACATAGAGAGCAGAGAGAGGAAACCAAGACCCAGACGTCTGCAGAGGCAGAAAGAACCGAAAGCCATATGAAACCAGAAGCCAGGATAGAAGGATGGTAGACACTGCCAGGTGCCTTCCCATGTGACAGAGAAACCCCGGATAGGATCAATCTTTCTTGAGAGAAGGGATCCTCTTGTGGTCAATTTGGACATTTTTCATGGCCTTAGAATCGTAACTTGTAACTTAATAAATCCTCTTTATAAAAGCCAAACCATTTCTGGTATATTGCATTCTGGAAGCTTTAGCAAACCAAAACAGTCACACACCATACAATCCATCCAAAGCCTGTATACTGTTTTACCTTTAGCATCTAAAACAATTCCTAAGTAAATAGTCTGGTCTGACTGACAATTTGCTATTTCTCTCCAGAAAACTCTGCATTTGGCATTTTCATGTTCACCAAAATAAATCTTTAAATCATGTCTTTTTGGCACGAATGTAGTATGGCTTCACCTTAATATTGCTCAAATACTGTGCTTTTGTTTAATGGTAACATGTAATAAAAATCAAGTTCTCAACTTTAAAACACTATGTTTTCCCAAGAACATTTCTAGGAGTTTTCACCCCTGTACAGATCTGTAAACCTATGACCATAATCAGGACATTACCTCCTCAAATCCCCTGGGGCTCCCCCTTTGTAGCCACCACACCCCCACCCCACCCCCACTAGCTCCTGGCAATCACTGACCTGTTGTGCACACTACGGAGTTATCTTTTTGAGACTGTCACACAGATGGAACTGTAGAGTATGCAGCCTTTTGAGACGAGCTTCTTCCACTTAGCACATGCCCTTGCCAGTTTCCCCTAGTGGCTACCTGCATCATCAGTCGGCTCTTTTTGTAACTGCCGCGTAGCAGAGTCCCATTGCACGAATGCATTGCACCCGATGGAGGACACCTGGTCTGTTTCCACATAGCTAGAAGGGTGCTCCTGTCTCGGTGGAGTCAGCAACGCTCTTGTCCTTGCTCAGCTTCTCACTACTTACCGGGCAAAGACAGTGCCACTCCCGCCCGGGAACGTGTAGGGGTGCTGCTTCCGGAACACATGTCCCACACGGCTGCAGGGGATGATCTCCAGGCTGCCTCCGCACTGCCACACCCGGAACGAGATCTCTGGGATGACAAACAAAACACATGACCAAGAGAGCCCAGGAGGCGGCTTGGAAAGCACAGCCATTGCAGATAGGGTGGGAGCACCCCACACCTCCATCTCCTCAAAGTGGTTGAAGGAGACCTGGGTAAGGCAGCATCTCCTTCCAGAAGATGGCCCGGACTTGGCGCTTTCGCCAGTGGAGACATTTACCTACCCTGGATCTTTAGATTTCATGGTACCAGCCAGCAAGGATGTTCAAGTGGGGATGTTTTTCAAATTTGGTCTAGTAACCTTGAGATAGGAATGATTTTGGGGGTCTGCTTTGAGTATAAAGACCTCTTGGCAGAGATCGTGCAGATTCTAGTTATGTCATAAATATTGACTGCTTCATGAAATGCTTGCACTGAATTATTCACTGGCTGCTTCATAAGCACCAAGTATTAAAATGTTTGCACTTGCTTAGTATGAACAGCATTAGGAAAGGGAACACTGAAGGTGCATAAATGGATTCACAATTCAAAAGACATGACAAGTCCACAGTTAACGATTTTATGTGAAATCTAATAGGCAACCAGACATACCATCTCCCTCTAAAACTTATTTTAAATTGACTTAGCACCAGAATGCAGCGCTTTCCCTAGCTGGGGGAAAATATCTTCTCCTTAAATTGCAAAAGTTATGTTTAACCTTGTGCATTAGCAGGCCTCCAGTCACCCGGCAGAGTTCACAGCTGCCTTTCGGAATAGGGTGGTGACCAAGGACGGTCAAGTTATTGACAGACACCTCACAAGCTGCCCACGCAGACACTTACCAAACAGTAACTAACCAGCCCAGGTAGGACAATCCTGGAAGAGCTAGTGCTCCCCTTGCTTCCGTACAGAATGCACCCACAGGGGCAAGGCTCTCTCTACCCAGCCTAAGCACACACACACCGGCCTTGGCACAAAGGCCCAGGAGAAGCCTGGCACTGGCTGATTGACTTTTTCGTGACACAAAATACAAGGGTATGTTCTGACCAGTCACCTGTCCAAGTAACCACCTACTCAGAACGACTTGAGCCTGAACCAGAGGTTTGCAAGAATCTGAAGTTAAACAGAAACTTGAAGACACAATAACTAACATTGTGAAGGGTTTAAAAAATTTTTCAGAAAGGCTTCAGAGGGTTTGTATAAAAGAGCATTTTCTTCTGTATCATTTAAGATACCTGGGGACATGTCAAAGACAAAAATCGAACGAGTTAGGAGTCACTGCTGCCAAATGCAGATTGACCAGAAGGAGAGTAGAACTGTCTCCGCCTATGAAATGAGTTGACAGGGACGCACTCTAGGACAAGTACACAAAACGGGAGCCCGACTGCCCAGCATGAGCCATGAACACCCACTCAGGACTCAAAAGAGCAGCAGTTGCTACTCTGATCAAGCCAACTTAAAGGAATAGAAAAAAGCCCACTCACTAGAAATGGGTGATACATGCAGCTATTAAGGCCCTTTCATAACCAATTTCCTTGTAATAATAATAAGAGGTCGTCCTATCCATCCAAGCACATGCAGTGAAAGATTTTTTACTTTTCTTTCCTACACTCTGAACAAAAAAAGTGTTCTATGTGTGTCAGGAAATAAAATTTAAATACACATTTGCCTGGCTGAAAAATTCAAGATCATGCACTAGCAAAGGCCCCTGACAGCCATATAGTAAGGGATCTTTTTAGAGATTTGTTGGAGACTTTAAAGGCTAAGTACAACAGCCGTATTCGACTCTAATTTCACTTGAACCCTATAACTTGAGGATGATTAGCCAATATAACTTGGTGGCTTTTTAATTAGGCAGTGTGTAGCTGCATCTTGGCTCTGCTAATCACCTGCTATAAGATCTTAGACAAGGCACATAACCTCTCGAAATGCTCAATCCTTCCATCTATAGGACAGGAACAATCACAGCACCCCATGGGGACTTGACGAATATTCTAAATGAGATGATGCACTGAAAGCACTTCGCATCCCTGCCAACACTGTATAGGCAGTCGGAAAGGGCAAGATCATTCTTTCCCAAGTAGCCTAAACTCTACCTCTCACAAGAGCTGATAATTGATTACTTTTTAATTGCTTGAGTTACATAAGACTTACATTATTACTTAGAAAGGCTGGAAGCTCTAGTGGTTTGGGTGGGGCAAACTAGAAACTGCCTGGCTTCTAGGGGGTCACGTGGAATTTTACTCACCCAGGCATCACTGTAACCTCTCCTCCTAACACACACACACACACCACAAAAGCCATGCATACCAGATGACAGCTGGGGTGTGTGCACATCATACAGAAAAAAAAGTCAGGAGTGGTGCTTGAGAGAGAGATTTGCATGATGGGCTTTTCTTGCTGAAACCTGTGTGCCAGCTTTACTTTTAAATGAGAGAAGATTCCACAAGAGCGACCTTACTGGAACCAGTCAAGGGAAGGGGGAGATAGAGCCCCAGGCAGGGGATGTGCTCCAGCCTGCAATGGTCTATGCTCGACTCCAGACCTGGCCCCTTCTTCAGGTTCTCCTTGCCCCCCACGCAACCCCCCTACATGCTGTACGACTACAGAAACACCAAACCACCACCAACCAAGAAATTTAAAAAAAAAAAAACAAAAACCGAAAAACTCTATCCCCTAGTCTCTGGGTGAAACGTCTCCTTTTATATTTAAATCAACAGTCTTCCTATGTTATAACACAAAATGCTGGTTGCCATGGATTATTACTCTTGGCTCCTTTTGTTCAATGCATTAACCCAGGTCATCTGCCTAATCAGTGCTTTCAGCTACCAGCAGACACCTCTGAATACCACATCTTGTCTTCCTGTGGGGCAATGCTGAGCTGCTACATTTCACTGGCTTTGTGAGAGGAATCCCGGTTCGTTCCTTGAGCAGAGTGTCTCTGGAGCGAGGAGTGGGGGCGGGGGATTCAGTATTCTTTTCAGAAACCTAACAATTCTCCTGAAGCTCTTCATATGCAAATGGATTCAATCCTGGCCCAACCTAAAGGTCAATGTATCATTCAAAAAACAAAACAAAAAACCCAAAAAAGGTGTTTGACTCACGTTTCTCCCCACAAGGTAGTTATTGAGTCTATACGAAGCTTTCAACACGAAATGAAGGCAGAGTAATCCTTCCAAGATAAGATATTATCACTAAATTTAATACCATAAAATGACAGAAAAATTACAAATTATTTTTTGAAATCTAACATAAAGAATGCCAATATTGAAGTCACTGTTTCAAGCAAAAACTATAGAAAATGATGGTGTCATTTTTCTTTTCTCCCTTTCCTTGACCTTCTTTCCTTAGCAGAACATTCAATAACCAAGGAAAATTAGCTCAGAAACTCAAGTACTTGAAATTAAAGCTTCAAGTGAAACATATTTAAAAACCTAAAAAAAAACAAAACCTTTTTTCTCTTTTATACAATAATTATGTCCCTGCCAATACAGACCCAAGTCTGTAAAATTTCATTGCCCTTAAGCCTGCTTAGAAATGATTTCCCTCGGTTATTAAAAAACAAAAATCAAAACAAATTAGAGCCATTCATAAAAGCAGTCACGAAGGGAATAAATGGAAAGCCCTGTCCACCTCATCTGATCTTCGATTGCAATTCAGTCACAGCCTGCGAGCCTTGCCAAGGTTGAGATCTACAGAACTGGAGGGTTTTTTTTACCTACCTGCTCCATGTACTTTACTCACTTCTGGTTTCTCAAAACATGGAATGAAGACCCATGTTTTCAACTCATTTTCCACTCTACATGGCTAAAAATGAATCTTAGAGTCTAACGTGCTTTCCCTACTTTTCTAAGCTCACTTTCCAAACCCTCAGATTCAAATGACTTTAAAGAGTTTGGATTTTCCTTCAAAGATATTATCTGTATTCTGTCATTTTCTACTCTAATTAGGGTAACAGATTTTATTGCTCAACTCAAAGCACTTTTAAGAGTGAAAGGGGTACAATTTATAGTTAGTGCTGGGACAAACTTGGAGGAACAGTTACTCTAATTCCTTTAAAGTTTGTTTCCAGTTAGAACTCTGCATTCCACAAACTCTTGCCAAGTAATCTCTTCCAAGCTTCCATTTTTCCTTGGGTGAGGAAGAAAGGACCACTATTTTAACAGAATTTGAAACCACTGGCAGTCCACGACTGAACTGTTCTGAAGGAACAAGGTTCATACTTACCCAGGTTTTCGCCTCCCCACACGTCCATCATCATATCATATTTCCCCAGTTCTTCAAAATAGAACTTATCCATCACAAACAACCCGCCAGCAATCATGGGTGTTCTAAAGAGGGAGAAAAATGGTACGATGGGAGAAAGGAAGAGGATGAAGGTCAAAATCAGATCATGAGTGCTCATACACAGTTCCAGAACTATAAGCTAACTTCAAAAATAACTTCACAGCCATTGCCCTTTGCTCAGAGCTCAAGATGCTCCTCTCTTTGCTTCACCACTGCTGTTTTCAAATGCCTACTTCACTTTCTGGGCACTGATGCTTCCACAGTGTAAGGTGCCACATCCCACAATTCTCTTCCTAGCTGGAGAAAGCATTCTGACTCCCAACCATGAATTTCACTGCTGGGTGGGCAGGGACTCTTAGAGCAAGTCTTTCGTGAGCCCAACACAAGTGACCATGCTGTGGGCCGACAGCAAACCAGGGTTCTGCAGAGGAAGGCCAGCTCAGTGTGAAGGGGCAGCAGTGGACAGGACTCCTACTTGCCTGGCCCCGGTCCCTCTTCCCTGGATGCTTTATTTGTTGCCAAAATCAACTTGGAGACCCCACTCTGCTACTGAAAATATTCTATGTTATAAACACGAAGGAACACACAGAAAGGGCAAATTTGCTTTACAAATAAATATTGGACTTCATTGGAAGAAAAGAAATCTCAGTGCCTTATTCTATGATTCAGTAGCAGAAACTCTCCTTTGAGTGAGGACCAGTGGAAGTGGGAGAGCAGAAGGTAAAGTCAGATGTGGCCTCCAGGCAACTCAAGGTCCTGGAAAGGGATTTGAGCCTGGGGTTCTTACCTCTGCAGGGTGCCCCTCAGGGATGCCTGGCACTTACTTGATGGGGGCAACTGGATTTCCTTGCCGGGCTCTTCTCTGTTCAGGTGTCATATAGTCCCATTTGAACACCAAGTTCCAATCAAAACCTGCCCGTAATAGAGAAGAATCACGGGGTGGTAACAACAGACATTGGCTGCTGACTCCCCTGTACCCCCTGTCTCTCATAGCTTAACAGTATTTGATATTTGGATAGGACCAAATAAAAATAAAAATAAATAATAAAATAAAATAATAAAAATAAAAAAACCAAAACAAAGCAAAACAAACAAACAAAACCAAACCAAGGAAGACCCTGGGAGAAGACAGTGAGAGAACAGGGAGGGTGGAGCCAGCGGGAGGAAGGTCGAAGGGAGGGTACACTTTGAAATTTTATTTCCACAAAAAGCTTGCCTAAAACAGAAAATGTGGCTCAGAATTTACTAAAATTAAAATGCCTAAGAATAAATGGAAAATGCAAAGAGAGCAGGGATCTGTGTGGCAATATTGTGGAATAAACAGAAATATTGTGACCTATGCAAGGGGTGTAAGACTAGAGACAGTAGTGACTGAGAAAAAATATCTGCTACCATTGCCTCCAACGTTGCCTTCGAGAAAGAGAAGCTCAAGGGGGTAGGAGAAGAGAATTACAGGCTCCCTGGTCCCACAATTTTGCAACTTTTCAATATCTCTTCATTGTAACCTAAACAACTTACAGCCCAGAACAAGCTGGTGCAGGGTGGGTGGGGGTGGGAAAGCTTTTAAGATGAAAAGGAGCCAGAAGTTGCAAAAGTTGACAGGATGACCCTCCTTTTCTGGTACATGTGGCTCCTGTCCCATTTCATTTTAGAATCCACAGGCCACTCAAGCTAGACGAGCTTATGCATTGTACCAGGTGGGGGTGGGAAAGCTTTTAAGATGAAAAGGAGCCAGAAGTTGCAAAAGTTGACAGGATGACCCTCCTTTTCTGGTACATGTGGCTCCTGTCCCATTTCATTTTAGAATCCACAGGCCACTCAAGCTAGACGAGCTTATGCATTGTACCAGGCATTTGCAGGATTCTGGCAACAAGCTTCCTGGGCACACAGCTGTCAAGGTCTTACTCCCACTCACGGAGTAAACTGCACACGGAGTAAAGTGTACAATGCCGTTTGTATATCAGCACCCGTGCCTGCTGAATGCTCTCTGGACATATCCAAAGGCCATTTCTTGGCAAACCCTGCAGCTCATGGCACTGCATTTCCAAGGGTTTGACAGTCAAACCTAATTATTCCTGTTCCATCTAGCTTTCAATTCCGTGCTTCTTAAACTCTCTGTCATCAGGCTTTTTGTCAACAGGGCTTTTGCAACGCCCAAGTCCAGATGTCTCATCTGCATGCTCTGACTTCAGGGTGTTGTCTCTGCTCTGACAGCCCCAGCGCCAGGAGCTTGGACAAGGTTGGACAAGGGGGCCCATGGCTGTGTCTCCTGAGCTGGCCCAGGGTGGGTTACAGCTCATCCAGAGGCATCGGCCACAAAGGTCGCCCCAGCTCTCTCAATGCCGAGTGGAGTGGGCTCAGTAAAGAGGGAAACAGCCGGCTGATGGGGAAGGCAGGGGGACAGAGGCAGTGAAGGTAATGCACAAAGTGGAAACCAACACAGGCTACGGGGCCTGGCTTTCCTGAAGAGCCCGGCACTACCCTGGAAGGCAGACAACCTGCCTCAAATGCAGTGGGCACCAAGCACAAAGACGTCATGAATGCTTTATTGACAGAGAACATGAAGACCACAAACAGCTAACTGACTCACATTACCTTGTCTTTTGCTTTGAAGACTATTTTTAGTATTTATTTTATTGCCTTAGTCCATAGAGATGAGTTAAAAGATTAAAAATCTGTTTAAAACATTGTCCTTTTTTTTTTTCTAAAGAGATTTCATGAAATGCACTTATGGTGACTTTGACCCTCATTCTTCTGACCCGCCACAGCAACGGCATTTCACTGACCTTACATCTGCTCTGACCTAAGCACGGCTTTGTAAAAAAAGGAGACAATCTGAACCCTAAAACTTTCTTGACAGCTCAGGATCAGCCCTCTTTAAAGTCCAAAATATCTTTACTTCTAACCAGTTGGCGTGAATCTTTCCAGAACGTTTATGTTCTCCAAATTAGGTACAATGTTTCGAGCATGATTAACATTATGATGATGCTTCTGGAGAAGGGCAAGCTGTGTACTCACCATCACAGCCAACACTGATGTGCCTCTGACCTCATGCTGGTGGCCCCTTTATCCTCACCACTGCCAATGAGCCAGGGCTGTGAGCATACCATTTCTTGGTTGGGGAAGCCAAGGTGCAGTGGGGACAGGGACACGGTCAAGACAGCATGGCCGGCATCCCATGAGGTGGCCCCAACATCCTGCTTGTGGAGCTTGGGGTCTAATTCTGGGGTTTTGCTCTCTGCATTTCTGATTCTGGACTGTTAGTTGACCCTTTGCACATGTGTACGGCTGGAGCCGTCCATCTGCTTCTAATCAGCCCCAAATGTTAAGATGTGCAAGAGACAGCCTTCATTTTAACATTTTGAATAAAGGAGGTACTGAATAGTTGGCAAAGAGCTGAATAATCTTGGGCATAAAGAATGAGTAAGTTTGGGTGAGGGTGGTCGGATTCTATTTTTGACGGGTAAATTACACAAACACAAGACAAAGACCCTGACATCTCTTTCAACTTCGGAAAGCAGGTTTTGCTTAACTTCTTGGTTCTCAGTAGAATTTTCATAGGCGAATCTGCTGAGTTTCAGGGAAGGAGTTGATTCCTGGGCTGTTGCAGAGCCCCGCTGAGCACAGAGCTCCACTGCACAGACGCGGGGCGCTGTGGCCCTGGGACACCATGACAACTGGTGGACATCCGGGAGAGCGTGCCTGGCCCCTTACGGTGTGGGGCAGCTGGAGGCCGGGCTTCAGTGAGCATTACCAAGCATTTCCAGGAGACCAGCTGTCGTCAAAGCAGTTGGGGGTGTCCTAGGGGTCTACAAAGCCCTTTCAGGGGGTGTGTGGAACACAAACTTCTTTTATACTTATACTAAGATATTAAATGCCTTATTCACTCTCCTTCTTTCAAAAGTGGGCAATGGGGTTTTCCGGAGATGCCATGGTGTGTGATGTCACCACTCTGACAGGTAATGGAGCGTGTGCTTACAGGTTCTTATGGTGTGACAATTTCTCAGCTTTAATACCAGAAATTAAAGGGTGAAGCGTATATAGGTCATTCTTGGGGTTCTGAGGAGGATGGGTCTGAGGGGAACAAACTTTGGGACTGTGAGAAACGGCTGGAGACTGTTGTGGTGATTTCAACAAATGCCCACTGGGACATAAAGTAGGACATCGGAAGGTACCACACCTTACGTAAGGGGCAGAAATCAGCAGGGCTGAGGGGGTGAGAAGGTTCAGAGATGGCTATATGTGACCAGATAGCCAGACTAAGAAAATGTTGGTGTGGGGAGAGACCAAGTAGAGGCTCTGGCCCCTTTCACTGCACAGAACCTGAGCCCCAGGGAGCTCTTCCACAACCAGTCGGTCAGCTGTGGGGCGAGGCTTGGTGTCACCTCATTCCAGACTGTGAATCAGTCTGAATCAACTCAGGTTAAAAATGACACCAAAACTGTTTACTGAGACAAATGGGTCACAAAAGCAACAGAAGGCCAAAGAGATAAGAGAGCTACAGGAAACACAGGAAGTTCTTCGAGGGCAGGAGAGCTATTTTTCTCCCTCTTTATGAAATTCAACTTGTTAAGAACATAGATAATCTCTACTCCAAGCATACACACTGTTGTTGTGAATGCTGTTGCTACTGTCACTCCTAACAGCAAAAAGGGGCATCCATTAGATGCACACGCAGAGGAGGGCAAAGTAGGGCAAACCTGGCTCTGCTATGACACCTACCGCCCTTTAGGTCAGCAGATGCCCCCACATACTGGAAGTTGTCCATGTTAATGACGTCGATGATGGGTGATACGACTCGAGTCCTGTCCTAAAATATGGATAAAGAAAAGACAAGAAGAGTTATACAACACAGAACGGAACAAAACAAACAGAAGAAACTCCTACCTCTTCCCCTACCCCCCAAAAAAGAAGGAATCAGGGTTCAGTAGCTGCAGTGCAGAACCAACTGCCCCCCTCACCACCTACCACTCGGGATCCCAGCCCTCCCCATCTAAAGCCCCTCTGTTCCTAACCATCATATAGAAGCAGTCTGGGCCCAGGGGGATAGAGAGAGCAGGAGCATAGCATGAACCACTCCCAGGAGAAACGGTAAGCGATACATTCTGGACAATTCAGGCATTTGTTCACCTGCCTAAAGGCAAGGACTGGTGTCTCCCCAGGTTTCCAAAGATATCAAAATTACAACCACAGGGGAGCTTACATTTTGACAGAATCTAAGCTCAACTTTACTTAAACATCAGTAATTTATTAGTTGCAGTAAAGCTCAGGGATGGATATAGTCAAATATGAACTTATTTCTAAGATACCTACACAACAAAATTAGGAATGTCATTTCTATGGGTGTGTGTGTGGATGTAAGAGAGAGTGAGTGAGCACACGCATGTGCACACACGTGTGAGAGAGAGAGAGGTGGAGGGGATTGACATTATAGCAGAAGGTAAACCAAATGAACTAGAGAGTCCCACATTCTAGGTCTGCCTAGAAATTATTTTTTTCCTTGAATGGGTTATTTCTTTATGCCACAATGTCATTGTTCTGGTGAGATTTTGTGAACACAAGGGCTTTTAACTTTTCTGACCCTTTTAAATGTGAATGACTGACTCTGGTGAGAGACACAGTGAAACTCTGCCTCATGCTGACATTCCACAAAGGGGTAAGTGCTTTCCTTGAGCCATCTGAAGAACCCTTATTAGTCAGAAGAAAGACTTGGAAAAACAATTAGTAAAAGAATCCAGCAGAGCTGGGAGCACAGCAAACTGGAGGAAAAAACTAGAGAATATCATGAATATCATGAATTTCATCACTACCCAGGAACAACTTTTCCAGGAAAAGTAAGCCATGCAGTGCCTCGAGAGCAGAGAAGACACAATAGGGCAGAACACAGACATCTGAGAAAGAGATGGGAGTGGCTTCAACATCTTTCAGATAACTATCTCTATATTTCAAACATTTAGTAAGTATCCACCATAGGCCATGGATTGTGCTAAACTTTAAGGAGACAGACGAATAACACAGATTTCTTGCCCTCAAAGAACTCAGACTGGCAAGGAGGCCAGATTAATAAATACTCATCCATACAGCAAGACTGCTCGGATAGATGCTCAGGATGATACTATATATACTGGATATTTAAAAGGACTAATGCACTCCCATTGGTGAGCTAGAAAAGATGCACAAAACCTAAGTTTGGGGGTACATTAAATTGGGGTTGCATCAAAGATCTTAAACAGAACTTTATGCTGGCTGTGCCAATCCCCAAGTAATAGACCTTTAACAAGTTTCATTCACTTATTCATACAATTGACAAATATTCATTCAGCAACAATTCCATGCAAAGCACTGTGCTGGGTGCAAGGGAGGAGCCTGGCTCAGTGGCAGCCTATGGAACTGTCAGTCTGGAGAAGGAGACATTTGTTTGTTGCACAGCTGTTTTGGACTAAACAATTCCTAATAGGGTTCTCTGGAGAGATGGTAGAGTCCAATCTAATGTCCACAGAGTTGTTCCAGAAGAAGCCTAGAAAACACTGGAAAACCCTTCACATTCTGATAATTCTTTCTGTCCATAGGATAAGAAATGACCCAGCAAAGTCAACAATGGAGAATAAAATTCTCCTTGCCTGGCTCAGTCTGGACCTAGGTATGGGAGTCAAGAATACAATCTGCTTTACTTCCAAGTCTACTTCATCTATTTTTGTGTCTTTGGATAAGGCTAGAAAATTAATGAAAATTAATGTTCTCAACACTTTTGTCTTTAATTTGGGATGGTTTTTTTTTGGGGGGGGGGAAGAGGCTTAAATAGTTCTGACAGCCAAACTAGAGAAGTTAGTGTCCTTTACATATTATGATATCAGGCTCACAGCTTTAGTTTTGGTCATGCTTCATTCACTGGCACACAGACTGGCAGTGAGAAGTCATTGGCAAGTGGGGTCAGGGGAAGATGGCAGGATGGGTTCTTCTTTTATACAGGTGTATGTAGGTGTGTGAAGGAGGGGGGCTCAGTTAGGGATTTAGTCAAATCTGATTTGTGACCCTGGCTCTGCCACCTGTGACTTTGGATAAGTTATTCAAGTTCCCAGACCCTCAGTCTCTTCCTCTGTCAAATGGGGAAAATACTTGGATTAAGGATAACATACATAAAGTACCTGGTATATAGAAAGTACACAATAAATAGCATTTAATATGGTTAATCAAAAGTCCTTGTAAGTTGTGGTTTTTAAAAACAAGTTGTTCATTTTGTATCTCTAACAGTATTCTCATTAAGTCTGCTTTACTTATTCTGGTTCAGCTCTTTCTGAGTAGGAAGGAAAGCAAATAAAGCAAGCAGAAGGCAAGAGAAATGACAAAAGTCCAATGTAACATGAGTGGTAATGTTTCTGGAAGACAGAGGTGCACAAAGCAGAGCCGAAGCCAAACTCCTGGGGGCTGTCAACCAGTCACTCTGTGGCCGCTGCCCCTGCCACCTTTGCCCCTTTATGAGTCTGGGAGCTGGGTTCCTGCAGGTGCTTGCCTTGCTGCCCTCACCGAGGGCAGAGGGGACAGCCAAAGCCTGCGTTTCCCCAGCACCTCCCTCCCCTTAAAATTAGCAGTCAGCGAACACACAAATGGCACTTACTGGATGCCAGGCACTGTTCTAAGCACTTTGCTGCTTTTTAAACTCAGGGAGTTTATTGCGAAGCTGCGGGCGAGGAAGGAAGAGCCTCCGAAGAAAATGGCTGCCTTAAACTAATTAGGGTTTCGCCAGCCTCTGGTAAGCCTTGCCTCCTACTTTGCAAGTGACTTTCCCCCCATTAATAGATTCCTACAGTGAATAAAACACTCTTTGAACAAATGTCCCACAGGCATTTTTTTTTCCCTTCCCAGCATCAAGGAAAACCAAGGAGAAGGCCCTTGGGCTCCCTCCTCCCTGGTGCCCCCCCCCCCACCTCAGCCACCCTCTCCAGGAGGGGCTCCAGCCAGTGCTCGTTGCATTCACAGTGGCTGTCCAGGAACGTCAAGACCTTGGCTTGGGCAGCATCAGCTCCACGGACCCGCGAGCGCATCAAGCCTGTAGGAGAGAGTTCAAAGGCACATCAGGGGAGAGTGCCTATAGGATCTGAGAAAGACAAGGAGAGTAGCACAACTCCTGCACCTGCCATCTACACCTCCCCACGTGCAGCTTTCCCCCCTTCTTGCTGGGCAGCAAGTTTATTTGAATCTTATCTGATAAGATCAATATTGCCCTGTGGTCACCAAGATAGATTTCTGTTAGGACTTTCTATTTTTTTTGTTAAAGGTAACTGGATGACGACGAAGACAATTTTCTTAGAACTATTGCCTTCTGAGACAGACCTTTACATAACTGAAGTTTCCCTTTTCAAGCAACTGGAATGTGGTCCTTTTAAAACTACTTTCCTCCAAAAAAGCAAGTTTTCTAATTAAGAAGAATGAAGAAGGTGGGCTAAGAAGGTGTCACCCAGACACTTAAGTGCTAACAGTGCTGATTTTAATGGTGATAAATTTGATGGTAAAAGTGTTGCAAATATCTTTGTCTTCTAAGACTTATCACAAGTCAAGTAACATAAATGACAAGGCCTAGGTGTCTGGTTTTTGCATAAACTTAGTTACATTATTGGTCAAATTACACAAGCTATCTGCTTGTGACTTGCTAATAATATACATGTCTCACTATCACACAACATCTTATTATAAGTAGCATAGCTATACCTGGATACTGTGGTTGTAAATGGCATTTGCTACATATGTTGAGCTTCATATATGAACATGATGCTGCTATTCACAACCATTGAGCACAAGGGTTTTAAGCTCCTTTTTACAGAGTCAAGATGAACTTTTACTGATTCTTTCAGAGTTCCATGGTAGAGGAGGGAAAAAAATCTAAAGATTTCTAGTTTTAGTAATAATAGAGTAGCTTATATTATGAAAGCCCTTGCTCAGATAACAACCATAAACTCTGAACAAAATATAAAACAGTAACTATGTGAAGGGAATGGAGTATAGCCAAAAGCAAGTAGAAACTGGAGGGAATAAAACTGAAAGAAGAAAATCACAGTAGGATTCATATTTAAATGGTGTTTTCTCTGAGGATACTTCCCAGTTCACAACCTTTTATTTTCATTATTTTCTTTTTCGCATGGGCAGGCACCGGGAATCGAACCCGGTCTCCGGCATGGCAGGCAAGAACTCTGCCACTAAGCCACCATGGCCTGCCCAGAGTTCACAACCTTTTAATGTGATGTGCCAGAGGATAGAATCTGGGGCTGCCAAAGGGCTGGAAACTGAAGGGGAGATGCTGAAAAGGAGATGAACCCCAAATCTGTTAATAACTTCCACTCAAATACTGGGTTGACCCCTGAAATATTCAGATTTTAGGGATTTAAAAGCAGCTATTATGTTCAAAGTCTTAAAGAAAATGATGGTTGTAATGAATGAACAGATGGGAAGTCTCAGCAGAGAAATGAAAATCATACAAAAGAATCAAATGGAAATTCTGGAGCTGAAAAATAAAATATCTGAACTGAAAAATTCACTGGCTGAGCTTAAACCACAGACTGCAGATGCCAAAAGGTTTGTGAACTTGAAGATGAATCAGTCTAAGTTAACCTATTTGCTGAACACAGGGAAAAAAATACTTGGGGAGAAAAAAAAAGCCTAAGTGGGAGGGCCTGGGCCCAATCAAGATGAAAGAATGAGAAACTTCAGGGCTCTGTTTACAGAAGTTTTGAACAGCCAGCAAAAAGGAGCAGAAATATCTTTCTCAAAGCTTCCAAACACAATTAAAGGATAGCAGAAATAGGGTGAGCACTGAATAAAGAAAAAGGTAACTTAAAAGCAGTGGGGTCTTATGGCCCCTGGCTAGCCCCCAGCTGGCCCCTGCTCCATCCCCTCACTGGCTTGGTGCAGGGCCAGCTCACACTCCTATGAGGATCCCTGGACCTGGTTCTGGAAGAGTAAGCCCCATAACACACACTAGGAGGGTTTATGTCTTGCCCAATCTCTCTGGTGGTGATTTGAGGGACAGTACAGGCTTACAACTGTAGAACTTGTCCTGTGTGTAGAAGGAAGCTCACAGAGTTTTCCTCCAGAGTATTGTAGGACAGCAGTTATGGCTGCCTGGGGCAAGCAATTGCTTCTGTAGGACATATAGTGCAGTGTCCTTGGGAAAATGGGACACTGAAAATGAGGGAATTCCTAGGGCCACTTATGCATGCTTAAGCTAAGACTCATATGCAGAAAGGGCCAGGGAGGCCCTTATACCCCTAGAGCTATTCTCTACACTTATCAAGCTAAGACTCATATGCAGAAAGGGCCAGGGAGGCCCTTATACCCCTAGAGCTATTCTCTACACTTATCGTATGGGTAAGTCCTGAAGGAGAGCACTTCCACAGGTCAATCTGAAAAGACTGGGAAAGTTGTTCTCTTTTTTTTGTTAACTCCTGGCATTAAAGCAAATGCCTCAGAACCAACACCTCAAAGTCTAAATTCCAGTGATAATACATGAAAATATCAAAATGCCAAGGTTTCAACAAAAGATTATAAAATATATACAAAGAGACGGGAACTGATGTCCTAGGCATAGGAGAAGATCAAAGAAATAGAAACCATCAATCAGGAGGACCAGATCTGGGATATACGAGACAAAGACTTTCAAAAAGTGGTCCTAAATATGCTCAAAGAGCTAAAGGAAAACATGGACAAAAAAAAAAAAGAAAGAAAATGAGGAAAACAGATGAACAAAAATAGAATATCAAAAGAGAGATGAAAAGTATGAAAAGCAACCAAACAAAGGTGAAGACCACCGTAACAGAGATGAAAAATTCCTAAGGGCTCTATAGCAGATGGGAGCTATCAGAAGAACCAGTGAACTTGAAGGCCATTTATGGCATTCAATATGAGAAGCAGAAAGAAGAATACATGAAGAAAAGTAAACACAGCTAGAGGAACCTGTGGGATATCATCAAGAATACCAATATTGTTGTAGTCCCAGAAGAAGAAGAAAGAGACAAAGAGGCAGAGAGAATTCCAGGAAATAATGGTTGTAAATTTCCCGAATTTAAAGAAAGACGTGAACGTACACATCCAAGATGCCCAACGTATTCTAAACAGGTTAAACACAAATAGACCCATGCCATAGCACATTATAGTCAAAATGCTGAATTCCAAACATAAAGAACTCTGAAAGCTGCAAGAGAGAAGAAATGTTTCACTACAAGGGAACTTCAATAAGAGTGAGTGCTAATTTCTCATGGGAAACTGTGAAGGCAAAAAGGCAGTGGGATAACCTATAAGTGCTGAAAGCAAAAAAAAAAGTCAAACCAGGAATTCTGTGTCCAGCAAAACTATCTTTTGAAAAATGAGGGAGAGATTAAGATATTTCCAGATAAATAAAAGCTGAGGGAGTTTGCCACCACTAAAACTGCCCTACAAGGGATACTAAAGAGGGTTCTGCAGGTTGAAAGGAAAAAAACAGTTGACAATTGCTCAAACCCACATGAAGAAATAAAGATCCCCAGTAAGGGTAACAACCTGGGTAAATACAAATGCCACTACTAATGTATTTTTGGTTTGTAACTTCACTTTTTATTTCCTACAGGGTCTAAACAGCAAAGGCATAAAATGCAATGATAAATCAGCGGTTTGGGACTCATAATGTATAAACATGTAATTTGTGACAAGAACTACATATAGGTGGGGGGATGAAAGGGAATAAATTTAAGCCCCATGGTAAGTACAAAGAAAATACTGGAATACAATTCAAGTTCCAGAGACAGGAATTACAGTACAGGGTGCTAGGTGAGGGGACAATGGGAAATGGGAGTTAATGCATAATGAACATAGTGTTTGTCAGGGAAAATGGGAGAGTTTTAGTGATGGAACGTGGTAAGTGTACCATAACACTGTGACTATGATTAATCCCACAGAATGGTATGCCTGGCAGTGGCTGAAATGGGAAGGTTTATGCTGTTTATATGTTTCCATAACTGGAAAAAAAAGGTTACTAAAGGGACAATGACAATTAAAGGCAATACATGGTTCTGAATGGGCTCTAACAAAGGAGGAGAAAGGCTCAAAAGAGCATTACTGAGATATATGAAAAAATTGGAAAATAGAATTTAAGCTTTACATCCCTGTTAAATTTCTTAAACTTGATAACTCACTTAAGGTGATTACATGTGAATATCCTCGTTTTCAGGAAATGCGCATGGCAGTATTAATTGTTCAAGAAGCGTGATGTACACAATTGATACTAAACAAACAGACAGATAGACAGATGGATAAATAGAAGGATTGATAAATGGATGGATGGATGGATAGATAGATAAATATAATGATATGGCAATGGTAGCCAAATGTTAAAATTGGTGGATCTGGGTATCTGAGGGCTGGGTGGGTAGGTGCATGTGAGAATTCTCTGTACGGGGTTTTTGCTATTTTTGTAACTGTCCTGTAAGCTTGAAAGTGTTTCAAGAGAAAAAGTTAAAAAAAAAAAAGTGACCTCTCGGACAATATCAAGTGGTATAACATACATGGCAACCGGAGTCCAAAAATGAAAGGAGAGAGAAAAAATGGAGCAGAGGAATTACAAGAAGAAAAAGAAGGCCAATAATTTCCCAAATTTTGGGAAAATCATCATCTTACATACTCCAAGGGATTAGCAACCCCCTAGAAGAATATACACAAAGAAAACACAAGATGGGCCCATTATAGTCAAACTGCTAGAAACTAAAGATAAAAAGAAAATCTGGAGGGTGCAAGGGTGGTTCAGTGGTAGAATGCTCGCCTGACATGTGGGAGACCTGGGCCCAATTCCTGGACCAGGCACCTCCTCAAAAAGAAAGAAAGTAAAAAGAAAATCTGGAAAGCAGCCCAAGGAAATGACTCATAACACATAAGGGAACAACCTACAAATGATGACTAAATTCTAAACAGAAAAATAGAAGTCAAAAGATATTGGACGGATGTTTTTAATGTGCTGAAGGAAAAACTGTCAACTCAGAATTCTGCTCAGAGAAAATATTCTTCAATAATGGAGAGACAGATACTTTGAGTGTGTTTCACTCTTCTGTCATTTGTTCTACATAGCCCTACCACAATCTGGCTTCCCACAACACTTTTCTTCTCATTTATGTCCAGAACAAATGCACTGATATGGATTCTTACCCAAATGAACTTCCTAACTTAAAGCTAATGGAAAGTTTATACTTAGAAGCATCATTTTGACTTTTAAGCAGGTTAGAGGCACTTTTTTTCTTTTTCCTGTGCCAATTTTTTCCCTTTTGAGGTGAAGGTATGGCAGGCACTTTGAGTTCAAATTCATTGATGTATTTAGATGGGTTGTTAAGGGGAAAAAAATAATGCAACAGATTCTAAGATTTTGTTTTATTCTAAGCTTGGAAGAATGATGTGAATCCAGCAAAGAGAATCTGCTTAGGGGCAAGGGCTCTTACACTGCTTATGTATCTTGAACATCTGGGTTAATGAGTTTAGTGGTTGAAACATGATGCTGATGACATCATTCTAACAGGTTCACTTGCTTTATCAGCTAATTAGATTCTCACTAAGAAAAACTTCACTCTTTGACCCCAGCTGGACCACAGGGGTGGAACCAGAAGAAAGAGTCTGCCATTGACAAAGCTATACAACCATTATTCTAAGATCAACAACAGCATCTTCAAATAGCAAAAATAGCACGCCTTAAGCTTTGCAATTTTCCCACCCAGAAAGATTTCTCCAGACCACGGAGAAGCACAGAATCTAACTACCAAGCTCCTTTACGGCACTGATGAACTGGGTGTCAATTATGTTGGGTTTTTAGCTCCCTCTCCAGAAACTTCAAGGTAATATTGCCCTCTTTACAGTCTCTCTTATAACTGCCAATAAAATAGACTCCATGAGCCCAGCTCCAGCACAGACAAGAATGACAGCAGGTTTTGAGGTCGGCATTTGCAAAATTGAATAAGCATGTAATTGTAGTGCTTTCTCTCCCTTTTTTGGGTGGCTCAGCTTCAGCAGGCTGTCAGGCTTGAATCCAGCTATTTTCTCAGTGCCTGGAGCATGGAGTCATTAAACTTCTCATTGTTAAATCTTTGTTTTTATTCTAAGCGCTAATGCACAAGGGATTGCTAAATGATAAAGACTTCCTAGGAAGGGAAAGAAAGAGAGAAACTAATATTCTAAACACATAAATAAAAATGTACCTTGAACACTTGCCCTAGTCTATAAGACAACTTCAATCAGCTAAGCTTTTAATGTCCTTCCGGAGGCTGCCTGGGAGAGAGCTCCTGAGCAGCTCTGGTAGACCGTGGTGCAAAGATAAGCACAAAAGCCAGACGATTAATTGTTGCGTGTGTGTGTGGTTTATTTTAGCTGAAACATTTCTTCAAATTATTACTTAGAAAAAGTCAGAATTCAACTGTGTTGGTATTGAACCAAGGAATGAGTCTTACCTTCTCGCCGGTCATTTCGAAGAACCCGTACTTTCTCAATTTTCCCCAAGAGAGACCCATCCTCGGCTAAAGAAAAGAAACAGCATTTTGAACCACAAGTGTTTTTTTGTTGTTGTTGTTTAAAAAAGGGGCTCTGCATTCAGGCACAGTAGTTTCTCATCATTTAAGGGCTAATTATCTCACTGGGGCATGACAGAGGAACCTCTCCTTTCTGCAGCCCTGGTTTCTGACCTCTTGACTCTTCATTCTCACCCATGGGACTGGAAGGTGGGTGGCAAGGAAAGGGGCCAGATGCCGGGGAGAAATGAGTTTGGGTACTTACGGTCATTGCTGTAGTCGTCCACTAAGATGATTTCTTTTATGAGATGAGGTGGGCTTTTCTTAAGCACACTGAGGAAAGACAAAAAGGTAAAGGTTGCGGGGGCCTCTCTGGGGTATGACCCCTGGGGTAGGGAGTTCTTATACCTTTGACCCCACTCCTTTGGCTGAAAGAGCCGCAGGCAATCCCTTATCCTGGAGGTTCGTTAGCCCCATCTGCACTCACCCACCAACAGCCCTCGGCTGACCGAGCCTGGGCCCCAGGGCCCATGTCCAGCAGCCCTCCCAAGGTAAAACCTTCCATCTCCGCAGCGAGTGGACAATGGGTGGCGTCTCCTGGCCTCACCTGACCACTGTCCTTAACAAGGCCGATCTGGCTTCATTGTGAAATGTGATCACCACGCTGGTGGCCGGGAGATCCACCCGCCACTGCTTCCGCTGACACCTGAACAAAAGGTAAAACGGATTCTCAACAATGAACCCAGATTAGTGACTGCAAGACCCCTGGGGACAGGCAGATCAGCCTGCTGGGGTGAGGGTTCTGTGATTAATTTACCATTCAAAGAAGTTTTGAACCTTCTCTGAGATAAAAGTGAGGCATGAAGAAGCTGACAAAACAACTGGAGTTACATTTTACTAGATGAAAGATCTCAACAAAAAGGAACATACTGAGAATATCTTTCTAATACATTAAATAAAAAAAAAAATTTTTAAAGGTGTGTTTTAAAACAGTGAAATCCCATTTATACCCATACACAGATATATTGTTCTGGAAGTACTTTTTACAATTTGCAGTGGTTATTTCTGAACGGTGGACACAATTTTGGTGTGTGCCCTTTTCTCTTTTTTTATTGCATTCTTCTTGATTTGTTTAAAACAAACACACAGTTATTTTTATGATTTTTAGAACAGCTGCACGTGGAACCTGGCTCTCATGGAAAACGCCAGGGACAGTGCCTGCGCCCCTTTGCCCTGGAAAAGAGGGATCCCTCTCCCTTCCTGCCAGACTTGTGCCAAATTCCATAAATGATGGAGTGCAGGCTGAAGTGGCTTTAGGGTATGGATCAACAGGAACCTGAACCTGTCACCCAAACGATATCGAAAGGAATCCTGGAATTACCTCTGGATAAAAGGTGACTCAAGAACTGTAGAGCTGTGTTCCAGTAGCTTTGATTTTTGAAGACAACTGTATAATGATACAGCTTTTTCAACGTGATTATATGATTGTAAAAACCTGTGTCTGATGTTCCTTTTATCCAGGGTATGGGCAGATGAGTAAGAAAATATGCATAAAAAATAAATAGATAATATGGGGAATAAGGGGTAAAATAAATGGGGTAGACGGAAATATTAGTGGTCAATGAGAGGGCCGGGTAAGGGGTATGGGATGTATGATTTTTTTTCTTTTTACTTCTTTTTCTGAAGTGATGCAAATGTTCTAAAAATGATCATGGTGATGAATATAACAATTATGTGATGATATTGTGAGCCATTGATTGTACACCATGTATACACTGACGGTATGTGTGTGAAGATGTCAAAAACAATATGTAAAAAAAAAAGTGATTTGGGACCTAGACCTACAAACTAAGGGTAGATTTAAGACAAGCCTTTCTGAAGATAAAGACAAGACTAGGAAGGGCACTCAACGATGATTTGTTAAACTCAATGATGATTTGTTAATATAGGACTCTGATGGGTACAGGTTGAAGATGCTGAAGTATTATATGCTAAAAAGAGAAATGACCAGCAAAGCTAGGGGCAGGTTCAGTAGAGTCCATTATAAATAACCCTTTCTCATCACCCAATTTAATGGCCTTTAGGGCAGCTTCCATGGACTTTAAAAATATACCAGTGTATATGTGATGTACCCAGAGAAAGCAATATACCTGGAAGGGCTTTCATTGTGTGAGGACCGCTGGAAGTAATAAAACTGTGGTTTGAGTTTATTGAGAGAGTTATCGTATTGGTACTGGGTGGACAACTAAAGCGTCTTTGTCCTCAGGGAAACAGTTTTCGAAGCCGTCTTGTTTAGTATCCAGCATTTGAGAGGATGAGAAGTCTGGTCTGTAAGCCAGCAGTAGGGACCTGTGGGTCTGCCACCAGGCCGAGGACCCCTCCCTGCCAGCATGTGAATCTGCAGAGTACTCCCTGCCACTCTAGAAGCTGAAGAGACTAAAAAACTTTCCATTTTTTTAAATGCAATTTTATTGAGATATATTCACATACTATATAATCATCCAAAGTGTATAATCAGTGGTACACAGTATCATCATATAGTTATGCATTCATCACCATAATCAATTTTTGAACATTTTTGTTATTCCAAAGAAACACATATAAGAATAAAAATAAAAGTGAAAAAGAACACCCAGAACATCCCATACCCTGTGTTGTTTATTTATATTTTGTTTTTCCTTTTTTTTTCTGTCTTAAAAAAAAGGGAGTGTTAGTCACAAGATTTTCACAATCACAGTCACACTGTAAAACCTCTATAATTATACAATCATCTTCAAGAATCAAGGCTGCTGGATTATAGTGCAACAGTTTCAGGTATTTCCTTCTTGCTATTCTAACCCACTAAACTAAAAAAGGACACCTATACAATCCATAAGAATAACCTCTAGAATGACCTCTCGACTCTTTTTGAAATCTCTCAGCCACTGAAACTTTATTTTGCTTTGTTTCTCTTCTTTCTTTTAGTTAAGAAGAAATTCTCAAAACCGTGATGCCAGGGCCAGGCTCATCCCAGGAGGTCTGTCCCATGTTGCCAGGGTAATTTACACCCCTGGGAGTCATGTCCCATGTAGTGGAGAGGGCAGTGAGTTCACCTGCTGAGTTAGCTTAGAAAAGAGGCTACAACTGAGCAACAAAAGAGGTTCTGTTGGGGTGACTCTTAGGTATAACTATAAGTAGACTGAGCTTCTCCTTTGCAGGAATAAGTTTCATAAGGGCAAACCCCAAGATCAAGGGCTCAACCTATTAAATTGGTAGTCCCTGATGCTTGATAGAATATCAGGAATTTCCCTGGTGGAGAAGTTTAATATTTCTACATTTTCCCCCAGTCCCTCAAGGGGACTTTGCAAATCCTTTTAATCTTCTGCCCAGATTATTCTGGGAGGTTATCGTGGCACCACACTAACCTGTACAAACCAGTAAGATCTCACTCCCTATTCAAGGTTCCAACGTAATTATGGTGTTCGAATAAATTGATTATATAAGTTAAATTAGATAGTGTGCTACAGAAAATATAAATTTTGCACCAAATAAACATCTCTTCCTTTGGTCTCTCACAGAAGTTTAAGTTTAAGACACAGTCAATATCATCCTTTACCTTTTAGTCTGATTTACCTTTGTCCTAACCAGATCTACTTCATTCATATCACTAACTGAAGTCTGGTCTC
Source organism: Tamandua tetradactyla (assembly GCF_023851605.1). Taxonomy (NCBI): domain Eukaryota; kingdom Metazoa; phylum Chordata; class Mammalia; order Pilosa; family Myrmecophagidae; genus Tamandua; species Tamandua tetradactyla. Next base: position 154,754,674 of record NC_135328.1, on the reverse strand, counting down.
CTTTTCAAGTTTGTAAACAGTTGCTGTATGGGGCAATGCTGACTTTCAGAGTTGTAGAACTCAAGATCTGAGTCTCGTATGTCACACAGATACCCAAAGTTTTAGGGAACAACCAGTTTACATACAAAGAGCTCAGAATCTAAGAATTTAGAAATAACTCTTATAACTCAGGAATAAATGTGATTGCTATAGGAGCTTACTATCTAGGAAACTTTACAATAAGCCTTCAACTGATGACCTATGTTCTCGAATTCAATTCTCGGAGTTTGCACATTGTAGTTAGTCCATATTAGTGAGGTGTTATACTATTCGTCTTTTTTCGCTTCTGGCTTATTTTACTCAACATACAGTCCTTAAGGGTCATTCACCTAGTTGTCTACCTCACAAAATCCATTTTTAAAAGCCCGTTTTACTCTTTAGCTCTTAATGCAGCTTACCACACTTGTGAATTATCTGCTCCCAGAATTAAAGATAATATCTCTCTTAAGTGGGATCAGTGGGAAAAGGAGAAAGGGCAAAAAAATGTTTTTGGAGCTCAGTCACAGCAAAACAACAACAACCACAAAACATTTGAATAGTTAAAGGCTGAGGTGGACTTTCAATCTGATATGAATGGGTGCCCCTTAAAGGAAAATATTCAACAGACACTAATTTTCACTAATGACTGGGAAAACTACTTCAGATAAGCAAATTTTGAAAATGAGCAAGAGGAACAGGGCAATTAAAAAGCAATAATGTCAGACTCCCAAAATGGGTTTCTTCTGCTTATTTTGGCTATATGGATAGCTTTATTTTAATTAATCATGAGAAAACAGCAAAATACACCAGTCACTCCTGTCTGGGGTGAAAAAACACCATGCTCCACAATTGGTATTATTCTTCAATATAGCTCGTGACACTGTCTTCACTGTCAAGTAGGAAGATAGGATACTAACTTTTGTTTTGGTTTTGTTTTTTTTCCCTCAATCTTAAGAATTAGCAGATTGTTAGACTGGGGAAGTGAGAATCTGCAAGGCTTAACTGTAAACAAATTACTCAAGGAAATCATCCCCAAGAACCCATTCTGGAATGCTAATGAAATAAGAAATCCACAGAAGGGGCGGCCCCAGCCCACCGCCATTAGGTCCCACTTAACGCAGTGGGAAGCGCTGAGCTGAGCGGACCTGTCTGGAATGCTTTACTGAACACGGGCTTCTGCAGCTATGGAAGAATTTAAAAGCAACAGAAAGAATTTTTCATACCCAAGTCACAGTCAACTTAACTGAACCAATCATGTCCTATTCTCTCATTTTCCTCTTCTCTGCAGGAAGTCTAGTCTTCCACGAGCGCTTGGAAGACTCTGGAAACATTTTTCAGAACACGCAGGGCTCTACACTCAAATCGTTTTATTAAAATTCTCTTACATATTCATAAGGCATCAAGTTTTGCTAGGAATTGGTAATCAGGAAACGAAAGAGGTATCCCATTTTTAAGGAAGGGTGGGATAGCAAGTAAAAATTGGGAAGCATCTCACCCCCATGTGCTACAGTGAGTGTACATATTTATGAATATGAATCCGGATAATAAGTCCTAACACTGAGCCAAAAAGCGGGTGGGGGAGTGGGCTAAGAAGAGCTTCTTTAAAAAGAAACAGAATACATCCTGCATTTAAAGAGCTAAGTCCCTTCCAGTCAGTCTTTGTTATTCCAGACCTAGTGAAAGAATGCCCAATATGATAACTAATCAAGGGGAGCTGGCTGCCAGGAGAACTTTCATACTTGAATTTTCTTTGAGAACTGAGTAGAATTGTAGTTTATCGGAAGTCAGCAGCGGGAAGCGTTTGCAGTTACTTTTGTTCTCCCAGATGAAATGAGAAAGCATGAAGGAGGGAGGGGCCCAACCTAGAGGCAGTGTGATACTGAGGAAAGAGAATGGGGTTTCGAGTTCACGTGAATTTCTGAATCAACTAAACTGGTCATTCTGGTAACTTCTTGTCCAATAAAATGAAGACTTACAGAAATTGGACACATGAAGATCATTTTGTAAATCCTTAGTTTAATTAAAAATTTTTTTGAGGCTGGGTAGCTATCAACAACTGAACATCTGAACTCTTGACTGGCTGGGAACCAGGGCTAAAAATCCAACTAAATGGCAATGTGCTCTGGATCTTAGGGTGGAAGAAGAATTTGTCTTGAAGGTGGACTTATCTTTGATGCAGATGTTACACTCAGGGTGGACCAAGACACTGACGTCTCGTTCAATCAAGTCCCTCAGCCTGGGAAGTTAGGGGTTTTTTAATAAGCTACATGAATAGATATTCAGTAATAACAGGCAGTATTATTCTGTGTATTTTCAAGTTTTATATGGATGATATTGTGCTGTGACCTTTTTTAAAAAAACCCTTTGAGAGATTAATCTATTTTGATACACATAGCTCTAATTCATTTCCTTTCACTGCCGTATAGCTTTCCATCGTAGGAACAGACTGCATTTTAATTCCTTTCCTGCTGGTCGCCAAGTTTTCTGTATAAGGAACAATACAGCAATGGACACTCTGTTTACATACATGAGAGTTTCTCTGTATTATCCGCCCTGAAGTGGTCACAGATTATGTACATCTCCAGCTTTATGTGACACGGCCAAACTGCTCTTCAAAGTGACTATACCTAGTTTCACTCTCATTTACAGTGTTAAATTTCATATTGCTCCATATTCTCACCATCCCTTGATATCATCAGGCCCTTACATTTCCGTCAAACAGATTGGTATGAAATGGCCTCCTGTTACTACTTTAATTTTCATTTGCCTGATTCCTAGCGACACCATACCCATTTTTCTATGTTTATGGGCTGGCTGACTGCTTCTTTGTTAACTGTCTGCTTATGCTCTTTGACCACTTTTTGATTAGTTTTTTACCTATTATTATTTCTTTTGTATTATTGTTTTTGTTTTTTCACATGGGCAGGCACTGGGAATTGAACTTGGGTCTCCGGCATGGTAGGCAAGAAATCCGCCACTGAGCCACTGCCACACTGCCTCCTCACTATTATTTGAATCAGTAATTTATATATTCTGGATGTTATTCTTTACTAGCCATATGCATTACAAAAGGATCTTCTCCGAGTCTGTGAGAGAGCTCTCCTTTTTGAGTGTGTGTGTGTCTTTGGTTGAACACACTTTTACATTTTGATTTTTAAAACTGTTATCTTAAGTAATGTTCAGGAAAAGCATCCCTAAGAGCTTCAGTATATTCTTGTAGTTTTTCTCCTAAACATTTTAACTTTTATAAATGCTTTTAACATTTAGGTTTTCCATCTATCTATGATTTATTTTATGAACGGCATGACTAAGTTATCTAATTTTATTTTTTTCCATATGGATAATCAGTTGCCCTAACGTTCTTTAACAGTTTGTTATTTCATCACTGATTGGTAATGTCATTGCTGTCTTCTCAAGTTTCTATGTACACATCTATTCCTATTTTCTATTTCTGTTCTCCTAGTCTATTTATATAATCCTGCGCCAATACTGCAGTGCTTTAATTACTACAACTTCAGAGTAAGTCTTCACATCTGGGAAGGCAAGTGCCCCCACTATGTGCTGTTCTTCAAGAATGCATCTGCTATTGAAACACTAGTGGTCAAGGAGAGGGAGGGGTAAGGGGTATGCCATGTATGAGTTTTTTCTTTTTATTTCTTTTTCTGGAGAGATGCAAATGTTCAAAAAAATGATCAATGTGATGAATACACAACTATGTGAAGATATCATGAGCCACTGATTGTACACCATGTATAGAATGTTTAAACATCAAGAATGTTTGTATGTTTGCTTGTTCTGTATAATAATAATAAAATCAAGAACATACCTGCTATTTGTGGCCATGTGCTTTTCCTTATAGATTTAAGGATTAGCTCTTTTAATTCCATGGTAAATCCCTGAATGATATTGCACTGAATTTATAGATTAATTTGAAGAGAATTAAAAGCTCTATAACAGAGGTTTTTTTTTTATATCCTTCACATATACCTTGTAATTTTCTCCTTTTCTTCATTAAAATCTTGCACGTCTTCTATTGCATTTGTTCCTAAATACCTTACAGTTCTGCTTATTACATTTTCTAATAGGCCATTACTGATAATGATTTTCTCAAAGGTTTTTAAATCACAACTGTATCTATAGTTATGTCTGCTTTTTTATTCCTACCATTATTTAATTGCTCCGTCCCCAATTTTTTTATTAAACAGTAAGAGATCTGCATTTTTTAAAGAACAAGCTTCTCATAATCCTCCATATTGTTTCTTTTTTTTCAACTTCATTAATTTCCCCTTCTGTCTTCATTTATTTCTGTCTTAGTTTGCCAGAGCTCTTATCACAAATACCACAAACTGGTCCTGGCTTAAACAATAGGAATGTATAGGCTCATCGTTCTGAGGCTGAAAGTCCAAAACCAAGGCATCAGTAAGGCGATGCTTTCTCTGCAAAACCTGTAACCTTCTGGTACTGGCTGCAGGCTATCCTTGGGGTCCCTTGGCTAGCATCTCTGCCTTCCATCACAAGGCAATGTCTCATCCTCTCTCACTTCTGTAACTTCCAGGCTCTCTTCATACGACCTCCTGTAGTCTGGACTGAGACCCACCCTCATTCAGGTGGGCCACCCCTGAAGTAAAAAGAACATCTTCAAGAGGGCCCATCTGCAACAGTTTCACATCCACAGGGAAGAGGATTAAGATTATGAACATGTATTTGGTAGGGTATGTAATTCATCCTACAGCAATTTCCTTCCTTTTGCTTTCTTTAGATTTGCCTGTTGTTTTCTTCCCACCTTCTTGAGTTGAATACCTAACTTACTTATTTTCAAGTTTTACAATGAATACATTTATGGATATAAACACACTCCTAATGCTTCAGCTGCCTCCCGTAAATTCTGATATGCAGAGTGTACCTTCAATGTTGTTCAGACTTTAATATTTTATAATTACCAGTTTTATAATTCCTCTTGAACTAATGTGTTATTTAGGAATGGATTTTAGTTTCCAACTAATCATCTCATAGGCTATCATTTTATCATTGGTCTGTGATTTAATTGCATTGTGGTAAGAGATTTCCTTGAAGCACAAGACTTCCTTAGGGACACAGAACATGATCACTCTTTGTATAAGAAGTTAAAAATACAATACACTTTCTATTTGTTGGAGACACACGTGCAGATATACAGATAATCAAAACGGTTAATTTTATAGTTCAAGTCTCCTAAATCCTAAATTTTGTCTAATCTGTTTCAGATAGAAGCATTAAATCTCTCACTGCGATGGTGAAATGTTGAACTGTTTCTATAAATAGTCAGAATTTGCTTTATATGTTTTATATCTGCATGCTGTGTTGCATACAACTGCATACAATGCTGTATATATATCCTTGGTGAAGTGTTCCTTTTGTTATGATGTGGTGACCTTTTCCTTCCATTAATTAATTTTTTTTGGTTAGTATTTGCATGGTATTTTTTCCCATCCTTTTGTTTTCAACTGTGTGTGTGTGTGTGTGTGTGTGAGTGGTTTTGTTATATCTCTTTACAGACTATATAGTGGCACATTGCCTTTAAAAATCTAATCTGATAATCTTTCAATAAGCAAATTTATACCATTTATTTTAATTGCACTTGATAATGTAATTGAACTTATTTCAACCATCTTATTTGTTTTTTCGCTCTTCCTTATCTACCTTGTATAAATTGATAAAATTCTGAACTTGCTTTTGTTTTCCCTCTGCTATATGGAAGCTACATATTATTTATCCTCTTAGAGGATTTTAAATAACTATATGCTGGCATTGTTCTAAACACTTTACAAGTACGTATTCATTCAATCTTCACATTTTATGAGATAGCTATCATTTTTCTCACAGACATGAGGAAACTGAAGCACAGAGAGGTCACGTAACTTGCCCAAAGCCACACATCTAGGAAGTGGCAGAGCTGGGAATCAAATACAGGCAGTTTGGCTTCAGAATTGGTTCCTCCACTAGGCTAACTTACCTATGCCAACATACTTTATCCATCTGTGATATGTTCACTACTGATTCCTGTATCCCCAGGACTTCCCTCTGGATTTACTCTTCTTGCTGAGGAATACATTTTAATTAAAGTTATAGTTTCTCACTCTTTTCTTTTTAAAACTCTTTCTATCACACCAATGTTATATCCTCAATCTATTCTCCATGTCAACTTCTACTTATTATTTTGTGCTCTTCATAAATTACTCAGTAAAATTTTCTAATTCACTATTCCATTTTTGATTGTCCAATTTTGAGTTTATCCTATAAGTTGCTTTTAAAATATTCAAGTAAAATATCTAATAATATATCTAATAAAATACTTAATTTTAAAATTAAATTTAATAACAGAATTTTAATTACTAAGATCACTGACTCTTTAATATGCCTACCTGTTCTTGTTTCATAATTTCTTGCTCAGTTTTACCAGAAATCATTCTTCTGTTTAATACTTTAAGTATCTTAAGTAAAATAAAGTAAAATTCAGGGGTTATCTACATGTTAGGATACTTTCCCAATAACTACAGATAATTGAAATATGGCCACAAATGGAATCTGATTTTCCTAGATGTGTGTGTATGTTGTATGCCTTGGTTAAATTCAGGTACATGTCAGAGAAAGGAGAGAGGACACTAGAAGGAAATCACAGCTAAAACCTACTGCTTATGAGGGAAGCGCCGTAGTGCTTTCCCCCAAGCTTGCCGAGGGGAGTCTGGCTGCACAGCTGGGTACCTTCCTGGCTTCCATAGCTATGCCCTCTCCCCCACCCCCCTACCTGCCCTTCCTGAAAGTCTCACTGCAGGCACAGAGGACACTGAGGTCAAGTTTCTTTTCTTGGGCCAGACATAATCCCCAGCCCAATGGGGAGATCGGCAGGGTGAGGGTTAATCTGTCTACCAGTTTCTTTCTCCTCCCATCTCAGAAATCACACTGCAGTGCTTTCTCTGGAAAGGATTCCCAGACCTTCCCCTTCTCTCCCAGCAGGATGGCACTTCTCTGAGCTATGGAAACACTGACTTGTATCCTCACTGAGATGGATACTCCATCTCCTCCTCCCTGTCTGGCCTGGCAGTTCCTGGAGCACAGGGACCATATTCAACTACAGCTCCTTAAGCATAGCAGGCGTCCTCATAGAGTCTAGTTTCAATAACTAACTAATTAATTGCTAGGCATCTCCTGGCTTTGAAAGCGAGGATTTGGTTTTATACAGTTCATTCTTCTCTTCTTCCTATTGACCCTCTTTTCTGAGGGTGGGCCTGGTGCATGTTAGCGTTGGGTGGATGTTCCCCATTGTTAACGATGCAGAGCCTCACTTGCCGCAGCAGTTACTAGAGATTAGAGCGGGAGAGTTCTCCTATCTAGCAGGCCAGTGCGCACAGGCCCCAAGTCCGTCACTGCAGTCAGGAGCTGTGAAGCATCTCTCTGCAATCCAAAGGGGAGGACCGAAAAGAAAACAGACTATTTCTGCTTTCAAAGTGCACCTGGAGGCCACGAATCCCCATCTAGGCGAGGAACCTTTACAAAGCAACCCACCACTCAGCGCGCTGGCTACACTTTACCATGCTCAGTGCCTCTGCGCAGGAGGCATTGCAGAATGGAGCCTAGAACGTTCCTGCAAAACAAGCCGGCGCGTTTTAAATCTAACCCCAACAGGTGGAGAAGAAAAGGCAATGCTGGGCTCTATCAAGAGAAGGGTGGGGGGCATGCCAGGAAGTGCCTGTGAATGTAACAATCAGCCTCCTTAACTTTGTCAAGGAAGCTACACTGGCAGCCTGGCTTCCATCCTGTGCCCAGTCGCACACCTCAAGCCGGACCAGAGGAGATAGGGCAGCAAAGGAAACCGCTGTTTCTTTTATCTCTGGTTTCTCAAGCCAGTTTCAAGTTATGATCCAGAACTTGAAAGTGTCCACGTCTCCTCACGCTCCCACGGGCCAGAGCGAAGGGAACCAAGAAAGTACCTCATGGGGTCAAGCTCAGATGGCAAATGAACTGGGTCAGGAAATTTTAAAAATCAAGAGAGTCGATTCAAATAGATTCCTTTGCTTCCCAGCTTTTTTCTCTCTCTGCTACTAGCTGCAGATGGCCTGGGGTGGGAAGGGGAGGGGCACAGGAGGGGAGAGGAGGGAGGAAAGGAGGGGTAGGACAGGTCTCATCTACACCCAGGACTGGGAGAACAGTCCAATATTCTGTCCCCTTACCCTCACCCACTGAAAGCGTTTAAGCAATTCCCGTGTTTTTTTTTTTAATTTTTTTTATTAATAAAACCAATCAACATACGACACAAACATTTTAAACATGTGAACGTTCCATACTTGGTGTGCAATCAATGGCTCATAATATCATTACATAGTTGTGTATTCATCACTATGATCATTTCTCAGAACATTTACATCACTCAGGAAAAAGAAATAAAAAGAAAAAAGAAAAACCTCATGCATACCATACCCCTTAGCCCTCCCTCTCATTGACCACTGGTATTTCCCTCTACCCAATTTATTTTAACATTTGTTCCATTATTTATTTAAAAAAGGAAGAAAGGGCAGAACTGTTGTTTCAGTGACTGTGTTGGCAGCAGGACACAGTTGTCCCCTCAGGCAGCTGCAATGTCCCTTATATGCCTCTGCTGAGCACACTGGGCACCTGCCAGGCTGGAGCCAACCCATGCCCAGGTGCAAACCAGGTACACGCTCTTCACTCAAAATCTGGATCTGCTTCGGGGCAGAGCAGCTGCTGGATCGTGGATTTCTGATCTGTTTCAAGAACATCAGAATCACCCTGGGAAGCTTATTTACATGCAGGGGCCCATCCCTGGCCTCCTCCTTCATTCTGAATAAGTAGGTCTGCGGGAGGCCTGAGAATCTGAATTTTAAAATGCTTGCCAGGTGCTTCTGATGCAGGTTGTTCTTAGGCTTCCCTTTAAAATACACTCATCCAGAAGTCTGACCCCAAGGCTGAAAGAGGTTATTAGCAACAAGAGTTCTCTACTGGAGCCATAATTAAAACCATCTGGGAAGCTTTTGAATTAAACATGAAATTCTGACATGGGCTACAGAGCACAGTGGTTAAAAAACTTCGTTCGATCTCCCAGTGTCCCTTTACAACGCCAACTTGAGCCTCAGTGTCCACCACGCGCCAAGTGACCAGGCTGGGCTGTATGTGTCATATTCTAATCACAGGATGGAGCCCAGCACTGAGAGGTGAGTCCTCAGGCCGGAGCCCTTAGAACGAGGGCCAGCCTACACGGTGGAGTCTGGGTTTACAAGGCGGCAGCACGTGGAAACAGTGATTCCCCTACACTATGAACAACACTTACAGCCCAAGCCAGTCTGGGGCTGTGACTCTCCACCCCAAAGGCACCTCTGCTCTGGCCACCCAAAGCGAAACGTCAGCTTCACATTGTTACCATTTTCAAGGTGTGCTGGAATGCAGGCCTTGTGGCTGGGAGTCATTAGATAGAATGTGAGTTGGAAATGGAACCAAAAAGAAAGAAGGAAAATAAGCTAAGTGGCTGTTGTATAATAGTCAGTTAATTAATACACATCAATAATCCTCCAAGGAGTGAGAATGGCATAATATTCGGCCTAATCAACTAATTTCTGATCTGCACTAATAGCCAGAGAGCTTATTTTAAAGAGGTTTTTCAAAACTGAAGAGAACCAAATCCTAAGATATTTAAAAACCTCTGCAGGACCTATCTGAAATTAAGCTGCTTAAAAACCTGTTTGGCAAGAGATTCAAATAAAGCCCCATTAATCACCACAGGTTTGGCTGACTTCAAAATTATTAGTGTAAAAAGACCAGCTCGTATGCTGCAGGCTCTTGCATTAGGCACTCTACATGAAATGGGCATATTCTAAAACAAAATATCTATTCTCCCTGTAAACACAAGAAACTCAAGCCTATCTTACTTACGGCACTCCCTCTGAAGTCTTCTAATCACTCTGAAAAGCCAAGGGTTCCAGAGGCAAAAAACAACAACACGCAGTCACCAGGGCAAGCAGAGAATTCTAAAAACACACACATAACCTCTTGCCAAACATGCCACTGCTTCAACCTTTGCCACAGAAAACGTTACTCCAGAATACACAGAGTACTCTCCATCCGAGGAGAGAAAACATTAGGTTTCCACCTGACATTTTAAGCAAGCCATCATTTGATGGAATGAAACTGTTCTTCCATTCAAAGGGTATTGTCTGCCCTTTATTGCCTCCAGTTTTACAGGGACTAAATTTTAACTGAAAACTTTTCTAAGAGTCAAGAGCTATTGAAAGTTGAGAAAATAACAGCCTTGGCTCTCTCATTACACTCTCAAAGTATACTTCAGATGGCATCTCCCTCTCACCATTCTCACTGGAGTCATTTTAGAGACACTAAATATGTATTGTACTCCAAACGTTCAATTCTGCTAACAACGGGGAAAAAGTTACTCTCTCTGGATGAAAGGACACACTTCTTATGAGATGACAAGAACTACACATTCCATTTCTTTCCCATTTTGCTTCTCCTCCAGAGACATCTGGCACCACAAGAAAACCTCAACTATATTCTCTCATCCTTGTCCCCCAGTACCACCATTTTCCTCTCTAATCCATAAACTCTGGTTTCCAAATTGTTGAGGATTTAGTCTTATTTTCCCTGTTACGTGAAGAGATGTGCTTTTACCTTTATCTGCTCCTTAGCTATATCAAATAGTTAATCCTTAAGAGGACCCCTCTTCAAGATGATTCAGCAATGAGCTTCTCTTATCTATCCTAAAATTTCTTTTTCTCCTCAAATCAGTCCTTCCATCAAGACATGGGCCAAATAATGGATGGAGGCCACAAGGCCACTTAGTAGCAGTTCTGATTTTAAAAGCCAGCAGGAGAAAAGTCTAAGTACAGTCAAGGATGATGGCCTAGGGGATCACCCTTTACATAAATACAGAATTGTTTTATGTTTTCATGTGCGTAAAAGATCAACTTTTCCTATAACACTACTATTACCAGACATCAAACTCGCACTGACCTGCTTTTTCAAAAGGATGAAAGGCAAAAAGATTTTTGTCCCTAGACAAGTATAAGAATGAGAACTTGAAGTACAAGAGTCATTAATTTCACCCCTCCCTTCTTATCAGCAGTCCATATAAAGAACCTAACACCCGACATTTGTTTTGGCATGAATTGCTCAAATCCTTTCCAACCAGTGCCAACGTAACTTATTCCATTCCCTTAAACCTTGCTCATGTAAAATGTAACAGCATTCTTTTGGAATCTTGGGGGAAAATCAACTTCTCGTTGATGGCAGAATGGTGTGTTACAGTAAAGAGTGACAAAATATTTTATATATGGCTCCTGAACACTGATGGTTACTATTTATGCTCAGTCCTTCCAACTCTAGAATCCAGTGAAATGCCTTCTATGTCCCCTGAAGAAAGGCCAAGAAATAAGACAGGGAGTGAACAAGCTTGTGTGAGCAGTGAGAGCTGAGAGAGAGGAAGGGAGAAAGAAATCATCAGATGTCGTGATGGTTGTAGTTCTCCTAGCTGACAATGTACACTAGTGACATTTTTGAAAGTCTACCGGCATAAAGGCAGATAAAAAGTAGAATAGCTACATGATTGATACTTATTAGTAGCACACACACAAAAAAACATTGCCTTCTTCCTCCTTTCTTACACATTTTGTCTGAGGTGAATTGCTAACCCCAGGAGTGAGTCATGAGTTTTCTAAGCAAACTTATTTCCCCAGCCTCCCCAACAGTCACAGACAGTCACGAACTTAGCTCTGGCCTATGGACTAAAACAAAAAGTCGGCTAGGGGGATTTCTGGAAAAGATTTACTTTGATAATAAAAAGACAGACCTGCTGGAGAAAGAGCCATTTCTGGCACTTCAGCTGCTTGTCTTGAGAGTGTTTATGACGCACTGAACCATGGCAGCCTTCTTGCAACCATATAAGGCAAAAGGATGAAGATGAAAAACCAAAATGCTGAAAGATGGTAGTGGGGAAAGTCAGAAAGAGCTTCCAGTCTGGCTGAACCTGCCTTAAACCATCATCCCCAGTTTTCTTGATGAATGACATAATGAAATGCCTTTATTTATTTATTTTGCTTAAAGTATATCCTAACTGATAAAAAAATAATAAGCGAACAAAATTAGGATAGCTCAGGCTTCCCCTCCACATTGTCATAGATGACAATAAAACAATATATAGTTTTAAAGGAAAGAGACATGACATGAAAATTCTACACATTTTGAGTTTATCATTCCTTATGAAGGGACTGGGAAGTAATTTTCAGGTAAGTTAGGGCTCAGGAGGTATTTTAATTAAGTGAGCATTTGAAAAAACCACTTGAAGATATACTCTGAAGAAAACTGAAGTAAATAACTCAGCTTATGACAGAAAATGATAGGAGGCATTAAAACTATTTCAACAAGATAGTTATTAGACATGTAAATATGGTTATGCAAAGAAAACATTCTTAAAAAAGATAATTGTTTTAATATTCAATAACAATAACCTGTTACTATAATTCCAGATAATATCAACAAACCACAGAATGGATGAGAGAAAGTAAAGCATATTAAGTTCTCATTTTAAAATACATGAATTTTATTCTTTATAGTAAAACGATACTTCTATCAATACGTCTTTGTTGAATCCTTATAAACATAAAAAAATTGCAACTAGCTGAATTAGAAATAAGAAACAAACCCTTTTAACCACTGGAGGGAAAAAGCAAGAAAAACAGAAAACCAACGAAATAAAACAAAATGTATTTCTCCATGTAAGATAAGAAAGAAAAAGAAGGAAGGAAGCATAGAAAAAAACCCAAAATGACATAAAAACTAGATGACAGCTAGTGAGATGGCTAAAGACACTATTAAACTTCAGGCCCTCAGGTTGGCTTAAAAATAAAAATATATTAGGTTGCCTATGAAAGACAAACCCAAAACAAAATATTCTCCCCAAAACAAAACATCTTCCCCCAAATGGAAACTAACAGAAGACAAAAACATATTGTGAATATACAAAATAAAGAAGGAACATAATATTACACAATGTAAAATGTATGGCAAAACTTCAAAACAACCACATGCAATGTGAGAGTAATTTTCTATTGATAAAGATATAATCCATAATAAAGATATGATTTATATGGCCCATATCACAGTATTAAACTGTATAAAGCACATGCTCAGAAGTAAGTTAAAACTCCTAAGATTGTAGCGGGAGCTTCAAACTATTTTGTCAAGTGGACATTACTAAGGAACATGAAATGTTGACTATAACCAATCAGGCTGGTTTAGGGATCACAAACACTACCAGCCTTCTAAAAACTACGCATCAAACATGCACAATGAGCAGTAAAGATTACAGACTCTGGAATCAGGTTGCAGTTTTTGGACTCCTCCATTTCCTAGTCAACTGGGCAAGTTAGTTATCTGCTCAGATTCTTGGTTTATCTCTAAACTCCTAGTAACAATCATAGGGTCATGATGAGAATTAAATGGACAATGCATGCAAACTGCTTAGCACAGTGCCTAGAATGCAAAACTCAATCCAAGATTAGCTACTATCAGTGTCAACAATATCATATCACCAATAAAAGCCTCCATATATTTCAAAGAGCAAATTTAGAAAATCGACCATATCTGACCACACTACCACAAAATGGGGGGGGGGGGGGGGATCAAATTTGAACATGAAAAAAAGAAAAAAAAATCAATTTCTTAGAATTTTGTAACTCTTTTCTAAATAAGTATTCCTTAAAAAAGAAACCAAAAATGGAATTCCAGATCAGTTAGAAAGAATAACATTTTGGTCATCTAAAAGTAGATTTAAAAGTAACAAAATTTACAACACTACACTTCATAAAAATGAGACCCAGCCAAAGATATACTCAGAAATTAAATAAACATTCAATTCCCTTGAGGGGATAGGAGATACCCAGAGAAAAGCTAAGGGAAGAAAATTTTTAAATCTAGGGAGATGCTAATGCATTAGAAAACAGGTAAACATTAGAATTCATATATAATTCCAGTACTTGGTTCTTAAAGATGAAAGGAAGAAAAAATAAAATTCATCAAAGGGACAAAATCACTGGCATTTCTAGAGACCAAAAATTTCTAGAGACCAAAAAAAAAGAGAGAGGTTATAATAATTAAGAAAGACTTAAGTTCATATACTTGTAATGCTAGGCTAGTAAATTTGAAAACTCAAGTGAAATTTATGACCCTCTGGGAAGACATAAATCACAAAAATTAATTCAAGTAAAACAGAAAAACTTATCGCATATCAATATCCATGGAGGAATTTTTAGTATTTCTTGCACAGCTGGTCTCTTGGTCACAAATTCTCTCCGTGACTTTTTGTCTGAAAATGTTTTAATTTCTCCCTCATTTTTGAAGGACAATTTTGCTGGATATAGAATTCTTGGTTGGCAGTTTTTCTCTTTTAGTAATTTAAATATATCATTCCACTGTCTTCTCGCCTCCATGGTTTCTGCTGAGAAATCTACAGTCTTATTGGGTTTCCCTTGTATGTGATGGATTGTTTTTCTCTTGCTGCTTTCAAGATCCTCTCTTTCTCTTTGACCTCTGACATTCTAACTAGTAAGTGTCTTGGAGAACGCCTATTTGGATCTATTCTCTTTGGGGTGCGCTGCACTTCTTGGATCTGTAATTTTAGGTCTTTCATAAGAGTTGGGAAATTTTCAGTGATAATTTCTTCCATTAGTTTTTCTCCTCCTTTTCCCTTCTCTTCTCCTTCCGGGACACCCACAACACGTATATTTGTGCGCTTCATATTATCATTCAATTCCCTGAGCCCCTGCTCATATTTTTCCATTCTTTTCCCTGTAGTTTCTGTTTCTTTTTGGATTTCAGATGTTCCATCCTTCAGTTCACTAATTCTAACCTCTGTCTCTTGAAATCTACCATTGTAGGTTTCCATTGTTTTTTTCATCTCTTCTACTGTATCTTTCATTCCCCTAAGTTCTGTGATTTGTTTTTTCAGACTTTCCATTTCTTCTTTTTGTTCATTCCTTGCCTTCTTCATGTCCTCCCTCAATTCATTGATTTGGTTTTTGATGAGGTTTTTCATTTCTGTTCGTATATTCAGAATTAGTTGTCTCAGTTCTTGTAACTCATTTGAACTATTGGTTTGTTCCTTTGACTGGGCCATATCTTCAATTTTCCTGGTGTGATTTGTTATTTTTTGCTGGCGTCTGGACATTTAATTACCTTAATTAGTTTATTCTGGAGATTGCTTTCACTTATCTTACCTAGGGTTTTCTTGCTAGATGAGTTTGTTTTCTATCTGTTCTTTGACCTTCAATTCAGCTTTTTCTGGGCCTCTAGCTTAAGTTTTGTTTAACAGAGAGTAATTTTTCAGTTCTTGTTTTCTTGTTTCTTGTCCTGCTTGTAAGGTGCCTTTTCCCTCCCCACCCTTAGGAGGGTCTACATAGGTATTACAGACTCCAGCCGGGTTTTCCTGGACTAAACTGGCCTCCTTTCGGGGGGGAAGGAATCACCTGCGTCAGTTTTCCCTGAGGGTGAGACCCAGCAGGTTGAAAGACTTTCATGTGAAGTCTCTGGGCTCTGTTTTTCTTATCCTGCCCAGTATGTGGCGCTTATCTGTCTGCGGGTCCCCCCAGCAAAAGATGTTGTGGCTCCTTTAACTTTGGAAGGCTCTCCCTGCTGGGGGCGTGGTGGAGACAGAAGAAAGGTTGTAGGCTGGTTTTAATGGCTTCAAATTGCGAAGCCCTGGGGTCTGAATTCCTTGAGAGAGGGATTCCACCTGAGCTGCGTTTCACCCCTCCCGTGTGGAAGGTTCGGACGGGAGATAGCCCTGAAAGCAGCCTGTTTCTGCGTATGCCTGGGGCAGTTGCAGCCTGTGTAATCCCACCGCTGAATCCAGAGGCTGCCAAGCCTCCGTAGAAACAGCCACAGAAGGCTGTTTCATCCCCTTTCCCCTTTTTCTGTTAGCCCAATAGGCGACCTCCGCCTTGACCAGTTTCCCTTGAACTGGGGGCCTATTTTTAGTAGTCAGAATTTGTTTATTAATGCCACTATTGGTGTTTGGTTGGACTCAGTCTCTGCTACTATTAGAGTTTCTTTCCTTTCCCTCCAGGAAGCTGCCTGTGGGGGAGGGGCGCCGGCTGCCGTGGCTTGGGGAACTGCGTGCGGCTTGGGGAACTGCGTGCAGCTTCGGGAACTCACTGTTCCGGAGACTCGCAGCCGGTCCAGCTGGTTCAGAATGGGGTACGCTGTGTGTCTGGTCACTGTCGTGGCTCCGGGAGCTGTTCTGTACTGTTTCTGGTTATTTAGTAGTTGCTCTGGAGGACGAACTAAAACGTGCACACATTACTAAGACGCCATCTTGGCCCCTCCTCCATGGAGGAATTTTTAAAAGTCATCAAAGGATTACTCTGAGAATAAAAATGGCTTCAGGTTTAGATGACTTTCACAAACTTTGAGAGCAGTTTTGCAGATAATAGTTTCGAGCATTTGAAGAAATGTGGACATTTGTTTCAAATTTGTTTTACAAAGTTAGCATAACCATGAAACCAAAGCCAGATGAAGGAAGGAGGGAAGAGGTGGGCAGCAGAAAACCACAGATAATTTGTATTCGAATTCAATAATACTTGCCCCATACTCTTAGCATTAAAAAGAAATAACAGCCTCCATGTCCATCACCAGAGAAGGAGCTAAATAAACATATAATGGAATATATAAAGCCATTAAAAATTAAAGTTATTAACAACCCTAAAAAACATTTCCTAAGTATTAATGAGCAAGTAAAGTAGATGCCAAACAGAAAATACAGTGTCACTAAGTTTACATAAAATTACACACAGCTAACTATCAGAGGATACAGGAGACAGAAATCAGGAAGGACATTCACAAAAATGCTAATGCAGATCCTGGATAGTGAGGTTTTTAGATAATGTTAACCTCCTTTGAACTTTTTTTATGTGGTTTCCTCTTTTTTTTTTTTTTTTGGTATACAACAAACATGTATCTATTTTCCAAAAGGAAAAGAAACAGTTTAAGAAATTGGGCACATTTAAAGAAAGGAGGACTTGGGGAGGGCAAGATACACGGGTTGTCATGTGCAAAGTAGAATGGACCATTCCGTGTGGAACGCTCATAGTTAGATGAAAGGGGGAGAGATTTCAGAAACTCTAGCTAACGTTTGCCTAAAACAAGGTATGTCAGCAACAGAAGGGGGTGTGGTCATGACATCATCATCGCATCAACACTATCATCACGGCGATCAGGTTTCACAAATTTCTTAGAGCTAAGATTGCTTAAGCCCAAGAATGGACCAAGGGACCAGCCTGAAGGAACTCTCCCCAGAGGTCTTCCGGAAGACCTAGTTCTAAGACTATTCTCCCCTAAGACCTCTCCCCTATAACTGAATCTACCTTAGGGCTAACTTGGGTTGCCATGGACACCATGGTAACCCCAGAATCGCCCCCTGTCCCTGCAGGGCTAGCTATTTATCATGTGGTAGTAAATGATATTTACTTCAATTTAACTACCAGAGTTCCATGATTCCTAATCTACAATTCCAAAATTCAAATACTCCTGTGCTGGTTTGAAAGGATGTATGCACCCTAGAAAAGCCATGTTTTAATCAAAATCCCATTTTGTAAAGGCAGAATAATCCCTATTCAATACTGTATGCTTGAATCTGTAATCAGGTCATCTCCCTGGAGTTGTAACCCAATCAAGAGTGGTTATGAAGCTGGATTAGGTGATGACATGTCTCCTGGGTGGGTCTTGATTAGATTCTGAAGTCCTATAAAAGAGGAAACATTTTGGAGAATGAGAGATTCAGAGAGAGCAGAGAATGCTGTAGCATCATGAAGCAGAGTCCACCAGCCAGCGACCTTTGGAGATGAAGAAGGAAAACGCCTCATGGGGAGCTTCATGAAACAGGAAGCCAGGAGGGGAAGCTAGCAGATGATGCCATGTTTGCCATGTGCCCTTCCAGATGAGAGAGGAAACCTGACCCTGTTCACCATGTGCCTTTCCAGATGGGAGAGAAACTCTGTGTTCGCCACGTGCTCCTCTCACTTGAGAGAGAAACCCTGAACGTCATCGGCCTTCTTGAACCAAGGTATCTTTCCCTGGATGCCTTACATTGGACATTTCTATAAATTTGTTTTAACTGGGACATTTTCTTGGCCTTAGAACTGTAAACTAGTAACTTATTAAATTCCCCTTTTAAAAGCCATTCTGTCCCTGGTATATCACATTCTGGCAGCTAGCAAACTAGAATAACTCCTGATAAATTTTTGTTTCATACTGGGTGGCAAAACCTGACTCCACTTGAATTCATTTGGTAGCAAAACCTGACTTGAAGTGATGTTTTTAAAATCTTTATTTATCCTGCTTTTTGTGAATATATGTAAGTTTTGCTGCAAAAATATTGGTGTTTTATTACAAGGTATTGTCCCAGTATCCATGAGGTTATTACTTAATAAATGTTGAATATCATTTTACCTTTCTAGAATTTTTAAAAGTTAGCTGAATTCCAAAATATCTGCCCACAAGGGTTTCGATAAGGCATTGGAAGCACTGAAATAAAAGGCAATCTCTGTCATAAAGCTGATTAAATTCCTGGAAAAAGAATACGTACAGCTGTGAAACAAGGGCACCCCTCCAACACAACTGTGCAAGAGGGCTGTGGTGGGATT
The DNA here is from genome assembly GCF_023851605.1 of Tamandua tetradactyla. Classification (NCBI taxonomy): domain Eukaryota; kingdom Metazoa; phylum Chordata; class Mammalia; order Pilosa; family Myrmecophagidae; genus Tamandua; species Tamandua tetradactyla. Next base: position 154,735,961 of record NC_135328.1, on the reverse strand, counting down.
TTAAAGTAAAGGCAGCAATCCCTGTGGAAAGGGGTGTCCAGACAGAATTGGTTCTTTGGAAGAAGCAAGGCAAACTGTGTCTTGAAGGGTACTTAGTAAGGTTCAGGAGAAAAGTGAACACCAAAAATAAAGGAACAGAACACAAATTATTGCATATCTGGAAAGAGTGCCAACTTTACTTAATACCTCCATGTTAGAAGTCATTGGAAGATGAGTATGAATTGGTAGATGACAGGGCTGGCTGTGGTAGGATGTTAATGCTGGGTCAAGGAAGGTGAGTTACAATTGCTTATATGTTGTTTGTTGAATGGGGAAGAAGCATGTAGAAGCAGTCCTTCGGTAAGAGTGGTCTGGGAGATGTATTGAGTGACCTGATAAACCAGATGGGAGATGAGGGACTGGATAAGAGTGGAAATGGAGGGAAAGGAATTAATTTGAAAGGATGGCAAATGTATATATATGAAAATCAAGAATAAGTACCTTGGCCTTTGCACTTAACACAAGAGAGTTTTAAAAAGAATTACCAAGAATAAGAAAGGGATAGTTTAAAGGGTCACAGCAAAGATGCCAGACAAAATTCAATAATCATCATAAATAAGATACCTAATATCACTTCAGCCTATTTTGACAATCAGCACATTTCATAATAGACATTCAGGAATGGATGTGTCACAAGTGTTAACTCCCAAATGTACAGCATCTACCCTGGGTTGCCCGTTGAACTCCAGGATTTATATATCCAACGGCCCACCTGTCACCTCCACTTGGGTGCTGAACATGCCTCTTCCTCTTCCCCAATAATGCTTCCCTAGTAATAAGAGGTGACACTCACAGAATGCTTAAAATATGTCAGCCACCACCCTGAGAAACAAGTATCAAATCATGTAGCTCTCATAACAGCCCTGTGAGATAGGCTAAACCTACTCAAAATTAGGCCTGACAGTCACCCCCAAGAGAACCTCTTCTGTTGCTCAGATGTGGCCTCTCTCTCTCAGTCAACACAAACAAACTCACCATCCTCCCCCTCTCTACACGGGACATGACTCCCAGGGGTGTGGACCTTCCTGGCAACGTGGGACAGAAATCCTAGAATGATCTGGGCCTTAACGTCAAGGGATTGAGAAAACCTTCTTGACCAAAAGGGGAAAGAGAGAAATGAGACAAAATTAAGTGTCAATGGCTGAGAGATTCCAAACAGAGTAGAGAGGTTATCCTGGAGTTTATTCTTACACATTAAATGGTTATCACCTGCTTAGTTAAGGTGCAATGGAGAGGCTGGAGGGAACTGCCTGAGAATGTAGAGCTGTGTTCCAGTAGCCATTTTTCTTGAAGATGATTGTATAATGATATAGCTTTTGCAATATGACTGTGTGGTTGTGAAAACCTTATGTCTGATGCTCCTTTTATCTACCTTATCGACAGACAAGTAGAACATATGGATTAAAAATAAATAAATAATAGGGGGAACAAATGTTAAAATAAATTTAGCAGATTGAAATGCTGGTGATCAATGAAAGGGAGGGGTAAGGGGTATGGTACATATGAGTTTTTTTTCTGTTTTTATTTCTTTTTCTGAATTGATGCAAATGTTCTGAGAAATGATCATGATGATGAATATACAACTATGTGATAATTTTGTGAATTACTGATTATATAACCAGAATGGACTGATCATATGGTAAGAATGTTTGTGTTTGTATGTGGTTATGTCTCATAAAAAATGATTATGGTGAAGAATACACAATTATGTCATGATATTGTGAGCCACTGATTGTATACCATGTATGGACTGTATGTTTGTGAAGATTTGTCAATAAAAATATTTAAAAAGAAAAAGAAAGTGAACAGACAACCAACCAAAAGAAAGGACTTGTACCTATAATATATAAGGAATTCCTAACACTCGACAATAGAAAGACAAATAACCCAATTAAAAAGTGGGCAAAAGATCCAGATGGAGAGTTTTCCAAAGAAGATATACAAATGGCCAATAAGCACATAAAAAGGTACTCAACTTCATTAGCCATAAGGGAAATGCAAATCATAACAGCCCTTGAGATACCTTAATCATCTTAATTTATTGCTGAGGAAATTAAGTCACAAAGAAACTAAATGCCTTGCTCAAGGCCATGCAGCTGGATTCTACACTGGAAACTGAACCCCTGCTTTGAATCACTGTGCTCTCCTGCTCCCTATCCCAGCCAAGGGAATACTCCATTCTCCAAGTTGCTCAGTCAAGAGTCCTGGCCTCAGCCTTATGCCTCTCTTCCTTTCACACTCCACATCCAACACACTACAGCACATCTTGTCATCTCACCCTCAAAATAAAAGATGTCCAGACCCAACCACTTTTGACTACCTCCAATGCTACCAGGCTGTTCTGAGCTACCACCCTATTTCTGCTGGATTTACTACAACAGAGGACTAGTGGGTTTCCTTGCTTCTGGCCTTGCATCCCCCACCCCCTTCCCCAAAAAACCTAGTCCTAACATTAGGCTTTAAAAGACTGATCCTTCAAAAAACTAAGTCAGCTTCTGACATTCCTCCGCCACAAGCCCTACAAAGGCATCCCTTCCCAAACGCAAAGGAAAAGCCATGTGTCTGTAAGAGCTCGAGGCTTTCCTCTCAGATCTTGTCTCTTATTGCTCTCTCCACTGCTCCTGCCTATACAGCCACTGGTTTCTTTGGGGTGCATTGGATGTGCATGGAACATCCCCTCTCAGTGACTCTGCCCTTACTACTTCATCTGCTGGGAACTCTCTTCCCTGTTACAGCCTCTTCCCTCAGATCTTGGCCTAAAAATGCCTTCTTTCTTCTCACCCTACCACCCTGTTTAATATTGGAAACCTTGGTCCATGCACTCCCTAATCCCTACCCTTACTTAACATCTCTCCATCGTATTTAATGCAGTCCTACACTACATGATTTAATTATTTATTGTATTGTCTCTGCCTTACTCCCATTCTCCCTCAATGGTCTATAAGGGCAGAAATTTTTATTAGTTTTGTTTGCTGCTGTCTCCCAGCGACTAGAGAAATACTTGTCACATGGCAAGTCTGGAAATTTTTGCTAAAGGAATGTATGAATGCAAGAATGAATAATGTATTCATATAAGCCCGGAAATTTTTGCTGAAGGAATGTATGAATGCATGAATGAATAAAAAGAAATCAACACTGAATATAAAACTTTAAATCCAAGAGAAATATTCCTATTGGGATATTTTCTTCTTTTAATAGACTTAAATTTCCAAAGAGAGTGGGTTTTTTTTTTCTTTCTTTCTTTCTCTCATCATGGCAAGATGAAAGAAATTTCACTTGATCTGATATGGCTGAGATGGTCATTATTTTAAAATCAGTACTTTAATTTTATAGACTGAAATGGGAGTTCAGGGTCTTTATAGATTCTATTGCTCACACTTAATATATCTGCAAAGGTCACATAGATTGGTCAATTATACCAGTGAATGGAGAGATTTTTGGCTTATGAATGTACGTGCCATAAATGGACAATGCTGCTTCTTTCAAATTCATTAAAAACACAGACAATCTCTGAAACCATATTAAAGTGAAATATATAACCTGAATGACCAAAAAAATTGAAATACATTTCATATTTGTTTTGGCTGTTCCTAAAATGTACAACATTTTGGCTCCAGGGTGATAGTAAAGTAATGGGTTTTAAATGGATGGTTGAACTAGGATGGCTTGTTCAGATCCACGGATTGATCTCATTTATCAAGCAACACTCTGACCCCATTTCTCTTGCCCCAATTCCTTTCTGAAATAGGTAGGGATCACATTTCAGAGCTATGTCCTCAACTGTCTTTGGCCAATAATGAGATCATCCAATGTTGCACTATGGCAAGAAATACCATCTAGCTTCTCAACTTAGCAGGAAGTCACACATAAGATGCTGTGTCTGTTTTTTCCATGTCTGCTTGGCACATCAGGCACACAGCAATAGCAAAACTTCACAGAATAATAGTTCACTCTACACACAAAGGTGATTTCACATATATACAAGCTACTAGTCAGATATAATAGTAATATCCTATATTTGTGTAGTCGCTTGCAGTTTATGAAGTCCTTTCACAGACGTCTGAGTCTGGTAACAAGGCCGGAAGGCAGGCATTATTCTTGCTTTTGCAGATGAGAGATTATTTTTCAAGAGACTGTTTTGACCCAAGTCTGGGAGTTAGTAAACGGTGGAGCTATTCACAAAACCTAAACCTTACCTCACAACTTCAAGCCACTGCTATTTCGATTTACTCTGATTTAGAACAGAAAATGCTGCTCAAGGCAAAATTTTATAAACTCAAATTCTGAATGAATTTGACTGTAATCACTCAAGTCCTGCCCCTCCCACTGCCAACTTTCAGTGATAATAAAGTACTGCATTGCAGACTAACCTGCCCAATTAGAAAATTTGTACGAAATACTCCAAAAATCTATTTGACGGCATTGGAGAGTTAACAAGCAGTCAGATGCTGAGGTCCTAAGTTGCTAAACAGAAACGAAGAACCTTGAGGGCAAGCCCAATATTCTTTGCTACACTTTATCTTAAGCAGTGGGGAGCTTGCTGGTGAAACATGCCAAGCAGAAAGAGATGGTCCTGAGGATGGGAAGCCAAGTAAAGCTCCTGGCAGGCTTATGGGGTTGGGGAGGCCAAAATTGTCATTCAGGGTTTGGCAAGGAAGAGGGCCCCTGAAAAACACCCCAGGCTTCTATGTAGAATCTCAAAGCGCTACTCTCTAGGAATAAAAGGATTGGAAATGCACCAGTTCTGTCATAAAAGATTGAAATCCAGCTTTATGCCAGCTTAACTCCAGACTTAATTAAGGTGATCTGCCCTATTATCACTGCCAACCAGAAAGCAAAACTAAATCCTCTTTGGAGAATCAGAATATCAGACAGCCTTATAATATCTCTATATTTGTTCATATACAGGAAAAGAAAATAACTGAAATGAAGAATACCATAGACAGATTTATGAGCAGATTACATATATGGCAGAGTAGAGGATCAGTAAACTAGAAGGCAGGCCAACAGAAACATCTCCAGGATGAAGCATGGGGAACAAAAAATAATGAGAAACAGAGAAAAGAACACAGGAGGGACACAGGATATGATGTAATTAGAGAAAGGAGAGAGGAAATAAGACATAAGCAAAACTGACGAAAGAGTTGATCAAGCCAACAAACCACACGGTTTAGACAAGGGAAATCTGGTTAAAATAATTTTATGGGACAGCCCTGAAGAAGCCCCAGGAAGGGCATATCCAGCACTTTGCCTCTCCTACAACGAGAGTGAAAGAGAGGCTGCTATGGCTAGTGCAGTGTAGGGAGCGTCCAGTGTTTTTCACGGGTGGGGGCCTCCTGTCTTCCCCCCATTAAGGACTGTGCCCACAGACCCTCAGGACTAGCCTCCTCAAGTTGAATGAACACAGCTGCAGAACAACCCTGTCTTCTCCAGTGACAGTCACCGAGGGCCCAGGGAGGCCACACCGGCAGGGTCAGGTGCCATCCAGCGGCACTGTGAGTAAGCTCCCGGCTCCTGGGCAGAAAGGCAGTATACCAATTACACCACTTTGTAGGCAGGTTCCATAGGTGGGTCTGGGTGTTCACAACTGATGTTGGTGAGCTAGAACCTAAAGAATTTTTGTTTAATAAAGTAATGTTTTGCATAGATGCTTTGTGTCACCACCACAGCTTCAACTGTAACACTCTGGTTCAGACCATGGTGAGTTCCCTTGGATGCTGATGTGTCTTAGGAGGCCACTGTCAGCAGGAGAAGGGTCTCAGAGGCAGGGAGTTCTATAGTTTCTAACACTGTTTTCCACGGACCCTCAGCAGCTAAATGTGTACGGGGAAGGCTTCAGTGAGTGGAAGGGGTGGGAAGGGGATGCTTAGCCCAGAACCTGCTCCTCCTTGTTTTGGCCATCACGGGAGCTTGCACTGAAAAACAACAGCTCTTGTCCAACCTTCAGCCCCATTTTATGGATGGAGAAGCTGAAGTCCAGGGAGGCTGTGAACAGCTCAAGACCAAGTGTTGGAAATCCTGGCTCAGCTTCCTGACCCTCAGGCTGGCAATGGACGCCCCACTTTTGCTCCCAGCCACCTGTGTACATGGACCCCCTTCCAAAAGCATTTTAGTAAAAAGGTTTTTTAAAGAAAAAAGCAAAAATCTGCTATTTCATCAGAAACAATAAAAGTCAGAAGACAAACGAATGCTCAAAAACATATCTGTCAATGTAGATTTCCATATTCAGTGAAAATATTCTTCAAACGTGAAAGTGAAATAAACATGTTTTCAGACAAACAAAAATGACAGAATTCATTGCCAGTAAACTGGCACAAAAAGAAATACTAATGAAGTTGTTGAAGAGAAAGAAAATGATCTTAAGCAGAAAAACAGAAAATAAGGAATGAGAAGCAATGGAAATATAAATATGTAGATAAACAATAAAATATGTCCGGTGGAGATTACAACTATAGAATTAAACTATATGACAACAATAGAATAAAAAGGTGTGCAGGGTAAAGAGTGAGTAGTGTGCTATGAAGTCTGTTCATTGTCCAGGAAGTAATACAATTATTCATTTATATTAAAACTCCAATCAGTCACAAATGCAACGAGAGGGAAATTTTTAATCCAAAAGAAGCATAAAAAGAGAGGAAAAGGAACACACAAAACAGGTGGGGCTGATAAAATACAAACAGCTAGTGTTAAATCTGAAGACATCAGTATTTACATTAAGATAAGGACTACATACTCTAACTAAAAGACAAAGACTGTCAGACCGGAGAAAAATTGAAAATCCAACTATTGGCTACTCACAGGAGATACACTGTTTTTTTTTTTTTATTTTTTGCATGGGCAGACACTGGGAATTGAACCCGGGTCACCGGTATGGCAAGGGAGAACTCTGCCCACTGAGCCACCATGGCAAGCCCTACACTTTAAATACAAGGAAATAAAAATGTTGAAAGTAAAAGCATAGCAAAAGATACACCATGCAAAAACAGTTAGAGAGAGCTGATGTTGCTATACTAATAAGGAACCAGGCAAAAAAGCTTCACTAGCAACAAAGAGGTCATTTCATAATGATTAAAGATAAGTCCACTGACAAGACAAACTGACAAATCGCTCTAAAAAATAAAGAATAATGTTCAAAAAAGTCGATTGTGGTGATAAAAAAAAAAACTTTAAGTCTTGTAGCCTCCTATATTCTGGAGCAGATAGAAGGAAAAATCTGAGAGGATGGTATGGTAGCCCATAATGAACTCTGGGATCTGTCCTGTAACTACTTGTTGAAGAGTGCTTTGAAAACTAATGCTTTTTTATTTCTTTGCTTTCTATATATGTTATATTACACAATAAAAAAGTTAAAAAAAAAAAAAAAGAATAGCATTCAATTAAACACAGCTACCAGAGTTGGTTAGATTACCCATACTAGCTATTTAATTGCTGGTTAAATTTTCTATCCTCCCCCACCAGTATGCAAGCTCTTTGAGGACAAAGACATCCTTTCTCTGCTAAAACCATAACTCAGAGTGATAGATGGGAAACCTATTCACAAATGCATACAGGTACTCAGGGATTAAGCAAGAGCTGGGTACCCAAAAGCTTTGAAAAGATGCTCGCTAACTATCTTTGAAATGGAGACTTCTGCCAGGCCCTTCAGAGATCCTAATACAGACAACAAACTAAACCTCTATCGTCTAAATATATATTCTTTTCCAGTACCAGTGCATTCTTTCACTTAGATGAAGATAAGCACCAAAAATAAAACCAAGCAAACAAACAAAACACAAAAGAACACATTGATAAATAATGGTACGGCTCTGTTCAGAATTTTTGCACATAAGGTGCAAGTTAACCCCTGGAATGAGCTAACAAGGGAACCCATTAAAGCAAAGCATCTTTCTTGCCAGCCAATTCTGACTCCCCCACATCCCATGCATCTCCATGAACCGATGGTTCCCTTCCACAGCAGAGGCAGAGATGTCACATTAATTGAACAGAAAGCAGAATTCTCACTTCCTGAATTGAATGCGCTGTGTTCCAAGGGAGCAAAAGAGAGTGCATTCTTCCATGATCCTTCCTTGGAGAACCTGAAGCTGACAAAAAAAACAAAAACCCCATCTTTTCAATTTCTCATGATTCCATCAGCATGTGGTCAGCTGGGAATGCAACTTTTCTCCGGAGTCTGTTTGACAGCAAGCTAACAAATACCCAACTCTGGCTGCTTTTTCAGGTACACTGAAACCTTGTGCCAAAGGTTCATGGTTTAAAACTGCAAGCTTAAAAGGCATTTCTGAAGAGCTGGCAGGAAGGCAGCCAAGTCTAGAAGACAGAGCTCTGGGCTGGGAATCCAGGTACTCCAGAGCTCCGGCTCCTCCACCAATGTTCCTTGGTTGACCTCAGGCGAGTCGGCGAACATCTGTGGCTTGGCTTCTCCATCTGCCTCATAGGGATGGAATAAAACTTAATGACTTAATAATTGCAAAATCCCGCTGACTTCTCAGGGAATAAGGAATCTCTAGATATGAGGTGGTAACTTAATAGGCTTAGGGGTAACCCACCTGCCTGCCAATCCCTAAATACATCCCTGCTGACTGGAAGAAAGGTTCAAAACCACCTCTGCCCAGCAAAAGGAGGCTAAATCCTAATGAGGTTGACTCCTGTGTAAAAAGAACACCTAGTATCTTCTGGAGGTGAGTTTTAATCAAGGTCTTCTGAGAAGGCATACGATATCATCAGAAGTATAATCTCCACACCTACTTCTTAAGAGTGTTAGGTGGCTTAAATAAAATTAACGGATACAAAAAGTTTAGTACAGGACCAGATACCGATCAAATGTTCAATGTTTTTTATTGTAATTATTGAAACAAACTTTTGAGGCTCATTGTTATGCCAAGCCGAGTCCTATCTGTTCCACTGGTCACAAATACCAACCAGGCTAGGCCACCTGAGCCTTAGAAAAAGTGAGTGGCCACCTGTTTGGAGGGCAGTCAATGCCTGAGACACAGGCCATGCTTCCTCGTCCACTGCAACTCTGCCCCAGCAGGACATAAGCTGGCGTTAAGGGCTGCACGATCAAGGCAGCCAAGTATTCAAATAGCTGAGCCCTGAGTGAGCATCTGAGGGCTTGAATGCTTTGGCCAGCTCAGCGGTGGAGCAGCTGGTCGTGTTGACATTAGGCAAGTAACTTAAAACTTCCTCTTCACTTTATTTCTCCATTGTTTCCAGCCTCCTTCAGAACGAGGCCAATTGTGCAGATCTATAAAACATTATGAGCTCTGCAGAAAAAAAAAACTGTGAAGAAAAGAAACAAACCACAGGGCCCTGTAAGACTCATCTTTCATAGTCCTAAGAACGAGGGAAGGCGATTTCCACAGTCTGGCATGGTGTTCTTCTGCTCCCCTAAAAATTAAGCTCTTAAGTCCCATAATAGCTGCCTTAACCAAAGCATCACTGAAAGCCGGCGGAGCTTATGTTGAAAACTTTTTCTTGGCTTTCCACAACGTTTTTTCTTCCTGGGTGACAATCGGAAGTTTGGACCGTTATCTTTCTCCACAACCCTTAATCCTGATTAGACACTCTTTTAAAAAAACTTACACCAACATGACATTCTTGCTGGAGTAAACAGCACGGCCCATTACTTAAATGCCGGCCGACTTCTTGAAATGTCCTTAAAAATTAAAAAGTAAATAAATGAGGCCCCCTTAAGAGCTCTGACCTCTGTGCTGAACAGACAGACGTTTAAGAACTGGTCAACAGAATGTGTTTTTTTAGCAATTCTTCTAAACAAAACCATAGTAACTTTTAATTTATAAACTAAGTAAAAACAATATTTATAATCTTGATTTGAAGTCTACAAGACAATTCCATTAAATTTGTGACCTGGACTAATGCCCCTCTGAAAAATGCACTCCTTATGGGGACCCATCTGAGGCAGCTCTGTTCTCCGGAACCGTATGTTAGTTTGAAGCCCCAAAAATGTTTCAAGAGCTTTAATTTTCTATTTAATGATAAAAGGGTGGCAATGCAGGGAGAAACTTTCTAATAACTTAACTTTTGAAACCTAAAGGAAACACACTCCTTTAGCACAAAGTTCCTATTTTAAGGGACTTAAATAGATAAAATGAAGAAGAAATGGTATATGGATGAAAGGCAAAAGAAGAAAATAAGATGAATGCTTTCTCCCCTAAAAGGTTTCTTTGATTTTACTTATGTAAACTATTTTAAAGTAAATAATCTCAAACTCTGTACTGCAGACAGAATGAAAGTCCAGAAAACTCCCAGATTCTATGTGATTTCTATACTTCACTTTCCCATCAGATGCATTTCCAGGAAGAAAAAAGAGAAATGACCTCCCGACTTTGGATCCTGGAAGGGCTTTAGCAGAAAGACAATCTTCTCCTTAACTTACCCATTCTCTAAAGAAACCAGCACGGGTAATTTTTCCCTTGGGGTCTCTGGACCCATGGAACACTGAGAAGGGGTATGAGAAAAGTCCATACAGAATTTTCTTCTAGAATTGGAAGCAATTATTCTCTAAGCTATTTCAAGATCTGACTGGCCTGGTCCTCCCTACTGGCCTTTCAGACCAGGATGATGTAAGCTTCCACTCACACTTCCTACTGTCTGCTGGCCAAAGAGGCAGAGAGACTTTCAGTGGTGGCACATCTGGTCTACAAAGTTCAAGAGGTAAAAAGCTTTGAATACCACCTTAGAAAGGCTAGTTGATGGAAAAGGCAGTTTCCAACGGAGAGCAGTAAAAGAAGGAAGTAACTTCAAACTGACATTTTTTTACCAATTTGGGGGGAAACAGTAAATTAAATAAGGAGTTTGACAGGAAGCACTGCTGACATTTGAGGTTGGGAAGCTTCTGCACTGTGCAGGCTCATGCTGGGCAATGCAAAGCGTCAGGCAGCACTGTCCCATCCTCCTACCCATCTCCCCACTTTAGACTCAAGGCCACAGATTTCCATGTTGGAGAAGTCCAGAGCTCAGACTTTGGGCCTCTTCTCAGTTCTATCTGCATTCATTCCCTTGGGAGCAGCACTGAGGCTGAGTTTCACAGTTTTAAACAACAGCCATATGCTGAATATTCCCAATTTATATTTCCACGGAGACCATTCTCCTGAATACCAGACACATATCTAATCATCTAAAAAATAAATTTACCTGGATTAGACATTTAATGCATCTCAAACTTAACACGTTCAAATTTTAATTCCTGATATGGGCCCCTAAACCTGCTCCCCTCACAGTTCCCCCTGCCATGTCCCACGCCCGATCTTAGTTACCTCTATATCTCTTCTGGGGATTTTTTAGCATATGGATTTCCTGTATTTGTTTCCAGGACATGTTTACTGAGCACTGATGATATACCAGAGACTGACTAAGATGTAGTGTGAGGTGCAGGGGAATTCAGGCCAAGATTGATCTGGGGATTGGAGATAAATTCCAACTGATATGGTATACAGAACAAGTCATTTACTGGACCAGTCAGTCATATGCCTTCATCCAGATATTATTGGCCCATCAAGATGATATATATAAGAAAATGAGAAGAAATTCTGAACTCGAGCAGCTTCACCTAATAATGGAATTTTAATTTTATTCTAAAAAAAAAAGCAAAAACTGATCTTCTGTGCTGGTTAGTTTTACATGTCAACTTGTGCCCAGTGTTTAGTCAAACACTGGCCTAGACTTTACCATGGGGGTTATGCTATAGACCTGATTAGTATCTGCATTCAGTTGCCTTTAAGTAAAGGCAATTTCTCCCCATACTGTGACTGTGAGTGGGCCTCCTCTGACCAGCTGAAGGCCTTGAGAGCAAATAATTGAGGTGGCCAGACAAAAAAGAAATTCTGCTTCAAGAGTATAACATCTGCACCGCTCAGTTTCCAGCCTGCCTGTCCTCCCCTACGGATTTTTTTTTCTGGGTGCATGGTCCAGGAATTGAACCCAGGTCTCCCATATGAAAGGTGAGCATTCTACCACTGAACTCCCCTATAGATTTTGAACTCAAGACTACCCCTCAACTCTTTCTGGAATTTCCAACAGAGTTCTGGCCTGCCCTATAGATTTCACACTTGTCACTGTCCATAATTAAAAGAGCCAATTCCTTAAAATACCCCCTATATATATATATGGTTGTTTTCTTTCTCTGGGGAGCCCTTGACCCCATCTGCAATAGCCAAAGAAGACTCATGAACGGGTCTGAGTCACTTATCTGACTTTCCCTATTGGGCTCCCCTCACCCACACCAGCCTCTGTATTGGTCTCTAACAGGCCAGGAGTGTTCTGATCTTAGGTGCTGCCGTCCTGTCCCCTCTGCCCAGACTGTCCTAACCTCAGGTGACCACTGGACTCACTCACTCACTTCCTTCAAGTTACTGCTCATGTGTCACTTTCTCCATGGGGTCTACCCTGACCCCCCAACTTGAAATTTCAGAAACACCTGCTCACTTCCCTACCTCCCCTTCACTGCCCTGGCATGCCTCCATTTTCTTCCCATTGATTAACGTTTTCTCTTATTCTATAGCTGTGATTAACTTCTGACATATTATATAATCCATTTAATCAGTATATTTATGATCTTCCCCCCATCAGAATGTTAGCTCTATGCAGGAGGAATCTTTGTTTCATTCAGCAATGTATCTGAAGACCATAGAACACTGCCTAGGACACAGCAGATTTGCAACAAATATTTGCTGAGTAAATTACATGGAAAACACAGGTGTCACTATGCACTGGAAAAAAAGCATACAGCATTAAGGAGAACCAAGATTTATTGCAGTTATAGATATGCAGTGATATTAAAATGAATTAAAATTGGTATGGCCCAGATAGCAACCCGTCGGCACCACAGTACAGGCTGGCCCAGGGGAGAAGGCCAGGTGTCCAGCACAGGGGACTGAAGGCAAGGAGTCCCCTGAGCCACCCACTCACCTTTCTGTGAGCCCCTTCCCCCTCTCTGTGGCTTTGCTGGGACTCAGAAGGAAGAGACACTCACTGAGTATGTCTATAATGATCCGGAAAAGGACATCTTGTACCACACAGGTAACAAAAGGAAATTAAAAAATGGTTAAATGACAGTATGAAAAGGGTAAAATTTTTAAGAGAAAAAAATACAAAAAAGACTGTTGCTAGAAATCACTTTATCAGATCACAATACACAGTCGATGACAAACATGGTGCTTCAGCCGACAGGACAAAGCAAAGAGCCTAGGCTGAAGATGTACCAGGGGAGAACATAGGCTTGGCGTTCCAGAATCTGGATTGAGGCATTCACTGCCTGTGGGAGGGTGTGGGGGCTCCCCAAGGCATGAGAAGCACTCCATCCCTGTGACAGGGAGAGTGTGTGAGATGATACACTGAGAAGTGCTTTTGTTGTAATACTTATACTGGCATTTTCCAATTTCTGGCAAGTGTACTATTTTTCTGTTTATGATAGATATAAAGTTTCCTATTAAAATAAATTAAATAATTTAATAAAGTTAATAAAATAAAGGGGGAAATAATAATGATAGTAAAATAAAGGCAGGTACGTTAGAGAAAAAAGATACTAGTAGAGATAATATTGTAGCTATGGCAAACCAGTAAAGAAAGTACAAGAAGGAGTGAAGCTGGAAAGAAACTGACACCAGAAAAGTCAATTAATTGCCCCATCAGCCCACCCCTGCCTCAGTTTCCCCTGTGAATAGGGCTTTCAACCAGATAACTTCAAGGCTCTCTTCCAGTTCTAACATTCTAATCCCTGGGCTCTAACTTGGGGGTACCAATTCCAGACCTAGTGAGACAAAGCTGGCCAACTCTGCTGACCCCGATATCTGCTCTGATTCCTTATAGAACTGTCATGAGAATCGAATCAGTTCCTGACTGCAGGAATAACAGAGAAATGAAGGTAAAATACTATATACATGGAAAGTGATCGTATCAACTACACAAATACTAGCTAGACAAGATGTGAGACTCTGTAAGACACACATGTAAAGCTGAACAGCACATCAGAGGGTAACAGGTAAATCTGTAGAAAGGAGGACGAACCTGCTTTTCTTAAGCTAAGAACCCCTATCTTGCTTTTTAGCCCAATATCACAAAATCTTTGGAAAGAAGTTTAAATGTTTATTTTCAGGTGTGACTTTAAGTTGCAGGGGAGGTGGGCATCCGAACCGGTCTGGGGAGGGAAAAGGAAAAAACATCTTTGAAGTTCCTGCTGGCTTAATTTGCTTTAATCTTGAAAATTTATTTGAAATTTCAAATATCATTAAAGGATGTAGAAAAGCATTTTTTTTTAAGTTCAGGAATCACATGGGATGCCATTTTTCTACCTTCCAAGACAATTTAATATATCTTACATGCAATATCTAATATTATAATCATAGCAGGCTTTTCTCTGCTTCCTGCTTTCATCTAAATAATTCTTCTTACAATGTAGAACAGTCCAAGAGGCTGAGGCTGTTTTGTTTTTTTTTTAATTATTACTTTTTAAGGCTCTAAACCCGATTCCTTTTACCTAACCATAAGGGTAATTTTTGAAAAAAAAAAAAAGAAACAGATTGTAATTGCATTGTTCTCCAGTCCTGGGAGAACACAAGCACAGTGCAGTTATTTTGGGGTCCATCTTGGGGTTCACTAGATCTCTACTGCTTAAATGTCTTCCTGTCATCCCTAGTTATTCTTTTACCATTAGTAGTGTCATTATGATTGATTGGGCATTCACTAAACGACAAGCACCATGCTAAGTAATTCACTAATTCACAAATATTTATTGCACTTCTACTATGTGCTAGGAACTGTCTGAATAACAAACACAGAGACTATATTCTAGCGAGTTAAAGCAGACAAGCAAAAATACATAAGTGAAAACACACAGTGTAGGGGATGATAAGAATTAAGGAGAAAAATAAAGCAGGGAAGGGGAATGGGGAGTGTGAGGGTGGCAGGCTACACATATAAGGGCAGTAAAGGCCTCAATGAAGCGTTTCTTGAGCAAAATCTCAAAGGAGGAGGAACCTGCCTTTGCAAACATGTTGCTTTAATCCTCACAGTAACCATGTAGAATAAATATTACATCATCTGACAGAGCATAGAGGTCACAGAATTAAGAACCAGAGAGTCTTGGATTTCATCCCAGGTCTATGCAAATCCTCGAACCTTGTTCTTAACCTCCACCTCCACCGCTTTTGGGTTAACACAAGTGGAGACTGAATTCCATCATGCAAGCCTTTCTATAAAGCCACACATCAGCAGATGTCACAGAGATAAAAAAATATATACATATGATTTTTATACAGAAAGGCCAAATTCTTTACTAACTCTCTATTAGTATATTTGCTGAGGGGGTGGGGGATCCAAGAGGTAACATGATGTCTTTAAGAAAGAAATCTGACAATTAACCCCGGTGGTTTATTCTAAAAGTTACACTTGAGGACAGTAAACTGATTCAGTTCCAGGCATCCAACTGACTTTAGGTTGACTTTAAATTAGCCAAAATCCAACGAACATGGAAAGCATCCCAGCTGCTCCTTTAACACATGCAAATGAACATGACACAGTAGCTGGAACTAAAATTAAATTCACCTAAAATATATCCCAGCATGATTTGTCTGTTTGGACAAATTCAGATTTTAGGAACTTTGAAATATATGCATATAGTTTGGGGAGTTTCGAGGGGCTTGTGAGGAACGCAGCACTGAGCACCCTTCCCGCCCCCAACCCTGACTCTGAGCCCTCATAAAGGACCCCATTTTCTCTCAGCTCTATGGAAAAGTAGGTAGAGGTAAACTCCTAGTGGGACAACTAGCTCTTAAACCAAATGGTGAACTTACACTCACGCCATCTCATGAGGACTTAATTCAAAGCAGTCGATTCAAGTCGTCAGATAAGATTTTGACCTAGATTCTGCCAAAACCTTACTCCCCTGACTTTAGGCCGAGCCCTGGTTAGAAGCCATAGTCACCCTTTCCAGCCTGAAGTCAGTAGCTTTTAATCACTGTATAACCCATGTTCAGTTTCCCAGAGTAACAGAAAATTTTCTGTGTTGCCAGCAAAAGCTACTGACTTGATTAAAAGCAAACATGCTCTAGGTGGATGCTCAGTTATCTACTCACTGATCATGTCTGGTGTCAGGGATGTTTCTGTCCATTCGCAGCTTATCACTTTCCACCTGGTTGAACTTGTTACGGGCATAGGGGTCCTGCCCGGACCTGACCATCGTTACTCCCACATAGGCTTCTTGGTTGAAGTCCTGCCACCGGACTTTTCCTGAAAGAGGAAGAGCAGAGATCGTGGGGCAAAAGGGAAAATAAGACTAAGATTTCTCAGTACAGAGAATGCAATAATAAAGTGCCAATCCAAGCAACGGTATCCAGGCCTTCTTATCATGTCTATTTTAATCAACAAATTAACGATCAACACATCTATATAAGCCACTATATTTCCCGGAAGTAGAAAATGAAATGCTTTAGTTTGCAACATGAAAGTTAAAGGTCTTGGAGTTTAATATCTGTCCAGCGAATGAATTCTCCACCAAAGCATATGTAACCATAGCACCATTTACGCTTTGCATAAAAGGAGATATTACTTGCTTCACCCTATCTTTCCAGGGATTATGATAATGCCAGTAAGCATCTCTAGTACAGTAGAAAGGAGATGTATAAATTAAACTCAAGGTATCCCATCATGTAAAAAAACATCAGGTAACACAGAAATAAATTTTAGTGTAACAACCCCAAAGAGTAGGATACTAAAATACTCCTCCAGTGAGACCTCCTCAGGGGTACTTCTTGCCTTTGATACCACGTTTGGCACCACAAGAAGGAAAACTAGAGGGCGTGTGCATCTAAGAGGCACTTACTTCCATGGCCATTCCCTAGAACACACTAATCACCCTTTTTCTCCCTGGTTGGAAAGGTAAGGCAAGACTGCCTGGCCTTGCCACTGTTATATCAACCCAAACCTATATATCAGATTAGTTCTTGCTGTGTTAACAGCAAGCCTCTCCAAGAGCACACCGCTGGACCAGGGAGTTTTTATGGGGGAGCGGGGGTAGGGGCACTGTTAGCAGGTAGAATGGACTCTAGAACAAAGAGCCCTGGGTAAGCCCGGGCAGGCAGGGGCATAACAAACGAAGAGTCAGAGAAGTTAGCAAAGGCATCGGTGCTTGTTAAAAGAAAGAAGGTGGAAAGAAGGAATTTTTGAGGAGGCAAAAGAGAAAATTCATGCCAATCTCAACCCTGGGTTTAAATCACTGCTTACTACTTGCTCCTCACATGACCTTGGAGTAAGTTATTCATTCTTTGAATTTAAGTTTCCTAAAACAAAAGAGAGAAAGGTTCTTCATGCCTATTAAAGCCATTATTCAACAAGCATTTCATGAGCACCTACTAAGTGTAAGTTCCTGGGCTGCGGAAAAGATCAAAACAAACTCGGAAAAGAAACAGTACAAAAGTTACCTTGGCCTCAGGGCTGTTTTGAAATTTCAAGTGGTCAGAGTGCTATGAAGAACATAAACTGTGTAACAGGAACAGTGTTTTCTGGGGATTTTATGTGGGGTGCTCTGGTAAGACCTCTCTAATAAAATGATTTTGAGCAGACACCTGAACAAAGGAAAGGACTGGGCCATGTTGCCCTCTGGAAAAGAGCATGACAGGCAGAAAGAACTGCAATGCAAAGTCCCTGAGGTAGGAACAAGCTCGGCTTGTTCAGAAATCAGCAAGGAGGACTGTTTGATCAAGCAGAGTTGTGAGGCACTGAGCTGTCAAAGTCAAGGTCAGGGAGGTGAAGACAGGACTGCTGACGGTGACATGGCTCAGGCCAACTTGTGAAAGCTACAGCTTTTCTGCAGCATGCCAAACCCTGGGTTGTTTCTTTTAACGTCCACTGTGGTTATAACTGCATGTGCACATGTACACCTATATATGTGCTTTCCTAACATAAATCCTGCAGCACGCCATCAAGAGAATGTTTAGAATGTTGTGTTCATTTATTTATAAGATGAGGAAACGGATTCAGTTACATGTGATTTGTTCAAGGCTATAGAGTAAAATTTCTATCTAAAAGCTCATATGCTTCTTGTTACAATTGTCCTGCGAGGTCAGAACTCCAGCTCATCACAGTTGGTTGCTGTGGAAATGATGCTCAGGGTCACAGAGGTCCAGCCTCTTAAATGAGAAATCAGTTCCAGAGCCCATGAGTTCTCTGGCTACGGTCACGTAACCACTCCCCAGATAAATGTCTGGCTACCCGAGCCAGCAAAAGTGTGAGCCTTTTCTTCGCCCAAAATAAAATATTTCCAAAACATGTTTTCCACACAAAGACAATCCTAAGAATACTTATCTTTCCTTACTCTTTCCATCTTCCAGCCTTCACCCTCATGTTCTCAGGCACAGAACAGGAAAACAAAAACCCACCCAGTCGGGCTGGTTGTGCCAGAGAGCACTCAGCCCCTACTCCTCACTGTGTTTTTAGACCACCCTTACACAAACCAACACAAAACAGACCTTGAAGCCTGAATTAAAATCTGTATCAGCCATGCCTACCGCAGAATTCAAATGAGCTAGTTTCAGCAGACCTGTTGAATGGCCTAAATAGTCTGAGCCAACAAGAAACTCCGAACTACAGTGGGGACCCCAGGAAAGCTGGAGAAGAGACATGACCCAGGAGATGTTCCCATCGTTCATTCTGCTCACACCCTACTTGCTTCTCACCTGGAGAAGTGGGGACGTAAGAAAAGGGGCCTGTGTGGGTCTGTGTGTGGGGATAGCAGCAGCCATAGGGCTTCTGATAAGTTCTGGAGCATCAACCTCTTTCCCACCTGCCCATCCCTTATGCGATCAGATCCCCATCCCCTTTCTGGAATAAGGCACGATTGTGGCAGAGGACATTGCAAGAGGCGGGATGTTGATCGTGGGGCTGAAAGGGTCCCTGACTTGGACCCAAGCCGTCTGTGTATACAAGGTGCTGATGTGTGCCAGGCATCATGCTAGACCAAGCAAGAGTACGCCTGACACCCGCCCTGAGGGAGTTCATACTCCAGGCGGTGGGGAGACAGGCAAATATCAAACAACCATACTGAAGGAACACATCACTAAAAGCTGAACTAAGTGCTCTGACAGGAGAAATGTGGTTGTACGGAAGCATTTAATACAGGAACCTGACCTAGACCAGAGTATCGAGGAGTCTTCCCTGGGGAAGTGATATTTGAGCTAAAATCTGAAAAGTGAGTAAGAGTAAACTAGGAGAAGCCTTCTGAGACTTCACAGAAAGATCCTCTTTGTCCTATACCCCAAGGCTGTAGGAACCCAGCAGAGGTGCCCACCAGGAACAATTTTAACAGGTATCTGGTGGCCTCTGCTGTGCCCTCTGACAATTCACTTCCCCAAGCACAAAACCATCTTACTGGAGATAGATTAGAAGTGGCATTTCTCTCACAAAAGTTTAAATATGTTAGATCACAGCAGGGATTTTCAAACATGTTTTGACTACGGTGCACATTTTCCATCAGAGCCCAGATGTCATGATGCAAAAACACACAAGCTCTTACCTCCCCTTTACTGTGTGTGCTGAGCAGATATATTCTACTTTTTATGTAGATATGGCCTACTAAATTGGCTTCACAATCTAAAAATGAGTCACAGCCTGTAGTTTCCAAAACACTGGCCTAGAGAACCACTATAGAAACTGGTACGTTACTAGGCTTGGAGCCACCCACAATAGGCAGAAAGAAGCAGGGATACCAAGGCTCTTAGAGAAAACTTACATCCTACGCCAATCCCACGAACAAAGGCAAGCAGCCAGGTCTACTGATAAAAGTTCAATGGGTATTCGTTAGGGCTTAGAGAGAAAGAATCAAAACAGTAGATAAAATGTCTAAGTATACCAACTTTTTAACAAAATGAATCTCACCAATCATCCTGTCACCTCCTTAAAATTTGTAGGAATAGCAGTGGAAATTAAGTTCTAGAAAATAAAAAAATATATACAAAAATGGACTGAGTTCAGCAGAAGCAGTCAATGGAAAATACTTCAAAGTTATGAACATTTATATGGGAAAGCAAAAACCAGCTCCATCACCAAAGATGACAGGAAAACAAAACATATATTTAAATAACATGAGGAGAGAAAGAGAACATTATCCCAAGAAGGGCTGTTAAAACAGCTAGCTTCTTAAATGAGGTTATGAAAATACTTATGAGGACATTTATTTTCAGAGGATAGACTTCAGTTAGATGTGGTCTTTGAAGCTGCAGGAGGAAATGCATGCACCACTTCTCCAACGGTCATTGAAATTCAGAGTCCATAAAAATGAGAAGCTTATTGTTATTATTTTGCAGATAGGCCAAACCACGTTCTGAGACCTCACATGATCTACTGGGGCTGGGAAGAGAATTCACAGTGAGCCCTTAGGCAACCTCACACAATTCTCTATTCCCCTCCAGTAAACACACACCAGCATCTCACACACCTGCACTTGGCACTCACCGCCAGTCCAAAGCCTCCCATCATTTCAGTCTACATGGTGCAAGAATGAATGAGTTCCTTATACATATAGGCCAAACATCATGTTCTATGACTACTTCCCATCAGACAACCCCCGAGCAATCTACACATACCACACATAAACACTTATTTATTAGTTTACCACTTAACTATATCATCACGAGTCTAACGCATGTGAGGCTTGTCATAAAAAAGCCACCCAAATTCTGCACATTATTCTGAAAAAAACAAAACAAAACACAGCTTCATATTACCTCCTAAAGAGATAATACCACTGTGCTGTTGATACGTCCACATCTTTTCGTTCATTATGACTTGGAGAAATTTTCCTGTCATTTACTACAGAACTCCCAGTTTTGTGCCGTTTTTCCCCACTGACCTGGACTGTTAACTCCTATGCCTCATGCCACTTGTTTTCAGACATTTTTCTTACACTTCCCTCGAGGTGGCCAACCCAAGAAGCTGGTCATCCATGTTGAGTCTACCTCCTGTGTTGTTGGGAGATCAATAAAGTCATTGGTGGGAAAGCAGCAGACAAACTAGTGGGGTGACAGTGGGCCTGTAGCCCCTGCCAGTCACTGATGGAGCACCGGGCTCCACCCAGACCTCCAGGAGCACAGCTGGACGATTACTGATCAGAAGAGCAGTGGTGCAGCTCAAACAAACAAAGGAACAAACCACAGGGTGCAAAGTCCAAAGCCCGAGTGTGAGCTCAGTTCACTGACCCCTCCAGTGGGATATTCTACCTCCCAGAGTGGCTGAGAAAAATTAAATGAAATAATGAAAGCCGAAATTATTTCTAAACGACTGACAATCATACAAAATTAGCTGGTATTGACAGGTCCCAAACAAACACGGCTTCCTGCTTCCCTGCTGCAACTCCCCTGTGCACCTTTTACAGAAGCTGCCAGCCTGCAGAAGCCACAGGAATCCACCTTCCTCCCCTGCCCCTATGTGGGATGCCCCATCTCTGCACCTGACTGGGGTCCTGGAATACTGGGAAACAAGTAAAGGACTAAAGGGGATCCTTGTCTTCACCTCCAGGTTCCATGAAGACTTGCCCAAGTGAACAACTGAGTGGACCATGCAGATGCATCTATTCACATCCCCTATTCGTTCAGCACCTCCTATCTGTCTGCCCTACAGAGCCTATGAGAGGTGAGTAAGGGGAATCAAAGGGTAGTTAAACCTATGTTTATACCCCTATCCTTCCATTTCCATCTGTTGTTCCCAGGAAACACATGGAAATAAATAATAAAAACTCAAAGTCAAAAACCCAACCAAACAAAAAAAAAAACAAAAAAACCTCAAAGTCATTGTCTGTTTGCTTCAGTCAGGGGGACTACGGGTGACACGTCACATTTCAAGGTGGGGGAGGAGGGAAAGAGAAGAGAAAGCTAGCTCAGAGGCACAGGTGTCGTCCATGGGAAGAGGAAGTGGCAGGACTGAGCAGTTCTAAAATGAAGACATTCCCAGCAGCGTACCCCGGCAGGAAGCACCGGCGCCACTTGGCCATGGGGCAGCTCCCTGCACCTCTCTTCCCGGCTCGCCACACCACCGGGGGTGGGAGGTGAGGGCAGGGAGTGCAGCCATGCAGCCTCGAGTGCTGTCAGATGCAGACACTGTCTGTCTTAGCCTCCCAGGGCTGCCATACCAAAGCACCACAAACTGGATGGCCTAATACAATCGAAATCTATTGTCTCACACGTCTGGAGGCTGGGAATCCGAAATCAAGATGTCGGCAGGGCCACATTCCCTCTGAATCCTGTAAGGGAGAGTCCTTTCTTGCCTCTTCTGGCTTCTGGTGTTTACGGCAGTCGTTGGTGTCCCTTGGCTTGTGGACGCATCACCCCGATCTCTGTCTTCTCCCTGGTGTCTGTCTATCCGTGTTCAATCCTCCCCTCCTCATAAAGACGCAAGTTGTACTGCTTTAGGGTCCACTGCAATCTGTCAATAAATCACATCCTCAAAGGTCCTGTTTCCAGGCGAGGTCACGTTCCTGGGATGCGGGGTTGGGACTTAAACATGCCCTTTGCAGGGAACATGATTCAATCCATGACACGATCTTTCTTCTGCCTAGAAGGGGATGGAGTACTGCAAGGAGGGGCTGCTTTTGCCCTCTCACAATCTTAGGGATGGAAAAATCCTTAAGGGATATCTAGGCATTTTGCCCCTGCTAATATCTGTAGTCCTTGAGAACTCATTACTCTATAAGACAATCATTCTATTTTGGAAAAAACTCACTCAGAAAAAGTACTTAATTTTAGAGGTTAAAAATCTACCTCCCTCCCTCTTCCCCAAGTTGGAGAGAGGAGCCCGTTATAATTAAAACCCTAACCCTAAACTAGGTGTACAAAAAAACACAGAGTGCTTGAAGGACGTGCAAACAACGGATCACGATAAAATAGGATAACCCTATACTGAAAGTCAAAGTATTTCAGGGGGTAGAGGGCTCAGAAAATGCTCCAGGGAAGAAGTACCTGTGCTGGGTCTTGCAGCATGAGTAGGAGGTGGCCACACAAGAGGGATGTGTCTGTAAAGACATTCTGCATAGACGGACTGACATGCAGCAGGAGACCATGAGAAACAAGCAGGGGCTCCTTCGGCTGGGCGGGAAGGGGTCAGAGCATGGTGGCGCAGAGGTGTCCTGCAGCCAGCGGCTGTGAGCCTCATCACTCTTGCTGAAGTGCTCAAACTGTATTTCCTGCATACTGGGGAGCACGGCAGGTTCTGAGTGAGGGGGTGACTTGATCAAGTTTGTACTCTAGGAACATGACTCTGGCTGCCTGCAGAAGGGTAAGGAGAGGGAGGAAGCCTAAAAGCAAGGAGGCTGTAGGTAATGGTCCCAGGAGAAGAGTACGGGACTGCCACATCCGCCTCCTTGCTCAGGAAGGTCAGCGTCTGTGGCTCCGGGAAACAAGTCTTTGCTTCTCCAGGCCAGCCCAGCACCTTGAAACCCTGGATCTGTGATGTGGTGTCTATGCTCATCTCCAGGGTGAGTGGCCCTGGTCTGTCACCTATAGCATCTCCAACCTCCTCAATGAGGATCTACAGAAGAATTCAATGCCCCAGAAGCACGAGATAAGAAGAGCTGACTTCAGCACCGCCCATTTAGGTTAATGTGCATCTACATGGCAAAGATTTAATGACTATTTTGGTCAGTCCCGCCCCTCAATGCCCTATGGTCTACCTGGGAACTGTTATTAAAGCAAGTCTTTCCATCCATCCATGCATAGCTGATGCTGTGTGTGTACCTACAAATACTGTAATATTGTAAAAATAATAATTCCGAAAGGTAGGCCTTTACATTGGTTTCTGTTCCCTGTCTCTGCATTTTACTCTGCTTCTCCAGTTAGCTCCTTCTCTACTCAACCTGAACAACGTTACCCGTCTGCCATGCTGCCACCTCCAAGCAGCCTTCCCGGGTGTCTCCAGCTGCAACCTCTTCCGAAGGTACAGCCCTTACTTCCTCCTCACGTACTGCTCCATCCTGACCACAGTTTTAAAGAAACCTATTATTAGAGTGCCCCTAAGTGTTCACTACTTTGCTGTTTAATAATTTCACTTAGAATTCAGCCCAAGGAAAGAACTCCAGTCCACCTAAATCTAATTCCTGCTTGAAAATGGAGGCAGTATTGTTTGTTTCCACTCTCCTGGGACCTCTCTTATGCACTGTTGTTCTCTAGAAATTACAGACGGCGGTTCCACAAACACATCTGTGGCTTCTTGCAGTACCCTGTCTTTACGTGTCTGGACTTGGAGACACAGTCACTTAAAGCAATTTTAAATGAGTTCTCAGTGTGTCTTCACCTGCCTCCAGGCTTCAGCATCCCTCGAACTATGACTGTGGTACCCTTTTCAGTCTGGAGACCAATCTCTTTGATAGAGAAGAGTACAGAAACCAAACGGAAACTTTCTCTCCGTCACTCCCTGGCTGTAAACCCCGAATGTTTCAGCCTGCTGCTCTGGCTATGGCCCTCTCCCTCCCACAGCACATGCTCTCTGCACAGTGCCCTGAACTCATCAGGCCCAGGCCTCTCTGCTCCTGGGTCAAGGGTAGAGGCCCAGCCCAGAGCCCGCTACACAACAGGCATTCAATCACTAAAATGAATATATCAGAAAGTTCTCATCATTCCCTCAGCATCAATCACAAATCTCAACTTGTCTGACCCTATTCTCAGAGACCCCTGGCACTGTTTTAAATTTGTTCTTCTCCTTTACACCTTCCCTTTAAATCTCATCTCTGATGTTGAGGAGAGGCTGGTCCAGGGAAAAGCCAGACTACCAGCAAGAGCGGTCCTTTCCCAGTGCCCCAGGCCTTCTGTGGTAAGCCAGCTGAAAAGGGGCACAGTCTCAGCTTTCTCATCCCTGTGGCCATTAAAAAAAATGTCCGGAGTCAGAGAGAGGGCAAGGCGACGGGTAACTCTTTTATGAGCATGAAGAGCGAGAACCTGAAGAGAAAGACCACAGCGTTAGCACAGTGACCTCACATATCGGATAAATCTACCTTCAGGGCCCCATAGTAGGGAGAAAGGGGAATCCTAAGGTTGCTGTTGTGGGGTCAGTTACCAGCCACTTCCACCTGCTGGTCTGGTCCATAGGACTCTACCTTTCCATGCTCTAGCCCATCCCTCTCCAAAAGACTCCCCAGGTTACGAATACCACAGGGCCCAAGTTCTTCTTTAGCTCCCCATCTCTGAACCATCTGACAAACTGTCCCATTAATATTCCCCCTATATCATACCTCTGCCCTCTACAGAACTAAGTTTTACAGTTTTATACCTCCTTGAATCCAGAATTTTCATTCTCCCTCTAACCCACTTACTAGTTTCTTGAGTTATATTTATCATTTCAAGATGATCTTCTTATTCAGTTGCTGTTTTTTTTAATCTTACATAGACTCCTTCAGCCTCTGCAAGAAGCCAGAGAATACCAAAGCATTCCTCAAGCAGAGAAACCAGAGCACAGTCATAACCACGCATAGTTCATAAGTGCCCCCAAGGGCAGGCCCACAGCCCTGGTGCAGAGGGGCTCACTGGCCTTGGGCGAGCGCTGCTGCCTACAGGGCTCTAACAGAAGACACGTCCCAGAGGTGGGGTCAGCGAAGCAGCACACTCTGGCTGATTCAGAGTGGTACTCTAACTACCACTCACACCCTCATTTCAGTGAGAAAATTCATTCGCGGCTCCTGATAATCCGCAACAGAACTTTTGGAAAAGACCTTTGTACGATCAGGAAACTGCTTGCCTTTGGATGACCTGCACAAACAGCAACTCAAAAAAAAAAAAAAGCCACATTAAAAAACAGTAAAACTCATATTTAAAAAGCAATAATAAGCAATATCAAATTTTTTGAATTTGATAACTGTACTTAACATGGTTACCCAAATGGATATCTTTGTTCTTAGGAAATGTGCGCAGCAGTATTAAGTGTTCAAGGGGCATGAGCTACGCAACCTACTCTCAAAGGTTTAGAAGACAGATGGAGGCTAGATGCTAGATCGATCAAATGTGGCAAAATGTTAAAAGTTGATTAATCTGGGTAGGGAGTATACTGGAGTCCTCTGTATTGTTTTCGTATTATTTTTAGAACTTGCTTGTAGGTTTGAAATTATTTCAAAATAAAAAGTTTTTTTTATGGCATAAATCTATGAAACTGAACCCTCAATGAATTAATATTGCAAAACACACAGAAGCCCAAGTGCTTAGAGACACACACACACAAATGTGGTCTTTAAATTAGGAAACTCTCAGGTACAATGCCATTCAAGCGAATTGGGTCCCTGTTGCATACACTCCTGGGGAGAGGATGCATCAATCTATCACAGGCAGGTGGAAAAGTGAAAGGCAACTGTCTTCCTTGGACATGAGGTTGCATTAAGATAGGAAATTGGAAGTTTCGGTGGATTCAAGTACAGACAACTTCTGAATTCTGCACTGGTCGCATTGGCCATGTTGCAACTCTCTCCATTCAAATCCTCACTGAGGAGGAAGGAGGTTTGAACAAGTCAAAGCTAACCTGTGTAAAACAGAGCAACCTCTTCTGGGAAAGCAGCCAAGGAAGGGAAATTGAACATGTTTAAAATCAGAGGACAATGCTCTTAGATTTATTTTAACCTCTTGGTAGCTCTCAAATAGAAGGGAATTTTACTATGCTTAAATGAAAAAAAATTCCTAATATTCTTTATCTAGAAGGTGGTTATAATGATACATTATGAAAGAGAAGATCAGGAAAAGGTTAAGGATTATAAATAAATACACACATTAAAATGACAAAGACATATAAATAGTGCTGGTGTTAAAAACAGGTATTTGTCACTGCACATTTGGTATGAAAGGAACTTTTGTTCTTTCATGAGAAATTGTCTCCTGGAATTGTGACTCTACATAATTCATTTTTAAGGATGAAAGTACAGAACATTTAACTAACTGATTAAAAGCTTTTTAAAAGGAATATGTAAGAAAAAATTGAGATATTAGAGAGGAAATGATCTTAGTATATTTTAAATTATATGTGCTATAAAAATAGTGTGAAAGTCTCAAACAATAAAGTACATTAGCTGATCTGCGTTATAAGTACTATACTTGGCTTGATATCAAGGAATCATTACATATTCCTTCTCCAAATTTTAAATAAAAACTCTTCATTTCTTCTATGAGGAATATAATTTCTAACCATAATAAATTTTATTCATTGTACATCATCTCCACCAGACTCCTGTTCCATCCCAAATATAAGTAAAAATATCCAAACTGATCTATGACCAGAAAAGAAGCCTATTCTATGGTCAAAAGAGAAGTAGGAGGAGAGAAGCAGAGAATTTATTAACCAGCCATTACAAGATACCTGCTTCATGTGATACCCAATCCATGCCACACGATAGGCCTGTAAAATGTTATTATTACTATTTCCATTTTATATATTAGGAAACTGAGGCTCAGAAGTTAAACTAACTTATCCAACGTATCAAAGCCATCAGGTGATGGAACCATAACTCAACCCAGGTCTTCCTCACTCCAACACTGTGTTGATTTCAGTACAACTCACATGTCAGTGGGCAAATCTTAAGCAAAGCACTGAAAAGCAGCCCCCGCTTCTGTGCAGTTCCCATCAGTACCTTCACTCCTTCCACACTGCTTCTGCCAAGCACCCTTCCAGGTGGCGGCAGCACGAGCCAAGGCCTGCCTGCACCACCCAATCCCGTCCTACAGTAAGCAGGCCTCTCTACTTTGGGGTCATGTGCTCCTCGATGCCAAAGGACTCAGGGATGTTAATTAACTCTCTAAACATGTGCAAAAATCTCTGCGTTAAAATCCCCCAACATCGAGCCTCAGATTAAGAGTTTCCAATGACAGGAAGCTCATCCTCTCAAATGGGGACCTGGTTCAGCAGACTAAGGTAGAACTGTTGACATATGCCTTCTTACAAAACAAATTCCGCTTCCCTGTATTTTCCACTCTCTGGAATCTCAAATTTTTAAAAATTAGTCTTCAGCTTCTTGTGTATGCAGCCTTTCAAATATTTTAGAAACGTGATTCCATTAGCTCTTCCCAGGTTTTCTGTAAAAGCATCCACAGTTATTTCAAGTGTTCCTTGGATGGTGTTTCTGGCCCCTCATAGTCTGAGTCATCATCATCTGGCCTACTCTAATTTGTGAGCATCTCTGAAAACACTTTGCCCAGAATAGAATAAAACACTTCAGGTGTTGTGTGACAGCCAAGAGAGCACTGGCTATTCCTTAACTTGTTTTGGACACTATTTCTACTAAGGAAGCTTAGGATAATTCTAACAATTTAAAAAGATCCATCACACTTTGATTATTGATCAGACACCCTCAGTCTTTGTTAGTTTCTTATTTGTAGAATGGGGAAGCAGGATAATGAAAGATCTGTTTTTCCCACGTTGCTAGGGTACAAGGAAACAGACCCCCTCTGGAATGAATATAAAAAGACTTAAAAACAGGCATTGCCATTGACCCTGTTAATTCATTTTTAGAAACTTATTTCAAGGAAATAATTAAGGACACACAGTGATTTACCTCTAAGGATATTTCTTGGAAACCATCTCCATATCCTACAATACAGCATAAATTAAACGCTCTATGGTGCAACCAAAGCTTATGTAATGGAATGCACTGCTGTCATTAAAAATGGTATGGAAGAAATTTATTGACATGAAAAGATGTTCATAAAATATTTAGGAAGAAACAGGTAAACTACAACATGGTCATATATCAGTAAAAATATAGATCTAAGCAACCGGTAAGTGAATGCACTGTCAGGAGAGATCTGTCTCAGCAGAGAAGGTGGAGAGGCGTGGCTTCCTCCAAGGGACTCAGAGAACACTGTGCTGTGGTTCCAGGAAGAGAAGGGCATGTGCGTTCAGCTAATCCCCCAAATCTTTAGGAATGTTCTGAAATTCATGGACTCTTGGATACTGCCGTAGTTTGCCATGGCTTCAATGACAAATGCCTCACAAGGGGTTGGCTTAAACAACATGAATTCACTGGCCCATAGTTTGGAGACTTGAAGCCCAACATCAAGCACCCACAGGCCATGCTTCTCCTGGAGCCTCTAGTGTTGGGGGTGGTGGGGAGGGCGTTGGTTTGTGGGTAATTGGGGGGGGGGCGGTTTCCCTGGCTTGTAGATGCACCTCTGCCTCTATCACATGGCCACCTCTCTCCTCCTCCGGCTTCTCCTCGGTTTTTCTATATCCAGGCCCAATTTCCTTTGCTTATAAGGACTTCAGCCATTGGATTAAGGCCCACCCTGAACCAGTCTGGCCTCGTCTTCACTAAAAACATCATTAAAGGACCTACTGCCAAATAGGTTCACATCTGCACTCTGACTCACCTTAACTCATAACTTGTTCAGAGACCTTACGT
This sequence comes from Tamandua tetradactyla, assembly GCF_023851605.1. Classification (NCBI taxonomy): domain Eukaryota; kingdom Metazoa; phylum Chordata; class Mammalia; order Pilosa; family Myrmecophagidae; genus Tamandua; species Tamandua tetradactyla. The sequence continues at coordinate 154,706,557 of NC_135328.1, read as the reverse complement.
ACAAATGGGTTCACACCCACAGGACTTGAGGTTAGGATTTGAGCCCATCTTTGTGAAAACATAACTCAGTCCCCAGTAGATATTTTTGAAGGAATTCATGAAAAGACTGAACTTTGCCTGTGAAACAAAACTCAGGACATGAAGACATAGAGGCCAAAAGGCCCAGGAGGAAGCAAGAACCCAGAGCTAACTCTCCATTGTGTGCAGGGCTCGGTTTCCTCGTGAGATTTTGGAGTTGAGAGCATCTGAAGAGGACGCAGGCGATGCCAGCTCATCTCAGATGTGTGTGAGCACATGCTAGGTACAAGTCCAGATGAGCCCAGGGACACACAGTGCTCTAGTGACCAGGGTCATCTTGGGATGGTGGAATTATGTGTGAATGTGATCTTTTACTTTTGTTTATCTGAATTTCTTAAGTTCTCTACAATTCACTGCTTGCTTAAAAAAAAAAACAAGCTTCCCTCAGGATAATTAAAGCCCCCTATTTCCCTTAGTGGCACAGGCCAGAGTCATGGGGACTCAACTCACTCGGACTTAGCTTCCCCTCCCTCGTTTGTCAAACAATTCTACCCAGGGGACACGTTTCACAAGGCACATGGTTTCCTTAGGGCTACCAACAGGGAAAACTCTACATTTTAGATCAGCACAAGAGACTGTTCAAGTTCCAGGAAAGTCTACAGAACTTCAAAGGTGATTGAATTTTTTCTTTTGGCTTTGGGCTTGGTGGGAGGGAACTGAAGCGCCAAAGGAATTTAAGAATCAGAAGACCATCTGCCACTTTCACCACTGAGCCAGCTTCCAGGGCTCTCAGTGTCTAGGTTTCCAGGTCAGGGAGCAGGGACTCTGGGTTCCCTCACACAGGTCCCAGGTAATCTGTGGAGCACCTGCAGGGGCTCAAAGTGCTTTGTTTACCTCTCCTGTATCAATAATCAGCCTATTCAAACACACAATGCCAGAAATCATAAAGCTCTCAAAAGAAGAAAAGGTCAGAGGAAAATGTCTCCAGACTTTGCAGCAATGCTGAATAAATATACAAGTGGCTCCTCTTTGTTCCTGGCAGGTGGAAAGTAGAAACACTAAAATGTTTCCATTAGTGTTGGAGGTAATTCACACCCTGGATTTAAGTTCTATTAAATATTTCACCACTCCCATTTCATTCATCTTTACATGAACAGAAGCAATCTCTGTTTTGAGAAATAAATGGTCCCAGATAATGAAGTAACAGCATTTGTGAGCAGGAGTGGAATGATGACACAGCAAAGATGGGGCAGGGCCTCATGGAAAATCCAAAATCTTAAGATTCTTCCTTCTATTTAGAAGGAGATTGCTCCAGACCTGTGCCTCTCCTAACCCTTTAAATGAGGTTACTAATGACTGTCATAAAAAATAATACTAAGTAAGGTTTCCTAAAGTCAAAAACAAAAATCTATTCTAAAAGATGACACAGTCCAAAGGATGAGTGAGAACGCCCTAAGAACCTCCATCAACTGCCCATCCTCAGAGACAATGCTTGTCTGGACACGGTGCCTCTATCGATTCTTCCAGCGATCAGTCATCCAGCTAGTCTCAATGGTCAGATTTATAGACGCAAAGGAGAAGAGGACAGGAATCAGGAGAGAGACTTACTAGGAAAAATTTATTTTTAAATCCAAAGAGCTTTTTCTACACTGGATGGAAAAAACGAGACGAAATTCATGTCCATCATAGAGAGATTTTCAAAACCCAAAAAGTTCATTAATAAATATTATATTTGAAATAAACACTGTAAAAACCAATACCGATAAAAAACAATTCAGTGGTTCCAATTGGAAAGCATGATTAAGGAGAAGCAAGGTCTGTGAATCAGGGCTCTCTAGAGAAACAGAGCCAAAGAGCCAACAGGAGTTATCTATAAATATGAGATTAATGAAAGTGTCTCAAGCAACTGTGGGGATGCAAGAGTCCAAAATCCGTAAGCAGGCTGTGAAGCTGACAACTCCAGTGAAGGGTCTTGACAAACTCCACATGAGAGGCTGGCTGGCTGGCTGGGTGATGAATGAAAAAGAGATTCTCTCTTCTCCCTTAAAAGTCTTCAACTGATTGTATCAAATCTAACTGACTGGATTCTCTCCTTTGTGGAAGATATACACTTGGTTGATCATAGCTGTCATGAGGCACAGATGCAATCAACTGACTGATGATTTAATAAACTAGCTTTTTGGTTTATCAACCAGCCACAAAATACCCTTGCAGTAATAGTAAGGCGAAGTGCTTGCCTGACCAGACAACTGGGCACCATCACCTGGCCAAGGTGACACCTGAACCTAACCATCACAGTAGATATGATACTGCGCCAAGATATAACTTGGCAGCTATATATATTACCTTAAATCATATTTAATCTTTGAATAGAATACAGTAACAGACATATTTCACCTAATGCTACTCAACTATCCTGCATACAACCAGAAACAGACTAGATCTCTCCAGAACAGGGTGTAAGCCCTTACGTAACATTCACTCTTAAACTTGACATTGTATAATTTAAATACGATAACATGAACAATATAACTTATGTCATATGATAAGAAGAAAACAAGATATTTGTTTTATGTACAGATACAAACATACTCATAACAAATCAAGGAGTAAACATTCATACCATCACAGTCCTTGTTTCTGCAACTAGTCACGTGGTTATAGTTCATATTTATCACTACCTTCTTCCACTACCTATTCTACGTTACCATTACCCACAACAAGCAGCACTTCAGCTGGCCTGGTGGAGTGACCCAAACTTCATTTCTGAAGTTTCTGGGCCATTCATAGTCCTGCTTGGCTGGACTGGGTTGTTGCAGTTTTCCATTAACTTTAATCACAGGGCATAGTAGTACTAAGAAACATCCTAGAAGACCTCTTGTATTCCAGGAAAACTCTTCTTTACCGCCATTGAGTAGTTGCAGTCATAGTTCCCCTTGATAGTCAGGATCAATCACACCAGCCAATACAGTAATCCCATTCCCTGCCTGTTGATTCAGAGCCATGAGAAACCCAAAGTGGCCAGGTGGCAGTCTTAACTTCCAGTTGAATGGAATCATTGTTGTGTCTCCTAGTAGGAACACTCCTTCTTTTGGAACTAAAACATGTAGACCAGCACAGCTAAAGATTTCAGGGACAGGAAGCAAAAATTTCACTAGCAGATCACTAGGGGTAATAGTGAGTGCTGCCACTCCCATTTCTACCCCATGATTCCTGGACTTGTGAATCCTGGTTATGGGAGAAACAGTACCACAGAGCGGATGCTGATTCAGAACATACACAGTCTTCTGGAGAACACTGTGCCACCCATGCAAGGTATTGCCACCTAGTTGGCACTGCAACTGGGTCTTCAAAGGCCATTCCACGATTCTATCAACCCAGCTGTCTATGGATGATGGGGAACGTGGTAAGAGCAGAGAATTTCAGGAGCATATGCCCATTCCCACACTACATCTGCTGTGAAGCGGTTCCTTGACCAGGAGCAATGCTTGGTGGAATACCATAATGGTAGATAAGGCATTCCCTAAGTCCACGGATGGAAGTTTTGGCAGAAGCACTATATGCAGGGAAGGCAAACCTATATCTGGAGTGTCTATTCCAGTTAGAACAAATTGCTGCCCCTTCCATGACTGAAGTGGTCTAGTGTAATCAACCTGCCACCATATAGCCAGCTGATCACCTTGGGGAATGTTGCCACAGTGGGGACTAAGTGGTTTCTGCTGCTGGCAAACTGGGCACTCAGCAGGCACTGTAGCCAGGTTGGCCTTGGTGAGTGGAAGTCCATGTTGCTGAGCCCATGCATAACCTCCATTCCTACCACCATGCCCACTTTGTTAGTGAGCCAGTGGGCAATGGCAGGAGTGGCCGTGGAAAGAGGATGACTTATATTCACAGAACGGGTCACCCTATCCACTTGATTATTAAAACCTTCCTGGGCTGGGCGGGTCACGGTGGCTCAGCAGGCAAGAATGCTTGCCTGCCATGCCTGAGGACCCGGGTTCGATTCCCGGTGCCTGCCCATGTAAAAAACAACAACAACAACAAAAAAAAACCTTCCTGGGCTGAAGTCACCCTCTGGTGAGCATTCATTCACGTAGGAAACAAACACCTTCATGTTTTTTGTCCACCTGAAAGGTTTATCCACATACTTTTTCCCCAGACCGCTTTGTTGCCAATTTTCCAATCAGGCACCTTCCAAGTCCCTGATCACCCAGCCAAACCATCAGCAACAGCCCATGAGTCAGTATACAAACGCACCTCTGGCCAGTTCTTCCAAGCAAAATGAACAACCAGGTGTACTGCTCAAAGTTCCACCCACTGGTAACTTTGGGGATTTTCCCTTACCACTGTCTTTCAGGGACATCACAGAAAGGGGTTGTAGTGCTGCAGCTGTTCACTCTTAGGTGGTACCAGCATATTGTGCAGACCATCTGTAAATCAGGCCTAAGTTTTCTCTTCCTTAGTCAACTGACTACAAGGTCATAGCTCCGTGCTGGGAAAGAGAAGGTAATGTAGCAGGAGTGGGGGCTCTGGGTATTTGGGCCACTTCCTCATGTAACTTTTGCCTTCAGAACATGCTTAAGTCCTATATACCACTTCCATTTTATAATGGAGTGCTGTTCTGCATGCCCAACTTCATGGTTGGTGGGTCAGACAACAACTAACTCATGATAGGCAACTCAGGTCTCATGGTAACTTAGTGGCCCATGGTTAAGCGTTCAATTTCTACTAAAGCCCGGAAGCAGGCCAAAAAGCTGTTTCTCAAAAGGAGAGTAGTTATCTGCAGAGGATGGTAAGGCTTTGCTCCAAAATCCTAATGGCTTGCATTCTGTTTCCCCTATGGGGGCCTCCCAAAGGCACCAGATAGCATCTCCATTTGCCACTGACACTTAAAGCACCACTGGATCTGCTGGATCAGATGATGCAAGTAGCAGAGCAGCTTGCACGGCAGTCTGAACCTATTGCAGGGCCTCTTCCTGTTCTGATCCCCGCTCAAAATTAGCAGCTCTTCTGGTCATCCAGTAAATGGGCTGGAGTAGCACACCCAAATAAGGAATATGTTGTCTCCAAAATCCAAAGAGGCCAACTAGGCATTCTGCCTCTTTTTTGGTAGGAGGGGCCAGATGCAACAGCTTACTCTTCACCTTAGAAAGGATGTCACGACATGTCCCATATACCACTGAACACCTAGAAATTTCACTGAGGTAGAAGGCCCCTGCATTTCTGTTGAATTTATCTCTGATCCCCTGACACGCAAATATCTTACCAATCAATCTAGAGCAGTTGCTACTTCTGGCTCACTAGGTTCAATCAACATGACATCAGCAATAAAATGGACCAGTGCGGTATCTTATGGGAGGGAGAAATGATCAAAGTCCCTGAGGACAGGATTATGACATGGGGCTGGAGAACTGATAGATCCCTTGAGGCAGGACAGTGATAGTATACTGCTGGCCTTGCCAGCTGAAAGAAAATTGTTTCTGATGGTCTTTACTGACAGCTATTGAGAAAAAGCCGTTTTTCAGATCAATAGCTGTGTACCAGATACCAGGGAACATGCTGATTTGCTCAAGCATGATACCACATCTGGAATAGTTGCTGTAATTGGAGTTAAGTTTACAATCATTCACTGTCATTCTCCAAGACCCATCTGTTTTCTGCACAGGCCAAATAGGAGAGTTGAATAGGGATGTTGTGGGAATTACCACCCCTGCATACTTCAACTCCTTTAGAGTGGCACTAATCTCTGCAATCCCTCCAGGAATCCGGTATTGCTTTGATTTATTATTTTGTAAGGTAGGGGCAGCGCCAGTGGCTTCTACTTGGTCTTTCCTACCATAATAGCCCTCACTCCACAAGTCAGGGAATCAAAGTGGGGATTCTGCCAGTTGCTGAGTAAGTCTATTCCAATTACGCATTCCAGAACTATGGAAATAACCACAGAATGGGTCCAGGGACCCACTGTAAGATGGACCTGAGCTAAAACTCCATTGATCACTTGACCTCCATAAACCCCCATTCCGACTGATGGACCAGGGTGATGTTTTGGACATCCTGGAATTAATGTCAGTTCTGAGCCAATGTCTTTTAATCCACAAAATATCTGATCATATCCTTTCCCCCAATACACTGATAAGGTCTCCTTGGGGAGGGTTGTGAGGAAGGCTAACAGTGTAAATTTTTGGCCAAGTAAAAGGGTCCTTTCCTAAGGATACCCAGCTCTCCCCTCATTCAAGGGGCTTTGGATCTGTAAACTGTCTCAAGGTTGGGAATTGATTAAGGGGCTGTCACTGAATTTTTGTAACTGAAGTTAGACTTCTGTTCACTAGACCTAAATCCCTTCTGCTTATACAGCTCAAACAAGAATTTAGTAGATTACCTATGTATTTTACTTCTAGGTACCCCCAAGATCTACTAGCCAATGCCACAAGTCTCTGTGAGTCCGATTATTTTTACTCCTGCTTTAAGTCTGCTGCCCATTATGATAGTCACATCCACCTTGTCTTTGGCGATTATGTGCTGCCACCTGGCTTCTGCAAACTCGGAATCATAACATCCCCATTGTGCTTAAGGATTTCAGCTCAGCAGCAGCAGTTCCCACAGTAATATCTGTCCTGGTCAGGTTCCAGGTGGTAGTGCCTGGTCGTCTGCTAGGGTAAGTGCTGGCCTGTCTGTTGCTACGAGGACATTATTGCAGGGACTTAAATCATGATTACGTTAGACTGAATCCATAGCTGATTGCATTTGTAATCAGCTAAGGGGTGTGTCTTCTGCAATGAGTTACGCTGAATCTAATCACTGAAAGGCTTTTAAGGAGGATTCAGAAAAGACAGTCACTCTTCCTTTTTCAGACGATGAGCCTCTCCTGTGGAGTTTGTCCAGACCCTTCATTGGAGTCACCAGTATCACAGCCTGCCCTACAGATTTTGGACTCTTCCATTCCTATGATTGTCCAGCCAGCTTCTCTTAAGAATTGGTGGAAGAACTTCATCAGAGCTACCAGCTTGTGGCCTGCTCTACAAGACCTTGGACTCTACATTCCCAAGGTTACATGAGGCATGTTTATGAATTTTCTGTCTATGGATATCTTTTGCTGATTCTGTTTCTAGAGAACCCTAGCTAATATACTGATCTACAGAGAAGGGAAACTACAGAGCTCTTCAGGGATGATGGAGCTAGTCTCACAAATTTATCCCTCAAAGTCATGGTAAAAGATGTGTCCTTTGGACACTCCTAGAGTGTGTGAGGAGGTCTTCCATGATAAATCCATTCTAACATTCCAATCTCTCTAGGCCTTTGGATCCCTTCATCTACATTACACCAGGGCAGTACTGGCATTTTGACCTCAGGTAATGTTACCTTTTGATCCATGTTTTAGCTAACCATGTTTAGCTAATTAACTAACTAAGAGTTAGTGTCCTGTTTTAATTTGCTAAAACTTCCAGAATGCAACACACCAGAAATGTATCAGCTTTTAATAAGGGAATTCATTTAGTTACAAATGTATAGCTCTTCAGAGGAAAGGCAGCTAACTTTCATCTGGCCTTCTCTGTCACATGGGAAGGCACATGGTGGACATCTGCTGGACTTCTCTCTGAGCTTCTTGGTTCAAACAACTTTCCCCAGGGTGATTCCTTTCAGCATCTCCAAGCATCTGGGTCTGAGCTCCAAGAGTGGAGATGAGGTATGCTGAGCTGCTTGGGCTCTGCTGTGCTGAGCTCCCTTTTGACCTTTCTCTTTTAGGCCTCCAGCTAATTAAATTAAATGTCACTCTTGTGGAAGGCACTTCCCTCAGCCAATTGCAGAGATAATCAGCCACAGACAAATTTCATATGCTGATGATTAAGTCCACAGCAACAGAGCTAGGCACCATCACGTTGGCCAAGTTGACACCTGAACCTAACTATCACATGCCCTTTCTAACCCCTCAAGCTACTACACTGAATGCAGAATATCACTTAGTGGACCCATATCAATAAATTCAGCTTGATCCAACTTTATATTCCTTCCATTACCCCATTCCCCTAATATACATTCCCACAATTTCTGTCTATATAGATTGGAAAACTCATGTAGTTCTTTTGGAATATAGTGTACCTCCTCATGGGTCACACTTTGTACCTCACCTTTTGGGGCCCATTAGGAATTTAGTCTAGTGATAGGTCTTGAAGAAAAGAAGGGTGGTGGGGATGGGTCATGAAAAGAATTAGAAGTATCTTCTAATAAGGCATTGCAGTTCTACCTGGTGAAGCAAGATTAATTGCTCCAGACAGAGGAATGAAGGCTGTTTCCCCAGGGGAGGTGGTTACAGGCTTAGCAGGCACTGAAGGGTTAATCTCTTTAGGTGGAGGTTGGATGGCAGACTCTTCAGGATGGACTGGAGGCCAGGAGTCTGTTTCCTCAAGGCAGGCTGGAAGCGGGGCAGCTGTTTCCTCAGGACAGACCATTACAGGTCTATTTAGGAAAGACTCAGCAGAATGCGGGGTTTCCATGTCCCCACTGCCATCAGGATCAACCCACATGTCCCAATCCCAAGTTCAGGATCTCATTCTTTTCCAGTCAAAGCCCTTATTTAACAGCAGATGCCCTACATGGTTGAAAATACAGCTTACGTTGTAAATCTGCTACTTGCACAAAGAGGCTGTGGGTCTGGTTTTCGGAGATCTCAAATCTGTGACCACAGGAAGTAAGATTTTATTTCAGGGTACACATAGAAATCTTACATCTTTCATACAGTGTTTAAGTTGCAAATTTGAAGACTTCAGCTCATCCCTTTCCTTTATAACTGTATCCAGAGTATCTAACAACTCTCAATGCCACAAAACTCCTTTAAGGTTTCAAAAATACTCTCAATTATACCCCTCATTATACCATCATTATACCTCTCAATGCCACAAAACTCCTTTAAGGTTTCAAAAATACTCTCACCCAGAAAGGGGGAAAATTCAACTTTCCCAAGTGGAGAATGCTTGATATTCTCACAAGCAGTGGGGACAACTAAAGCAATAGGCAGTGCCCCCAATTTTGGGGTTTGGGATAGGCTAAGACTACTTAAAATGAGGCCTACGAGTCATCTCCAGAGAACCTCTTTTGTTGCTCAGATGTGGCCTATCGCTCTTTCAGCCAAAATGACAAGCAAACTCACTGCCTTCCCCCTCTCTACATGGGACATGACTCCCAGGGGTGTGGACCTTCCTGGCAATATGGGACAGAAATCCTAGAATGAGTTGGGACTCAGCATCAAGGAATTGAGAAAATCTCTTCGACCAAAAGGGGGAAGAGAGAAATGAGACAAATAAAGTGTCTTTGGCTGAGAGATTCCAAACAGAGTCAAGAGGTTATCCTGGAGGTTATTCTTACGCATTAAACAGGTATCACCTTTTCAGTTAAGGTGTAGTGGAGAGGCTGGAGGGAACTGCCTGAAAATGTAGAGCTGTGTTCCAGTAGGCATGTTTCTTGAAGATGATTGTATAATGATATAGCTCTTGCAATGTGACTGTGTGATTGTGAAAACCTTGTGTCTGATGCTCCTTTTATTTACCTTATTGACAGATGAGTAAAAATATGGATTAAAAATAAATAAATAATAGGGGGAACAAATGTTAAAATAAATTTAGTACATTGAAATGCCAGTGATCAATGAAAGGGAGAGGTAAGGGATATGTTATGTATGAATTTTTTTGTTTTCTTTTTATTTCTTTTTCTGAATTGATGCAAATATTCTAAGAAATGATGATGAATATACAACTATGTGATGATATTGTGAGTTATTGATTATATAACAAGAATGGAATGATCGTATAGTACAAATGTTTGTGTTTATATGTGGATACGTTTCATAAAAAACAACAACAACAACAAAAACACTCACCCAGAGACCTGCCTCATATAAATGTACAACTAGCAGAATCAAATGGTGGTATTTTGCATATCTCTACTGCCAACTCACACCATGGACTGTCAGTGCCATCTTGATTATTCGAAATAGAGTCTATTTCTCATTAGAGAAATTAGATTATTATCGCTATTTTTCAATTAGATTTTTCTAAAATAGAGTGCCTTTGACTCTAATCAGAGTAGAAAGCCAATTGCAAAAATCCATTTTTAGGATTCTGCTTCTCAAGAACCATCCCCAGTACCAAGCTGTATTAGTCAGGGTTCTCAAGAGAAACAGAACCAACAGGAGATATCTGCAAATCTGAAATTTATAAAAGTGTCTCATGCAACTGTGGGGTATAAGAGTCCAAAATCTGCAGCACAGGACATGAGATTAGCAACTCTGATGAAGGGTCTCGATAAACCACAGGAGAGGCTGGCTGGCAGAAGAATAAAGAAGAAATCTCCCTTAAAAGAGTTCAACTAATTGGATCAAATTCAACTGATTGGATTCTCTCATTTGCGGAATACACACTTGGTTGATTGTAGATATAATTAGTCACAGATGCAATCAACTGACTGATGATTTAATAAACCATCCTTCTGGTTTATCAACCAGCCACAAAATACCTTTGCAGTAATGGTTAGGCCAGTGCTTGCACCATCACCTGACCACACTGACCCCTGAACCTAACCATCCCAAAAGGGTCATGAAATTTATGGCAAACACTATTCCACTTTTGACCTGAAATTTAGCATCACGATGGTGTAACTTCTTACCACATTTAAAGGATAATAAACTTGGTGATCCTAATCTGTGAAGAGAGATTATAGGGATGTGGAAAGATGTGTAGTGTCAGAACGAAGGAAACAAAGAATCTCAGAGTTACAGATAAGGAAAATGAAACCAAATATTTCCTGACTTTTCTTTGGCCAAAGAACTGGTGGCAGGACTAAGACTAGAGCCCTGGATTTGTGACTGACTCCCAGGCCATCACCCTCACCGGACAGCCACGTGCTTCTCAACAAGACCTCTCACATGCTAGTGCCTAAAACTACCAGTATTTCCCATGTGATAAGGAATCAAGAAAGAGGATGTGGAGTATACTATCCTAGCATAGTCCAAGAGCTCAAGAATCTTGTAGCTCCTCCTGAATTTCTAGAAAGCAATGGTCCTAGAAGAATAAGTCCAACTTACAAATTCTGACTTGATGGCTGCTGAAACCCGTGGGCTCCTGGGGGGCCCTGAGAGGGTTAGCAGGATTCCCCATCCTTGAAAGGATGGATACCACCTTCCCTGCATGGCACTGGCTGCAGTCCAGAACTAGAAAAAATACCCCTCATAGGAAAGGAAACCAACTGCTCCTTCCTTTCTCTAGCCAATTTGCTGAGGACTATTTGACTTCTAAGCCCCTAGGAACACAGATGAAGCACAAAAAGGGAAGGGAAATACAGGATTCACTAAATGACCCTGAATTAGGGAGCTTAGAAAGAAGAACTGGTGGCCAGCATGAGCTGAGTGAAGGCAAAAGGAAATCACAGGTCTCTCCTGACGGAGATGGGACCCAAAGCAATGGAACTGCAAAGTGATCCTGGTCATACCTTTCACCCTGATTCTGGAGACTTCCATTCTGCACTGGTTTTTTTAAATTATTATTAATTTTAAATTAAAAAAAAATATATGACAACAAAGAAACACAAACATTCCTAACATATAATCATTCCATTCTACATAAATAATCAGTAATTCACAATATCATCACATAATTGCATATTCATCATCATGATCATTTCCTTAGAACATTTGTATCAATTCAGAAAAAGAAATAAAAAGACAACAGAAAAAGAAATAAAACAAAAGCAGGAAAAAAATTATACATACCATACCCCTTACCCCTCCTTTTCATTGATCACTAGCATTTCGAACTGAATTTATTTTAACATTTGTTCCCCTATTATTTATTTTTATTCCATATGTTCTACTCCTCTGTTGACAAGGTAGATAAAAGGAGCATCAGATACAAGGTTTTTACAATCACACAGTCACATCGTGAAAGCTGTATCATTATACAATCATCATCAAGAAACATGGCTACTGGAACACAGCTCTATATTTTCAGGCAGTTCCCTCCAGCCTCTCCATTATATCTTGAATAACAAGGTGATATCTACTTAATGCGTAAGAATAACTTCCAGGATAACCTCTCAACTCTGTCTGGAATCTCTCAGCCATTGACACTCGGTTTCATTGCACTCTTCCCCCTTTTGGTCAAGAAGGTTTTCTCAATCCCTTGATGCTGAGTCTCAGCTCATTCTAGGATTTCTGTCCCACGTTGCCAGGAAGGTCCACACCCCTGGGAGTCATGTCCCATTTAGACAAGGGGAAGGCGGTGAGTTTGCTTGTGTGTTGGCTGGAGAGAGAGGCCACATCTGAGCAACAAAAGAGGCTCTTTTGGGGGCTGCACTGGGTTTTGACTGAAGAATGTGGTGAGGAAAACACACATCTTTATAAGGCAAAATGAAACCCAGCCCAGGTACAGCAGATCAGGGCTGTTAATCTCTTTTGCTGGCATTCACTCTGCAGCCTTGATCCTGCGCCCTCCTCACCAAGTGCTTCTAAGCTGTACTCTGGCAAGTTTAGAACCTGCTCTGTGCCTCTGGAAGGGGCAGGTTCCTGTGCTCGTCCAGCCCCATTCACTTAGTACTGGACATGGAGGACTGAAGCCCACAGCGGGAGGACTTGAGCCAGGTCAGCCAAACAAAGGCAGTGACTCCAGTCCTCATGAGCCCCAGTTGGGACAGCCAGTTTAGTGATGTGCATTATGGTGACTCCAGATTCCACCCAAATGTAGGTGGGACAAGAAAGGTGAGTCAAAAGTCATAACCTGGGCTTTTGCGTTCATATTAGCCCCAGGAGGACTGCTCTCCAAAGTGGGGCAACCTTCTGGGGTACAGGAAGGCAATAGACTCTTTTTTCAAGTATTTTTTCCTCATTCTTTACAAGTTCTTGTCTTTAAATTGCTTTGGAATGTACCAGCGGATTAGTGTGGTGTTCAATCCCTGAAGGAAGGGGAAGAGGAGCACACACGTGTCACCATTCCTCACCTTCAGTGTGACCAGAGGGGAGGGGTAGGATTTTCCCATGGACACTGGGAGTGGGAGGTTTCAATCGATAGGACATGGAAAGCAGAAGTGGCAAGAGCCAGTTTGAGAAGCTAGAGCAGCCTTCCAGCATCCAAGCCACAAGTACCTGCCTTGCTAGTAAATCATGAGGCACGAAAGCATAAATGTGGCAGGGGGCTGTTTGAAGAAGAGACAGGGGCCATTTGGGAGACGAAGTGACAAGGGGATGGCTTTTGGAGAAGCTAGGGATGGCCTTTATCTTCTCAAACCATACAGAGGTGCAGACCTTGCTAATCGCAGTTATGCCCGGGTAGGGCTAACTGGGGGGGTCACTTAAAAGGGAAACTTATAACTAGGTTGGGCAGGATGATGAGGCACCAAATATAATTTCCTTAGATCATTACAGATGGTGATATGCACACAATTTTTAAGTGAGTATTTTAGTACATATATGGGAAGGGAGAATGATCTATGCTCAATATACTTTTGTTCACAGCGTATGGGGTAAAGAAGTGGGAGGCCATTGCCCAGATGCATTACTGATATCTTAGATTTCTGTGAGGCCTTCAGCCAGAGAAACCATAAATTTCTAGATAAGACAACCCCCAGCCCCAACCCCATAGGTGCACCTTAAAGCACACATGCACATTTCTAAAGCAAGATAGCTATCTGTACTTGAACCAGTCTGGCTACATATCAGCAACTTCAAAGAAACATGTTTATGATCTTGCAAATCTCAACTTGGTTCTGTGCCTTCCTTGTCCTCACCAGATATAAATTTCCCCCACAGAATGCTACTCTGTGGCCCCCCAGAACCAGCTTCCTGGTCTGTAAGTTCCCTAACAAACTGTTACTATTTGCTATATGGAATGGCCTGTTGTATTCTTTGGTCTTAAGTGTCCATCAAACTTTGGTGGAAGCTATTCTATAGTTCATGGGCAATCTGACTCCAAACTGAAAAAATATGCTCCTTTGGCTGTCACTGGATTTTATTGGCCATGCAGAAAGATAGCAGGCTCCTATTTACAGCTTAGGGCCATGGCCTCCTATCTATCTGCCTACAACTAACAGATTTATCCAACACACAGAAACGAGCCACTGAGCTTCGTGAAGAACCCACTTACATAAGTGAAAATTGCAGTGACCAGAGGTTCCTTGCAGGCCATAAAATTCTAGTGATGTCCATCATGCTTGGGGAAACCACATATATTTTTAATCATAACAAAACAATTTGGAAAGGAAAAAGCCATGTGTGTGCTGGTTTGTAAGATAAAATAGTTTCAACAACAACAAAAAAAAAAAGGGAAGAAAAAGCCCATTGGCAAAATAAAATGACATAGTTAATTCATCAAGAGTTATTATTAATAATTCAAGAAAGAGGAAAATCACTACTATTCTATCTCTTTGAAGATAAGAAAACAATAGTTAAGAACGTGGAAGCTAGGGTCAACACGCCCAGGGAATGGATTTTATATAGTGTGTGACTCAATGACATAATCTAGTCTAAACCCTGTAGGTGGTTTCTCCCTCTATCTGTATATATGCCTGAAAGCCCCAATAAAATCCTGGGTTTATTAGTTTTGTTTTTAAATAGAATACATTCTATAAGAAATCCTTCATTAATCTACACAATAGAAGAATATCCTAGTTACCTATTATTGTAATAAAGAAATATTTATTAGCTAACTATTATATTCAGATACTCCCCATTGTGTGGGTAACACGTATTTTACATATGAAAGACCTATCAGGGCTTCCTGACCTACTCAGTTAGGGAAGAAGTGATCTATTACATATGTCTACTCTGTACACACATGTACACACAGAGGCCCTGAAAGAGACAGACACCCCATGTCTAATGGAGTGGGGGCCCCGGGAGGGTGCAGGCAAAGGGAGTGCCTATTCTCTTTGGGGCAATGCTTGTCAAATCACAGTAAGAAACACATCGTGAGTCAGAAATAAATATACAAGCACTTTTGCACCATCAAAACAAAAATGTCATGAACCAGTACATAGTATCCTGCATTTCCTATTCTATTCCATTATTTCTTTCAAAAGTTTAGGTCACCCCAACAAAACTAATTTCATCACCCATTAATGAACCTGACTCAAGTCAGAAAAGCACTGCGCTAGGGTGATGGCTCAGCCTGCTGTAAAGTAAAATAAAATGGCCTCTTCTTTTGGAGCGAGGCCAACTGACCTACAGGGATTTTTCCCAAGAAAACAGAACACACCCTACAGGGTGACTGATAAGCAATACCTGGTGATAAGCTAGCTCTACTGGGATACCTTATCAGAATGGACAAGCATTCTGCATGGACAAACATACCCTACAGATCAATGTACATCTGCTCCCCACTTTGTAATGCCCCCACTCTTTGTAAAATGGAAACATCAGCCAATCAGAACATTTCACTTGATTCTATGTTTGTCCTACAGGAGCTGCCCCTTTCCCTGTGAATTCTGTGAAGTTCCCTCCTGCGTCCCGAATGGGATGCTGCCCAATTCATGAATCACTGGACAAAGCTGTGAGATCCTAAACTGCATGAAAAGGTTTTCTGTTATCACTGCCTATGAAATCCGTTCTCCCTTACCCCCCAGGCTGCCTGCTCCGAAGCCCAGCACTCACAATTACATGGGCAGAACAGGAAGACTTCCCAACCATCACCGACCCGTCCACTCCAAGGCTGGGCCCTTCCCAGCACGGCGAGTATTTCTGCAATACCTGGAGGCAGGATCTCCATGCTTTGTGCTTTATCTTCCCCATGGCTGTGATGAAGGTCTTTCTTTTTAATTGGATCAATTTCATTCCAGTCCTCCTGATGGGGGGAGGGGGGAGACGACAAAGACACCAAATGAATTGATGTTCTTAAACACAGCTTCACATCAGTTCAATAAACATTGAGTTTTATAATGCCAGGCATTTCAGCGGCGCTGGTGATGCAATGGGAGTAAGGGTGTCCCTATCTCAGTAACATCCACCCCATGCTAGAACTCGTCAAATGGTTGGGAATGCAAGGGGAGAAAAGTGGTGGCTGGACTTTTTCCAAGGAAGGATTGTATTTTCCTCTTCATTTCATGTTTGCATTTCATGTGCACGGGAAAAACACCACACACACACACACAAAAAATCCCAGGACTTTGAGGATTTGTGAAGATGGCAATAGTGAGACAGGGAAAGTGGATGAAGTAAAATAATTTGATAGTGGTTAAATTAAAACTGTTAAAACCAGGACAACTCTCCAAAAATCTTAGATGATCAAGGGCTCCCTAGGGTAGGCTTCTCCTTCAGGTCACTTCTGCACCCTACCCTTTCCTGAGGACTGTTAGATGATATGCTTAAGTCCACTGAATAACAGTGGAAAGAGGGGAACTGAATACCCACATTTCTTCTAGGGCTTAATGTGACTGCCAATGGAACCAGGGCTGCAAATTAAGGACTTAATGTGAAACCAGAATAAGATGTAAGTCTTGGCAGAATTTATTCACCTCATCTGGGCAAATAATTTACTCCCAGAGAATAATGTATCAACATTAAATCAAACTAAATAACAACTCCAGGACCACAGAGCTAAATATATTTTCCAACCATTTGGAATCTGATTTCTGTGAATAAAAATCAGAAAAGTTTCTGAGTGGGCTACATATATAACCCAAATAAGAATATACCACGGTTAGTAATTTTCCCGTGCAGACTTTGGTAAATCAAGCGCTGTCGATGGGCCACTTTCATCACTATATGCTACTATGACTATCTGCTGCAGTCAGCTCACTCTCCAAGGGAGAGGGAGACCCAGCCATGCTCTGGGCAGGTTTATTCAACCAATACTCCTTCAGACCAGCACAGGCTGCAAGCTGTGCAAAAGCTTACCACTGGAAACATTTTGACTTTTTGAAATGTGAAGAGAGATTTGTAAGGTGTATTAATGTTCAGGGCCAAATGATACATTATTATTATTATTATTTTTTTTACAAGTGCAACCTGCCCTGCTGATAATCTGCATTTTTATTAAAAATGTACAGTAATTAAAGAGAAGCCTTGCCTAAGCTTTCTCCCTCTAGAGGACAGCCTTTCCTTCTGCAGCTCCTACAACAACCAAAGCTCTGCAGCTGGGCTTATCACATCAGGGTTGTCATAGAAATGGCAGGGACAGGGGCAATTCGGAAATATGACTTCACTGCGACATACAACAGAAAGCAATGGGCTTGTGAGAGAAATCATTCTGACGCCCGGGGTGGTGGTGGTGGTTTGGGGAGTGGGTGGGTATCCAGCCCTACCCACCCATCACAAGGCCATTGTAAGACCTTCAACTGCCCCCAGTGTTAACTTTTGAAGGGCTTATCCTGCATTATAACAAACGTATTAAAACACATCTGTATCCCAATTTTGACAGTTTTTGTTGCAGAAAAAAAATAAAAGAGAGGTTTTTTTTTCACTTTTGACATTGTTCGGTTATAAAAAAAAATTTTTGATTTATTTCAACTACTGACCCTGATTTCTTAGCAATCTTGATAAACAGGCAGGAGTGAAAATATCTAACTTACCAATCACCTCCAACAGAACGAAATATGTGCAAGCAATACATTCAGCTGGTAATGAAGTTTACCAGAGTTACATTTTGTAGGCTTTTAATTAAATATTATTAATTTTTATTTTGTAGCTTACCTGTAGTATTGTGTGGTAATTAATGTTTTTTTCCCCCTAGAATGTCTCCACAAGCATTTAGCCTACTGCATACACTGGCTAATAGATCAAACTGAAAGCAAACATTGCTCTGAGTGGAGTCAGAGACAACCTTATATCCTACATTTAAGAATCAGTCATTATCTTTAGGGTTCACTGAGTCAACATTTGAGGTCAATCATCAGTTTGCTCAGGAAATAAATATTTCCTTCTTTCCACAAACAAGACTGGTTATTTCTTGGTTAATATTCCTCAACCTCCTTTGCCCCTCCCCACCAACCTTGCCCATCATAAATCTAAGGTGGAGATAAGATATGCCATTAAACTAGGACATAGCAATGTACCAAGCAGGTGAAATCATGCAACCTGACACTTATGAATGCCTACTCTGCACGAGGCTTGCCTGGAGATCATTCTCAGTCCTACAACAACCTTGGCATTTAATAATTTCTGTCTTACAATGGGGACACACAAGATCAGAGACGTTAAGTCATTTGTCCAGGTCACACGCATGCAGAAAGCTAAAGCTGGCCCTTTATATGTCAGGATGGAGATGACAGCATAGGGCTCAGTTTAACCCAAGTTACAAGAGACTCATTCTGGAAATGTCATAAAAACCCAAGAATACATTTCTAGGAGGTCATTCAAAAAGGACTGCTTTGTTCTGGACTCTAGCAAAAAACTGCAAGTTACCAAGTTAAGTATCTGCTCTAACAGTAAAATGGCGCTCATATAGCACTATGTGCCAGGCCCCATTCTAAGCACTATACATGTATTAATTCATTTCATCTTCCTTATGACTCAATGAAGTGCTGGTATCACCTCCATTTTACAGATGAGGAGCTTGAAGCACTGAGAGTCTATGTAGCCAAAGTAGTAAACAATGAGTCTGGAATTCAAACCCTGCATAGTCTAGTTTTGGAATCCAAAGCCTTAATTATTTTTGGTGTTCTGCCTCTAGATAAAATAGCTTTCCCTCCTCCTCCAATTAAATAACAAACATTAAAGTCATCTCAGAATACGTTTAGTCACCAGTGATAAACTCCTGAAAAGATCGCTTGGACTGATAGGATTTACTGTGTGAGACGAATGCCCATGAACAAATCACTGTCAGCCTAGGGCTCATCCTTTCAGATGTTTTCCATTTCTTACTCTCTTCTCCCCACCCCAACCCCAACCAAGAGCCTTTTCCAATGGCCTAAAATTAAGGAATTCAATCACCAGGGTTATAATGGAGACCAGTTTCTCCTTTAGTGAACACAAACAAGCGGCAATTGCAGTGTAGTGCCAGACGCCCTGTGCCAGTGCCAGTGCCAGTTCAGCAAGCTACGGGTGCCCAGGCAGGGATATCAAGCAGGAGTGGTTGGGAAGGCTGCCGAGGGAGGCTGCTGCAAGAAGTGACACCTTAGCAGACACCTGAAGGAGGTAAAAACTGACCAGTCAAGGAGAAATGATGGTAGGTGGTGGGAGGGCATCCTAGGCTGAGGAACCACAACCGGAAGGTAGAAAACAGGAAGGCATAAGAAGCAACAAGCTAATTTGAGATCTGTATTTTAGAAACATCACTTGGGGTGCGATGTAGAGAGCAGATTGAAGAGGGAGCAAAAGGGAAGCCAGGGGCCATTTTGGCAATGCAGCAAGGAAAGATGGTGAGCTAGATTAAGTCAAGGGTCTAGAGATGGAGAGAAGGTGATACATAGAGCTATTGAGGAGGCAGAAACCGAGAGGGTCTGGTGGAGACTGAATGAGGAGAGCATGAAGGAAGGAATCAAACATGGTGCCCAGGTTTTTGACTTAAACATTTAATAGAAATGACACTCATCAGTGAGAATCAGGAGATACCTGTGTAGGTGGGCTAGGGAGTGACCCTAGGAAATGAAGATGAGTTTGTTTTGGTAACCAGAGGCTCTGAAAAAGAAACGGAGGTACAATGGATGGAGATACAAGTCTGAAGTTCTGGAAAGCCAGAGTGGGTAATGAAAGCTACTGGTGAGCATCAGAGACAATGCCCAGGGAGGATGCGAGTGGAGTCAGTCCAAGGATAGCCTTGAGAAAACATTTTAAGGGACATGTAGAGCGAGGAGGAGAGGCCACATGGTATGCTAGAAAAAGCCAAAAGTACATTTCTACTCACAGCTTTGTCAATTACTAGTGGGAATCCAAGTAAGTCACCTAACTTCTCCAGGCCTTGCCTGTTATAAAATCAGAAGGCTGGGCTAGATGACATCTAGGTCTCAGCCTGCTCTAGCATTCCTATACGGCAGCCATATAGTGATCTTCTCTATTTGCTACTTATTTCGTAAATGTTTGTCATCTGAAAGGATCTCAGGTTCTTCGAGGGCAGGATGGCTGTGTCCTATTTCTTTTGCATCCACACCACACTGAGTATGACAGATTCCTATGGTAGTTGTTCTATCATAAATGCAGTTGAAAAAAAATTCTCACTCTCCTTAGGTTGATTTTACTGGCTTGGACCACTCTGCAGCGGAAGCTTTTCATTATAAGGATCTCCCTCCCATAGATTTGCATACATTATAAGTTATTTCCAGCAGTTAAAAAATGTCAATGTACTGATTATAAGTGTATGGAAAGGCCAGGCTATGCTACCAATTAATCTGTTTGTTTTCTCCCTATTAAGAGAAAAATGACACAATGACAGACAGGTCCTCTTTTTAGTGACAAGTATAAACTGCTGAGATTAGAGGAGTAATGATGTGGTTTGATGCTGGGTCAAAAGTTGCAGATAATTCAAAGCCCATGATCCGGTAAGCCTGCTTTTATTTCCCAGGATGCAGATCCATTTCTGCTTTGTTTCTCCTGCCCCCAAAGGAAGGCTGTTGACACTGAATACATAATGACTAACCTGCAGACAGACAATGTTTTAGAAAGATGTAGACAAACAAGCGCTTGGTGCAGCTGACTCAAAACTGAATAACGGGAGGGATTTTAACCAGAGGGCTAGGATTCCCCACCAACCCAAGCAAGAAACATTAAGCAAGGAGGAGGATACCCCTTGCTTGACTTTACCATTTGGACACAGAGTTGGATACATCTAAACTCAAAGACGCCTTAACTATGGTACTGAGATTCTCCCTTTTAAATGGCTTCTGGGCTAGATAAGGACTATTCCAGTCCTCACTAACTTACTCAATAACTGGTAGTTATTATTATTACTAGGTATTTCAATGTGGTTAATTTTCTTAGTCTAAAAGCTTAAAACAAACATCCTGTCTACATGCTCTCACAAAGACAGACAATAGAAGGAGTCCGTTACCTGAAGCACAAATGGAATTAAATCAAGCCATGAGTGAGATCAGCCAGAAATAAGTGGCTGGGTGATATCTATTTATCTACCCTACTTAGAAGGTGTAGCAGCAAAAAATCATTCTATTTCTAATCAGATAAAATAGTAATGATGCTTTAACAAACTGAGAAAGAGCAAATCCAATAGGCTGACCTACTGATTAGTTATGAAATTAAATAAATGTTTAGTTATGAAAAGAATATTTCCCACTATATTCCCAAAATCATCTGTCTCTGTTCCAAAATAATAATAATAATTAAAAAAAGTGGTCTTGGCTTTTGCCAGAGACAAGGTATCACCCGTTCTAGAGAGTGGGCAGGTGGGGAGTTAAGAAGGAAAATGGGCAATGTAGGCTGCTAACTTGGTCAGGGGTTAAAGTAGAAAAGCCATCGCGGGAAAGAATTGAAGATATACAGCTGGCTTGAAGATCAGCCCTCTTAAACATGAATAACTTGCCATCGATTTATTAAGGGCACTATTTAATCCAATGCTTCAATTCCCAGATGAGGAAACAGAGACCCAGAAGGGCTCGGTGACATTTTATTAGTTATTAACTGCTGTAAGACACTGTACTGGTTTGAAACTCTTATGTACCCCCCAAAAAAACCATGTTCTTCTAATCCAATTTTGTGGGGGCAGACCTATTGTTTGGATGGGACCTTTTGATTGGGGGTTTCCATGGAAATGTGACCCTGCCCATTCAAGATGGGTCATAATCCTTTTATTAGAGTCCTTAATGAAGAGAATAAAAGGTAGAAAAAGAGAGAGCTGAGAGCAGACACAGAGAACAGAGAGATGAAACCAAGGAACAAACAAAGATGCCAAGGTAAGAGATAAAATCCAGAGTTTGCCCTGGAGAAGCTATGTGAGGACCCACAGATGCTTAGAGAAAACTACTGGAATCAGAAGCTGAAAGCAATAAACCTGGAGCAAGGAGCAGCAGATGCCAACCACATGCCTTCCCAGCTGACAGAGGTGTTCCAGATGCTGATGGCCTTTCTTCAAAGTCAAGGTTTCTCTCTCCATGGCTTAATTTGGTCATTTTCACAGCCTTAGAACTGTAAATCTGCAATCTAATAAATCTCCTTTGTAAAAGCCAACCTTTTTCTAGTATATTACATTCTGGCAGCATTAGCAAATCAAAACAGGCACATTAGCCAAAATTTAATGGCTTAAAAAACAACAAAAACATTTATTATCTTATGCAGCTTCTGAGAGGTAGGTATCTAGGAGTGGCTCAACTGGATGGTTCTGGTCAAAGTTCTCTCATGAAGATGCAATTAAGATGTCAACAAAGGCTGAAGTCATCTAAAGTCCTGACTGGGGTTACCTGCTTCCAAGATGGCCTAATCCCATGGCTGTGGCCAGGAGGGCCTCAGTCCCCGCCGCTTTGAGTATACTCATAGCACAGTAGCTCACCTCCCTGCAGCGAGTGACCCAAGAGAGCAAAGAGGACACTGCACTGCCAATTAGGACTGAGTCTTAGAAGAAGCCACACATGGTCACTCCATCAGAAGTTAGTCACTTACTCCAGGCCACACTCAAGAGGAGGGAAACTACACCCCACCTTTTCAGGGAAGGAGTGTCAAAGAATCTATAGACATACTTGAAAACCACCTCATTCATCAGTGTCAGAAGGATGGCTGGTGGCAGAGATGAGACCAGAATACTCCAAAGGAAGACAGAGCATTGCTCTACCCAGATAGCCATGGGAGGCAGAAGTGGTGGGAAGTGATGAGGGCCCAAGAGCTGAGTTGGCTCACAGAAAAAGCAAGTTTGTGCAGTAAAAAAAATATTGTTTCACCTTAAACACTGACCTCTTATCCACAGTCAAATACAAAGACCATTACCATCTATGATAACATGTTTGAATTATGAAGCATCAGCAAAATAAAGATGCATACACATATTAAACAAAGTAATGAAGAAAAATAAATGGAGAGAGTTAAGTCATCAAAGGCTGCCATCACATAATTTAAATGGCTAACATCACATCTGCTAACAAAGACAGAAAAAAAGAAAACAGGTTGTTTTTACTCTCCCCCAACCAAAATACATTTTGTCACTATTAAATTATTTCAGCTGACTAGACCATATGGTCAGGGGCAGATTAAGTTACCAAAACACCAGTGGAATAAGTCACTTGATTCTTTTCCCAACAACTGCCTAATTTTCTCCGTTATTTAATGACTGTTCAGTAATTTCCACCATGCAACCAACCCGTACAGCAACATTTAAGTTTAAAAAAAAATAAACTCCATTGCCAGATATGTTAAAAGGATGTAATAACTGCTACTTCCACAGCCATTTCTTAAGAGTTGTAAAAGCCCACTGCCAAGCCAAGACACTGCAGCCTCACTAAAACAGTTTACTTGAATGCCAAAATTTTAAAAGGGTTTATCTTGGATCCCCCTCAAAATAGTTTTCTGTAAGGCCTAAGCCATCCCATAATCGAGTATTCTCACTATAACGTGACTCATGGATCAAACAGAGGGACTATTTATGGTTTCTATTTTTCAGGGTGTTTTATCAGGTAGTACAGAGGAAGAATCCCTAGTTTTTCATAACAGAGGATGAAGAAACCTGCTGATAGGATTGTGTCACTATCTAAACTTTCACTTTCTAAATATTAGCGGGTGTGACCCATTAACTGACAAATGCGATCTAAACTCAAAGAGAAAGCGTCCTGAGAAAAGAATGCCAGCATGCCTGGGAGAGATCCCTTTAGCCAGGCTGGTCGGGTCATCCTGAACCACAGTGAAATTTTCTTAAAAACAGAAGCCTGTGCTTGGCAAACACTGGTATCGAGGCATGTCTGAAAGTCTGCTTTTTGTTTCTAAATAAAAGTTCCCATCTAACTCAATAGCTTGGCTAAAGGGGAACAGCTTTCCTCCTGTTGTCAGAACAGGAAGGGGGTGTGATATACCTGAGAGGCCAGAACTGCAGTTCGTTCACTCTCTCACACGCTTCTTAAGCACTTACTTGGTGCCATGTGCGGCGGGAGCAGCGGCGGGAGCTCGCGGTGCCATCATTTAGGAAGAGCTGATGGCAAAGAGTTGCATGAGTAGGAGAAGTCCAAGGTAAGCTTCCAACAGGCAACTCCTCTCATCGCCTCTAAAACCTTTACTCAGGTAAGAATCAAAAGATAGGAAGGTTTGGGCGGGCCACGGTGGCTCAGCGGGCAGAGTTCTCGCCTGCCATGCTGGAGACCTGGGCTCGATTCCTGGTGCCTGCCCATGTAAAAAAAGAAAAAGAAAAGGCAAAAGATAGGAAGGGTCTAAGAACCCTTTACCAGGTCCTGGGTAAAGTGGTGAGTAATGGGACAGGACAGGACAGGACAGAAAGGCCACGTTTCCTGACTGTCTCCGAGGCTGATCCTGACCCGGGGAAAGTAATCAGGATCCCTGGGGTTGGAGCCCAGCCCGGGAATTTCCTAGACTCTTCCCAGGTAGCACTACTGCACAGCCAGGGTTAGAAGCAGTGGATTCATCAATGTATCAATCGCTGTTTCACATTCATTCTTTCAACTTGGTGGAGGAATATTGCTAAAATGAGGGAGAGGGCTGAATTTCTGTTGCAGTTTCAATGGCTGCTTCATAAATACTCACTTGCTTGTCAACGAAAGTATGTTATATTATTTTACAGTGCACCCCCAGAGAGGAGCAGGCTTGTAGGAAGTAATGTGGGGCTGTTCCGGAGTCAGATGCTGTGACACAGCCATGTGCAATGAAATCACCGGTTGCAAAAACATCTATAATTTTTCTAACAGGCAGAGGGCCAAGGTTATTAACCTGTACACACTCCATACACGGTCAGTCAATTGTCTTAATCGAAATCTTTCCATTTAAAAATCTCTGGACAAGGACTGATTTTGCAAATGGTCACCACTGGCCTGAGCCTGTTGAATAGTATCTCTAGACCCTGAAAGGTTTGGATTGTGTTGTTGGCATAGCCAATCGGTCCCGGTCTAGTTCTATAGCCTTGAGCAATCAGGTAACTTCTCTCAGCCTCAGTTTCCCAATTGGTAACATGGGAATTAAAACCTCTTCTGTCTCCTGTCCCCTGAGATAACATAGTTGACAAAATTCTGTTGAACTGTAAGGAAGGAGACAAGTCAGGACATTAATCCCATCACTGAGAACATTAAAGTTATCTTTTATGATTTGAGCTTAGTCCCTTTTTCAGTTATACAGCCCAGGTTTACAAACTTCCTCCTTTATTTCTCATAAATAGTTTGTTCATTAACTTTTTTTTTTTAAATGTGTACAGACTTTTCCTCTTCTTCCCCAAACCCCCTAACACAAGTCTAATCATGAGGAAAACATCAGCCACATTCTATTTGAGGGACACTATAAAATACCTGACTAGTAGTACTCCTCAAAATTGTCATGGTCACCAAAAACAAGGCAAGTATGAGAAACTGTCACTGTTAAGAGAAGTCTAAAGGGCTTTGACAACGAAATGTAATATAGTCCTGGATGGGGTCCTACAACAGAAAATGGACAACAGGCAGAAATTAGAAGGTCTGAATAAAGTATGGACTTTGTTTAATATTACTGTATCGATATTAGTTCATTAATTAAAACAAGTGTCTCATGCTACTGTGAGATGTTGATAATAAGGAAGCTGGTTGTGGCACATATGGGAACTCTGTACCATCTTTGCAATTTTTCTGTAAATCTAAAACTGTTCTTAGAAATTTAAGTTCTAAAAAATTAAAAATAAAGTGTGTGCATAGATATTTTTTACATAAGTGAAAAATAATTACACTAAACACTCCTGAGCTAACATCTGTTGACTATGTATTTGTAGGCTGCCTGTCAATTTTTAAGGGCAATTTTAAACCTTCTCCACTCTCTGCCTTCTGGGAACTAGGGTGCAAATCTCGATGAATGTTGATTTTAAAGCCAATTTTGCAATGAGAGTGATCAGTACAGCTCTCAGAGCCGTTAGGGGACAGGGTGCTCAGTTGTAATCTATTTCACACCACAATCCTCTTTCAAGAGCACCCAGTCAATCCTAAACCCTCAATGCTCACAGTAATATCCAAAATAGAAGGTAGCCCAGAAGCAGGGGGAGCACAAAGCAGGCTATTAACATGCAGCTTCTGCTTATTCCTCGTTCTAAATAAGAGTTTATGAAGCAAGTCAGCTCTTGGGCCAGGTCATAAATGTTGCTGCAGCTAAGAACAGCAAGCCCTTTAATGCAGAAGCGTGGGATGATATAATTAGACCCTGCAAATTAGCTAAACACCTGCCATGTTAAAAAGACATTTATTGCCCAATTTTTTTAACACTTGCCTGGGTTCCACTGCCTTCCTATATACAGAGAAACTAGTACTGCTTCTCTTGTTAGGGGATATCAGACAAAGCTCCTTCGTTACTGCAGCTCTACTTCTTGGTGGGGTTTCTTTCAACTTGCCTAAGCAAGTTCTTTATCGGAATAATGAATTTCAGTAAACATGACTAGACGACATCTTTTCACAAAAAATAATTGTGTATTTTAGAAAACTGTGTGATTAATGTCAAATCAGTGGTATTTTTAAATAAAAAAATATAATTCCCAAGAGATAAGGAGAAAAAGTGGTAGGAAGGAGATTAAGCAAGTGGGCAGTACTGCAACCTCTCCCTACCCCCGCCCCTCACCCCTCACCCCCTGCAGCTGCTCTGAAAGGCAGAGCTAAGAGCCAGCTCTGTGCAGGGCACGTGGAAATCCTTGAGGTGCAGCCACCTCCTTCCACCCCTCGACTCCCGTGCCCAAGCTGCTGCATTCCCCACTCCAATCAGCACCAGGATTCCTCCATCCTTGGCGGCACCCAGACTTCAGCGTCAATTCTCTCACAAAGCTGCTTCCATTATTCACCCATTCCTGTTTCCCAAGGCTCAGCGCAATACCACCCTTTCACCAGTAGGGGCTGCCATCTTATACTGCATCTTCTGATTAAGTCCCTCCCAGGGAGGGGCCCGAAGGTCCATAAGACAATTGGGTACTTAGACAGAAGCCATATGAGTCAGAATTGAAGATGGGAAAGGAAGGGTGGAGAACCTCCATGGACATCAGATCTTGAGTCTGTCTTGAAGAGCTCCTCCAGGAGGAAAATGAGTCTCAGAAAGAGATGCTAAGGGCTGCAAGTGGGCCAGGGGTTAGAGACTGAATGGAGAATGTGTTATTAAACTATTTCCCCCCTTATTTCATGACAAATCATTACAGCGGCAGAAAGTCCTGGAAGCATAGTCCAGGGAGCCATACAGCAGACGCATGTGGGAATGGGAGGGACTGACATTCGCTCAACACCTACCCAGCACCACACATGGACCTCTTCTTATCTTTTATTCTTCACAACTCACTGCCAAAGCAGGTACAGCAATTCTTCCCCAGACTTAGGACTCCTTCCTGTGAATTAGGAATTTTCCTTGAGGAGCAGAACCTCAGATCAAGTATAACTCAGACTATTAAAGTCACTTCCCTTAAAAAAACTTTTTTTTTTAGTTTTTAAAAAAATTTAATTTTTTTTTGTTTTGTTTGTTTCGTGTGAGTGTGTGTTTCTTGTAATTCCTTGCTTCTTTGGATTTTTAATTCATTTCCCTTTTGAGACAATTATAGTGGATTGGATACTGAAAAAAAAAAGAAAGAAGCAAGGAAATCAGAGAAGAGGGGGCGCTCCTAAAGCTGCCTGGGGAGAGAGAAAGGAAGCACGGACAAGGTAGTTACAGCAGGTAGGGAGAGATCTCTCAAAGAGTGGGCACCCATCCATGTGCTTGATTGGCTCCCTGGGATTTCAATGTTTGCTGGCACAACGTCTCCACGGCCAAAGGAAATGCTGTGCAACGTGGAGGTGAGGGAGGAGATTTGGAAAAATGCCTAAATTAAACCAGGTTTAGTAGGAGTCCTGGAGTGCTTGTTGGCATAAATGGAATCACTGCCAATCTGGACAAAGGGGGACACAAAAGGGACAAATTGGAGTTTGCAGAGTGAGAACCATGGAAGTTCGGGTCTGAAGCCAAGAAATCTCCGGCCAGGAGAGTGGACCCACCCATGTACATGGAGAGAGTGAGTTTGCCCTGAAGCGCAAGGGTCAGTCTTCCACCTCATTGCAGTGGAAGAGTTGTGCCATCTCAGGCCTTAGAGAAGACAGAGCATGCTCCCTGGGGACTGTGGAGAGCCTGGCTGCCCCCACATGGAGGGGGTGAGACCCGGAACTGGCAGAGAGCCCAGGTGTGGCCCTAATGCTTGGAGAGAGTGGAGCCGAGAAAAAGGTGATCTCCTCAATGTCCCCTGAGGTTGATTTGGAAAGAGGCAGACCACTGCATAGGCCCTTAGAAAGGGTGGGACTGCTACTTTCTTAAGACAAAGGATAAATGACTTTCAGATTTTGAAATCCAATGGTGTTTGCCCTGCAGGTTTTCAGAACTGTTTGGGTCTTATGACTCCTGTGTTCTTTCCCATTTCTCTCTATGGAGTTGAAAACCTGTATCCTGTGAATGTCCTCCTTTGCATATTAGCATCAGATAACTTGTTTTGAGATTCATAGGTCCACAGCTAGAAGAGAATTTTTTGCACTTTAATATTGTTTAAGGTGATGCGTGTAGTTGCCAAACTGACAAGGGGTGAACATGTGGTAGTTAGATTCACGTGTCAACTTGGCCAGGTGAAGGTGCCTAGTTCTATTACTGTGGACATGAGCCATTGGCATGTGAATCTCATCTGTAGCTGATTACATATGCAGTTGGCTACGAGGTGTGCCTGCTGCAATGAATGATGTTTGATTTAACTGGCTGGTGCTTAAATGAGAGAGCTCAACGTTGCACAGCCCAAGCAGCTCAGCATACCTCATCTCTGCACTCGCAGCTCAGCCCAGATCTTTGGAGATACAGAAAGTACTCACCCCAGGGAAAGTTGTTGGAACTCAGAGGCCTGGAGAGAAGGCCAGCAGAGATCGCCCTGTGCCTTCCCATGTAAGAAAGAACCTCAGTTGAAAGTTAGCTGTCTTTCCTCTGAAGAACTATAACTAAATAAATCCCCTTTTATTAAAGCTAATCCATCTCTGGTGTGTTGCATTCTGGCAGCTAGCAAACTAGAAGAGTAGGTTAAATGATGGTGGCCCCAAATGTTGTTTTTTATAAAGTGAATATTGGTTAGAGGACGAGAAAACCACGAGGCACACTTCACAAAACATGTATCATCTGCAACAAGGAAAATAAATCCACGAATATCTCAGTGATATTATGGGGAGGAATTTCATGAAAAGTTTCTAACATGAGTAATGGTAAATGGAAATTGCACAACATCTATTTTTACTAATGTTAAGCTTATATATTCTTTATGACTAGGCATTTTTTTGAAGAGCAACTAGAGATGGCTCAAAAACACATGAGGAGACGCTCATTTTCATTGGCTATAAGAATAATGCAGATCAAGACTACAATGAGATACCATCTCACACCTATAAGAATGGCTGCCATTAAAGAAACAGGAAACCATAAATGTTGGAGAGGATGTGGAGAAACTGGGACACTTCATGCACTGCTGGTGGGAATGTATAAATGGTACAAGTGCTATGGAACAGTGCTTCCTTAGGAAACTAAATACCAAGTTGCCTTATGACCCAGCAATAACACTACTTGGAACATAACCAGAAGAGCTGAAAGCAGTGACACAAACAGACATATGTACACCAATGTTCACAGCAGCATAATTCACAATCACCAAAAAATGGAAACAATCCAAATGCCCATCAACAAACGAGTGGATTAACAAAATGTGACACATACCATATGATGGAATATTATGCAGCAATAAGATGAAATGAGTCCTGAAGATGGATGAGCCTTGAAGACATAATGCTGAGTGAAAGAAGCCAGACACAAAAGGACAGATACAGTATGACCCCACTTTTATGACCATGGTAAGGGTAAAATCAGAGGCTTATAATACAGAATATAGGGGACTTAGAGATACATAGAAGCTAGAGATGGGTGAACGGTTAGCTAATGTGGTTGAACTCAAATGTAAGGGAATAGATAGAAGTGAAGGCAGTTCTCTAGTGAGTCTATAAGCAATATTACCATATTGAAGGTGAGCAAGATGAAAGGGGTTGTATAAACCTATGTGTCCCACTGATTAACACTACAAATATAAATAAGTTCTGGTAAGAACTACTTCAAGTATATGATTCATGTACAAAGAGTATTTAAGTCCAGGGTACAGGGTACAGCTATGGGGTATGTTTAACAAGAAAACATCAGCAGTACCACAGAAACAACAGGGGTAAATAATGGAGGGAGGGACAAGAGTTAAGGGGAGGTTTAGATTTCCTATTTGGTGAGGGTGTATTTTTGGTTATCTTTCTTTTGGGAACAATGAAATTATCGAATATTGAGAATGCTGATGGACTGTGGACTTTGGGCCCTATACATGATACCTAATAAATGCAGATGGCTGAAGGACGCACTGACTGAGAAGTAGATTGGCGAACGATGATGTATACATATGATCGAATATTGTGCTGCTACAAAAAGGAATGAAGTCATGAGGCATGCAACAATGTGAATGAACCTGTGGGACATTTGGTGAGGCAAAATAAGTCAGAAACAAAAGAAAAATTATTGTATGGTCTCCTTAGAAAATGCTTATAAGAAAACAGGGGTCTAGACTGCAAGCTCTTACAACAGACACATTTAATCCAGAGTGGTTATTATTGTTTCTGGATTTTGAGAGGCTGCATAGCTTAATGTAATACCTGTATACATTCTAGAATATATTAAGCAGATAATCAAAGAGTATTGGCAAAGTCCCTTGAGGGATGGGAGAAAAAAATATGGAAATATTAAACTTTACCATCAGGGAATCCCTGATACTGTGTCAAACATTGGAGACACCCAAATCAACAGGCCCAGCCCTTGATCTTAAGGCTTATTCTTGTGAAGCTGATGTAGGTGGCTGAGAAGTTTAGCCTACCTACAGTCATGCCTAAGAATTACTTCTGGAGGACTACTTTTGTTGCCTAGATGTGGCCTCACTCTCTCTAAGCCCAACTCTGTAAGTGAAATCATTGCCCTTCCCCAAGGTGGGATCTGACAACCAGGAACAAAAGTCTCCCTGGGGATGTGGGAGATGACTCCAGGGATGAGTCCGACCCTGGCACTGTGAGACCAACAATTATATCCTGACCAAAAGAGGGGAAAGAAGTGTAACTAATAAAGTATCAGTGGCTGAGAGAGTTCAAATACAGACAAGAGGCTTCTCTGAAGGTCTCTCTTATGCAAGCTTCAGTTAGACATTGCTACCTATCATAACTTGCCAAACCCCAACCAAAATCATTCCAGCCAATCCTAAAGAACACCTAGGGCAACATATAAGATCCTACAAAGGTTCCATGCATCAGGGTAACTTTCCAGAAACCTACAACCTCCAGATGGGTCCCTGGACCAGAAAAGTCTTGAATCCTAGAGGGACCAGCCTCTCCAGAATATCTGCTAGTGCCATCTCCCTGTTCCACATTATTGACAGCCCCTTACAACATGAAACGGTTAGAATGGCCATAGCCCAAATACCCCTGAAGAGTAGAAAAGACAGATCAAAGGTGACAGTGGAATTATACAGAGAAGGTAGAGTTTAACAAATGAACATGACTGCTCAATCATTAAATTGATATTTCTTTTAGTCTCCAGTATCTTAGAGCAGCTAGAAGTAAAAACCTAAAATCGTGGAATTGTAACCCATACCAAACACTGAAATCTGTTCTACAATTAATTGTGCTGTGCTTTGAAATTTGTTACTTTTTTATATATATGTTATTTTTCACAAAAGAGAAAAAAAGGTTACTGTGATAATTAGAAAATATTTATTCCTTCTAGTTTCCTATATTCTGGAGCAACTAGAAAGAAAAATCTGAGAGGATCATATGGTAGCCCATGACAAACTCTGGGATGTGTCCTGTAACTACTTATTGAAGGGTGCTTTGAAAACGATTGCTTTTTTCTTTCTTTGCTTTGTATGTATATTATACAATAAAAAAATATATATTTTAAAAAGTTTATATATTCTCAACATTTCTCTTTAGAGGTCAGTATCTACTTGCTGTGTATATTACCTGAATACCCTATAAGAACTTGTCTCATTGTCCTAAATCTATTTTTCTCATAAGGTCTTTATTCATTACAACTTCTTGCTCTTTCACAAAGGACTTGTGCACACAGAACTTTCTCATGCATTATTAACCCATTTTACAGGTAAATAAACACACAGGAACAGGTGGTTGATGTCTGTATTAGTTAGGGTTCTCTAGAGAAACAGAATCAACAGGAAATATTCGTAACTATAAAATTTATAAAACTGTCTCATGTAACTGTGGGAACGTAGAGTCCAAAATCCACAGGGCAGGTTGTGAAGTTGAGGACTCAGACGGAGGGTCTGGATGAACTTCACAGGAGAGGCTCCCCAGCTGAAGCAGGAAGAGAGCCTGTCTCTTCTGAATCCTCCTTAAAAGGCTTCCAGTGATTAGATTAAACACCACTCATTAAAGACGACACTCCCCTTAGCTGATTACAAATGGAATCAGCTGTGGCTGCAGCTGATGTGCTCATGATAAAATTCTATGAAATGTCCTCATAGCAAAAGACAGGCCAGAGGGTGGGCCACGGTGGCTCAGCAGGCAGAGTTCTCGCCTGCCATGCCAGAGACCTGGGTTCGATTCCCAGTGCCTGCCCATGTAAAAAAAAAAAGCCAGACAGGCCAGCACCTGCCCAACCAGACAAACAGGTACCACAACTTGGCCAAGTTGACACATGAACCTGACCATGACAATGACCAATCACCACCAGAACCCAGATTCCACTTCAACCTTATTCCAAATGACATTTTTTCCACAGCTCTGAGCTCTTTTTATAAAAGGTTATGAGCAGATCACAGAAGGCGAGTGGAATTTTACATCCATCCCCTAGTATGAGGGAGGAGTAGCAGGTCTCTGCACGGAGAACCCCACTCAAGAGCAGGGAAAGCTCTGCCTCAACTTGGCTACATCTGCCAGCATTTTCCAGGGGCTCCAGTGACCACAAAAGCCCCCCTCTCTCGTGTGCTGTCCTTGGGACGGAATGGGCAGTGTCAATCAGCGAGAACCTAGGTAATCCCCTACCTCCAGCATGCACTCATTTACACTTTCAATCTCTGCATCAACAGCTGGCACATTTTCTAGCCTATTCCAATATTTGGCATCACAATATAGACAGCAGATGTCCACTACCTTATTTAAATGCAAAAGATACCACTGATTGTATACTTTGGAAAGACTGTATGTGTATGAATATATCTCAATAAAATTGCATTAAAAAGGGAAAGAAGGGAAAAGAAGAAAAAAGGGGGAAAAAGCAAAAGACAGTAGAAATTAGTTCAACCCTTCTAGAAAGTAATTTAGCACCATATATGAAGAATTAAAAAGACATATAACCTTTAAGCTGAGAAATCTCACTTCTGGGACTTATTCTAATGAACTAACACAAAATAAGGAACAAATTTTATGCATGAATGCTACAGCATTGTTTACATGAGAAAAAAAAGAAGAAAAATATTCAATCATGAGAGGTTAGTTAAATTATGTTACAGCCTCTCAAAAGAATATTATGCAACCATTAAAAATTATAAGGATCACTTAGCATTATGCAAATGCTTATAGTTAAATGAAAAAGTCTGAAACAAAATTTTATTTACACACTCAAACAGCTAAATAAAAACATATATACGTATGGATTACCTTGTAATGAAATGCACTAAAATGAAAAAGGTCATATTACAGTGGAGAATTGTGAGTGTTTTCTCTACTTTTCAAACCTTCTGTAATGCCTTTAAATTATCTTCATGAAAATTTTTTTTAAATGAACACAGAAATGTTTAGGTTGGAACTTAGAACCTATCAATCAAGCACGACAGCGGTCGTAAACCCACAGGTGGCACCTGCAAATGTGTGAGCCTGGCATCTGCTGAACTGTGGGCACTAAGACACTACTCTAGAGACCCAGGGATCCCCCCGGTCCCAGAAACTGGAGAAGGGACCCAGAAAAAACTGTACTGTCCATGGTGAGGAAGGAGCTGGGCACTTCCAGATTCAGTTCAGACAAGTCTGTTGCCAGGTCCATCACTTTCTCTATTGAGAGTTTGTTTTTGCCAAGAAAGTGGTCAATGAAAGACCAAACTGACTGTGTGTTTATGGCCGCTGCTGGCACAGGACTCTTAAAATAAGGGGTAAACTGGAGGCTTAAAATGAGTTCACAGCCGGCCACATGCACAAAGAGAGAAACCGAAACACATGCTGCTCCTGGCAATCCACCAGCGGTTGGCCTGTCCCTGTTTCCCCAGCACAAAATGCGGCCAGTGGGTGGGGACTATGACGACAATGCTGCCACCTCCACTGAGCTGACATGTACTGAGAATGATATCCTAAGTGCTAGGCATCATACAGTCACTCCATGCATGTTCTTTCAGGTGCTCTTCACGACATCCTTGAGGTGCACTGTTTTTAGTTTTTGTTTTTTGGGTGAATGATCCAGGAATCAAACCTGCATCTCCCACATGGAAGGTGAGCATTCCACCACTGAACCACCTGTGCCCACTTAAAAGATGAGAAAACTGAGACTCAAAAAGATAAGATCCGGGGCATACAGGTAATAGCAAGCACTCTGGGGTGTCCACCAGCATGTGGCTGACTTTGAGTCCACACTCTGCCACCACAGCATGATGGCTCCGGAGTGAGCCGACCGCCCTGGGGCAGGGGGATGAGGGTGATTACATCCAATAAGCCACCTGGGCCCAAGTGGCACTGAGCCTGGCCCACAGCAAGAGGGGACTGTCCATTCTTCCTCTTATGTTTACATATACAATTTTAGAAAGTTGTCATCTTCAAATTAATATCTGTTTTCAAAGATTGCTTGCCCTCCCCAAATATTTTATCTCATTTGATTATAATGGGAAAGGTGGGGAGGTGGGGATTTGCTGCAAGGAGCTCAGCCCCTGCCAGCAAATTCACATTTCTGCCATGGTGTCCACTGGCGATAGCAATCATATCTTCTACTCGAGGTGATGGAGTAAAATTACATGAGATAACATACAGGATGATGCTAGCAAAGGGTCTGACCCATGGTAGGTTCTGGGGTTCTCAAACAAAAGTTAGCCCCTTTCCCAGACAACAATCTTCCAAGTTAATAAGGCACTCCATTTTACAGCTGAGAAAACTCAGGCTCAAAAAATTACCTGATTTACCAAAGATCCTGTAGCTACTAAAAAGCAGCAGCTCTGGGTCTAGATGTGAGTCTTCTTCCTACTGTACTTCCAATTCCCAAAGTCTGAGTAATTTAGGAATGGCCAGTAACCAACAAGAGGTGCTGAGTCCATGGAATTTGTTCTGAGTGGTGCTTGGCTCTCACCTCAACTGTTCATTAATGTCTGAGACTTTAACAACCTTTGATGTAATTAACACTATTGAATGGCATAATTGAAAGTGGATAAAATGGGAAATTTTATGTTGTATGTATGTTACTAGAATAAATATTTCAAAAACCTATAGAACTGTACAAAGAGTGAAACTAATGGAAACCATGACCTATAGTTTATAACTATAGTAATAATGTTTCAAAACTGTAACAAAGGTGCCACATGAATGTAAAATGTTAATAGTGGGGAGAACTGTGTGTGCGTATGGGGGTGTATATGTGGGAACTCCACCGCCCACATGATTTTTCAGTAAACCTACAACTCAAATTAAAAAAGAAAAAAGCTGAGTTGCAAAGAACCTGTTTACTATGCTCTTTATAAGCTGAAGATTCAATTGTCCATTGGCTTTGAAACTTGAAAGATCTAGATTCAAATCCTGACTCGAACTTTATAAATTATCAACCTCTAAGTCTCAGCTGCATTATCTAAAAGGCTAGATTTTGAGGGAATGAGAGATAGTGGACATGCAATGCTTGGAACATGGTAGACGTTCAAATACAGGAAGCTCATGATAACACCTTCAGGAATGTGACTTTCTAGGGATGTTGAGAGACTGGACAGATTAAGCACTGGAAGGAACTCGCTGAAAAGCTGGTCTGCCATCTGTGGTCCTGAAAACCAGCAAAGGTCATTTAAATCAGATGAGGCTGAATGTGCAAACTTACTTCCATTCACGTCTACACGTGCTTCTTCAACAGTACTATAGTGCTGAATCTTGACAGCAAAACCAATTAACTGACAGTGCCAAGATTTTTTTTTTTTAATTTTTAAGGGAGTTTTGCTAGAGTCTTACCAAAGGTTTATATCCGCATATTCTTTCAAAAATCGATTTATCATGCTTACAACAAAAGACCTAAAGAGAAATACAAAACAAATGGAACATCAAGACTGAGGAAAGAAACAGGTAGCAAAGGTCTTTCAGTCAAGTTGAATTTTTTTTTCAACTTGAATTTTAACTCTGAACTTGCCAGACATAAAAGAGGTAACAAAAAAGAAGTGAGATGTAATTGAGAACTCCTGGTGGGCCAGACACTTTGTATATATTCTCATTTTTTTTTTTAACATCTTTTTTTTTTACATGGGCAGGCATCGGGAATTGAACCCCCAGTCTCTGGCATGGTGGGCGAGAACTCTGCCTGCTGAGCCACCATGGCCCGCCCTCTATATATTCTCATTTTAACCACACAGAAATCCTATAAAGGAAAAGTATCATCAGGTCCATTTTACAGGTGAAGAAATGGATGCAAGTAAACCACCAAAGGCAAATGGGTAAGAGATCAAGGCAGAATCTGAATTCAGGTCCAACTCCAAAGACTACAGTTTGATTAATCACATTCTCATCATCCACATGATAAGAATCTCTGGCACTGAATCCTAAACTTTGCCATGAAAACAATGAATTTGATGTCACGAGCTGTGGTGGACTAAGAATGGCCACATCCTTGGTCATCCCCCCACCCCACGTCTCGGTCCCCCTGCCCATGTGACTTCCTTTGGTTGAGCAGACATATGTGAACATGACACAGGGGGAGGCTTGATAAGTGCGTGTGCACTGGGACCTGCCCTCTCGGAACACTGACCTGAGACCACCATACTGCTGAGGCTGGGTGAGCCCACCTGAGCTAAGGGGTTCTGTGCATATCTGTGTGTCCTCACTGACAGCCGTGGTAACGGCTGGCCTCGTGAGTGGGGCCACCTTGGACCACCAAGCAATCCAGCAGCCATCTGATGGTTAACTGCAAAAGCGAGCCCTGGGGAGACGAGCAGAAGAGCTGTCCGCCCAACCCCGAGTGTTGTGAGGAAGCATAAGCTGTTATTGTTTTAGGTCACTGATTTCGGGACGGTTTGTGAGACCCTAACAGACAATTGAGACATACATGCAGAATGAGGTTACACAGGAAATCCTCTACAACAGTTTTACAGTAAATAGGAAGAAGATTTGAGATGGCTGTTTCCTATAAAGTCTTAGGGGTGATAACATGAAAGGGCAATTCAGAAAAACAGGCTCCATCTGGAGCGAAAGCTGGTGTCATCCACACATAATCTGAGCCAACAGCCCCCATTCTGAACATTATATTACTTTCTGTAAACATGAAAACATATCTCAAAAAAAAAAAAAACCAAACAAATCTCAGGGAACTGTGTGTCAGCAGGGCTAAAAGGGCTTTTGAGCTTTTGAAGTCATATCTGATATAACCAATTTACTTATTTAGCAATTTTTTCTTGAGTGTTTCCTCCATGCTAGATACTCCACTAGATGGTAAAGGTGCAAAGATAATTGGACATGGTCAGGCCCCACCCTCAAGAAGATCATAAATATCCAAAGCATCAGAGAAGTGATGAGTACAAGCCATGAGATGTGATCTTGTGCAAATTATATAATCTTCCTAAGCCTCGGTTTTCCTATCTATAGAATGGGACAGCGATTAATGGCCGCTGCACAGGATTTCTGTGATGCCCTTGGCAAAGAGCCTGACACACACTGCATGTTCAATAGTATGAGCATTGCTATAAATACTATTGTAAAATCTTAATGCTGATAGTAGTGTCGTTTTTGCTGTGATATGGGCAATGAGTTGGAAGAGCCCACAGTGGGAGGGAGAAAGGACTATTAGGAGGTGACAGTTCCGGAGGAAAGAGATAAAGATCTGACCAGTAAACAGAGACTGGGACACGGGCCCAGGAGTCAGCTAGGTAGGACAGTCCTGGGTTTACAACACATCTCAGCGGGCTGGGACTGCACCCCTCCCCCATGGACCCCTCCTGCTAACTCTCACCCATCAATCTGGGTCAAAAGGCAGCAATGGATAGCAAGTCTCTCAGCTCCTCCAGGGTCAAGCTGAACAGGGCTGCAGCCAAAGGCCTGGGGAAGTTGGTGCTGGCCCAGGATTCCAGTTCTCCTGAGGCTCTCCAGTGAAAAACAGATTAAAGGAAGACAAGGGGCCACTGTTGTCTGCTCCACCCAAGCTTGCAAAGGGGATGGCAGACTTAAGAGTTTCCTTCCTTGAGCTGACCAATATTTCCTTGGTTCCCATGCCATGCTAGAATACCCCTCGTTTATAATCCTCATAACACTTCAAGATGCAGCCTCCCTGCATTGGGACTGAGAGGAAACTGGCAACCCAGTGCCCTGAAGCCACGGCACACCTCCAGGGGTCAGTCACCACCTTGTCGTCTGGCTCTCTGGGGCAGTGCAGAGACTCTGCGACAGGCCTGGAATAAAATGACTCTCTCTTTCCCTCCGATAAAAGACTGGTTCATCTTGCCCTAAACTAGCTTTGAGTTTTAAATAAATGTCCTCTTCAGATTTAGCCGAACTGCAAAGAAGGGATCTAAATAAAGAACGAAATAATTTGGTCTACTTCTCTGGTTGTCCCCAGTCTCACAAAGAATAGCTCCTCTCTTGGGATCTCTTAATAAATCTAAGGGAGCGCTAAATGTTTTGAGAGAAAAGCCAACAGAAGAACTTAGCCTCATGTGCAAAGTTGAGAAGTACTGTGTGATGAAACATTTTTGTGGAGGAAGGAATAACCAGTAACCAAAAAAGAACAAAGTTCCCCAGGTAAATAAACGTATCACACTGATACTGAAGCGTTGCTGCCAATACTAGAAGTGTATGATTCTCTTTCCCAGGTCTGGGAAAATTCAAAGAAATGTTTACATATTACAGGCTAAAGTTTTGTTTTGTTTTTCAGTAATGCTCTGCTTCAACCATTTCTCTTTGTCTCATCTAAAAGCAGTGTCAGTAACCTCACAGACGCATGGAGCCTGCCCCTTCACCTACTTCAAACATCTGATGCAAGAATGAATGAATTGCTGGACAACCTATTGCAATCTGAAGTGGCTCGGGGGCTGGACATTTTCCCAAAAACATTACCTCTAAGGCTCAATTTTTTCTGTTGCCAGTTATTCACAACATTGGATATAAATGAACAAAGCCTTTCAAACAGTGTTCCTCCAACTAACTTCGAGGTTGATGGTGTGCAAAATCAGCCTTTACCGTGACCAGGGGGCAAAACAGAAGTGCTTATAGAGCGAAGAAAAAAGAAAAAAGGGACCTAGAAAGCTGTTGCTTCACAAATCTAATCTGATATATATGGAAGGAAAATGATAGAAACTCTTAGAAATAAGCACCAGGCAGTCAAATGAGGAGGTTCAAGCTCTGCTTCTGCTGGGATATTGGATTTCCACGTTGAACTGCACATGAAGGGAGAGATCCTGGGCAAAAAATATTTTGCAAACCACTGTTCCAGTGGATGAATTGTGGCAGAATGTCTCAGGTGGCCTTAGAACTTATATTTCTGTTTTTGGCATGTTTCCCAAACACAAGATGCTGGTTTCATCACTTAGTCTCTCCATCCATAAGAGAGCGCAGTATATGTTATCTTATAGTCCCAAATCTCTCTGAAGAATCCCTCAAATAGATCCCTGTTTAAAGGCCCCTACCTCCTGGCTGGGCTCTCCGATTCCCAGATCAGCCCAGGCTATCCATTCCTCCACATAAGATGAAATGCTGCTTCCATCCTGTACTCCACTCCCTGAGAGGTAAATTGCTCATCATTTTACACCACATCAAGTACAGATTCTCTTTAAATTCCTCTATAATATGATTCTACCCACTCAACCTTACAAATCCCCCTTCATGTCTCCATCCTGATTCTCCACCTGGCCCATGATTCTTCTCACTTCCTTGACTTGCTCATTTGATTTCCATTTTAAGGTGAAGGTAAAATGTATATATTGTAAAGTTTATTTTTCAATTTGTAGCTCTGCGAGTTCTGACAATTGCATATAGTCGTGTAACCAC
This sequence comes from Tamandua tetradactyla, assembly GCF_023851605.1. Taxonomy (NCBI): domain Eukaryota; kingdom Metazoa; phylum Chordata; class Mammalia; order Pilosa; family Myrmecophagidae; genus Tamandua; species Tamandua tetradactyla. The sequence continues at coordinate 154,666,264 of NC_135328.1, read as the reverse complement.
CACTACACAATCAAGGTACAGAAACAATCAACCAATTAAAAAAAAATCCATGTGTACCTTTGCAGTCAAAATTTTCCCTAATCCCTGACAACCCCTGATCTATTTTCTGACTCCAGAGTTTTGTCCTTTCCACAACGTCCTAAAAATGGAATCACAGAAGATATAGCCTTTTGATTCTGGAGCAGAGGTCAGGGAGCAAAAGGGTCTTTCTCTATTAAGAGTGATGTCCTTCACCAAGAATTACCCTACTGTGTATTCAGGGCCCATGTCTTGATTCCAGGCACAGAGTGTATAGCAGCTTATCCAACAGGACTGCACAGTGAAATACTTAAAACATACAAAATATACATACCCGGTGCAAAACGGGCACACGTTCCTGGCACAAGAGCTTCACAGACACTTTGATTATGCAAGCTCTTTTCAAAAAGCTTCAAGCCCCTAAGAAGCTAATCTGACAGAGACTTATTCTTCTCTCTAAATAATGGGTGAAAAGAGAAACCATTTCTGAGTCTTTATAACACAAGACACCCAGGCAGACAGACCCACAGGGTAAATCTGCATGGAAGTTCCTAAGAGGAGCTGGGCACCAGCAGCTTTTATTCACATATCAATTCTACCAGAAAGAAAGTGAAATGCTAAGTACCATGGAGTGGGGAATCCAAGGCCCATGGCCCCCTGCCTGCTGTCTGTGAGCCAGGGGGAGCTGGGGGAGCCTAGCAATACCTGTACTCCATCTCCACAGGGTGGGGGTGGGGCCACACCACAGGGACCGAGTTCACTGTGTCTTACCAAAGAAACTTCATGAGCGAGACCTTCGGGGTGAAATCACGAAAGGACAGCAGGGTTGAGAGCCCGGGAAGGGTACTTTGGGGGCCTGTGATCAGTGAATTAAGACAGCATTCGTCTGACAAAGCTGGGTGCTCTCTATTAACTATTTGTCAAAAGGATTGGGTAAATTAACACCCAGGTCACTGCCATGCTTGCTTTTTTTTATGTAGAAAGCACTGTGGGTGATTTTTCTCTTTCTTTTGCTAATATACCAAACTGTGATTATTTTGGCTTTAAAAACAAAACAAAAGAAAAATCTTTAAAAAGTTAAATGATTCACCCTTAAATATTAGTTTTAGCCCGTTTGTCAAATATGATTTCAGAAATGCTCCTGAACTCGAGAAAAGGAGAACGGAAGATAAGGGAACCCCTACTGGTGTGATATTCGGCATATTTATTTTCATGTTCTCATTCAATTTCATCTCATTTAAATGTATTCAGAGGGACTGAATGCATTTGAGTCAAGTCACCAGGTATTAAGTTTTACTTGCAGTGGACAAAAACAACAAAAAAGACCACTGAGGTCCAGGAAGGTGAAGTAATTTTCCCCAATCTAGAGCCAGTAAGAAGGCAATGGGTACATAATGGGGTAAAGAAGCCAAAACTTGAAACTGTAAAGGAAAGTAAAAGAAGCTTCCTGTGAGTGCATCTGTGAGGCAATGAGGCGTCAGGAGGAGTGGGTCTCTGCCCCGCGGAAACAAATGGTCTTAAGCAGCAGTCATCTGTGCAGTGGACAGAAGCTGAAGATGAGAATGGTATCTTTCATAAACCAGATTATCTAGTTTCCTCTTAGTGTCTCCTTTTATTCCCCTCTTGGCTAGGACTAGCCAAACTCTTCTGTCAAAATCCACAGGGAGAAATAAATTTGAAGTACAGACCCAGCCCACTACTCATATATATAATAGGTAACACATTTTGTTTTTTAAAAATCTATTATTTTCTCCTCTCTTCTATTTAATTCTTATTTTAAATATTGATGTCTATCTTCTAAGTGAATTTCATGATCTACTTAGTGATGATGGCCTTAACAATTTGAAAAACACTGCCCTAGTTCCTGGAAGAGTCAGGTTTAAGACTCCAGTCTGGTGTCAGATGCTTTTACAGACCATGAGTCCAAGAATTAAAAGGGTGACAAACAGGCAGAACCCTCTGGGGGCCTTCTCTCCACCCCACTCACTGAGGACATAAATGAACTCCAGGGCACTGCTGTCCCACCTCAGGCCAGCAGAGTGGGAGCTGAGCCAAGTAGGGAAATATCCCCAGGGGAAGCAATTCTGAGAGGTTGAGAGGCTATCACCAGGGAGGAAATTCTCCTTCCAGGCGCGCCTTGGGGAGGATGGGTGGCCGAGATTTCACTGCTTTATTAAGGAAGACAGTGGTGCCTTGCAAAGGAATACAGACTTCCCCATCACCCCTCTGTCCTCAAGATGCTCTGAAGTTAGTTTACACTTCTGGCCTGGCCATGTCCTCAGCTTCCCAGGGGCACTTGGACAGCCAGACCCTCACCTTTATTATCATTGTGGTCAGGAGCTAAATCTTCAGCACTGTATTTGAATGGAAACAGTAGTCAGAGCCAGATGGGACAGTGAGGTCCCCCCAGGACATTTCCCCAGTGGTCTGCCCTCCAGGAAGATGTCCTGGGGATCCAGCAAGTTACAGAGGATGGGGGGAGCAGAGAGAGCAAAGAAGGCCACAGCAATCGTCTACTCTTTAATCATGGGGTTGACAAAGCTACGAAAGTCAATCCAGGCAGCCACACAAAAACCCGGGACATATTACCTGGAGACAGAGGATATTACGCACCACAAAGCAACTGGAAAAGGTACTTTAAATGAGTTGACTGGAAGTCACACAAAGGTACAAGACAAACCAAAAATACACACCTGTATTCATCCAGCTCTAAAGAGTTATGAATAATGACCCTAGCTCAGAATTCTCTAAGTTGCTTTGGGATCACCGGCACAGGTTCCTAAGGAAAGGCAATGGGAGATGCGTTTGTGCTCAGAAGACAGCAGGCTTCCATCTGGAAAACTGCACAGCCAGAGTCGAGGATAAAAAACCCCCATTCTGAATGCTAAATCCTTGTATGGGAAAAGGAGTTACACCCTCCATCTTAAAAGGGTAAGAGGAGGGTTAAATGGCCCAACACAACCTTTAACAGTAAGCCGAACCCTCCAACAGTTCTATAAAAAGGTGTCTTGGACAAAATCATAAGTGGAGTTAAAAGTCTTCAGAAAAAAAAAAGACATTTTGTAAATGATTATAAAAGAGGGAAACAGGGTCTATATAAGAAAAGTTAGCTGGGATCCATTATTATGCAGCACAGTAAAACAGATAAAAATTTTTCCATTCAGAATAAAATCAAGACACATATTCCTCCCCAATTCCCAACTGGAACCCCAATGGAGACATTCATATTTCTGTGTAGGCTGCTGATAAAAACAGAGTGAAAGTTGAAGGAGTTGTTCTAATATAATTCCTCTTTAAGGTTCTTTCAGAAATAGGTTCAAAGGTTAAAAAAAAAATCTGTTTTATGCAAACACAAATTTCTTGGTGCAAACATGACGTGCCTTGGGAGTCGTATGAAATATTGCCTTTTATTCTTAGCCTGTAAAGACGCCTCTGGGGGTTGTATTTCAGGCTTCCTTTGGTGAGATCAAAAAGTAGTAAGCCTTCAGATGCAGCTGCTGAAGCCTGCAGAGTTGGGGAGCTTCTTAGTTACCCAAGGACCCATGGCCCATCTGGCCAGAAAGCCTGGAGTCAGTGGGTGGACATCGCTGAGGCCAGCCAGGGGCTTCGCACCCAGGAATGGAGAAGCACAAACCTCCCTGGAATGTGTGGCTGGCTCAGTGGCATCTCACGTCCATCTACCCATCCTCATCCTGGGGGCAGCCAAACTTGTGTGACTGTCACTCTGAATTACGGCATAATTAAGTAAAAGGCCCTGCTGTGATGGGAAGTATGTCTAATGATTAAATCAAGAATGGGAAGGGACTCAGAGGCACCCTCACATGCCAGGATCGATTGACTTGACGGTCAACAAAGCAGCTCTGTGGAAATAATTCAGATCTATCCAGAGATCATTTTGCAACTCTCCTGAGATGGGAAATTCTAATGAGGCCGGAAATACTAGAAATAGGTTTCGTGGGTGTTCCATCGTCACCCCACACAACTTCAAAAGTGAAGAACGGCTGCTTTCCTGGACCCAGAATTACTCAATACATCTGTTTGGTTTATATTTACACGGCTGAAATTTTTTTAAAAAAGCACCTCCACCTACCTCATTAAGCCAACCTAGACAGCACACTGTGTCAGAATATGGTTATACATACATACACACACCTACACATACACACATGTATCAATTTAATCCTCTTAATGCAAGGGTCCTCTTCTACTTCAATATTCCAAAAGAGTCTGGCATATTCCCACCGCTACATTGGTTCATCCAGAATCAGCAGTATGGAGCAGAAATACGTTTTGCTTGGAACCCACTTCCTCCACCCCAACACCAACTCCATGAATCATTGCAATACTATGTGTTCAAACCACCCTACTGGACAGCCAGGGGACAGAGGCTGGCCCAAGGGCTACCCATAAGGTGGCAATAACACCAACCTTCCTTCTTGATGATCCTGAACCTGGTATTTAATCTTAGAAATCTGGCCCTATTTGGCCTTGCACTGCCCCCCTCCCAGAAGAGACAAGGTCTAAGGCCCCAAAATGACCACAATAACCAAAGATTACCTAGGTAATCACAGATCAGACAAGGAGAATTCCAAAAGGCTGAGCCACGCTGGATTGACTTTCCAGGGAGGGAGGTGCATTTTCATTTTTCTCCAGAGACATTTAGAAACCAGGGGTTGGGCCACCTCTACATCAAGGAGGGAGGGGTGAGGAGGGAAGACATCCTATGTTAAACAAGGGTTCTTCTATTCCTGCGGGACCCCAAAGGACTCAGACTAGGATTCCACAGTCAAAAAAAGATTGTGTTGAAAATATTCTGGTTCTAAAAAAGGCCACTGTTGCCTACCAGTTTTCCCTATTGTGCCACTGGGAGAAAAATAAATCATTACCATACCATTCACTCTCCCCGCTGTGCATTCTGTTAATATTCCACTATCTGCTTTTTTGGTTTTTATTTATTTTTTTTGCATAGGCAGGCTCCGGAATTGAATCCAGGTCTCTGGCACAGCAGGCAAGAACTCTGCCATATGAGCCACCATTGCCTGCCCTGCTTTCTGTTTTTATTTGGATCTCTTACAGGGCAGTCCTTTCATCCAAGGACCACATGTTCATTAGCTCAAACAGGTCCGTGCCATTGTCTTTAAACACTTTAAGCTTTAAAAAGCAAGGGAAGATTTAGGCTTTATGTATGGTACTAGAATTAAAATAATAATAATAAAAAATTCATAGAACAATACAAACAGTGAATCCTAAGTTAAACCATGGACTATCATTAATAACACAATTACTGAAATGTGTTTTCACCAATTATAACAAAGGCAGCACGCTAATACAAAATGTCAACAACAGAGTGTTCTATAGGAATCCTGTATTTTATGCATGATTGTTCTGGAAATCCACAGATTCTCTAAATTAAAAAAAAAAAAAAAGCCAGGGAGAGGAGTCTATAACTGCTGGGCTGGAGCTGTGGAAGCCCCCAGAAGTACAACCGCAAACACAGGTATGTAAGAGGGCTGCACCTGTATTTACTATTATCTACCACTTTTCTAGTAGTCACAGTGTTTGATAAATTTTAAAAAAGCAAATAGGGACAATGGAGTACTTGTCCCTGAAAATTCTGGATGTCCGGCTCTGAACACCACCCCACAGATGGCCTCCAGGAGCACTTCTACCTTGAAATTCCATTCAGTCTTAGTTCTTCGTAAATGCTGCCTGCCTGCCAAGCTGCATGCCATAACTCCCACTAGGCAAAGCCGCAGCAGATTCCTTGGGCTCCACACGAGGCACAGCCACCCACGAGAGAGAAACTCATCTCAAAGGGGAGGTGGGGGCGGGAGCCAGGAAGACACCCCCAACCCGAGGAAGGAAGCCACAGTGACCCCTCAGCCTCAACTCCCTCCAAAGGAGTGCAGCACTGTCGCTAGGGAGAGAATGCTCACGGATTTAGACCAGCAAATTGAAAACCTGAAACTGGAGTGGCCGGGGCCCGAGATTTAAGGAGAAGACAAGAGGCAAGGAGATCCAGCGGATAAGCCAGGCACACTGCAGAAAGGGCCACAGTGGTTCCCCTTTTCTCTCTCTCAGGGGAGAGAGGCATTCACCAATTTCTGGTCACAGCGGTCCCTGGGTGACGGGTTCTCCAGCCATTTCTAACAGGAGTCAAGGACAGGCAAAGTCAATGCAGGGACAAAACCACGTCTTAACCCTAAAGTAGGCAGTTTTCTGTGTGGCGTTTTCAACGAATGTTTTTAATGAAATGAAAGCGTTATAACTCATGGTCCATTTAAATGAGAAAATGTCAGGGGCAGAGGGTGTTAATTTTAATTGTCATATTTATTAGTCCAGTGGAAACATCCTGGAAGCAACTCCTCCAAACCGGGGATGGTGGGCAATCCAGGGCACCATTCTGACCATCATCATGTAGAATCTCCTCCGACTCCGGCCATGCCCCAACAAGGAACACAGTTCCCACCTCAGGGACTCCACCACCCACTCTCTCGTCCCTCACTGCACACCCGTCAACCCCACGATCTCACCAATTCCACTGGCTCTGCCTCCTGCTCCTCTAGGCCCAGCCCCTCTGCCCTTGTTCTCACTGCCCACCCAGAAGGCCCATTTCCCCTCTGACCTGCACTTGGGCAAGAACCTCCTAATGGCTCGCCAGCCTCCCTTCAACTTCTCCCACACTTCCTCCTGCACACTGCTGCCAAGGAACATTCCACAGAGCAGACTGACTACATCGGGTATAGCCAAGCTCTCTAAGCCGGTTGACAGGGCCCTATATGATTCTCACTTCTACCTCCTCACCAGTTGCATTTCCAACCAGGAAACACCCTCATCCTCCTCCCCTTCCACACGACACATAAAATCAGGAGACATCTCCCAAGTGAGTGCCCTGATACTTCTATGCATGATACCCCCAAGCCTTCTTCCCGCTCCCCCACCCAAGCAGGATAGACCATTCCCTCCTGTTTAGTCCTGACCACACTGCAAAGGTAATAATATTTCATTATTGTTTTTGTCCCTTCCTTTCTCCTAAAGACAGCAGATTACTGACAGTGGAGTGAGTTCGCACCTTGTTCATCTAATTCATCTCTCTGATCAAGACCATCAAATATCCAGCATGTGGTAAATGCTCAATAAAAACTGGGTGAATAATAAATGAGTGAATGAATAAATGAATGCTTCCTGTACAATTTTCTAAGGCCATCACTGCTTCACTCCAATCTGGTTGGAAAGGGAGAGAGGAAATGGTCTCTAATCAACACTTCAACAGAAAAATTTTTTCATAACTAAAGATTTAAAACTGATTTAATTATTAACAAATATATATATATATATATATATATATATATATATGAGCAGGAGGGGTGACCATACTCAAAAGTATTGACATGAGCTAGTTCTCAGACTTAAGGTGGGAGAGATGATTCGAAACTCCTCCCCAGCTGGTCCCTCCAGGTTCCCTAACCAGTTACATGAAAAGGGTGGATAAACAAAAAATAACAGGTCTGTCTTTTAGCGTATCAATTTCTCATGTCCAATTCCAAACAACAAAAGTACAAAGACTTCCTCATTAATTCCTAGCCCAGAAGGAGGATGGAAAACAGTGCTTATTTTTAGCCAAGCCAAGAAAATGTTAGCATCTATAGTTCGATAAGGTGCGAAAGAGAGAAAAGAATCCCTCTTTTCTGAGAGATCAGAAAGGCAAGAAAACCCCACAAGTAGCAGCAGAAATGTGTCCACTAATTGCCCAAAGCAGCCTGGACAGTGAACAGACCATTTTCTCTCTTCTCAATTAATCTGAGGATAATGAAAACGCATGCCGTCAGCTTCTTTAAAACACAAATTCCCTGGAGGAGCTGGACAAACGGGTAAGAAACCTAGTAGTGCTAACTCCTGTTTTCTCTGTAATTAAGTTATTTACAAAGAACTTGTTTCAAGCATGTTATTTTCCAGCCCAGAGGTGACCGCTCCGAGGAAGATGACAGTTGAAGCTTTGTGGCATTTCCTACCCAGGCCTGAACACACCCACACGATTTCTTTCACTGCAATCACTCTGCTCGAGTTGGGGAGACCGCGTCCATTCATTCGCTCAGCCATTCACCTGACGCCTACGAGGGTGAGATCCTCAGCAAGAGCGTTCCAAGGGCAGTTGCTTTCATCTCCAGCTGGGAATCAAAAACTTTTTTCTTTTGTTCACACATAAATGCCTAAGTCCCAACCTCAGAAACTGAATATATTTAGGTCTAAAGATCCCCAGGTGATTCTGACGGCCTGAGATCCACTGGTGTGGCAGGATTTTCTCACCTGTCACCAAAGTATTTGAAATATATGTATATATAAGGGAAATTTGGGATTGGCTTTAAATACCAGACATAGAGGAAAACACTAGATGTAAAAGAACAGACGTGATTTACAGGACAAATTGCCTTGGAAAACCTGGTCGCTGCCTGCCAGGAACTCAAGGCCTGACCCAGAGATTCCCAAACTTCTAGGTGCTCAAGGGGAGCTTCAAATTCAGATTCTTGGGGCCTAGCCCCAGAAATTCAGATTCAATGGGTCTGGACTGGGAATCCGCCCCGCCCGTTTAACAAGTAACAAAGGGGACGCTGTGAGCAACAAGGATCCAAGGATGATCTTTTCTACTGAGTCGGGAAGGAGGAGGATATGGGGAAGCAGGGGGCAGAGAAGTGAAAGTGGCATAGTGCTGATGTGAGAGCAGAGCCTGCCGGGAGGGACGGGTCTACGTGTAATAAAATGAATGAAAGTCTGTGGCTACTGTAGCAGAAAAGACAATCTAGTTCCAGACGGGGTTATGAGGAAACCCCTGGGAAGCTGGGAAGCTCGTGCTTTTCTGACAAGGACCTCTCTCCTTGGTTCTGTAGGATATCATGTGAAACGGGAGCCCGACTTCAGTGAGAGACCTGATCTGAAGTCCTGGGGTGAGCTATCTGTAGGCTGTCTATGACAAACTTGGAGGTGCTGTCCTTCCTACAAAAAGTTGGGAGGCCACTATTTCAGAAACATTCATTATAATCTCTGCATCAAATCAACCACCTATTCTCAAGTTTTCTTATACAGTTTTTTCCCAAGTCTTATCTTTCATTAATTATTATACTCTTCTTGCCTCATATGAGAACAACTGCCGCAAGTTTCAGGAAGAAACAATGTCTGGGGTTTCCTACAAAATAGACATTAAAAAACAAAATGCACGTTCAGGGGAAGACAGCTCGTATAGAGAGATGATGATAGCTTTTGAAGGTGATTGGTTGGCACAAAGGAGTTTGTAGAATCTACTTCTGTAGCTACTAGAAGTAGCTACTATTATTTTGTTGTAATAAAAACATTAAAAAGAAGCAATACTAAAAGTCTATATATTTATTGCAATCACAATTCTGGTGGCAAGAAATAGAGACCAATCTTTGGCTGGGGACCCACTGCTATTCTGAGCTTTTGACATTCAGTGCTTTGGGGTGTCGCTGGGTCTGTGGTAATTTGGTTATAGATAGACTGATTCCAATAGTCCCATTTTGCCTGGGATAGTTTTGGTTTACAGCTATAATCCAGTCTTACTGTTAACACATCGCCTTTCATTCTCAAAAGCATCCTGGATTTGGTCAATAAATTACATCGTCACTGCCAATGAAGACACCAGCGAGCCATATAATTACTGGATCCAACTCTACTCAAAATGTGCCCAAAAGGCAGCACAGCACCTCCCCTTCCGTGATTTGCTGTATGCCATGATCTAGGTCAAAATACTGGCCTAGATCTTGCACTACACCCCCCCCCCCCCCACCACAGACGCACATAGTGCTAATGCAAACAGCAGGTGAACAGATTTAAGCACATACAGGAGGTGTCGTGCAGAATGTTTTTAAATACACCACCTCTATTGGAAAGGCTGCTCTTTTTAAACGGATTTAAGATTTAAAGGTTAGCAATTAAAGCCATTAAAAACAAAACTCTTGGTATCTGACAAATTCTCAGATGACAGGAGGGGCAAAGCAAGCTCTCAACTGTTGAGTGTGGCGACAGTCAAACACTGCCTGAAAGAAATGCCAGTGAACAGCTGCCACAGCTGGAAAAGTCTGGCCATCTTATCAACGTCACCCACATGTGTGCCACAGATAAGGGAAAGCACAATACCCTGTGGATTATCTGAGCAAAAGAGACACTTGGAAAGAACCAGACGCTCTAATAAGGGTGTGGGGTTGACACTTTCCCATGTGAAAAACAATATGCTGCATAAAGCCAGGAAAAAACAGGGAGTGTTCCAGGGCTTGACAGACGATTTCGTTTTCCCTAGGCCCTTCCTGCATCTGTCACATCTCTGTACAGTGCAACAGCGGGAGCCACGGAACTGCCAGCTGGGCCTGCACTGCGCTCAGGCCCTCACAGGATTTCTGTGCTAGCTGAAGGAGGGGGAAGGGCTGTATGGGATGCGCCCCGCCTCTTCTGCTGTTGCTAGTGACCCTATTTCTCTATTTCATTCTCGCTAGCTGCCGCAGATGGAATAAAGGGCCCCTCTCCAATCTCTTACCAAAAAATAAGAGAACATGTCAGATTGTCTAATCCCCTGATTTTTCAGATGCAGAAACTGAAAGCCAGAGAAAAAGAATCCTGTTCCATATAATGATGCTCGTGAGCTACCTCTGGACTTGAGCTTTAAGAGCACCAGAAGCCAACCTCAGCGGGCACAATTCTCTCTGCCAGCTGCTCGCACACAGGCAGCTCTCCAACCTACTGCCACTAAGGTAGGACCAGAGAGAGGCTGGGCCCTGCTTGCAGGATGCTGCTCTGAATAGCAGCTATCAGCAAGGAGATGTTATAAAACAGTTAAAAGACTTCCAGACGCACCAAGAATCTGGACTGCCCTTACCCACAATTTAACAACCACTGAAATGATGCTACCATGAGCCAGGCACTGTTCTCTAAGTGCCTTAAATCAACCTCAGAACAACCTGAGAGGGACTATTTTATATACGAAGAAACAGAGGCACAAAGAGGTCAAATTACTCACCCAAGGTCAAGGGAAGATCAAACGGCAGAGCAGGAATTTAAACCCAGGCTTTCTGGCTACAGAATCCAGACTCTAAGGAAACTACAAGGCTTCCCCTTGCCAAAATGACCGCTCGGATGAGCGCCACTTTAAGAAAACTCTGGAGTTTTCAAAGATACTTTATGATTGCAGATGCAGAAGAATAAGAAGGGGTGGCAAGAAGTGACCTGGGAGACTCCAGGAGACCCCAACTGGACACTTTCTCATGGAGACAGATGGTCAAGCAAAGTTCTCCTGCCCCAAACTTTTCTCCGCCACTGTCTGATTTTCCTTCACTTACAGATGCTACTTCCTCCTCCGCCTTTTCTTCTTCCTCACCCTCATCCTACACAGATTCCTCATCCCAAAATACAGTTCAGCCTCTAGTTAAACAATGTGCTTTTCAGGGCTGATTTCTAACAGAAACACTAAGTGTAACAATTTTTCAAGTTCAAAAATAACCAATTTCCAGAAAAACAAGAAAAAGTGTTTTAAAATCCTTTAAAATGCCACCATAATGGAAAATACATAAAAAAGAGAAGACATATTCTGTTGCACTATTTAGACAGGGCCCCATGGTGATCACGGTTCTTTCTAGATATATGGGAATTCATCAGACAAACAGGAGGTATAAGGAGAGATCTGGAGGAAAAGGAGAGAGCCTGGTGTCCTCAGTCAGGTTTGCTCGGCCTCCGCTTCCTGTCCGCAAACGTAAACGGTCTGCTATAAATTGTAGCAAGGTTTACTGAGCATTTACTATGCTCTGGGCCCTTTACATGTATTAACTCATTTAAGTATGAGTTCATTTTGACCTTGGATCAAAAAGAAAAGTAAGGGGCACAGCCAGGACTGACCCTGGACTGCCTGTGCCCTCGGTCGGTGCTGTCCACTTCTATGCCATGTTAAATGGTCTGCAAGGTCTCCTCTTCCAGCTTTAGTATTTTAGGACTCCGGGATACACAGTCAACAAATGTAGCTAACATTTCCAAAATAAGTCAGTCCTTCCTCTTCTACGACAGGGTGACCTAATTCACCCAAGATTGTTGTAAGATTTTCTATCTACATATCTGCATATTCTTGTTTAGTTTGTGGTTTGTTCTAAAATATACACACAAGGAATGCCAGCATTTTCAGTGATGAAACAAAACCAGAGAAATAAGGATATAGCTATTTCAGAATCACAAAGGACACAAGAAAGTGGAAGTCATATTTTTTCTTCCCTCTAATGCTATCATTTGGTAATTGGAAAGAGATCCACGTAAGCACTGTATAAGTAGGTTGTATACAAGAATATACTACTGGGGGTTGCCTTATTTTGTGTTATGCTAAGTGATTTAGATAGTTCATTTACCACTGAGTTGCACATAAGCCTTTTCCTAAGGAAAAGTATGAAGGGGAGTTGAGGAGGAGGGTACCTAAAATGATATCCCAAAAACGACATAGATAGAATTAGGCATAAGAGGGGGAAAAGATGAAACAATCATACATTTACAGAAAAAAAGAAAAAAAAAGCCTTTGGCTGCAGAAGCATTTCACTCTAGGAAATACAGGCCAAAGAAATGGCAAATTTTCACAAGCACAATGACATTATTTCCAGTTACAATTCTGTATTCCTATGGCAACAGGCAGGCGGGCTTCAAACAGGAAGTCACAAACTAGTGTGTTTCTCTTGGGTGGATAGAAGCTGAATTAACAGTCACCTGGGCATTGCTTTAAAGAGAGGTGGTGGCAATCAAAAGCAGCAGGGGACTGGCTCAGAGTCACAGAATGAGGCAGGGACGTGGGCAGAAATCAGACACATATTCTCTCTAAACCTCCAGGCCACACTGCTATTTATTCACAAACCCCACAACTGGGATCCTTGTTCAAATAACTCTTGGCTGTCCCCAAATATGGAGCACAGCACTAGTAGGAATAAACCACCCACATAAACCCAAGTCTGCTTTATACTCTGGCTCGTTCTCTCTCCACACAGCCCAAACCCTCTACCTTCAGCGCAACTGCAAACCAAAGGCCAGCCCACCTATGCAGGCATCCCTCCTCCTCTGGAAGAGACTGAGCAATGTGCTAAAACGCAGAAAACCAATGGGAATGCAGTGGGGGGACTGGGCCCCCAAGAGGTGAATGCACTGGGTGGATTCTGGCTTCAGCACAGACACGGTGACCCTGGGTTAAGTCAGCGTCTCTGGTCCTGGACTGCCTGATGTGCTAACACAAGGCTACACCAACTCACCCCTATGTGTCTTCTGGCACACTGCACTTCTGCGATTCTGGGAATCCACAATCTGAATAACCAGTCCCCAGTACAAAGCAAAGGCTTTCTGGAGCCTCAAGAACCTCATTCCAAGTAGATTATTTTTATTAGACCAAAAGCCAAACGATTTTCCAGAAATCTGACTAGTCTTCATCAAAAGTAGTAAGACTGAATCTCCTTTAATGACATCATATAATCCCAGCTTCCTCCCTACTTGATGCACTGGCAAAGTCTTAATTTCGCTGTTTTTTTCCTCCTCTCCCTCCACCTAGATATTTTTTATTTATTTATTTTGACCACAAGTGAAGGAATTTATTCAGGCACCAGCATGGTCAGGCCAGGTAGGGGGAGTGCAAGAAAAGGGGGTGAAGGCGTCCATTCTGGCTGCTTCCTCCTGTCGGGGTCGCTATGGGGGTTGGTTTTCTTCCTCCCTGGCGCTGAGGTAAAAGGGGGAGGTTTCCGGGTGAGAGGCTGATGTGAACCTCTTGTAACAGAAGAATGTTTTCCAAGTGGCTTTAAGGAACACTGTGGACTACAGACCAAATAAAAGATGCCAGAGCTCGCCTGATGTAGAGTCCCAGCTGTGGAATCTACTGTCCAGAATTGGATGCTTGTTTGGCAAGGGCAACGTGGAGGCTCTCCGCTGATCAGTTTATCTCAACCCTACCCCCCAGAATTTTATTAAAAAAAAACAAAAAACCTTAATGTGATGCTCCTTGTTTCATTGGTTACAATTCTGTATTCCTATTACAATTTCTCACAATTGTAGCTGTTGTCAGCCAAAGAGGTACTAGCTTGGGGCCGACAGGTAGGCTTAGGGAGTTTCCATTTTCACAGGAATAAAGAGGGAAAGAGTTCCACAGCCACTCAACTACTCAAGTCGCTTGCAACCCCATCACCCCGGGAGCAGAGGTGTCTGCCCGCAGGAACCCCTCATCCACTCAGTGAAAACCTGCTCAGTAAACCTATTCTGTAGCAGCAACAATCACTCCCTTCTCAGCAAAAGCTGAAAATCTGCCACAGTGAATTCACCAAAGCACCCAAGGCTTTTTTTCTCTCTTTCTGGGAGAGACAGAGGAAGAGAGTGGAGTCTGGTTCTACAGAGAGAGGGAGAAATCATACAATGTCATCCTATATTGTTTCGATTCATAATTCAGAGGAGGAGAAATCAGCAATTCCAAACACCTCACACCTTCCTCGGGCCACATCAAAAGCAGACAAAAATGCAAATCCTCTCACTCAAGTTTCCTCAGCTCGGAGGAAAGTTTATTTCCGCATGTGAAGTGACGGTCCTGGGGCTGGAGCAGATTCAGTTATTAATCCACACACTGGATGGAGTATAAGCAGGTGTGAAAAATCCATTAACATCCAGGAAAACTGGGACAAACACATTTTAAATGAAAAAAAAAGAGAGAGTAAGAAAGGACCATGTGTGGATTAATAACTGAATATGCTTCAGCCCCAGGGCTGTCACTTCGCATGCGGAAATAAACTTTCCTCCTTTCACAGGGGTAGGAGAGGAAAATGGCACTGCTGAAGGCAGAGGCCAAGGTCCAGACAGCATGCTCTCTTAGCCAAGAAGGGGAGTCTTTTCCATGGCTGACACCAGCTCAGAGACAGGGCAGTGGACAAAGAGCTGGGTGAGCGTCTCATCAAAAGGAACACAAAGGGAGAAAAAGAACCTGGCTTTCAACAAGGACACCAGATTCTTCAGACTTAGCAATAAGACCTTCCATGCACAGAGTGTTTTCCATAACTTCCCTCAGTAAATATAAAAGCTCAGCGATGGGGGCTAATAAAACACTGTGAGGAAAGGGAAGCTCAGCAAGTTGAAGTCACTGTCAACAGCCAATGGTAAGTACAGCTAAAGCCAAAAGCTTCTTGTCAGTCTCCTCAGACCATAAATTCCTTGAGAGCAGACACTGGGTGCTGTCCACAGCAGGGGCCCAGGCAACATCTGGTGAAAAAGTAAATAAGGAGCTATAATCAGAGGATTTACAAAAGATGTAAGCATGACAAGCTACGTGCTTTTCCCATTAAGCCATCACTGAGCAAATCAAAAGAGAAAAGGGGATAAGGGATTAGAATAAGGTATAAGTGCTTGGGAAGGAAATCAAAACTAAAAAGTCAAGAGAACAATAACATTAATTACAGACTTGTGGGAAATCTTTATTTCCATCATAAAGTCAACAGAAGTCAAAAAAGAATGTTCAGCCTGTGTTTCAATTTATTAATGAAAGGAAATAAAAGCCAACCCATAAACAGCATCAATCCTGAGCTAAGTCCTAGCTTATCTCCATTTTGTTCTTCTTTTCAGTGTGGACGGTTACCCAGGTTGCAATCCAGAGTTGGACACATACAGAAAGCCTGGCAAATTCCGAAGGCTGTGATAAGATGCTGAAGAGAGCCTGCAGACTGGAATCCTGATGTGCCAGCTGGGAACCAGCAAGATTTAAGTCAAGAGCAATGGTTCTTCTGCAATTAATTAATTCCCATCCAACCCTCAACCTTGAAGAGAAAGCAAGGATTGCCTGCATTCCTGTAAGAGCCTTGACTGCCTGCCCAGCTGGGTATCTCTAGCATGCTCTCAGGTGGGTGCCAAGGAGGCACGGAGGCAAGAGACCTGCTCTCACTCTCACCACCTTTGTCCAAGCTCACCTCCAACACAGATCCTCCCTGCCTTCTAGGGGTGAGAGCACTTCTTGGCATCTGGCCTAACAACAGTATGACATAAGAAATGGACTTAGCTCCCCATCACAGTCCTTCCTGCACAGCCAGCCCCCTCTACGCAGGCTTTCCACCATGCAGCAGAGACTCTAGCCTACATGATGTTCAGCAATGGAGCCCCAGAGCAGTAACAGACAGACTGCTGGATTCCTCTCCACAGAGCATCTGCACCTTCAAGAACCCATTCATGCTCCACTGATGGTCCCGTCCAGGAAAACCTTGGAAAAGCCCACCCACCTGAGAACTCTGCTTCCCAATGGACTGGGAAGTCGTAAAAACCCTCCTAGTGGGGCAGGATCAACCTACCTTTTCTTTTAAGGAAATAGTCTCAATTTAGAAACGACCCACTGACTATTTTTAAAATGCTCTCACCCCACATCCTGCTGTCTCTCCCTTCTCATGTCCCTGCTGCATACTGTGAAAGAACATTGGTGAGGAAAGAAGGGAAGAGAAACAGAGCTGAGTTGAGGGGAAAGAAAGCCAGGCAGATGGCAGGTTCTTCAGTCTTCAGGTTAGTCTGTATGTTCTTGCTCAATGACCTCGGGCCAGATAAACGACATTTTAGTTTCCAGTAAGATGGCAATGCCAGCAACCTCTTCCCACTTAATTCTCTCCAAGTGCCTTCCAGGCTACAAACAAGCAGTGCTTTGAAGATTCTAATAATAGAATCAAAGCAGAACATTGCCCCCACGATTCCTGGAGTTACTCTCTAACACTGAGTTCTCAGGAAAGAGCAGTACCTCAAAAGCGAAGCCCCAGCATTTGTGATCTGAAAAACGTCCCTCCCTTTATACAAATGGCTGTATTTGGCTGGGAAAACTGTGGGTCTAGATGAATTGGAGGGAACTTAGGGAAGCCACAAGAGTGTGTTGGAAATCACAACAGGAAGAGAGCTTGAGACAGAAAGGACTTTATCAACATAAGCATACTTTGAGATGTTAAGTGTAAAAAGTGCAACTCAACAATTCAGTAAACAAGGTAAGGTCCACACTTTCCTGGAGCTCTTTGGCAGTGTCATTAGTGAACAGGTGGCAGTCAGACATGCATGTTGAAGGGTATTTGTTTCCAATATGTCCTTAAAATATATATATATATGTGCAATTCAGCAACTGTTCAGTGAGCCAATCTATAAGCCAGCACAGTACTAGGCACTGGGAACCATAAATTACTGAGAGAAAATTATAATCAGCAATTAATTACAACTGTGAAAAGTGTCGCACAGCAAAAGTTTGGGAGGCTCTGAGAATGCATCCCTTAGACAAGGGAGTCAGGGAAGGCTACCTGAGCAGGTGACAGGTGGCATGTAGGGATCAGAAGGAGCCAAGCAAGAGAATGGCTCTGGAAGTGGGGTGGGATGGCGAAACGAGGCATTCCCAACAAAGGAACAGCATACAGAGGCCGAGGGCAGGAAGGAGCTCCGAGGTGCCTTTCCAAAGGGATCTCTGGAAATAGGCTCTAAAAGGGAATGGACGGAGCATCGCGGAGAGTGGGGCTAGGCACAGGGAATGAAAGAGGGGAACTAGGGCAGTAGAAAGTCACCTTGCCAAGCTGGGTAAGATCCTGGGCTATTTTCTCACTGTTCATTATAGAAACCCCACAGATTTTTAAGCCCCATTCTCTATCACTTCCAAACTGAATTTTCATCTCATTCCACTTTGGCCTTTACGGGTTCTTCGGTTTGCTTTACGGGTTCTCTCCTAACTTCCTGGAGGATTGTTTGAAAGGACCCTCAACTCCACACCAGGCACATGTTAGGAGGGAAATGGCCATGATGCTCATTTCTAAGGAGTCTCTTTCCAGCAGATGACAATGCAGACTGTCACGGGTGACGCCCTGGGACCCTTTCACCTGTGGACACAAGCCCCAAACCTCAGAGGCATTTAAAAATATATATATGTAGGCTCCATTATGGTTGGCTGGTCCACTATCAAAAGAGCGAATAAATTTTCTCCACTTGGTTCTATCACCATCCAACTCTTAAGAGAGATGAGAATAGAAGTGATGTTTACCAAGTACCTACTAGATGCCCAGAAGCACTGCCAGGGCTTGACACGCTTTATCAGCTCATTTAATTCTCTGAACAAGGCTCTGGAATAAATCTTCTTATCCTCATTCTACAGGTTAAGAAAACTGAAAATCAGAAAGATGCTTCTTGTCTCAGAGTCCTCAAGCAACAGGTGGCAGAGACAGAAGTTAAATCTGAGGCCAAGTCTGCCAGACCACAAAAGAGCCTCCAGCATCTGCCTACCGCTGTCCCCAGCAGCAGGAAGGAGGCACTTCATTAAGACCATTATAAGCCTCTACCACACTGCTGCTTGGTGTCCCAATGGGAAGCAAATTCTGATGGCCTGTGCCTTACCATTCACAGAAAGGAAAGTGGAAGGAACTTAAGTTGAATTCCGAGTTCCTCTGTCGGAGCAAAGGAAATCAGGTGAAGAAACTTGGGGAACAGTTTCTTCTCTGAGACAAGCAACACAAAGGGAAATTTGGTACTCTTTGTGTACTCACACAGAGAAAAAAAATGAGCCTCAGGAATCAGTACAGAATGAAGATTCTGTCTAAGAGAATAAAATATGGGTATTTATTTTATTCTCTTAGACTGCTTTCCTCTGCATCCCTTGTATAAATATCTCAACATTCATGCCTAAGCTAAGACATTGCCTCCATTTCTCATCCCTCAGCCTAAGAGTCAGGTCCATAACTGATCCAAATTAAGATGCATGATTATTTTCCCGTTTCAACATCTCTGAAATGGCTTATAATGATGGTAAGGACATCCTGTCAAGTCTAACTGGTGGTACTCTTTTCTTAGTGATAATAAAATCATGCATCTCACAATCCTTAGCATGTAAGACTCAATGTAATATGTTAATGTTTTGAAATTATATAACCCTTCAGAGGATTCAAACTACTCCCAAATACTTTTATTTCATTTGAGCTGCATAATAGGTAAAACAATTAGTCTTTGTTTTAAATTCCCCCGTTTCTTAAATTAAAATGGGAAACCTGGCTCAGGCAGATTGCTCAGTAATTTGCCCAAGGTTCAATAAATGAAGTATCAAGACGGGGTTCAGATTTTCTTGGAGCTGATCTCATGGGGAGGAGCCTTGAACAAAAGTGCAGACAACTCATGTAAAACACTAGTAGACTTGGACTCACCAATGGAACCTCACCTATTCACACTGTCAATTCATCCCCCATGCCCAGATCTTTCCAATCACACAGCAAGGGAATAAAGATATACTCTCTAAAGTATTTAAAGAAAAGCCAAAAAATTAAAACTGTGAGATGTCTTACAAGCTAATGAAGGAAAAGAGGTTTGTAATTACAGAGCATCATTGGTCTTAAAAGGAGATTGCAACAAAAGAGCTAGCCTCCTTCTCCCCACTGGGCCTGGGACTCCTGCCCAGCAGCAGGGTCTCCCCAGGACAAGAAAAGGATCAAGAGGAATGGTTACAAACAGCTCCTATAAAAATAATGATCTAGTCAACAAATGGTTTCCACACCTGAACAACTGGTTAGCCATTGGGGGGGGAGGGGATGATCAATTTAGATTTTCACTTCTTCACAAATACCAAAAAAATTCACATGAATAAGGAGTTAAATATCAAAATCAAGCAAACAACCCAAACGCCAAACTAACGCATAATTAAATATTACATTATCTGCTTTCTAGATAAGAAAGGCATTTCTAAACTTAAAAGAAATGGAAGAAACCACAAAGGAAAAGAATGAAAATGTACCTAAAAAGTTATATCTCCCAGTTTACAATGGAGAGAGACAGAAAGACAGAGACAGAGAGACAGAGAGAGAGAGAGAGAGAGAGAGAGAGAGAGAGAAAGAGAGAGAGAGAGAGAGAGAGAGAGAGAAAAGGAACAAGCTGGGGAAAATATGTCAGAAATAAACAAAGAATTATAATTTGCAATATTTATTATAAACAGCTTATTCAAAGTAATAAAAAAAAAAGGCCATAAGATCAGATAATGAATACAGGAAACTTTCTGTTTAATTCTGTTCAGTTCAACAGAATTAAAGAAATGAAAATGAAAACAACAAACACTACCTAGGAAGTGAGTAAAGGTTTTATGTGCAAACATTAACACTTAATGTGGCAGAGGTGCAGAGGAGTCTTCAGGTCTGAATGTAAACTGGTATAACTCTTCTGGAAAGCAGTTGACAATATCTATCAAGAGCCTCAAGAATGTTCAAATTCTCTGAGCCTGTAATTCTACTCTTAGGAATTTATTCTAAGGAAATTATAAAAAATAGAGCAAAGATTTACATAAAAAGATGTTCCGTACATGTTAAATGGCCAACAGAGAATTAGCCTGATAGAATGGGACATCTTCTTACAATGTTTATTAAAAAGTCAGAACACGTGAAAATGCTAATGATGCTATGCCGACATTTTCAAGAAAAACTGTAGTACATTAATATCTCAACTATACTTTTGAAAAACAGAAGAGAAAGCCAGTCCATCCTACGTGTGCGACTTCTTCCTGCTTCCTTACCTTCCATGTAATTATCATTAATATGCTCCCTTCTATAATGAGGGAGAGAACAATAGACAAAGATTCATACCCTACCATCCCATGCTCAAGAAACTTTATTCCCAGGCAATGGGAGAAAAGGGATCCCAGCAGACAGTACACTATTTCTACAGATATAGAGACAAGAAAAATAATCTAATATAGTGGTCCAATCTTTGCAAACAAAATGCTCAAACAACTTTTTTAAATTGCTGGTTTACTTCTTTCAATCACGGGCCTGTATCTGCTTCAAGAAATGCACAGTCCACCCTTTTCATTTAAGGATTGCTATCCTCTAGTTTCTCTTCCCATGAGATCCAAAACAGTCTCTCTAAGAGTTCCTTTCTTACCACTTCCAATTTCACATCTATCAACAATCCCCATCCCTGAAGCAAAACCAGAGAAGGGAGCGAGGCAAGCTGGCTGACATATGTAAGACTCGTGAAAAACTCTCTAGTCCCATGTCCAACCACAAGGGAACCAGCTGGAGAGAACATATAACCGACCAACCGATGGGGTTGCACAGGTTCAACGAGTTGTTGTCTACAGCGAGGCAGTCCCGCCCTGCCTTGGTGCTCCCCAGGAAGGGCTATAAGATGGCCACCAAGTCCTTGCCCTAGAAGTCTGGATGCTTCTACAAGTCTTGGGTTGGAGGTACTGACTTCCCTATTTCTGATCCTTCTGGAGCTGTGGAAAGTAGATCAGACGAGAATTACCACCTGGATCCCAGGCCTGAAACACCAAGTAGCTTCTTTCTTCTTTCCAAAGGACTTATCCTCCACCATTCCTCTTCCTCAAGGAACAGAGAGCAAGCAAAGCACAGAAGGGAAAGTGACAGTAGCCACTCTGTTGTTTCCTCCTTAATCCAACCAAAACCTGTCTTCCTCCCAATACACTCTCCATCCTCCAAATCTCCCCTTTTCCCTCTCCCACCTCTCCTCTTGACCTGATCTGTTGGGTCCTACCAATTCATTAAAGCAATTTGGCCATCAACAGCCAAGCTCAACTTTCAACACAGGTGGCACTGTCACTGAGACTTCCAAGCCTGTCTACGATTCCAGTCACACAGGCAAGCAGGGATCTTCCCTGGGGGGCACAGCCGGGAAGGGGCTCCAAGGGCTACCAAGCCATCCACTCCTGCATGACAAGTTCCTTACTAGGGGAAGAGATAAGGGTCAGCCTGAGTTCATGTCAGGGTCTCATCAAGCTTGCTACCACCCCAGTGAACCCCTAAACTCCTGTGTCAAACTGCTATTCCTTGAGGCACCCTCATCCAGTAGCAGGTGATGGAGTGAAGTACGAGATTCCCAGAACCCTCAGTCAGGCTTGGAGCAAAGTGAATCCTTATTATATGTTAACGCAAAGCAGCATTAATGAGTGCTTTCTAACTGTCAGATCCTGTGGTAAGTGCTTTTCCGAAGCCACTTAATTTACTCAACAAGGAAAGCGATAGTCATCCTATACTCTGGGCTGCCATTAACTATAAAGGACCCATCAGAGCTCAGACAACAGGAACGCAAGCTCCATTTAAGAAGCACACATTGCTCGGGAAACTGGGGCTGTGAAGTGGGGTGGTTGAATTTTTCAAACCTTATAATGTGGAGAAATGAGAGATGTTTCGTTTAAATAAGGATTATTTGGGCAGGAAAAGTGGTTTTCAAATATTTGAGAGATTTTTCACATGCAAGAGGTGTTAGGACCAAAAGTTCTACAGTGGTAGCTATCAGCTAACTAAAAGCTTTGGAGGCCAAGTGGACTTCAGGGCCATCTACTCTACCCCCTCATTTTACAAATAAGTACAATAAAGTCAAATGGTTCTTTCCGAAATGACCTAGAGTACATTCTAACGATGAGGCCCTTACTGCTCAGAGAATTCCAGCAGGAAGGCGATGCCTGTCCCTCAGCGACGCTGCAGGGGAAGTGCCTGCTCTGTCCAGTCCTGAGGTTGAGCTAAGGAACATCTGAGGTCCCTTTCAAATCTAATCCTCCGATGAGAAGTGACTAAAGGAATCAGCAACTTTTTCAGTGTTAGGGCGTCTAACTGCTCTAAAATACTCTCGGGTACACAGCATACTCTTGAAAGGTTTAGATTTGCGGATTATCTCCCTCAATAACAAATGAAGAGAGGAAAGGAAAGGAAAAGTACTAAGAAACAGAAAAATTCACAGCCGTTCTGCAGTCAGAATTTGGCTTTAAATCGCAGCAACCTATCTATTTTGAGCAAGAGACAAATTTGCTAATTCCTAATGAGCCAGATTAGAAACAGACTACAAACGAACAGCAAACTCATCATAAAATTATAAGAGTGCCCAAAATATACCAAATTATATATGCACTGCTAACAACAGCATTTGGCTACCGAGTAAAAACGTCGTGTGTGCTTAACAAGTTTCACTGGCGATTTAGGAAGAAAAGTCTCGGGGAAGAACTGGTAATCTGGAAAGTCCACTGAGCTGACTCTCAAATATCCAGAAAACCTCAGACTGAGCTACTTGTTCCAAGAAGGGGTAAGGCATGAGACGGGCAAGCGCAGAAACTTTGAGATGGAGTTTAAGGATACCTAACCCAGCTCTGGGAAGAAGGAGGCCTCAAGAAGGTTGTCCTGTCCCATTGGGTACATGAGAAGAGTATCCAAGTACAGAGGACAGGAAATTCCAGAAGAGGAGGCTGGGCCATGTACGGGCCCAGAAGAAAAACGCTTCAACCAAAGCTCAGGCTAGTCTGATCCTTCAGGAGAGAAACACTAGAGAAAAGGGTAACGTCTCGCATAAACATCTTCCATCCAAACGTCCTTTTCTGCTTTAAGGTTGTTTCAGCTTTTCTTTTGCCTTCACCTCCCTCCCCAAGAAGTGGCTATTCTCTAGAGCCACACTTAGAAACCAGTGTTCCCAGCTCTACCTATACAACAGTCAGCTGGGGATCTTTATTTAATAAACAGTAATGTGTTTATTAAATGACTCCTGGCCATTCCAACTGAATGAGAACTCCAAGGAGGAGGAGTCAAGAACCACCAAAACCAACAGCCTTAACAGGTTTTCCTGCCCCTTTTAAATACCTTTGCCATCAGAAGTTCCACAGAAACGTGAGTGCTTTCCTCTATAACCCCATATACACATTCTCAAGTACGAATGCATTTAGAATGATCTGCATATGGCGAGTGGGGTGTGTGAGAGCATCTATAACAAGGGGCCTACATAGGAAAGCAGCGGTGATAATTTACACCAGACGGCCTCAGGCAGGCTGGGAGGGCACTGCCTCACATGCCACAACAGAGCTCCTACAATCACTTTCAGGGGCTGGCGTGACCCCCATACAATCCAGACGTGAAAACGGGCAAGCACAGGCACGCAGAAAAGAACTCAGTTCCTCCTGTAACCACCAAACTTCCTTCCAGAGAAGGAAAAGAAAAATCCCATTGGATGCAAGCCCAGCCGTTACATTTGTTCTTCCATCCCAACCTGTAGATCACAGAGACTGCTGGGGTTTAATGATTCCTTGGAGGGTACTGAAGGCAACAGAGGCTTGGCTTTAAGGGGGGGGGGGGGGGGGGGGGGGGAGCATGAAGAGATTTTGTCTTTGCCTCTCTTAGCCTATAAAGATCCTCTATATTGCATGCCATACAAGCAAAGCTTAAGTAACAAGGAATGAGTTATAGCGCAATAATTCACACCTTGAGAGGGTTTGCACACCCAGCACCGTGCACAGGGTCAAAGAAAAGTATTACTGATGAATTTACAACGTGAGCATATCACAGAGGGTATTAAGGTACCCAGCAAGGTGCTCAAATATATTCAATGATTAATAAAAAAACAAAACTTTGCATAGTGAATTTTACGTCAAATGGTTAAGACAGTCTTCCCAAGCAGGCAAATAGGAAAACAGCAGAGAGGAAAAATGAGGTATCTATCATACAATACCAGCATTGCAGGGCTCAGGGCAGGATTTATTGAGAAGCCTCTGACCCCTTCATAAGCCCCTCTTTCCAAATAAAGTGGGAATGCAATCAATGCACCACCCTGCAACACGGCGCCAATGAGCGGTGAACAGTTGGTTTATGGCTCTTTCTCAGGCTTTAGTGCAAAATATTATTAACCTCCACCACCACCACCACCCCAAAAAGAGGGTGGGGGTGGGGAGAGGTGTCCCATTAACCTACCACCAGGAATTCTAAACCCAAGGAGTGAGTAATTACATTGTGATTTTGTAGCAATAGCTTAGGTCTAGAAACAAGAATGAGCCATGTAAATCCTGGTCCCCACCCTGCAGATACTTAAGGAGACAGCCGTCTAAGCTTTAGAGTCCTGGGCACTATTAAACAGGTGCTAGATGGAGTCACTTCTTGGATCTTGGGGAGGCCTGGGGAGAGTGTACCACAGAGGCAATACAACCTATAAGCTGACAGCCTATGGTATTCATGAACTCAGAGAGGCAGCTTTTTACAGATTACCCTGCAGTGTGGACTTCAAGGTGCTCTTTCTCGTTCCTGATTTACTGACCCAGGCGCTTTGACGCATTTCTTCCCATCGTGGGTGGGATGGTAGGGATCTGCTCCTCCTGCACCCCGTCATTCTCTCCAAGTGTCAACATCCATTAGTCCCTAAATGTCAACGTCCCTTATAAGTCCAAGGGTTAGACATGCCTGGTCTTCAGGACTCCTGGCTTGACCCACTCAAATGCATCCTCCACACAGGTCCCACCCTGAGCTTAAGCAAATCCCACAGCTGACTACTCCCCTCGACTTAATGCTTCCCTAACTTCTATCTCCTCCATTCCTGAAGCTCAACCCTCTGCCAGCTGGCCTCTGCCTATGTCTCTACCCGCGCTTTCTGCACTGACAGTGGCCCACCCCGCTCCCCAGGTACCCACACACCTGGAAGTCCCCATTTCAGTGTCTTCGCTAGGGCTGCCCCATAAGTCCGGGTCATCCTGCCTCACTCACTCTACCAGCAAACACACGCTCTCTGGGGAACTCCCTCTCAGTGGCAGAATGAGTTAAGTACCCCCAAAAAACCATGTTCTTAATCCCAATCCATTCCTGTGGTGTAAACCCATTATAAATAGGACCTTTTGAAGAGGTCATTTTTAGTTAAGACGGTGGCCAACTGAATGAGGATGGGTCTTAATCCTACTGCTGAAGGCCTTACGTGCTGCAAGCCTGAAATCAGCAGGAACCAGAAGAGAAAGGATGGGACACCCCAGGTGACATGAAAGTCAAGGAACCCAAGGACTGTGAGCCAGAAGGCTGCTGATTCGGGAAGGACCCAACATTTCCAGCTTCTGAGACCATGAGACAATCAATTCCTGCTATTAAGCCAGCACACTGTGGGGTATCTTTAGGTTTGGCTCAAGGCTCAGGATCCATTTTCCAAGTCTTCCCTGCATCCTTACTCACCAATAGGTGAGTGAGGCATCCTTCTTCTAGCCCCTTATTTCCCTGGTGCTCCTAGCTTTCCTCACCCTCTGAAGACTTATAATCTGTTTACAGGCTTGCCTGCACCCAGACCATGAGCTCTTGAAGGCACCTACCATCCTATCCACTGCAGGGCACGTTCTGTCACTGAAACATGAAATAGAGGGAGGGAAACAGACAGAGGGAGAAATAAAGCTCTCCCTCAAATCCTTTTCAGAAGGGGAAGGCACAGGTATCAATTCTAAAGAAATAATAAGAAGCAGGACAAGAGGCTTGAAGAAGACCTCAAGTTTTTCCCTACATAGAATAGTAGAATATCACTGTTGGAGGTGCTCTCAGAGCTTGGCTATCTAATACAAAGTTGCCTTTTATCCTTCACACCCCAATATATTTTTCTCACTGCTTTTTAAAGCAGCTATCAAACCACCTTCTAAAATGCACAACCCTCTTGCCCACAAAACCTATGTCTTCTCTTGAAAAATGCCTGCTATCCCTCTGTACAATTTTGGAATTTGTCAATATTATTGACATTTCCCATAGGTGTGATATTACAAGATACAAAATTTAAGACATTCTTGGCTGAAAGGCTCACAACCCTAACACAGCAAACTTTTCATTTCTCATCATTCAATTTGCCTTTAATTTAAAACACATGTGCTATCAAACTCCAATCCAGGCTTGGCGTGACATTCCTCAGGGAGGGGTGATTAGCAAATGCAGAATCTGAAAAACATAGGGATTATTTACCAGCTGTTCTTTTTCTCTCTACCAACCCCCTCTCTGGTCTATACAACTTCCTTAGCCCCAACTCACTGAGTTTGCTTGCGGTGGGGGACAGAGCCTACACTGTACTGTATGATGGGTTACTGCATCTTCATTTATGAATGTTTCAATCTGGTATTGGAATCAAGGTCTTTCAAAGCAATGCATAACCAAGTTTCAGAAGCCGTCAAATTTAGCAGAAATAGAGAGTAAGGGCTTAAAGATCAGGATACTTGTCACAGTTAAAACTTTCCAACTCCAACATAGAGCAAAATCTTCAGGTTGTTAGGTTTCTGCCCTGTTTGGCAGAGAAGAACAATGTTCTTAAAAACTTGTGATGCACACGAAATGGTGTCATCGTCCAGTACTCAGACAGCTGAGGAACAGCAACCACAGACCACTATGGTGGGTTTAATAACCACACAGCAGGGTTCTTTGAGGGAAAAACCCTACTTCCAGACCAACTCAACCCTATTTGCTGTTATGGGTTGGACTTTCTCTCCCTAGAAAGATATGTTGACACCCTAACACCCAGTGCCTCAGAATGTGATCTTACTTGGAAACAGGGTCACTGAAGATGGAATTAGTTAAAGATGTAACTACTCTAGAATAGGGTGGGTCTAACATAATTTATGAGAAGGGGAGAAGAGTTACAGACTGGGGAAAAGACCACGTAAAGGTAGAGCAGAGACTGAAGTGCTGCATCTGCAAACCAAGCAGTGCCGAGGTTTGCCACCAGAAGCCAAGAAGAGGCAAGGAAAGATCCCCCTACAGCTTTCATAAGAAGCATGGCCCGGTCGTCACCTTGACTTTGAGTTTCTGGCCCCCAGAACTGTGAGACTGTAAATTCCTGTTGTTCTATACCACCCAGTTTGTGGGACTTTGTTACCGTATGGCTAGGAGACTAAGAGATCCACCACGTGGGAAATTTGGGTGGAGCAGTCCTGTGACTTTTGGTTCACGCCAAAAGTAAGTAGAAGGTTCCAAAATCCTAGCCTTTATTTTTCGAAGGATCTGAAGGAATTCAGGCACACTGAGAGAATACAGTACATTCACTCCAAATATCTCCTAATGAGAACTGCCAACTCCTTCTCCGTTAAGCACTCGATGCCCTGGAATTAACCCTCATTATGCTACACCACAGCTATTTCTAGACATTGTGCGACCAAAGAGATTTTCATGCCACGGCATATTTTGGGAAAAGTCTTAATTATGTTTTCTTTGCTTTTTAATAACATTAAACATGCCACTGATGACAACAGGCTATGCCAGCTTGTCACAAGATCCATACGACCACAGTTTGGGTTACATGGGGTCTCTTGGTTGAGGCACAGCTCTTTCAACAATGTTTAGCAACAAACTGAAACACTACATTCTTAAGAGCTGGTGTCTTCTCCCTCTACCTCTCCATGGCTGCATCAAACCAAAGAGGAGAAAGTAATAAAATCAACTCCAATAAAGTATATCAGCAGTTACACTGAATTTAACTACATCTAAATCTATGCTGGGTGATATTTTTGACATTGTACAGATTTGACACCACTATTCTTGCATCTTTTTAAAGCTAAGCTGGGCATGCAATTGGTTTAAGTGCCACATGAAGTCCAAAGGACAGGGAATCACATCTTTAGCTTGTCTACATGTCATCATCTGCATGCTTTGGGGCCTAGAAAGTTCAGCAAGTGAACAGAATTACTAAGAAACCTGTAACGTGGAGTTTTTGTATTTCTGGAGTGTTTGCAAGGTGTAGCTTTGGAGTCTGTTTCTACATCACATCTGCTAAACGTGCAAGTCATCTTCAAAACTGTAAATGTTGAAAAATTAACAAACAGAGCTATGATCATGGGGCTAAAGCAGACAAAAGAAGGCAATTAAAACAGGGTTTATATCACCCATGATATAGGAAAAGGACCTAAATACATCTGTTAACTTATAAATAATATATATTTTTTCATTCCATAGTAGCAGAAAATCAAGAATGAAAAAGACCCATAAGAAATGAAGAAAGCTCTACTGTAACAGGAAGGCATGATGCTCAGGTAAGACAATACCAAATGGGTACAAAGTGAAAGGCAAGGCTGAAAAGAGATGATGGGGCCAACCCTCAGAAGGTTTTAAAGGTTCAGGCATCTGAACTCACTGTGAGGGCAAAACAAATACAAATGGCTTGGCACAGGTCAACTATTTTCAGGTCCTGGAACTCATACACCCAAGTGTATGCCGCCCTTCCATACGGTCCCCTTGGGAGACCCAGGGTATGCCCACAGTGGTGTCATCACTCAAAATATTTCTGGAAATCCCCTACTGGATTGGCCCCAGAGGCAGCACTATAATTTTCATCCTCTAAGGGCATATTTATTTTCTGGCAACAACTAAAAATCATATAAAACCAAGAGTCATGAAGAAAGCATGTGGATCAAGCTTAGTCATTTCATTCTTGGTCAGAAACTCACAGTAGGGTACCAAACAGCGTGCGTAATTTTCTCTTATGGCTCTTAAATTAGCAGTGAAGGCAAAGCCAGAAGCAGAGCTCCAAAAACGTTCTGAGCAGTAACACCACCAGTTAAGTAAGTGTGCACACCCTTCTTCCAAAACACTCTTTGAAAAGCACTTTTCTGAATGCACACATTTTGATGAGTCTATTAAATCCAATTTTGCAACTTTTTAGTCTTGGACTTCCGCAAGAGCAAATGTAATTGTAAACTTAATGTAAAACTTAATATAATCCAAAACAAATCATTATTAAAGGGGTAACACTGGTAACTTCAACAGCTAACCGATATAAACCACAACCTTGTACGGAGCCGTGAGCACTACATGGACATACGCCATCCACAGAACTGTATGCAGATAGAAATATGGCATTACACTTGTGCATATAAATATAGATACACACATATATATGCCACAGACTTACAGCTCATTCCAAAATCATCTTTAGTGGGCTTATCCTAAATATAGATAATAAATTCAATGGTAATAATAGCTGAGCCCTTTAAAGTTCTCTGGAGGAAAATACACACACACATAGCACCATTTTAACATTCCTCTGCACTAACTGATCAAATGTGGTTACTGGTTTTGCTGGGTTTCACCAGAAGAAAAAAAAATTGTGTTAAAAAGGTACAACTAAGAAACATAAGATAAAAAGAGCAAATACAAATACCAAAACATGGCTTTTCCAGAACATCTGCTTCCAAGTGGTGATAGTTAATTTCATGTGTCAATTTGGCTGGATTACAGTGTCCAGGTGTTTTGTCAAACACTGGCCTGCTTGTTATGATGAGGGTATTTTGAAATGGGATTTGCATCTATACCCAGTTGACTGCACCTACAATCGACAAAAGAGACTGTCTTAAGCATTGTGGGGATTCTCACCATCCAGTCAGCTGGAGATCTTCAAAGCCAGAACTGAGGCTTTCAGAAGTCAGAAGAGGTATTCAGAGTCAACCATGGCACTGGCTCTGGCTGGAATTCCCAGTCAGCAAGCTTCCTCTGGGGATCTGGACCGAGGTCTTCACCACCACCTTTATCAGAGTTTCCGGCTTGCAGTCTGCCCCACAGAGATCAGACCTGCCAGGCCCCATGGTCAGGTGAACCAATTCATTAGAGTACATCTCCCGTTGGTTCTGTTTTTGTAGATCCCTGACTAATACACGGACAGTGAATGATGGGAAGAGGTGGGGTGGTTTGTAAATTTCTGTTTCCAGTGAGAGCCCAGGTGGGAGGAGAAGAAGTAGGTACAATGGAGCAGTCACTGAAGTCCGGACCTTTGGGCTTGGGATTTATATTCTTTAAACCCTGACCTCACGGAGAAAGAACTTTTTCAAGGGAAAACTATGCCATTTTCTTTCCTATTAACTGTGGATCTGTTGGTCCACCAGCCCCTAATTAATTAAATGTATCCAAGAGAAGCACTAATTGTCTACCCATGCTTGTGGGAGGAAAGTTTATGAGAAAACCGAATTCCTTGCAACTACGGTATTTATAAAAGGCAGCAGTACTCACCAGTTAAAGGTGAACATTTGGAGCCAGATAGACTTGGGTTTAAATTCCAGGTCCTCCCTCCATCCTTCCAGCTGTGTGACCTTGAGCAAGTTATTTGTTCTATCAATGCCCTCTTTCCAGGATCTAATACAAATTGGGAAGTAGAACAGTACTTATCCTCCCAGGGCTGTTATGAGGATTAAATTCGTGGACCTGTGAAGTGTCAGCACAGGGCCTGGAAACTAGTCAGCTATTATTATTTATGACAATGTCGACAAATCTCTCCCCAGTATAACACTCCCTCAAGGAAAACACAGACAAATCCTCCCAACCCCCAGCATACACAACACACACACACACACAAATATGGCACTAACTGGTTCAAAAGATGATGCCCATTCATCTTCAAGAGGGTCAGTCTGAAGAAAGATACCTACCCTGAATTAAAAACAGATTCCACTGCTCTCCTTTAACAAAAACAAAGCTTTGCAAAATGCACTCTTGCCTAAATCTCTCTTCTTCAATCCTACCTCGAGTCTGCAAGAACAGTGCCAGAGTTTTCCCTAGCAAAGGAATAGCCAATTTGATGAACAACTAATGAACACAGGGGAGGGGAGGCCCAGGGAACAAACAAGGATTGAGGCAGAAGCCAAAGAACAACAGAGGGGAAAAGGCAAGGAAACAAATAGGTGAGAATGGGAAGGCAAAAGAGACCGTTGTTGGTTCATAAATGAAAACACTTCTGATAACTTCTTAGTGCCCCTCAACTGTGCTAGGATGGTGCTTCTTGGAGTGTGGTCCATGGTCTGATTATGACTCCACACATCATTACAGCCACTAACAGCTCAACAGACCCGAGCCTAAGAGGGCAGAGGGAAGAGCTGGAAGAGGACATCCACGATGGGGAAGTTGAAAGCAGCAGTGGCTCCATCGCATTTGGACATCGGAGCATTTGGACATCGGCTGCGGCTGCGGCTCCTGGCTTTAAAGATCAGCCGTTAATAGGAAAGATCAGAAACAGGATATGTAGCCAGCATGATGTAGTACCAAATACGTGGCGCATTCCCATCCTAACTGATGCTTTTGATAAATCTGGAGAAAGATTAGAGGTCCTAAACTGAGGTTAACTAATTACTAGCCTGGGGTCCACATCAAAGTTTGCCTTCAAGCCACTCACCCCAATAAAATTTAGGGAATGGGGGTGCAAGGGTAGTTCAGTGTTGAATTCTTGCCTGGTATGTAGGAGACCTTGGTTCAATTCCTGGTCCAGGCACTTCCCCAAAAACAAACAAATAAGCAAAAACAAACAAAAATTTAACAAATGGTACTGCAATAATAGGATATTCACAAGGAAAAATAATGAAATATGACCCCATCATATAGCATACAAAGAAAAAAAATTAGAGATGGCCACTAGATTTCATTTTAACCAAGGTGAAAAAGCTGTGCCAGAGAGAGCTAACATGAGACTAGGCCATGCCTGGCCATGTCTGACACCTGGGGGCCATGGCCACTGGGGGTAAATTTACTAGAGGTCTGGGTTTTTCTTGTTTTTTCCTAAGAAGAGGGAAGCATTCTCTCTAAAGAACCCTGGTGAGGTGGCGTCAAGGAGGAGGACTGTGAAGAAATGTGGCATTCGTCCCTAAAGAAATGTGGGTCTCTGAGTCCTGTGAGAAGCTGAGGGTAGAAGCTGAAGGAGCCATTTTCAAAACAAGCTCTGAGACGGGGGACCTATGGAGAGCTGCCTGGGGGCCCAGTTGCCAAAGTCTGGCAGAGTGAGAGAAGCACGTGAATTTCATTTGCACATGGAACACAGTGGGGTTCCAGCAAAGCAAAGACTCCAGGGAACACGCTGATGAGGTTGAGGCAACCAGAGGGCTTGCAGCTCGGCATTTTCAGGAGACCACACCCTTGGCAGGAACGTCCCTCATTCGCAAGAAAAGCCCTGGTGGCAGCTGATAGGAGAAAGGACAATTGCAAGTGGCTTTATGTGCAGTGGCCATCAAAGGGGCAGGGCAAGGCCTAACAACTTTAAAGAACTGTTCCTCAACAGGCACCCTGGGACTACTAGGATTAGACGGATGAGACCGTGAGGACTGATGAGAACACTGGAGTTAAAACCGTTTATAGGTAACCTCCTTATACAGGGTGGAGAAACTCAGATGTAACCTTGATAATGCCAAAAGGTTGACTGCAATTAAGTTGAGTCAACAAATGTTTATATTCAGAGTTCTATGTGAGGAGACTAAATCTGGGTGCTAAAAAATCCAAAGATGAAGTCGCTGGATACTAACCCAGGACCATTCACCCCTCAGGTAATGGAGAAATAACAGGTGATGGAAGAACTGGTGGCAAGTACTGAGAGAAGGATCAGCCAGGTGCCAAACAGAACAGAGCAGAAGCATCCAAAGCAGGCCCGGGGCGGTGGTGACCCCCAAACACTACTTCCCAATAAAAGGAACCCAGGGCTCTGGGGGAAAATGGCTGATTCCAGGTCTGGCACAAGAAATGTACAAGACGACCCTGGAAATCTTGTCATACCTGAGAACAAGAAAGAGATCAAGCACCTCTAGGATCCCATCAAAGAGACTCAAGAGATGCCTGAAGAAGGCCTCACTAACCAACGATGAGACCATCTGAACATTAATAAAAGTAATAATTGCGACATCTTGAAACACAAATGTTTAAATCCATGAGTTCATAATGATACAAAAACAAAACATAAAACCTTATTTGGAGACCACTCCAAACTGTTAAATAAAAAGAAAAGAACCACGATTTATATTGTTTTTCCTATATGAACTGTTCACAGGGTAAAAAACGATGGAGAAAAGTTTCTCTTTTGGGCAGGCCACAGTGACTTAGCAGGCAGAGTTCTCACCTGCCATGCTGGAGACCTGGGTTCAATTCCCAGTGCCTGCCCAGGTGAAAAAAATAAAGGTCACAGTTTTGTAACCCAATGAATTGATGGATCTGGCACTGAGCATCAAAGATTGGTCACACCCCAGAGATGACCAGGAACTTGTGCCTCCTGATTAGAGAACATCACCCTAAGGAGGAAGTAATCTTGCCCCAGGCCAGGCTTTCCCCACCCCCACCCCATCCCTAAAATCAAGGTGAATCTGATCAAGCCTCTAGATCCAATGCCCAGCCAATGCAGAGCAGAGGAACATATTAAATCACACCATGAGGAAGCAATCTGCAAAATCCAGACTATGGAAAGCTGTAAGGGAGGGAATAAAACAATTCCTTTAACAAATAACTCCTAAAAAAAAAAAAAAAAGAAGAAGAAAGAAACAAAATAAGAGAGAAGGGAGCCACTCTAGATCTAAAAAAAAAAAAAGAGAGAGATTTAAAAACATATAAATCAATCATAATGGGTGACCTTATTTGAATCCTGACTTAAGAAACCATAAAATAAATTTATGAGATTTATGAACCAAATGAAATTTTGAACAATAATTGAATATTTGATATTAAGAAATGTGTTAAGCATTTCGGAGGTATGATTTATAGTATTGTGATTATTTTTTTAGAGCCCTTAACTTTAGGAGATACACACTAAAATATTAACAGGTAAAACTACGACTTCTGGGATCTGTTTCAGAGCGGAGCGTGGAAGTTGATGCTGGTTGGAGCTGAGATGGATGGGTATATGGGACTCAATATACTATTCTGTATACTGTTATGTAGATCTCAACTTCTCCATAATAAATTCAATTTGGGGTGAGAGTAAGGGACTGTCATAGGACATAAGAGCTGAACAAATATTGCAGGGTTAAACACAGGTAGAGTTGAGGGCAGCATCCTACAAAGAGGAGCATGAGCAAAGGCTCTGAGGTGAAAAGGAGTAAACAACAGGAAACCCCTGCAAGGCGAAGGAGGAAGAAAGCTTAGGCTAAGAGAGGTAAAGGCCATCATGCAAGGCCATGCAGCTGGAACTCTGGTGACTGGGAGCCAGAGGCATGTAAGCAAAAGAATGTCATGGCGAGATTTGTAAGTGACTATAATTCACTCTGGTGACCCTGTGAAGGGGACAATAATGGTGGGAGGGACCACCAGGAAGGTGTTGCAGCAGCCCTGGGCATTATGCACAACTAAGTGCCTTTATTAATTATAGGCTTGCACCTTTTAAATGGTAAAATCATATACAAACATCCATCTTTACTGTTATTATTGAGGCCACTATCACATACTAACCGCAGTGATTTCAAGAGCTCAACTCAATGCTCTGGATTAGACTCTCAAAGGTGAGTTGAGTATAAGTTTTCTGGATCACAGCTGCATCATTTCCATGCCCACAGGTCAGCTTACCATGTTACATCCAGGATCAGATGCTCCGACGGCATTTCTTACTCACTTGATTGATCAGAGCGTGTTTCTAGCATCCATGGCATCACAGTGAGTGCTTACTTAAGTCCAATCTTGCTAAGAGATTCCTCCGACCTTACTACCACTTAAACATGATTCTTTCAAAGATAAAGAGATAACAACTTGGATAATAACTGTCAAGTGTGAATCACAAATGTCTTTCTGCATTTCATACATGAAAACTCACTTCACAGGTAACAGTCTGAAATATCAGGTGACAGGAGAGAAAGGACTGGAATGATTAGATCTCTCACTAGAATGAGACGTGAAAGCATCAAGTAAACTAAAAGTGATATTTAATGAGGTCAGAAAGTAATCACTGTGGCATATTTCCAAGAACCTCATACTATCAGAGACATAACTAAATGGAGTGGGAACCTACAATTCTAACTGAAGCCAGCTCTGAATCTAAAAGGAAATATACATCAAAATCAGCTTTCTTTAAAATGAGAATATGACACCCAAGGTTTGTCCACACAGCACCTTTCACTCAGAGATTAAGTTCTTCATCCATTGCCTCACCCTGTGACTCAGACACACAGCACATGTTGACATTATTCTGCAGAAAAAGAAATTCAATCATTTGCCCTTAGCCACAGCAATGAGTCATGGAGAGAACACGGAATAGAGGTCTCCCGCCTCCCAAACCAATGCCCCTTCCAGCACATCTGGCAACGCAAGAACCCTTTCGTTTAGAAGCACCTTCAATGAGAACACGACTTCTTTTATCCATCTGATGAGGCACGAATAAGCTGACATCACTCACTGGGCCCTTGAAGGCAGTAAGAAGAGTGTTTGATATTCCACATGGTGCCTGCCTTTGGGAAAATTCCAGCTTGCACCATTCACCATGGAACACTTTCAGCTCCTGACAGAGGTCCACATGATCCATCCTTCCAAAATCTACCCTTAAGTATTTCCACCATCAACGTTAGCAACTGCCATCCTCTCTCTGTCCCCCAAGCAAAGACAAACGTCCAAACAGTGGGAGGGCTCTGAGGTCAACAAGACCACAGGAAATGGGACCCCAAGTCAGGCAGTGACCTTCAATACAACCTACTTCCAAGAGTCTACCCTGATACCCTCCCCCAGCCTTCTGTGCCTCGGGTTCTCAGGGCTCTCAGGTATTGCGACACACATACCTGGCCTTGGATCCCACACCTGCTCCTTTCAGAGGTGAGGAGCAAAGAGCCCAGCAGGATGGCACATGGAAGGCAGAAGCCACGGTGGCTGCAGCAGCTCAACAGCATGACTCGGGAAAGACATGCCACTGACATGAACCATAAGGGATAAACTGCATCTGGAGGGACTAATTATATGAAGAATTCAGGGCCCGAACTGCTTGAGAAACAGCTTTTGATTCACTATACTACTTTGGGTGTAGCCAGCCTTAAAAAAGAGGAGTGATCCAGTGGAATGAGCCCTGGTCTAAGAGATGGGAGGCCCTGTTGCTACACCACAGCTCTGCTATTTGCAAGTTCTGCAAAGGTGAAGATCTTTCCTCTTAAACAGGAACATGGTAGTTATGCTTCATACGTCTGCTGAGCAGATATAAGTTCCACGAGGACAGGGGCTGTTGTCCGTTTTGTTCCCGGATATATTCACAGCACTTACAGCGATGCCGGGTCTGTTGCCGGCATTCAGTAAATATTCATGGCATGAATTAATCCAACAAGGTAACTGGCACAAACCACCATGCCCACTGCCCAGCACCTAACAGACAATATGTTATTCTTAATAGTTGTCATTTAGTAAACAGCTGTTATACACTTGCATGCATGCATGCATTTTCTCTATTTGTTACAACTTATGAAGCACAGCATTATGATTTCTATTTTACAGATAAGAGGAGAGACTGGGAGAGGATAAATAACTCGCCCAGAACACGGAAGCTAGTACTCTACCCTCACCCCTGCCCTGTTCATGCCCTGTGTACTTCTGCTGCTGGCTCTCGGTGTTCCTTGTTTTTCCTTCTAAAGGATCTTTCCACTCATAAATTTCATGATCATATGC
The DNA here is from genome assembly GCF_023851605.1 of Tamandua tetradactyla. Classification (NCBI taxonomy): domain Eukaryota; kingdom Metazoa; phylum Chordata; class Mammalia; order Pilosa; family Myrmecophagidae; genus Tamandua; species Tamandua tetradactyla. The sequence goes on along the minus strand of NC_135328.1, from coordinate 154,629,152 downwards.
ATTTGTTTCTTACTAGAGGATGGAGAATACAGGGCTGGCACAAATCTCAACCAAGCAACCAAGTGCGCCCGACACATAATGTTACAGGGTCCTGAGGTTCTACATTGACATCTCTAGGCTAAGCCAGCTACCCTGATGCATTTTGCTTACGTTGATTAGCTGATGAGACTGTCCCCAGCCCTCACCAGTCCCAAATCCTGCACAACTTTTAAGGTCCAGTTTAGGAGGCACATCTCCTTTATGTGCCTTAAATAACCCACTTGACAATGACCCGTCCTCAGCCACAAATCTTCAGAAATTTTTCATAAGTTACTGTACCAGAATTTCACATTTGTTGAGCTACTGTTCCAACACTGATCTCTGGTTGTTCTCTGCAGCCTTCTTGCCCTTCAATGGGAGCCATGTCTTCCACTGCTCTGGCATAACCCCCCAGCCCCTTACATAGGCTAGTGCCCACACAGCAGCTTCCTGACTGAGGGGGTGTTCTAGTCTGCTAGCTGCTGGAATGCAATATACCAGAAACGGAATGGCTTTTGAAAAGGGGAATTTAATAAGTTACAAGTTTACAGTTCTAAGACCAGGAAAATGTCCCAATTAAAGCAAGTCTATGGAAATGTCCAATCTAAGGCATCTAAGGAAAGATGCCTTGATTCAAGAAGGCTGATGAAGTTCAGGGTTTCTCTCTCAAATGGAAAGACCATGGCGAACATGCTCAGGGTCTCTCTCATCTGGAAAGGCATGGCGTTGTCTGCTAGCTTCCACTCCAGGCCTCTTGCTTCATGAAGCTCCCCAGGGGCATTCTCCTCATTGCCAAAGATCGCAGGCTGGTGGGCTCTGCTTCACGGCTCTCATTATTCTGTCGTCCTTCTCTGATCTCTCAGAATCTCCAAAAGTCGTTGGCTGGTGGACTCTGTGGTTCTTCCAGCCTTGTGACTCTGCTCGGCTCTGCTGTGACTTTCTTGTCGTTCTCAAAAGACATTCTTTCCAAAAAGGTCTCCTCACTCTCCAAGCTCAGTAAACTAATCAAGACTCACATAGAATGGGTGGAGACGTGTCTCCATCTACTCAAGTTTAATATCCACAATTGAATGATGTCACCTCTCCATGGAGATAACCTAATCAAGTCTCCAACCTATAGTATTGAATACGGATTAGAAGAAACTGTTGCTCTCACAAGACTGATTAGGATTAAAACCTGCCTTTTCTAAGGTACATAAATCCTTCCAAACCAGCACAGAGGGGCTGACCCCTTGGCTTTTCTAGAGGGCAAGGGTAGATTGGGCACAAATGTTTGGTAAATTCAATTGTTGAATTAAGGAATGGGGCAGGGAGAGAAAGAAATTGGTGCAAAGAAATCCGGGGCTGACAAGAAGAGAACAAAGTCCACCGTTTTCAACGCCTCCTCACTCTCCAAGCTTGACTGCCACTGCCCCTGACCTCTGCTGGACAGCCAGCTCTGGAAACCACCATGGCTGCCCAGCCCGGGTCCAGCCCACAGCCCTCAGCTTTAGGCTTTACACCCCTACCAAGTGCTGCTCCCTCAAAGCACCAAGCAGGAAGAGCTTTTTCCAAAAGCAACCTAAAAAGGGATGATACATTTAAAGACAAAGAACAATTGCAGCAAACGAGATTCAAAACTCTTCAAATGGCAAGTACTCTGTTTGGTCCTTACCTACTGCTACCACCCAAATAATATGGGTGTGAAACACTTTGCCATGCCACGAAGCACTTGGAGAAAGCCCCGTTCAAGCTCATGCACAAGTATGTGGAAGGCAGGGGCAGGAAGATGCTAAGAACATTACGCTACCTTTCTGGCTCCCTCATGCCACGTTTAAGCAGCCATCAGTAAAGGCCCCAGTCCACGCTGAAGGGGCTTTGCAGCATGGAACCAAATCCAAGATAGGGTGAGACCATCCTGAGCATTTTCTCACTGCATGATGACATTCTGTTTTACTGGAAAAGTGGTTTGCTCAATACAAGCTTTTTCCTGCCTGATAGCCTTTAAGGGGCCCAAAACCAGACCTGGGGCTCCAGGGGCCAGGGGACCTCTCAGCAAGGTGCAGGAAAATAATTCACTTACGCTGCAGGAATCCCAAACAATACAACCACGCTTCTTCACACTCAACTGTCTTTCCCTCTCCTTCCCTTCACTATCCTCAAATCCACAAACACGAGAAAGGATTTATGTTTAAGCCACATGGAAAGGGGCAAAATGCATCCCGTCAAAGGGGAGAGTGCTAGAAATGACCCCTCAAACCACACTGAGCCACTCGGGCTCCGGTTCTGCCAATTCTCTACCTTTATCACTACCTGAATCCACGTAATTTCAAATCAGGTATAAAAGGCTTTGACACAGAGATGCAGACAGAATGCTCTCTAATCCCTTGAGAGACTCCACAAAAACAGAAGCAACCTCCATGCTCCAGATGCTCTTTAATCACATGTGTTCAACAGTGTGGCACCTCCGGGGTGTTGGCGCAGTCTCCAACATCCCCTTTCCTTAAGAACTGCCCCCAACATCCATGCATACTTATCATATACATCCCTTTAAAGATGGGCCAAGCGTGGACACCCTTACGAAGCTAAGCTAATTGGTTTCTCCAAATAGGCTCAGCTACAGTCTAAGCTGGGAGGCTGAACACAAAGCAAGCAGACTTTAGGGTCCCCAAAGCAGAGAAGCCCCTCTGCAGAGAAGGGAGAGAGCAGCAGCCTGGCCCAGAAGAGCAGAGCTAGGCTTGGTTGGGTTGGTGTGGTCCAGGCCACTGTCCAGGTCCCCGTCCTCATGCCTTCTGAGGCCAGGTTCCTCCTCCTGGTAATGTGAGATGCCCCCATATTCCCACAATAAATTTCCTTCTCAGCTTACGCTAGCTTCAAGTAGGATCATTTTACTTGTAACCAAGGGGAATGTTAAAAAACAAAGAACAACACTAAAAAGAAGCTGTGGCATGTGGATCCTATGGCTACCTGTCAGTAAGACAGGAAAGCAGCCAATATATCTTGCACTCAGATTTCTGGCCCTAAGTTCTAGATTCTGTATGCAGGACATTTTTCTGTTTCCTCTATGAGATAATTTTCCATTTCCGATTGCTCATGAACTTGCCAGATGAAACAGTTTTCATTCTCAGAAGCTTTAGTTCTCATTCTAGAAAGCTTTGGTTCCAGGCAAAAATGACAATTAATTTAATGCAAGAAGCTAATCAGAGTAAGAGGCACGATAGCAAAATTGTTTCAGTTCAAGTGCTGACTCTGGTTTTTAAAAGAGTGAAAATCAAGTTAAAACTTTGAAACAATCTGATGACTGCAGTTGGCAGGGAAAAGCCCATTTTGTTTCCTGCCACTGAAGGTGCAGTGCTTTCTTGGACAGCACCTTTTGAACACTTACAGAGCTTCACAAGTCAGAACTAAGTGGGAAGCGATTCCCCTTGAAACAGAGGAACATGCATTCATACATGCCTACATTTGGGAAGTTAGAGCAATCAATTCCTTCGGTCCTTCCTGGCAGCCTCACATTTAAAGAGAAGAGTGAATGCTGCCCAGAAGGTCCAATGGTCTGCAAAGAGACTACCCGAGGAAAATTATATACTGCAGCCTCGTAGATTCCCCAAGAAGGACAGGCTGGTGTCAAAACCCCTTTCATCTCACTTTCAATGCATCTGCATTCCCAGTCTCACACTCACCAGAGAAGTCCCAAGAAAAAGTTACACACAAACAAACTGAAAAGCACAGATGGGAAGAACCTTCAGGCTCAGGTATTTTTAAAAGTCTTAGAACCGAATAAATAATCTAGCAGCAGCAGCAAGCAAGCAACTCATTGAGAAACTAAATGCTTTCATTGTATTAACTCATTTAATCTTCACCCACGGCTTTGGCTTTTATAAGTGTCCCTATTTTATAAGTGGGGACACTGAGGAGCAGATGGAAAGCACCCCAACTTGACAGTGCTGGGACCACCTTGGAGCCACTCAGCTGATAGCTCCCGTGTGACATGAGGGGGCTCCCCCAGCCCTGCCCCCTTGAAATAATTCATGATGGCCCCCAGTGACAGCTACAAGAATAGCCCTAAGTATTTCCTGGTCCATCCTCACAGCATACACAGTGCTGACTCAGAGAGCCTTTTCTTCTCTTTTTTCTCTAAAATAGTCCTAACCCACAGGGAGACACACAAATGAAGAGGGGAAGGAGTCATCACATAAAAAACCTGAAACCACCTTAGTATTTTTTAAAACGAACTACAAGCCACAGAGAAAGAACCAGGGGAACCACTCACGTTAAAACTCATCCAGGGAACAGGCAGCAGTGGCTCAGTGGCAGAATTCTCACCTGCCATGCCAGGGACCTGGGTTCGATTCTGGGAGCCTGTCCATACCAAAAAAAAAAAGAATTTTAAATAAAAAATAAAACTCATCCAGGGGCCGGGCAAGACGGCAGGCACAGGGAGGTGTGGAATTTAGTGTGTCCTCCAGGGCAACTAGTAAATAGCCAGGAACTGTCTGGAAGAACTGTTCGGGGGACTTCTGTGACTGCACACACACTGTATACCAGTCTGGAAAGGGTGGAAAGGCCAAAATCACAGAGTAGAACTCTAAGTAAAGTCTTTCACACTGTGGAGGCTGACGCCTCTACCCCACTGGCACAGCAGGCTGTTTTGGAGACACTTTCCCATGGGAAAAAGAAGCAAGGCAAGGAGAGATCAAGCAAACTCCTCTTGCAGATTTAATTAACAAATTCAGACTGCAGGATAAAAGTTCGAGCCCAGAAAAACACAGAGCAAGCACGAAAGAAACCAGGAGGTATCTCCTGGCAGAGAAGAGGTTGGGGAAAAAAAAAAAAAAAAAAAGAGCTCAGAATACTGGAAAAGGGCTATGTCCCTAGAAAAGGAGCACCAAGAGCTGGGTACCAATTCTGGTTCTTGACTGGCAAACAAACAGGGGATGGAGGAGGTGGTGGGGCTGGAGAATGCCTCTGAAAAAGATTTTTTTTTCACTTTTTAGCAGCCCATTAAACAAAGCCTCAGGCATTTTCAACTGTTAGCACTGACCCAGGCAAGGGCGGAGTTACATTATGTCCGAGTGACAAAGTAACTAGTTAGGTGAATAAGATAATTTCCTAAAGGGTGAATGTTCCCCAAGAAGAGTGCACGTGGGGTGCAGGGCAAGGCTCAGCACAAGTGGTCGTTCTAATTCACAGAAGTCAAACCCCAGGGGTTGTAAAACAGAAACAGTTTAAGCCCACCTTCCACATTAGCCTGTCTCACCACGCCCCTGACAGAGATGGGGTCTGTAAAGAATTAAAATCTCCACCCCACTTTACCCAGGTGGGGAGCTGCAGGCTGACAAGCATCACCTACTGGGCAGGATAGGAAAAAAACAGAATTAAGAGGATTGACTGGAAAGACTGGCAACCTGGAAGGTCTCATCCTCAGGGAAACTTGGTACTATTACACCCTCTTCCTGAGCCTTGGGCCTGTCTTTTCTGGGAAAATCTGATTGCAGTCGATCCTATCTGGCAGGGCAAGAACCAGAAACAAGAGCTGAAAAATTCTGATCAGTTAAACAGAAGCCCTGCTAGAAGTCAAGAATAAGTTGAACTGAATGTCAGAGAACAAATACAGAACAAAGCCAACCAACAAGAAAACCCTAAGTAAAAGTGAAAACAACCTCTAAAATAAACTAATCAAGGAAATCAGATGACTAGACACCAACAAAAAGTCAGGAGGCACAGTAGGAGGAAAGCAGATAGGGCTCAGTCAAAGAAACAAAGTAACACTTCAAATGAGATACAGATGTTAAAAGGATTAGTGAACTAGAGGACAGGTCACCTAAAATAAAAGAACAGATAAGGAAACACAAAAAAGAACAGATAGGGAAAACAATGTAAAAATATGAGCAGGGTCTCAGGGAATTGAATGGCAACAGGAACCACACGAATATATGTGTTGTGGGTGTCCCAAAAGGAGAAAAGAAAGGAAAAGGGGCACAAAGAATAATGGAGGAAATAATCACTTGAAAATTTCCCAACTCTGATGAAAGACATAAAATTACAGATCCAAGAAGCGCAACATACCCCAAACAGAATAGATCCAAAAAGACATACTCCAAGACTTTTACTAATCAGATTGTCAATGTCAAAGAAAAAGAGAATTCTGAAAGCAACAAGAGAAAAGCAATCCATCACATACAAAGGAAGCCCAATAAGACTAGGTGTGGATTTCTCAGAATGATATGATATGATTAAAATACTGAAAGAGAAAAACTGCCAACCAAGAGTTCCATATCCGGCAAAACTGTTCTTCAAAAATGAGGGAGGGTGGTGCGATGGTGGCTCAGTGGCAGAATTCTCGTCTGCCATGCCAAAGAACTGGGTTCAATTTCCGGTGCCTGCCCATGCAAGGAAAAAAAAAAAAAGAGGGAGGGGGTTCAAGAGTAGTTCAGTGGTAGAATCCTCACCTGCCATGTGGGAGACCTGGGTTCAATTCCCAGTCCATGCACTCCCCCTCCCCCTGCCCCTGAGGAAAAGAAAAAAAAGCAAAACAAACAAAATATTAACAAACGGTACTGCAATAACAGGATATTCACATGGAAAAATTATGAAATGTGATCCTGCCATACAGCACACACACACACACACACACACACAAACACACACACAAAAACATTTTTTTTAAATGAGAGAGAGCTTAAAATACTTTCAGACAATCAGAAACTAAAGGGAGTACTATAGTCAGATAGGAAAAGACAGGAGAGAAAGGTTTGGAGAAAAATATAGAAATGAAGATTATCAGGAAGGGTAAAAGAGAGAAAAAAAATATGACATATAAAATCCAAAAGCCAAAATGATAGAAGTACTGCCATTAAGGTACTAACATTAAATGTTAATGGATTAAAATCCCCATCAAAAGACACAGATGGGCAGAATGGATTAAAAAATAGGACCCATTTATATGCTCTCTACGAGACACTCACTTTAGCTCCAAGAACAAAAGTAGGTTGAAAGTGAAAGAGGAAGGCTAGGAGCATGTATGACCCCAGAAGGAATGAAAGAAGATAAAAACTGGGGCTGTATACCTCAGCAAAATCTAGAGCAGACAATGATGTTGATGAAATGTACAAATATAAGAAAGTTTTACATGAGGGAGAACAAATGAATGTCAAAAGTGCAAAGTGTTCAAACTCTGAAATCTGTTCTACAACTAATTGTTGCACTGTGCTTTAAAATATATGTTTTCATAAAAAAAAAGAAAAAAAGTCAATTGTGATGATAAAAAAAAAATTTATTCCTTCTATCCTCCAATGTTCTGGAGCAGCCAGAAGGAAAAATCTGAGAGGATGGTATGGTAGCCCATGACAAACTCTGAGATCTGTCCTGTAACTACTTGTTGAAGAGTGCTCTGAAAACTATTGCTTTTTTCTTTCTTTGTATATATGTTATGTTATACAATTTAAAAAGTTAAAAAAAAGTTACAGGTATTGAAAATGGGATGGTACGTGGAAAAAATACAATCAACGCAAACTAGGATCTATAGTTAACAGTAATAGTGTAATATGCTTCCATTAATTGTAACAAAGGCAATATATCAAAGCTAAACATCAATAAGAGGAATATGTAAAGGAAGGGTATGAAATTCTTGTTGTTGTTTCTTCTTTTTATTTAATTTTTTATTCTCCTTTTCTCCACCCCCCCCTCTTCTTTCTTTGTGAAGAAATTGAAATGTTCTCATATAGGTGGTAGTGGTGAATACATAACTGTATAACTACATCAAGAGCCACCTATCGTCTACTTAGGATGGATTGTATGGTATGTGAATAAAACAAATAGAAGATACAAGTGCAGGAAAAAATGTGGAGAGAGAAATGTACCTATTCACTGTTGGTAGAGAAGGAGATGGTGCAACCCCTCTAGAGGGCAGTGTGGTGGTTCCACAGGAGGCTAAGTCTAGGACTGCCATATAATCCTGTAACCCCGTTATCAGGTACACACCTGGAAGAACTGAAATCAGGGTCAATGAACATTTGCACACTAGTGTTTATAGCAGCAGTATCCACAATTCGCCCTTGATGGAGGTGGCCAAAGACTACAATTGATGAATGGAAGGGTGAACTGTGGTGTATACCTACAATGGAAGATTGAGTGGCTGCAAGACAGAAATGAAGTCATGAAGCATGGAACTTGGTGAATGAACCCTGAGGACATTATGTTGAGTGAAATTAGCCAGAAACAAAAATAAAAATATTGTAAGACCTCACTAAAAGGGACTAACTATAATTTGCAAACCCTGAGAACTGAATTCAAGTGCACAGGTTATCAGAGGAGAGAACATGGGTAGAGACTGGGCAATAGATGATTAAGGAGTATCAAGTGTTCATATAAGGCTTATTGTTAAGGCTCCTAGATTGTAAGCTCGTACAGCCACATCTATTTCTGAGCTTAACTGTCATTTCTAAATTCCGAGAAGCTGAGCTCTTTGTGTATAACCTGGTCATTCCCTGGAACTCTGGTTATCTGTGTGACACCTGAGACTCTGAGTTAGAGTTCTATAGCTCTGAAGGACAGCATTACCCCATACAGCAACTGTTAAAGAAGCTGAAAAAGAGATCAGCTTCAATTAGAGATATGAATGAAATGATCTGGTTAGGGCTAAGGTAAATCAGAAAACTGGGTAAAGGATGATATTGATTGTGTTTTAAAACGTCAACTTCTGTGTGAGAACAAAGGAAGAGTTTTTTTTTGGTACAAAATTTATATTTTCTGTAACATACTAATTTAACCTGTTTGATCAGTTTATTCAAACAACAAAATTACATGGAACATTGAACAGAGAATATCTTACTTTGTACAGGTTAATGTAATACCCTGATACATCCCAGAGTAATTTGGGCAAAAAATAAAAACATATTTGCAAAGTCCCCTTAGGGACTGGGGGAAAATGTGGAAATATTAAACTTTCCCACTGGGAAATTTCTGATATTCTTACAAGCCCAATTTATTAAAACCAAGCCCTTGATCGTGGGACTTGCTCTTATGAAATGTATACCTGCAAAGGAGAAGCTAAGCCTATTTATAATTATGCCTAAGAGTCACCCCCAGAGAACCTCTTTTGTTGCTCTGACATGGACCCTTTCTCTCTAAGCCAACTCTGCAAACAAACTCACTACCAACCCAGCTATGTGGGACATGACTCCCAGGAGGAGAAATCTCCCTGGCAATGTGGGACATGAATCCCATGGATGAGCATGGTCCTGGCATTATGGGGTTGAGAAAGCCTTCTTGACCAAAAGGAGGGAAAGAAATGAAACAAAAGTTTCAGTGGCTAAGAGATTATGAGTTGAGAGGTCATTCTGGAGGTTATTTTTATGCATTAGATAGATATCCCTTTTCAGTTTCTAGTGTATTAGAATAGCTAGAAAGGAATACCTGAAACTGCCGAACTGTAATCCAGTAGCCTTGATTCTTGAAGATGATTAAATATATTGCTTTTGCATATGATTGTGACTGTGAAAACCCTGTGACTGACACTTCCTTTATCCAGTGTATGGACAGATGAGTAAGAAGATAAAGACATAAATAAATAGATAGACAAATAAATAAATAATGGGGGGGTAAAAGGTTTGGGATGTTTTGGGTGTTCTTTTTATTTTGATTTTTATTAGTTTTTTTCTTTGGAGAAATGAAAATGTTCTAAAATTGATTGTAGTGATGAATGTACAACTATATGATGATACTGTGGGCCACTGATAGTGCACATTAGATGGTTATATGGTATGTGAATATATTTCAATAAAATTGCATAAAAAAAAAATCATCCATGCATCGACACTTTAAAACCCCAAGTCACAGTTCTTCAGCTGCTCTCATCAATCTTGCAGCATTTCCATTCTGCAGAGGAGAGCAACCTCAGTCCGTCAAAGGGGAAGCTGTTCTCAGCACACAGCGCTCTGCCCAGAATACCATCACCCACACAGTTCTTGCCCTGAATATCAAGGTCAACTACACATCTTGGGACATATTCTGCACATCTGATTCTACTTTACATATTTCATTCACATTAACCCAGAAATCTGGAACTGTAAACACCTGTGCCCCAAACAATACGCCAACTTGTGAAATGAATTTGTTTGGCTTTCTGACTTGAGAGTTCACTGCTTTTTTCCTTACCTATACACTTATCCCATAACCACATCATCCCTGTTGCCTCCATACAGTTGATTGTAGCTCCACTGTCAGACCACGTTTCATAAAATCACTTCAGTCTCAGAACCTCTCTCAAGGGCTTCCTGTAACTCATCACCCATCCTACCAACTCAAGGTCTTGTGTTCCTTCGTAGAGGGGCCCCTGCCTTGCAGCTCTGGCTAACCCTCTTCTCTCATTTATTCTCCAAAACACACCCTCTTCTACCTTCATCCTGATGACACCCAACCTCTGAGGTCCCTTCCCTCCAAGAGCCATTCCACTCCCCACTGCCCTTTGTGAACACCATGGTCAGGTCTAACTTTGGCAGAACTCTCACTGTACTGAACACTGGGGAGTTTTCTTCATCACTCTTTTAAACTCATGATTAAATGGGGGAAATGGTCCAAGTGGTCAAACCTATATTTCTGTAAGTGCCAAACTAGGGTCTGGAAGCCAAGTAGCAAGTTTCAAAGTATGACACTGAATTCCTTAAAACAATGTCCTTTGTACTGAATGTCACTGGATGGACTGTTAAATTAGCCTACCAAAGCACAGCGACTGAAGGTGGAGTTTCCAATATCCTCCGCAGAAACCCTTAGACCAAGGTAATGGCAAGTTGAAGGGAAATGGTAATTGCTGAGGAGCCCACTAGAGGAGAGTGACCAGGGCAGAAACTTCTCTGACAACCTCTCTGAAACCAACTTTAAGTCTTAGTTAACATCTTGATCTTCCCTGTGGGTGGTCCTGTCTCTGTCCAAGGAGTCTCCCCACCCCACCCACACATCTCTTCACAAACACGGTGGAGGGACAGCCATTTGCAGGCCTCATATCGAGGATGTGGGCTACTCTTTTGAGGACCCCTTTACATCTGTGAGGAGGATACTAGGAGCACTTAAAATCCTCTAGCAAAAAGTACCTGCTGGGCAGCCACTTCCTGTCAGATGCACTCTGCTGGGTGTGCAGGGCATGGTGGTGAAGCAGGAGCCCAGCTACCCCTTCCACGGGCTCCAGCACTGCTTTGGGGGTGGGGAGGGTGGGGGTCATCTAAGAAAGATGTGGGTCTTCAAAAAGGAAAAGAGGAAGATGCATGGGTGGTTCAGTGGTAGAATGCTTGCCTTTCATGCGGGAGACCTGGGTTCGATTCCCGGACCATGCACTGCCCCACCCCAAAAAAAGGAAAAGAGGAAGTGAATGGGATGTAGGGAAGGGGGGGGGTCCTCCTGCCTCTCCTTGGGTGCTCTGGGGTATAGGTATTCCAGGAGGTATCGAGGGTGACAAGGATAACAACTGACATCTACTATGTTTACTCAGTGCAAGGATCTGTGCTGAGCCTTCATATACACCTATGTGGAAATTTTTTTATTACTTCTCCGTTTCGTAAGTGAGAAGGTCAAGGCAGGTAAGTTAGAAAGGTGGCAAAGCTGGGCCTCAAACACAAGTAGCAAGTCAGTCTCCAAAGCCCACTTGCCAAAGGAGATGGTCCCTACCATGTGGAGGGCAGTGGTGAAGAGACGGCCCTGGCAGTGTACCCAATGCAAGAAGAAAATCACACCCAGTCAGGATGGCTCTCCAGCTTGTCCAGCTTCACAGGGCTCTGTTAAAATATCCACATGGCTAAAGAACTGGAGAGAAATGTATGCTCTTGTTTAGGCAAGAGAATCCAAGGGGAGTTTTTCCACCCCCAGGCCATCGTGAAGGTAGCAAGACATTAGGGAAAGAACTCTGGGGTTCTAGAAGAATTTGGGGCTTCATGCCCTAGCTGCCCATCTCCAATGTCAACCTTCAAGGATCTAGGTCTAATTTCATTAAGAGAAACAACGTTTCCCTTACCCAAAACCCTCATCCTCGATACATTTACAAATCACTGGGGTGGAAAACAAACAGGAAAACAATTCTACTACAGAGAGTAACCAAGTGTTATAAAAGATACAGGAAAATGCTCGGGAAGCAGCAGGAGTAATTTATTTCAGAGCAATGGTTCTCTGACTTTAGTTGCACTATAATTACCTGGAGAGCATTAAAAAAATACTAATGCCTGGATCTTCTCCCTTCCCCCAGAAATACTAGTTTAATTGGGGTGTGGCCTGGGCTTTAGTATTTTTTAAAGCATCCCAAGGAGGGGATTAAATGTGCAAAGTTGAGAACCACTGTTCTAGAGGAAGCCAGGAAGACTTCCAGGAAGAAGCAGCATTTGCTAGACCCACATAAAATCCTTGGGTCCCACTAGCACCATCTCCAACCCTCATGGAGCCTAAATGTAATCATCAGTCCCTCTAGAGGACACCACCTCTGGTTTATATATAGTCTAGGTCATTTATAGGACTTCTGCAGCCACATCCCTTAGGGAAGCATTATCTTGGGGAAGTGAATTTCAACTGCCATTGGAGATCCACTAATGGATTGTAAAAATCAAGTTAATTGTTCGTGACTGGCAAATCTTTTCATGAGATAGAATAAAATAGGATAGTTTCAATTATACACAAGCGTGCATACACACACACACACACACATATATATATACATGGATCATCAAAAAATCTGAGAAACTGCTCTTAGGATATCAGTAACATTGAGTCATGCTTCACAGCACTCTATGATTTAACAGAGATAACATTCTCTCTGCACCTACACAAAAAATAGGATACATGACTCGCCCAGCACCACAAAGCTAGTGGTGGCAGACTTGTAATGAGAGTCAAAGTCTTCAGACTCCAGGTCTAGGACCCTTCCAACTCAGAACAACTCAGAACACTACCCCCAAAAGGCAGCCTGTAAGCCACAGCACCCCAAGGAACTCCTAAGACTCTGCTTCTGTTTTGAGTCTAATGAACATCTTCTAGGGAGACTTCTGTTTAAACTATTCATGTAAACCACCCCCCAAAATTCTTGCCCCAGAAGCAATATGAAATCCACTTTAAATCACAGGAAATCTGTTTGGAAGTTTAAACAACTTTATAATTCTTCTTAAGCGAAAGCTCTTTAGGATTGGGGGGACAGGGGAATAGATAAGCATACAAATAAGAAGTCTATAAGAAGAAATTACAATGCAGTTTTCTCCTCACTCGAGTCATCTCCAATCTGTGCGTGTATGCAGCTGACTGTCTCGCAGGAGGAAGTAACTTTTGGATGTGCCCAGTCACTGCCTGAGGCCACTGTCATTCTTGACCTTCAGCTCTGCAAGTCACCTCACTGTGATGGTGAAGATTTTACACTCCCCAAACACCTGCTCTGCCAAGAGGATGCAACCTCTGACCAGAGAACTTAGAGACGCAGGCTTCCTTGGCCTTGTGTTGTCTGTGCTGGACTCAGGAGCTGGGCTGCCTGGTTCATCATCTGAACTCCACCATTGCTACTATGTGACCCCAAGAGAGTCACCCAGCACCTCTAGGCCTTAGTTTATCACTGAAAATACGGGGATATGGAAGGTCCACCCTCTCCAGAACATCAGCTAGTTCCATCTCTCTACCCCATACTACTGACAGCCCCTTCCAACAAGAAAAATTTAGAACGCCATAGCCCAAACACCCCTACGAAGTGGAAGAAAGATCAAAGATGATGATGGTGGAGTTATACAGAGAAGGTAGGGTTAAACAAACGAGTACAACTCCTGAATCATTATATTGATATTTCTTTTAGTCTCTAGTATCTTAGAGCAGCTAGAAGTAAAAACCTAAAATTGCGGAATCGTAACCCATACCAAACTCTAAAATCTGTTCTATAACTAATTGCTGTGCTGTGCTTTGAAATGTATTGCTTTTTTGTATATATATATCTATATGTTAGTCTTCAAAAAAAAAGTTGGCTGTGATGATAAAAAAAATGTTTATTCCTTCTGGCCTCCAACGTTCTGGAGTAGCTTGAAGGAAAAATCTGAGAGGATGGTATGGTCGCCCATGAAAAACCCTGGGATCTGTCCTGTAACTACTTGTTGAAGAGTGCTTTGAAAATCATTGCTTTTTTCTTCCTTTGCTTTGTATATATGTGATATTGTGCAATAAAAAAAGAAAATATGGGGATAATGACACTGCCTTTTTTTCCATGGGGCTGCTATATGGATAACTGGAATGCTGTATATGGACAGGATGACTCCATAATTTATCATCCAAACTGGAAGGCCTGTGAGAGTGAACGGGAGCAAGTTAATAACCACACTAGGCTGAAAAGAACATACCTGCATGGTCCCAACACACTAGCACACATGGTCTAGTATGAGAATAAATGTTGCAAAGATCCACAAATGCCTTCTCACTAATGCCTGGCATATAGTAAGTGCTCAATAATCATTCGCTACTGTCATACCATTCTGTTCCCATCTCCAACCCCAAAAGCCTTGGATGGAAAACACAATGAATGGAGACAAAAGCGAAACACAAAACAGAAAGTACTGAAGCCACAACTTCAAACAGCTGGGTTTCAGGGCGGTGGGCCAAACCACCAACGGTTTCAGCAAACTGCAGCGCCTCGGAGCCTTCAGGTGCATATTCAATCTCCCTGGCCACCAGGCCCCACCAGCAACCCTGCACCAGGCCTTTCATCTGGTACCTTTTCTCAGACTGAACTCTTCTCCCCGAGGCCAGCTAGCCTTATCCTATGCAGGGAATAAGCCTGCTGACTGCTGCTCAGAACTACACAGCTTAGCCATGCGGAGAATAAGAAACCCTGCAGTCTCTCTGAAGTCCAGGAAACAGAGCGGATGATGCCTGGAAACTGCACTTCACAGCCGGGAGCAGAAAAAAGTTGGCATGTCCCTGGACACTGAGTCTCTAAGCGGTTAATATGCAATGATTGCACAAGGCCGGCTTCTAAGAAGTCAAGTTCCAAGACTGGACTACAGAAATGAGTCATCTTTACTGCATTTACTTCAACCACTATTGGAGAATGGAAAGTGCCAAGAAGAAAGAAGAGTAGAAAGAGGTAGGAGAGACGTGTGTGCTGACTTGAAGATTTATTGCTAAAGTTGGTGTAAGACAGAAGATGGATCTGCCTCTGCCACTTACTAGTTGTCTATCTTGAACCAATCATTTAGTCTCCCAGCTTCCCAGTTTGTCAAATGGGGATAATAATCCTTATGAGTCAACATGAGATTAGCCCCAAAGCATAATATAGATACATGTTAGTATTACTTTTCTGTAAAGCTACCCTGCGACGACACTAGATTTAAGCCTTCTCTTTTGTATGCAGCCATTTATGTAACTCCCCTACTTCATTTTTGCTGACCACCATGAGACAGAAGGTGGATGGAAATGAAGTTTGCATCAGAGCTTAAGCGGCTGCAACATGTTCACAGAGTTCATCGAATCTCAGACACTCATCAACTGTAAGGCACACCATTAATTTTATGTGCCACTTAGGAAGAAAGCATTGTCGATTAAGCCATGAAATACCATCCATTGTAAGATGCATCCTGATTTCCAAGATGTTAAAAATGTGGCGGGTGGGAAGGAATGTACATTTTAGAATGAATGAAATAAGGCAAGAGCCCCAAAAGGGCCCTACAGCTCTGTGTTCGGTCCGACTTTGGCATCTTCCAAGGCCAATTAAATTTGAGCCCACAGAGCAATGGGTATTCAATGAAAGCTACTCTTCACCAACCCCTAGGGAACTTGTTTAAATTCCAAATATCCTGTCCCACAAGGAGACTCCGACTAAGTTATCTGGAGCCTAGGAACCCTTTTTAAAAAGCTCCTGGGGTGATATGCAGCAGGAGCTGAGAATCACTGACGTGCACCTTCAGCACTCCAGTTCAGAGAGGATGAAATGCAGAGACCTTTTGCGTCCCCACCCCCCACCCCCCAGCTCTCACCAGCTCCACTGCCATTTCCTGGGCTGAGAAAACAAAGAGACGTCCCTGTGTCTAACAAACCCTGTGGCCAGTAGGAAAAAGAAAGTCCGGGTGAATTAACCGAATGGAGTCGAAAGACAGAGTGGCCTCCCTCTTTCTCTGGGTCATGTCTGATACTAGGACACACCTTCCATGAAGAATGACTAAATAGAAAGTAATATTTGGATGTAAATATACGGTGTTATTTTGTGGCCCTCCCACACTTCCATTTCTGCTAGGTTTCTCTTTCCTCCCGGCTCTGATTCCTTTTCTAAGTATGCAGTTATAGACCTACATTTAGAGACCAAGAGGGACTGGAAAGCGTCCTGTGTGGCATTCCCCTAAGTCAGCTGTGAGTCAGACAGGCAAAACCCTATGTGCCTTTGTATTGGCTTCCTTCTATCCCTTTATTAGTTATGTGAGCTGCAAAGACCAGTAATAACAGTCAAATGCTGCCCACGTGCACGTTTGCCAGCACCTCCCTGGACCAGGGCAAAGGACAAGAACATGAGCCCCTTTATCCCCAGCTCTGCAAATGTCATTTACATTTTGAAGCAACAGGGGACATGGAACTCCATGGACTGGTGAATTATGCATTCCAGGATTTCTGAAGCCCATTAAAAAAGGAGAGTCTGAGTGGGTGGCAAGTACCAAGCAACCCCAGCCACCTATTTCCCTCCTCCCATCCCCACTCAACACATCCCATTTATTTTATGACTCAATGCATCCAACTCGGCAGGGGTTTTAAAGCTTCACATTTCGGATGCTAGAAAGCCAAGGGACTGTGAATCAGGACTAGGTTGAAATGATAGCTGCCTCCCTCTGAGGCTACCAGCTGGTTCTGAATACCTTATTCCACCATGGTTTAAAGGGGATTCTCCTGCCTTCTATGCCCAGATCACCCAGAAGAGAGGATTTCAGGGGGTTTTCTTGGTAGTGGTTCAATGAGGCATGGAGAAAGGAGCAGGAGAGGAGAGCAGGATAACAGAGCCCTGCACTAGGCTGTGAGGCAACCTCCCTGCCTCCTGTACTCCTTGGCAGCCCCAGCACCTACCAGCCTCTGCGGGTCAAGCATCCTCAGGCACACATCTTTGGAGAGCACCATAAGAGAAGCTCAGTGATGCTCAGGGCTCAGAGGTGAAATGCTGCTATTTACTGAGCAAAGAGCACAATGGCCGCCTGGCATGGCAAGTAATTCAGTAAGTACTAGTTGAATTAATTAGTTAATTAATCCCAATATGGGACTCTTTGGGGTACGTCCAAACCCTGAATAGGAATACTGCCAGAACAGGAAATAGCCACTCCAGAAGACGCTGCTGCAAAAAAATCAGTAGATGGTCAGGTAGGAGCAACTCTTGCAGAGTAAATGACTAGGGGAAGGGAAGGAATAAATAACAGTCCATTACCTAATAATAGGTTCGTCTAAACCAGCTAACTTGTTCCAGAATTGAGGCCAAAATCAGGGTTAAACTGCAACAGTGCCTACATGATAATTACGTGTTTTCTGGGGTTTTTTCCTTTATTTTTTCTTTTTAGCCTCTAACTCCTCTTCTTAAAGGCACATACCAAGTCCTGCAAAAGATTCTCTTTCCTGGGAAGAAGAAAAAAATCATTCTCTGTTAGTTCCACTGGCAGAAACATCCCCTAAAGCCCACCTAAACCTGCCCCTGGACCAACCCAAAAAGAAAGCTGATCTGCATTTCTTCCCAGCCACTGAGGCTGAAACTGCAGGAAAGCATCTCAAGGCTCCATCCTGTAAGCATTCTCGCTGAATAAAAAATAATAGCCTTTGCACAATAGGAGTAGAACAGTTCACGAATACAAAATAAATCAAGGTAAAAAAGAGTAAAAGGCACACAAAAAGGTCTTGCGATGTACAAATTGAGATTTCGTGAATGTCATTAAAATTCTATTAAGGGGATTTTTGACTCCTGGAAATTGAGGAACGGTATTAAAGCATGAAAGGGCTACAACTCTCTCTACATGTGCAGATAGCTCTCTCTAGCAATTATCTTACTGACTGCCTCATCTATGAGGAAGTAAAGGCTGTTACAATACCTCTCAATGCAAACTCTACCAAGATTTTAAGAATCCTTTCATGCAAAATGCTGTGCTTTAAACACCATTTCAGGAAGACCAGGAGGTCTTGGCCTTGGGCCTCGACATAATCGACCAACAAGCAAAAGGTCACTTCTCCTGGCCCTTTCTATGGAGTCATCCAATGATACTATTCTCCACGCTATCTTTGGAGTACTTTATATACTTCTATGACCCATCCTTTTAACCACCCCCAAAGAAAATGTTCCTCAGCACTCTCAGTATCACAGCTATTGGGATGGTTTTCAACCTTATCAAAGATTCTTTGTGCTATTTCCTCCCACGTAATCTATTTTTCAATCAATAGCTATAAAAATATTGGGAGTGATTTAATACGTTTCCTCTTTCTTAAAAAAAAAATGGATATAAGCTGTCCTGAGTTATCTCACTAAGTTCACATAATTCTAGCCAGATGCAGAGGTATTTTGTTACAATTTCCATCTAGCTTTTGCTAGAATAATCGAAATCTTTCAAGGACGCCGAATGGGGCCCCTTTGAGGTACAAATTCTCCCCACAGAACCATACCTGTTCCAAGTTCTTCCAGAATCTAAACCTGGTATTCTAAAACCTAAATAAGGAAATTCACAGTTTGGGCTTATAATTTCATAACTTCACTCTCAAGACTCAAATTTCTGTACCTATTTTGAAGTTGGAGTTGCCATCTCAAGCAAAGGCACTCTTTTTATATTGCTCCATTCCTCTGCTTACAGCACGGAAAACCCTGCATTCTGTTAGGGGTTAGGACCGGTTGCCTCCCCGAGCACCAGCAGGCATTGGAGAGAGACACTCCAGAAATCAAGACATACCTGCCCTCAAGGTGCTCAATCTAGTATCCTCTTTTCTGACTTTAAAAGGAAAAATCAAACTTGTTTTACAGGATGGGGAAAGAGTGCTTCATCTAAGAGAACTGCAAAGAAGAGAAAACATTCTGAGCCTGGTAAGCCTTAAAACTTACTAGTACCTAAAATTAGCCCTGCTGATAGACATGATAGGACAATTGGTCTTTGCACTTTTCCACAATGCAGATGGCTCACCACCAAGGGCAAACTGTGCCTGCATCAACCAGAAAAAGCAGCCAGAAAACAAAAAGGATAGCTTATTTAGGAGGCAGCCTTTTCACTTCAACCACTTAATGTGCTTCTGTCTGGACAAAGTGGCAGAATAGAATATAAGGAAATTGTCCCCCAGTCCCAAATCTCTCCCAGACATCATTACTATGGATCAGTCCTGTACTTCAGGCCAAACCACTCCAGATTACCCAGAGAGTGGTACATGTTTTATAGCTTCATGATGAAAAGAGAAAAAAATTCTTGAAGGAACATGAGTAACTACACACACACACACACACAAGCAAGAACCAGAATTCATCCTAGATTTACAGCCCTCAGTTCCACTTAAGATGCATTTTTAACTCTGTCATACTAACATTGTTTATTAAACATTTACTCCTGGCCTAGAGCTTGGCTGACCGGGCTTGAAAATATGTTAAAACACCATCAGAATCACATCAAGAATCTTTTAAAAAGTCTTTAAAAAGTAGATTGTCTATTTATCTTGACAAACTGGGGATATCTTCTACAGGCTTAAGAATTTCAATTAACAAACACGTCCTGGTATCCGATGTACCTGGCGGTGGATGGACGTGTGTGAGCTGCCCTGCCCAAAGGCCCCTGCGGTGTGGGAGACAGGTGCACAATGGTCAGACTCTGAGGAGACCTGGATAGGGGCTCGACACAAAATTCAAAGGGCCCCAGACATTTGAAGGAAGGAAAGAACTTGGGAAGGGGGAGAAAAGCTTATTCAACATTTACTGCAAAAACCAGAATTACAGTCAGGCAGCCCCTGGTGTAGGACACATTGGGGAAGAGGGGAGGGAGGATGGGGGGAATTATACATATACAGGTACAGATACATAGATTTTGGAGACAGCCCTGAATTTTAATTCCAGCTTATAAGCTTTGTGACCTTGAGAAAGTTATTCAACTCATACTGCTCTTTGGTTAAATCAGGGTAACAAGAGTGTGATGGCTAGGTTCTGGTGTCAACTTGGACAAGTGATGATGCCTTGTTGTCTGGTCAGGTGAGCACTGGCCTGATCGTTGCTACAAGGATATTTCCTGGCTGGCTGATAAACCAGAAAGTTGGTGCATTAAATCAGCTGATTGCATCTACTATCAACTAAGAGTACATCTCCCACAACCGAGATAATCCAATCAGCAGAAGACTTTCAAGGGCGAGGCCTTTTCACTGCTCCTTCAGCCAGGGAGCCTCTCCTGAAGAGTTCACTGAGACCCTTCAGAGGAGCTCCCAGCTTCACAGCCTGCCCTATGGGTTTTGGACTCTTTCATTCCCAAGGTTGCGTGAGACACTTATAAATCTCATATTTACAGACCTCTCCTGTCGATTCTGTTTCTCTAGAGAACCTCGACTAATACAAATACCTACACCTCACAGGGTTATTCTAGGGATGAAAAGAAATGCTGAATGTAATACACCTTGTACACGGTAGGTACAGAATAGAGTAAATTTCTCAAGCATCCTCTGAAGCCATTTGAGAAATATTAGCTACACCTTAAAATTTAGAAAGCTGAGATGTTACTGGGCAAGTTGCCTAGAATCACAGGAAATGAAAACTACCGCCAGGGCCTGGCCCTTCATTTTCTAATCACTCACTGAACAAACAATATATCGAACTTGCACTTGGCGCCACAAGCTGTGTGAGTGACCTTTTGGGGAGGAAAAAATGCTATTACTAAATATTTAGCGATGCAGTGCCTGAGACACCAAAATACCTTTTACACACAGGCAAAGCAGTTCCTTAGAGTGGAGACTTCTCACAAACTTATGACAGAAGCTGAGAAGAGGATATGGCGCTCTGCAGACTCTGGGACCTGGCACATCCTGCAGGTGTCAAGCCCAATAGAGGGACCGAGCTCTCTTTGGTTCAGCCAAGCCATCTGCAGTGCCAGATGCAATCAGTATCTTCACAGAAAACCAAGAAAAAGGACTGAAAATGAGCGCAACTGGCAGCCATCACAAGAAAGTCTCTTTCCAGGAACAAAGGTAAAAATTAGCATTATACTCTCCACAGTCAAACCATTTGTGGGCAGGTCCAGCTGCTATGAGACCCGTATTGAGTGGCCATGACAATGTAGTACCACTATCACCAAAGCAGGTTCCCAACCAAAATTTTCCAGGAATCAAGAGCTTAGGACATGTCAGGGCAACAAAAATCTTCTTGGTCAAAGCTTCATCACTGTAAGGACTTCTTAGAGGTTCATGATACATACACATTGGTACATTAATGCCTTTGGGAAACTTGCAGCAAGGAAAGATGTTAAACTCTGTTTTACCTAGACTCCCAAAGACATCTGATGATAGCATGCTCCTGTCATGTACTCCCACCCTGGGGTTCAGTGAACCCTGGATTTGCCCTTTTAGAAATAGAGGAACAACCTATGGGTATGAATGGGAATTAGCAAAATGGATGGAATAGCATCCCTAAAGAAAACAAACCGGAGTGGGGGTGGGGAGGGGGAGGGGCAGAGGGGAGAGCTGGGAATCACGACAAACAGGTCCAGAGCATATGGTGGGTCTCTTGGACCCTGCAGAGCCAGCAACATACAAGAACACAGGAGTGATGCAGGAGGCTAAGGAAGGTGCATTAGTCAAGGTTCTTCAGAAAAACAGGACCACCTGAATATATGTAGATATGAAGAACTGATTTTAAGGAACTGGCTCACACGATTGTGGGGCTGGTGAGTTTTGCAGGGCCAGCCCACAGGTTGGGATTCTGGTAAGACTTGATGGTACAGTCTGGAGCTGGAAATCTAGTAGGGAGGCTAGCAGGCTGGAAACTCAGGGAAGAGGAGATGTTGTAGTCCAAAGGCACAATTTCTTCTTCTTCTGGAAACCTGTTATTTGCTCAGTTATTTACTCTTCATTCAAGTGATTGAATGAAGCCTACCCATATTATGGAGAATAACTGCCTTTACTTACAGTCAGCTGAAGGCAGATGCTAATCACATCTACAAAATACCTCCTCGGCAACACGTAGGCTTGTTGGATCAAACAACTGGACATCATGTCCTTGCTAAGTTGCCCCATAAAAAAATTAACCATCTCAGAAGGAAGAGAAAAAAATAATTCCATGATTAGATGAAGGTGCTAGCATTCAGAATTTCCTATTGTTTTCTTGTGTGTAAAATTCTGTAGGATCAGTGACATCTGAATGAGTATACAGACTGGCTGGTTCAATGAAGGACTAAATCTAAAACCAAGATTTGACCTTTGTTTTCTAATCATTCACTGGAATGATTGGAGTATCAATTGAAATTTATTTCCAATCCTCCAGATCAACCTTAGCCTGAATTTCCCTGCACCTCACACCACATCTTGGTCAGTCCCTGGTATATCATCAGTGGTCAATAAACACAGACTAGAAGTGAATACAGAAAATCTACAAGCTTCATGATCAATACTGTGCACTCTAAAAAGAATGCTATCACACAGTATGGACTTCACACTTTCTAAGAACAAAGAGTAGCAAAAGAGAAAAGAGGAAGCAGTTCCCAGTAAGGGCTACAGGATTTCTACAGGAGTACAATATCTCCCTCTACAATCACTTTAGAAAAACTTCAAACCACATAATTCCACAAACACACACACACACACACACACACACACACACAAACATACAGTCCAATCTTCAGGACTTATTCTGATATTAACTACTAACATTTATATATTCCTTTTGACAAGGTACATTCATAACATATTAACTGTTTGATCCCTGAAGCCAAAGTACAATTAGTTTTATCATCTATTTTATAGAGGTTAAACCTGGAGACTGAGAAGGATCTAAATTGCCCAATGGCCAGCCAATTAAGTCTCCGTGATGCAAAGTATATTTGGTAGAGGCCATTACATTCCTTCTTTATTAAAAGTTATTTTAAAACTTCTTGAGATACCAAGGATAGATTAAATTACGATTTGTCTCATTTTATTGTTAAATATAAAGAGAGGGATTTGGCTTGTTGAAACCTGGTAATCTACATACAATAAAAATTTTATCTCCTGAGCTAACGTTCCAATTTTTTAACAATTTGGACTGTCAGTTTATTAAATTAAGAGTGCGGCATTTAATGTTATTGAGGTGTCACATGATCCTGGATCTTAATTTTGAAGCAAGAAATATCAAAATCTTTTCGTTATCACCCACCCCTTCTTCCGGACCTTTAAACAGTAACTTAGTATGATTCTGGCGTTCTCATAACAAATTTGTTGGAAGAGGGATTCATTTTGTTTGCTTCTAAACAAACCATTCAGACAGAAATGAAGAGATTACTCATTCTGCAGAATCTATTTACTATGTTTTGCTGAAGGGAAGTCTTCCCTGAAGGACACTGGGTTGGAAGATGTCTGAGTGAATTAAACCCACAAAGAAAATGTTCCTTCCAGGTTTCAAGTCTCTTTGACTCTATGAATCGATATCATTCAGGACCAAATGATATCCTTGAGATGAGATAAATGAAGGGATATTCAGGTAATTCAACACTGATGCTAGTTCCGAATGTGGTGCCCCCAGGCTGCCAAGGACTGGTGGGGGAGTTTGGAAAAGCGAATGAGTTGTGAATTAAGAAAGACTTTGCCTGGTGGATAAAAATCTTTTGAAAGAGACGACCACCATCAAAACGGAGAAACATTAAAGAGGTCCTGGGAAGAAGGAAGGAAAAGCACAGCTCTAGGACCTGAGCCATCGCTTCTCTCCCTCCACGATAAGCAGCCAGTGTTTTCTTCTAATTACTCTGCCCTCCTGATTCCATCCGACAAGATGCGCATATTAACAAATACCACGTTTAAATCACTTACGCAAATGAATGAGCTGCCTTGATAAGGAATGCTTTAGTCATCATTATTACGGATAGTACATATTTAATATTTTCAGTTTGCTAATTAAAATCTTCTTAAAGGGGAAAATTTTCTACCATGGCTCAACCTGAATTGGCAGGCCCTAAAATGAGAAGATGCTGTAGGTGCTAGTTGGTTTATAGGCCTAAATTAAAAGCCAATCCAGCAAGACATGGCATGGCTCAGCGAGAAGAATCGCTAAATCAAATGCCTACTGATAATCTCACTGAGTGAGCTATTTATCACTCCTAGGCAGCTAGGTCCACCGGCAGAGATTTCTTATACCATCACCAAACTCACTGAAAACAGGTATTCCCTTTACGATGACTGCAGGAAAAGCCCTCCCCAAACTTGGTGGCTTAAACAAACGATGATTTATTATTTCCCACGAGGGTCGAGGCTGACCAGACAGTCCTTCTGCCCCACGCAGTGCCGGCTGAGGTGGTGGGGGCTGGGCAGAACTGGGGAGCCCCTGGAGGTCCTTGCTCCCCTGTCTGAGCCTGGCACCTGCCAGCTGGGACACCTGGGTCTCCACCGTTTGGCCTGGGTCTCCTCATTTGGCCTCTCTTTTCATTTTTCCTCATCCTCCCAGGCAGCTCCCCACAGCTTCTTTCTCCAACACAACAGTCTGGACGTCTTCCCAGCATGGCGGCTGGGCTCCAGGAGAGCAAGCACAGGGGCAGCCAGGCCTCCTATGGGCCAGGCTTGGAACCAGCACCGTGCCACGGCCGATGCAGCCTATTGGCTGAGGTCAGTCACGACAGCAGCCCAGCTCAAGATATGGGGAGGGGGCTCCCTCAATGGGAGGAGTGGTGTGCATGGACAAGGAGGAAGGCAATGGGGCCAAAACTGCCCCACTGCAGCCACTGGAGACCACCTATCTCAAAAGGATGGTGGAGCTGCCATCCCCCTCTGAAGCCAATTCCTGAGCAAGGCAATTTACTCCAAATCCCTTAAACCTCGCCTTGAGATGTGCATCTCAATGCTGGGAGCTCATCACATGGAGGGAGGCAGAAGAGTGTGACACGAGGAGAATGCCAGGTCAAGGGGCCTGCCGCCTGGGTCTGAGTTTCAACCCTACCACCTTAGAGGTGGGAGCCCAGGCAGGTTATGTAGCCTCACTCCATCTGACAGCTTTTTTATCTGTAAGATGATGATAATAAAAGTACCTCATATGGGTCAGATAAGGATCGAAAATGTTGATGCATTTTGTGCCACAACATCACCACTCAGTGCCTGTGTTTATCATCCCCCACTGGGTGGATTCACACCGAAGTCCATCCAAGCCACAAAAAAAGAGTAAAGGTACTGACCCCTCGGTCCTCCACCCACTCCTCACATCCTGTGCCAGTTCTCCTCTTGCTAAATGGCATGACAAGCATGTGGGCTCTAGGCCACCTATTCTCTCCCTTATCACTGTTATTTCATTGTAATCTACACAATCTGAAACCAAGGATGATCTGCTTGTAGGTTTGTACAGGTTAGTGTGATGCCTCGATACATCCCAGAGTAATTTGGGTAGAGAATAAAATCGGTTTTGTAAGGTCCCCTTGAGGGACTGGGGAAAAATGCAGAAATATTAAACTTCCCCACCTAGGGAATTCCTGATATTCTCGCAAGCACTGGGACTAATTTAATAGGCCAAGCCCTCAATCTTTGGCCGCTACGAAACTTATTTCTGCAAAGGAGAAACTAAGTCTACTTTGATTATGCCTAAGAGTCACCCGCAGGGAACCTCTTTTGTTGCTCAGGTGTGGCCTTCCTCTCTAAGCTGACACAACAGGTGAACTCACTGCCCTACCTCCCTACATGGCACATGACTCCTAGGGGTATTAATCTCCCTGGCAACATGGGACACAACTCCTGGGGGTGAGCCAGGACCCAGCATCATGGGATTGAGAAAGACTTCTTGACCAAAATGGGGAAGAGAGAAATGAGATAAAGTTTCAGCAGCTGAGAGATTACAAATAGAGTTGAGAGGTCATTTTGGAGGTTATTTTCATGTATTATATAGATATCCCTGTTTAGTTTATGGTGTACTGGAATAGCTAGAGGGAAATACCTGAAATTGTTGAACTACATTCCAAAACCCTTGATTCTAAAAGATTAAAGTATAGTGTGGTTCAACAGTGGCTCAGCAAGCAGAATTCTCACCTGCCATGCCAGAGACCTGGGTTCAATTCCCAGAGCCTGCCCATGGCAAAAAAAAGAAAAAAGAAAACAACTAATGTATAACTCACTGGTTTTTACAGTGTGACTATGTGATTGTGAAAACCTTGTGGCTGAAGCTCCCTTTATCAGGGTATGGAGAGAGGAGTAAAAAAAAATAAGGACAAAATATAAATAAATAATGGGGAGAGATAAGGGGTATGGGAAGTTTTGGGTATTCTTTTTCATTTTTATTTCTATTCTTACGTGCATATATTTTTTGAAGTGATGAAAATGTTCAAAAATTGACTTTGGTGATGGATGCAGAACTGCATTATGATACTGGAAACCACTGATTGTACACTTTGGATGAATATATGATATGTGAATATATCTCAATAAAATTACATTAAAAAAAGAGGATGATCTGAGAACAAGAACACTTTCAGCAGAAGGACCAGTTTGTAATAGGAATAAAAACCCAATACACGTTAACTTGTGTGTCACAATCTCTATGCTGAGAGTCTTTCCTATCATTTAATCCTCACCACTGCATTAGGAGTTAACAGCACAGCTAACACAGGTGAGGTTATGAATGTCAATCTGTGCACCCATCTATATAAGGGGATATCATCATCCACCTTGCAGACCTATAGGGAGGATTATATAACACACAGGAAGAACCTAACAGTTCTGTGCAGATAAGACACTCGACATTAGCTTCCCACTGCAGCACCACCTCACTCTCTATTCTTTCCCCAAATTGTGTGGCTCTGATGGTTTATTTTTGTATTAAGTTTTTTGTTCTACTACATATCCCATTCCTTTCAATACAGCTGTCCAAATGTTTGGGAAAGTATATGGATTTAAATTCAAAAGAACAATAATGCTATTATTAGCCCTGTTTACCAAAAGAAGAAGCTAAACTTTACAGAGTTAAGTACCCTGCCCAAGTTTACAGAGGGTGGATTCAATCACACTTAGCAAAAGCCCACCCTCTTAGCCACCTCCTATATGTAAGACACAGTAGAAGGAATAGTCAACAGCCCCTCCAGTTTCACCCCTTTATCAGGCCCAAGCACCAAAAAGCTACCTACATACAGCAGCAATTGTTTTCTCTCTCCCAGAATTGCCTTTACAAAATTACGATTTAATATTCCCCCTTCAGCTTCATATATTGATTTAAATAAATGGCCACATGTATACCTCTGCATCGGTGGGTTGTTTTCCCCAACTGATGCTATATATTACAGTGTTCAATGACCTTGAAGGTAAAGTCCGCTCGATTCTTATCAAGGTTTAAAGCTAAGAAAACATTTGTCTCTCACAAGGAAATGCTCCATTTTCTTAGAAAATGAGGAGGATGTAACCAACATGTTTTCTTTTTCACTCTGGCTACCAAGATACAATTTTGCACTCAGTTGATGAAGGTTTCCTTGGCATGCTGTCAGCAGAACGCACTGAAAAGAGTATGGACACTAGAGCCCCATCTGGCCTTCTTTTTGTGTCCGGGGCCCTCTCCTATGGAATCGGGACAGCAATATCTACCATACAGGACTGTCCTGAGGATTAAATTAAACACAGATGTAAAATACTGAGCAATGTTTCATTCGCCATCTACTTCTTTCCCCCTTCCCCCTTCTCTCCCCATGCCACCCCCAAATTATTTGGCCCTTGACTTTTAAACTCTTGTTTTAGTGAATCTGTCTTTAAACATAATATACAAACTTTTTTTTCTTATAAGCTATCTCAAATCTCTTTGGAAGTGTCAGTAGCTTAAATAACATGAGCAACCATCATCTACAAGTTGAAGGAAATTTCAGAGTTGTTGCATAATGGACATTAAATTTGGAGATAAGGTTGGAAAATGTCAACCTCTAAAAGTAAAGCCAAAAAGAACATAACGAATGGCATTAGCCATCTGTGGCAATCTTTGCAGGAAACAACTCACTCTAGTTGATGATTTAGAAATGCACTTGATGAGAAGCAATTATTTCTCCAATCTCATCAAGGAGCCTAACTAAAATATTGAAAGGAAGGCTTGAGCTAAAAATACAACGTAAGGTAAACTGTAATTTAATTAAGTGTATAATACATCTATAATGAAGTAGTCTTGCTGACTATTAAAAAAAATGTTGGAAAGAAAGTTGGTGTATCAGGCAGGGTCTAATTAGAACTCAGAAGGCAGTGCAATGGTGTGTGGGCTGTGCAATGGTGGTTCAGTGGCAGAATTCTCACCTGCCATGCTGGAGACCCGGGTTCGATTCCCAAGTTCAATGCCAAAAAAAAAAAAAAGTTGACTACAGAATTCAGAAACTATATATGTCTTTTGAACAGAGAAGCTTTAGTGTAAATAATTGTTATACAGTTATCAAGTTGTTAACCAGGTAACTGAAAGGGTAAAAACCCTAAAGTATCATGGAGGTGGCAACTGCAGGAAGTGGCTACCATCCCTGGAATCGAAAGAACAATGGAAGAGGTTCGGAATTATGAAACCTCAAAAACCCAGAAGTTCCCCGTCTGCGACAAGGCTCTGCTTAACGGGTGCTGGTATCTGTCAGGGGGCAGGAGGGATTCCATAAGGCCAGTTCTGCAAGTGCTGGGAAAACTGCTATCTAGATTCAGCTAATGCTACCTAAAGGAAGAGCTGCAGCTAGAGTAAAGAAGCCTGAATGGGGTGCCACTCACAGGAACAGGATGCAAACAGAAAGGACCAAGTCCCTTCTCCCATCCCCAATCAAGCTGTTTCCCTTTGTCACCCCCTGGGTGCAGAGCACAACAGGGAGGAGCTGGCCAAGCAGGAAAGTGGTTTGCAGAGCCCCAGCTCCCATATCACAAAACAAAGTACAGAAGGGTTTGGAGCTGAGACAATAGATTAATAAAGTACACACTGTTTTGTTTTGTTTTTTGAAAAATGAGTTTCCATCACTAACCTAGGGAGAGGATATTGATTCTATACAGAAATATCCCCGGAACCATGAAGGCCAATTCATCAAGCTCCCAGAGGATGATGGAAATGAGCCTGTAGAAAACTTCACTGCTCACCCAGTAATGTTGTGGTTTCCCAAGTCCACGCGGCCCCCAGGAGTGAGGGCGAGCTCAGAAAGGCATGGGTCTCACTAACAATTAATGAACTGACATTCTTATTTACCAATATCTTACCATTCTGATTAATGTAAAAACCTCAATCCTTGATGGCTTCTATATAGACTAAAAAACTTGAGTTTCCAAACCTATGAAACCAAGAGTGGCACCCTAGGCCCACGGTGATTATCTCTCTCAAAGCTCGAAGTGAAACAGCCAGATGGCTTCTCTTATTTTAACTACATGTTTAATTGCATGTGATCTGCACACTGGAAAACATGTCTTTTATAGATACAGTTATATATATCATACATAGACCTTTTACAGGTCTTCTGGAAAAAAAAACAACCATGTAAGCCTCAACTATTCCTACAAATGAGTTATAGATAAATGTGCAGATGTAAAGGAAGAAAGAGAGACACAAAGCTTCAACTACTCCCTGGTTTAAATCTGTGCACTGTATTCCTAAATCGCAACCCATTTTTCCTCCAACAGAGGAATCAGCCAAGTCCAGGAACTTCTGAAACCTCAAAAGCACCAGGCTTTCCACCTCTTCCCTCCCCACTTTGCCCCACATCAATCACAACCTTATCCTTTCTAAGAAGTAACAAACACAGGGGCAGAAGGAGAAAAGCACTGCCAGAGGGCCCCCTGCCTTTCAATCTAAATTGGCTTGTGAATATTCACTCCACAGAGGCCTATGGATAAGGGAACAGGAGGCTCTGCTGCAGGGTGCACTTACCACCACCACCAATTCCAGGTTAGACTGGAAAAGACATCTTCATTCATTTTCCCCAAAAAAGATAAGTGACTAATAAGCAGTTTAATAATAAGCATCAGTCCTCCAATCATGAGAAAGTTCCAACACTTTTGGTTGGCAGTACATGACCCAGACAAGGCTGTCTTGAGTGATCTTTGAGAATTAACATCCACTATATCACTGTCACCAATACTGACATATGTGTTCAAACCTTACCCCTCCCTCAACAAAACCCAGATAGAAATAATAAGGACAATTAACATCATGATTACACAATTACTCAATACTCCAGTCCATCACCCATATTTAGTCCAGAGAATATAAGAAAAGTGGTATTTTCTTAGGTTGTAAGCTGCCATTTTAGCCTTCGTTTTTCATTGGTTTTATTTTAAACAGCAAGCTGCTTGGAAATTCCAGCAGAACTACTCACGGCTAAAAGTATCTTTCAATAACCCAACAGGTGCTTCATTGCATGTCCATCAATATCTAACTCTGAATATGAAGGTAAACACTTAACTCTTCCAAAAGAGAAGACCACACTCAAGCTGAAAGCCCAGGAAAATAGATCAAACTTACTTAAGAGGACTATGATTTTTAGCAGTTACTGCCACAAGATGGAAATAATCAATAATGCCTTCTTAACCAATTATTCCCAACCCTGAGTGAGCATGATCATGTGGGGAATTCTGTCTATAGCAGATGCTTAGGCCGACAGTCCAGAGTTCTGACTGAATAAGTCAGGTCAGCCTATAGCATCTGCCTATTTTAAATCTCCCCAGGAGCTTCTGATGTGCACCAGTGTTGAGAACCACTGGTCTACAGTCTGGGCTAAAAGGTGGGGGAGCAAAGGGAAGAAGGAAGCCAGCTGCAAGGAAAACTACATACGGACATTTCAGCGAAGGAAAGGGCGAGAGAGGAGAGAGGAGAGCAGGAAGGAGTCTGAGGTACCTCAGTCCTCGAAATTTAAATACAGTAATTCAAGTGCGATCAACCGGCAAATTCCTTTCACCCTCATATATTTCATTTGTGAAATTAAGTAATTAGTACTGGTCATTGGATGCGGCAGTCCTTAAAATATCTAAACTGCGCATGTACGAACTCCCTAAGAAGATGTGCCCCCTTCTCTCTGGCATCTGTGTGGACTAGTTTTTTTGTTTTGTTTTTTTACATGGGCAGGCACCGGGAATCGAACCCGGGTCCTCTGGCATGGCAGGCGAGCATTCTTGCCTGCTGAGCCACCATGGCCCGCCCTGTGTGGACTAGTTTTGAAGGGGCTGTGCCAGTTACTGGTTCTGAGCCTTAAAGAATGGTACAGAAAGCAGCTCTCAGGCCAGGACCTTCATTTCTCTATATGAAGTGTCCTTCTCACCCTGTAAAAATAAAGGTAAAATAAATTGCTCCTTCGGATACAGAAAAGTGTGGCAAAGAATTAATTTGTGTTTTGAGTGCAAGGACCAAGAAGAAAGGAAGATGTGTAAGTGCAGGTGTGTGTGTGTACGTGCATGCATGCCTGTGGGTCCATACAAACATGTGCATGAGTAAGGGTATGTGTGCATGTAGCATCGATGGAAAATTACTGTGCAGCTGATCTGAGGAAACCACACACACACACACCATGTACTGACTATTTTCTAAGTACATGCCTGGGCACAGGATAAATGTGTGCCATGCACCATCTCATTTACTCCTAATAAAGGTGCCATGAGGTAAGCCCTGGTATTACCTCCATTTTTACAGACGAGGAAGCAGAGACTTAGTATTTGTGTAAGGACACACAGTGGTGGGTGGTGGGTGGTGGGTGGTGGGGCTGGGACTTGAACCAGGCCATGACCCCAAAGCTCATAACTGCCCACACAACCTCGCTATAAAGTTCTCTTGATGTTCCCCAAGAGTACAGAGAGCATGACAGAGCCATAGCCTGTAGGATGTGCTAGACCTTAAACCCATTTTGTTGTTAATGAGATCCAATCAGGAGATTAAGTCTGCAACTGAAGTCTCATTTCTGTACAAGCTATGTCCTGTGCAGGTGTGAAACAAAAAAGGAGGCACAAGAAGTGAAAACAGAAATTCCCTCGACACACAAGGAAAAATGCTCATCTGACAGCTGTTTTCCTCCCTTGTCCACAGGAACACCCCCAAGAAACTCATCTCCAATAGAGTCATGTTACAGAAAAATCTCCTACCACACTTGTCTCTTGATCCTGTTCTCCTCTCTTTTTCCTTTACTTGTGCATTTTCCCACTGTCCCTGCCCTTATTCACTCACTAATAGGTTGGGAGAATTACCAGGAGGGGCTGTTGGAACCAACCATTCCTCAACCCAAACGCCCGAGTGATATGCTGAGTTATCAATTGCCATCTTCCACTCTCACTAAATTTTTGGTCAAATGACTCCAAATGCAACCCTCCCTGTCTCCTCCCAGGGTCTCATGTTATTCCATACCTCAAATAATGAAGACACACTTTTTCTACATTCACCTCTAGCACCCTAAGAGTAACCAAGTCCTGAATTAAAAACCTATCACTTGTTCTCTACATTCCATGAAGGTGCAGAAAAATCTCTCATGCTACATTGTGCATTTCTGGGGTGCTTGTGTTCCTTTCTTAACTTGTATAGATCAAGAATGAGAAACAAAAATTAACTGCACTTCAATCATCAAAGTTGGCTTGAAGACTTTTACAGATTGCTTGAGGTTTTCCAACAGATGCTATTGAGTAGTAGTTTGCTCCTTTAAGCAAGTAGTATGGCATTATTCTAGGGAAACTTGCTGGATTATGAACATAGCTTGTGTCACAATCCCCCATATGGACTCAATATATTGCCTCAGATGTGCTCCGGAAATTTCACAAACATAAATTTACGTCTATCTTTATCTGTCAAATGCCCTATACTGCTGACCCTCTACAGCAGAACTGAATGCAAGCGAACACATTCTATTTTATAAATGCTGTGCAAAGGCACAGAGCACTGAAATTATTAAAATAATCAGCCAAAGGTAACTAAAAAAAAGCAGGGATGTAACCATTAAAAGAACATCTGAGGGCGGGCCATGGTGGCTTAGTAGGCAGAGTTCTCGCCTGCCATGCCAGAGACCCGAGTTCAATTCCAGGTGCCGGCCCCCCGTGAAAAAAAGAACACCTGAGGCACAAGCCTGAGTGTAGCAGTGCATCCCCTAAACATGTGCATCATCCAGGGATCACATGAACTGAACCTGTGTGCTCTTCTAAAGATTTCTACCCAAATACAGGATCATTTTATAATGATGAATTGGGGGAAGGAGGGTTAATAACAAAAAACTCTTTTCTTAATAGAGCCAGCAGGGACTAGATTGCTTAAAGACAATTTATAATTCTCCTCCTCATTATCTCTCTCCTATACCTCGGCATCCCTCCACAATCTCTCTCCACTCCTCAGATGAGGTGAAGCATCACCTCTGCCTATTAAGGCACGATGATTTAACAGCTTAATTTATAAATACAGCTGGGGACTGTTCAGCTGCGACGGCAATGCAGCACTTCTAGACAAACAGGCGGACACTCTTCTCTTGCTTAATTCCATCTTAGCACTGCACCTGGAGTAAAAAAGCCAGATGAGCACCCAGAAATGCCAGGGACTTTACCCTTAACAGCAGCAGCCACTGCAAACCACAGGTGTTCCAGATTAGAGGATGAGAGAAACAGCACCCAGCACCCAGCAAAAAGGGGCAAAATAACCCACTAACACAAGGCACAGTAGCCCAGAAGGGAAGTGAAAGTGTGAGGCCACAGATGTATTAAAACAGTATGACATGGCTTCACTGAGCAACAAACCATCCAGTGAATCCCAGGCTTGCTGCCCGCATGTATCATGATTCCAGGGAGTCGGCCTCACTTCATCCACTCCCTCACCAACTAGTTGCTAGGCACTGGGGGATGAGCTAGACACAGGGACTAAAATGGCAAAATCAAATCCTAAATCCTGCCTCCACCTGCGAGGCCCCACAGATCTGCTCTACCACTGCTCTGACCTCAGGTCAAGACTGTCCCTGCCCTCCTCACTTACTAAGCTCCCCGATCACCAGCCTGCCCTTATTTTTTCGTTGCTCAAACACATGAGGTTCATTCCAGCCCCCAGGACCTTTGCACATGATGTCTTCCATGTCTGGACCATCTTTCACCACATTGTCATGGCTGGGTGTGTTAGTCTTTGTTCTCCCTCCGACAGACATTACCTCCTAGGGCCATTCCTGTGGATGGAGCCCCACTTTCTCACCCCACCCCCCACCTCTTCCTTGTACTACTCTATCTCATCTCCCAGTTTTCTTTTCTTTGCTGCACTTAGCACCATCTGATATTGTCTTGGCCACCCCCCTCCTCATCCCTTTAACAGAAAGTAAATTCCAGGGCCCACATTTGCCTCATTCTCCACTGTCTCCCTTGAGCCTGGTACACCTGAAGCAGGAAGGAAGGGAGCTAAGTGCCTGAAGCTCAGTGGGATACAGGTGATTAAATAAAAAGACACAGGTGAGCATCTGCAGTGGCACACCTACAGAGGGGAGGTGCAGGGACTGAGAACACAGGCTGCAAGCCCTGCCACATGGATACGAGCCCCCAACCTCAGGCTGTTTGTGGAAAACTCTGAAAAGACCCCTTGGTTTGCTGAGCTCAGACCCATCCACACCCCCAGTTTCTCTTGTTTGTGGGTGCAACTTTCCTGCACAGGAACCTTGATTCCCCGCCAGGATGCTCAGCACCCGTCACACCTGCTCGTGTGCAGGTTTGAGAGGACAACATGCTGCAAGACGGGAGCAGTCAGAGGTGAGGAACATTTTCATGCACGCAAATTTACACCTGGTGTCAATCAACCCAGACCTACCAAGTAGAAACACAGCATCTCCATCGTCATTACCCTGAAGAAACTTACTGCTGAATGCCGACCATCTCCTTCTATTCTTAACAGAAGAGACAGCTTTTCTTGAGAGGAAAGACCAATGCCTTAAAATGGAGATTCTAAATCTTGAGGCATTTTCAAGGGTGGCAAGAATCCCAAGGCTGCAGGCGCCCATTAAAGGGGCTCTCCAAGCCCAGCTCCCGCACTCAGCACTCCAGCCTGCCTAATTAGCACTTAAGTGTCTGTCATGTGCATATGGTTTCCAGACTGTGGTCTTTGGGAATGGTTTTCTAGGCTCTGTCCACTATTTATACATAGGGTGACCTCTGAAATGTGGCCTCTTCTCTTCTGACAGCCTCTGGACTGCAGAGGATTGGTTAAAGCAAATATTCTTCTCCTAGAATAAATCAATAATGCAGAAAATACGGAAGACAAAGACTCGCAGCCAGCTCGGCAGAGGGGAGAGGGACAAGGCGAGCCCACAGAGTAGGTCACGGAGCACCGAGGACTCCGGGTGGATTTTACTGGGGGTGGGAGGGCTTCAAAGGCCTTGGAGCCGGTGACCCGCCTGAATGTTGCTGCAACCAGAAAGGCAAGGTGGGACTTAAAGCCAGAGAATAATCCATGTAATGACCATCTCAGTGGCTCACCAGTCATTTCCATTAACCCATGACTTCTGCCGTATTCTACAGCCCCCCTGGGATATACACTGCGCTTTGACCAATTACAGCACATTAAAAACAAAATCCAAACTTGACACTGGGTCTACTTCTAGCCTTACTCAACAGTGCAGCTTCAGCTTAAACAAAGAAACAGGAGATCTTCCCCTGGATTCAAGGTGCATTCCATATGGCCCAAGAGAGGGAGAGAAACCAAAAAAGAAAGGCAAAGTATCCCTTCCTGGAGGCCTGCAGCACCTGACTGACATCTCCGATCCAACAATTCAAACACAGGACTGTCCTCCGTGATTTGCCTGTGTGCCTCCAAAGCAAGGTCAGGTACCTCAGGGCCAGAGCAAGCCTGGGTCAGAGTTGGTCACAGTAATTATCTGCAGAAAGGACAGTGAGAATGTACGTAAATAAAATAAAAGCATGCACTTATTGAACTGCATCAGCACCACCTCGCTAATGTCCATCAACTTACAGGAACAGCTAGAACCCTTTCTATGGATGGGGAAACTGAGGTTCAAGCCTGCCCGATGTCACACAGCTATTAAATAGTAAAGGTGGGGTCTGAATACAGGTGGGACATCATATCCCACCTTCTTCATAACAATTACCATCACCAAATGACTCAGCTTTTATATATACTATTCCTCCTTGAACGCATCACAGAGTCTATCTATTCATCTGCAACCTAGTTCTAAGTTGTCTTAATTAGAAGTATCAAAGAAACCACACGAACACTTTGCTAATTGACAGAACTAGTCCTCCACTCTCACAGGGGGTCTTTGTTGCATTTGCCACAATTATTAATTTGTCTTCCACTTGTCATTTACCTATAGTTTCAAAAGAAAGCCAGAAACTGAGCTAATGAAACTAAAAGGATGTTTACAAATTAAAACCTTGTGAAAAAGTTTTCAAATAACACACTATATTCAGATAATAACAGCTCAAGATACTGAAAAAATACAATTGCCAATTAGTTAAAAATTACTTATATGGTCACATAGTTAAAATCCACATATTGGTACAATTTCCAAAGACAAATTACAAGAAATTGAGGGAGGAAATTGGGAAATAATCTTTTGCTAACCAAACACTGAGGGACAGAGGTTGGCCTGTGGCCTTGTGCCTTATCTTCCTGATTGGAAAAGAGTAGGAGATGTGGCCTAGGAAATGACTGCAGTCAGCATTGTACCAGCTAGCTGGGTGACTTCAGACCACTCGCTCAACCTCTTTGGGCTCCATTTCCTTACCTAAAAAAAGAGCAAAGGACTTCCACCCTTAGTCTCCATCCAAGAAGATTTACCTGTCAACCAATGGAGAATCTTAAGCATAATCCTTGGGGCCAGTAAGTAGGCTTGTCCATTTCAACTATGGCAGAAATTCAGTCAGCAGTCAGAGAAGTACCTGGGTTCCTTAATAACTTACTATGGTAGATTGAATTACAGACCCAATTTAGGTATGTTCCCAATCTTAATCCACATTTCCTGTGGGTAAGAACAGGAACAGGGTAGAACAGGGTAGGTAGGATCTCTTAAAGATGTTTTCAGTATTTTTTTTGCATGCTTTATGGTTACATTTCATTCTTTTTCCATGTGAGTATCCCATTACTGCAGCATCATTTGTTGAATTGTTCATTTGTTTGTTTTCGTTGGTTTCTTTGCTTGGGAAGTGCATGGGCCAGGAATCAAACCCAGGTCTCCCACATGGCAAGCGAGAATTCTACCAGTGAACCACCCTTGCATCCCCCATTAGTATTTTTTTTAACACTTTTTATTGTGAAATATATATATACAAAAAAAGAGCATTAAATTTCAAAGTACATTGTCACAAGTAGTTATAGAAGAGATTTCAAATTTTGGCATGGGTTACAGTTACACAATTTCAGGATTTTCCTTCTAGATGCTCCAAGACACTGGAGACTAAAAAGAAATATCAGTCATACGCATTTGCTAAATCTTAACTTCTCTTTTATAATTCCTCCTTCTCTTTTGATCTTTCTCCCAACCTTTAGGGATATTTGGGCTATGCCCATTCTAACTTTTTTCATGTTGAAAAGGGGAGTCAACAATATGGGATGGGGGATGGGATACCTCTTAATTAGAGGTATCAAAGAAACCACAGGAACACTTTGCTAACTGACATGTGGAGATTATGGGTTTCTGAAAAGTAAACAGTGTGTGCAACTTTTGTAGGATCTCAGAGCCCTGAATGTTCTTTCGGGTTAACAGGAATAATGTTGGTTGGGGTTTGGCAAACCATGGCAATTAGCAATATCTAGCTGAACCTTCGATAAGAGTAGCCTCTAGAACAGCCTCTCAACTCTATTTCAACTCTCTTAGCCACTGATACCTGATTTTGTTACATTTCTTTCCCCCTTTGGTCAGGAGGGCATTATCGATCCCATAGTGCCAGGGCCAGGCTCATCCCTGGACATCATGTCCCATGTAGAGGGGATGGTAATGATTTTCCTTGAAGAACTGGGCTTAAAGAGAGAGAGAGGGGTCACATCTGAGCAACAAAAGAGGTTTTCTGGAAGTAGCTCTTAGGCATAATGACACGTAGGCTTTGCTTCTCTGCTAAGTTTCACAACAGTAAATCTCAAAATCTAGGGTGTGGCCTATTAACTTGGGAGTCCCTAGGGTATGAGAGAATATCAGGGGTTTCCCAGGTGGTAAAGTTTAATTGTTCCATATTTCTTCTCCAGTCCCTCAAGGGACTTTGTCAATACTTTCTAATTATCTGCTCAACATACTCTGGGATGTATGTGCATATTACAATAAGCTATACAGAATTACAAACCCTCATTCCCATTCTGGGCTCCATGTGCTTGGGTTGTTTAAATGAACTATCCACACAGGTTGAGTTAGATTATGTGCTACGGAAAATTTCAGTTTTGGATGAAATAAAGTTCTTTTCCTTTGGTTTTAAAGATGTGATTTTAAATTAAAGTGTGGCCAAAATGAATGAGATTGTGTCTTAATTAGGATTAGTAGAGTCTTTTATAAGCAGAAGAAATGCAGACATAGTAAAAGAAATTTATGGGAGCAAAGCCAGAAGCCAGAAATCAAGAGAACACAGAAAGGAAGAGGGCATTGCCATAGGATGGTGTCCTAGTTTCTTAGCTGCCAGAATGCAATATACTAGAAACGGAATGGCTTTTAAAAAGCTGAATTTAATAAGTTGCTAGTTTATAGTTCTAAGGCTGAGAAAATGTCCCAATTAAAACAAGTCTACAGAAATGTCCAATCAAAGGCATCCAGGGAAAGATACCTTGGTTCAAGAAGGCTGATGAAGTTCATAGTTTCTCTCTCACGTGGAAGGGCACATGACGAACACAGCGTCATCTGCTAGCTTCTTCTCCTGGCTTCCTGTTTCATGACGCTCCCCGGGAGGCATTTTCCTTCTTCATCTCCAAAGGTGGCTGGCTCGTGGACTCTCTGCATCTCATAGCTACATCATTCCGCTGTCTCTGAATCTCTAATTCTCCAAAATGTTTCCTCTTTTATAGGACTTCAGAAACTAATCAAGAACCACGCAAATGGGTGGAGACACACCTCCAGCTAATCCAGTTAACAATCACTCTTGATTAAATCACATTTCCAGGGAGATGATCTAATTACAGTTTCAAACATACAGTGCTGAATAAGGATGAGAAGAAATGGCGGCCTTTACAAAATGGGATTAGGATTAAAACATGGCTTTTCTAGGGTACACACATCATTTCAAACAAGCACAGATGGGAAAGCCAATAATTTCCCACTGTTTAAGGCAGCCCACTATGTGGTATTTGTTAGCGCAGCCTGAGAAACTAAGACAACTTCCATGTCTGATGAGCAACTAGTAGAGCCCCACAGAGAGCCCATGCGTTCAGCATGCCTTCATACTTACCAGTATAATCATTAACATCAATCACAGCAGTTAATGCTTTCAAGCACTTACTAGGTATGTGCCAGGCACTGATCTAAGCATTTAAAATATATTAACCCATTTAATTCTTCATTTAATAGCCCTGTGAGATAGATCACATCATTATTCCCATTTTGCAAATGAGAAAACTGGGACATCAAAAGGTTAAGTAACTTGCCAGGGGTTACAGAGCTGGAGAAGGCAAGATTCAACCCCAGGCTTGTAATTACTGTGCTGTGCATCCTTGGCCACGTTACTTTCATCACAAGAAAGACATCTCAAAGCCAGGTGTGCCAAGTAAAGCTTCACCCCTAGCCATACTTGACTCCACTTGTGAGACACGCAAGGTCGGGGTCAGAAACAGGCAGAATGGCTTCCAAATCCCTTGACGTGAATTTACTGAGTTGCCCTGACAACCCTCCCTGCACTCCAGCCTTCCCACCCAAAATCAGTGCTTAAATGATAGAGTGATCCGAGCTACCGTGACTTGGAAATCTGCCCCGTGTTGCAGGTGGAGCCTGATGTCATTATCTGTTTCCCGGGTCATCGGGGCTCAGAATGGTAAGCAACTCAGACCCTGGACAAACACTAGCCTTCCACAAAGACCTCCACCTCTCTGCAGTAACTTAAAAAATAAAAGCATAAGGTTCTGATAACAGCTTTGCTTTAAAATAACTATGGTGCAACTGGCAGGAAGCCCCCAGGGCTCTCCAACACTGAAGCAAAAAAATACACTTATTACATCATTAGAAATACCCGTCCAGGGTCAGTACAGACTAAAAACAAACCACCTGCTCTACATCACTAGCTCGGGAGAAAAACTCTTTGAAATCCATGTTTTAGGTACAAACCCGGCTGCAATAATGACAGATGACAAGTCAGGTCTGTCCCCAGAGGAGGGAGAAACTTTGTATGCATTCCTGTTCTTTCTAAAACAAAGAAGACCCAACTGACATCTTTTCAGACAATGCTTGGGGATCCTCATTATTTCTGGATTCGTACTGGGGCACGGCCGTTCTGATTTTTTTTTTTTGGCATGGGCAGGCTCTGGGAATCGAACCCGGGTCCCTGGCATGCAGGCTAGAACTCTGCCACTGAGCCACTGTTGCCCGCCCTGCCACTGCGTTCTGATTTTTCAAGTTACCAAAGTCCAGCAAGGTGGAGGTTGAGCCTCCGCAGTCCCTCTGCAGGTGATGCTCCACCTGCCTCCACGGGCCCATTTATAAGGCCTGGAATGCCACAGCGAGGCCCCTTTCATATAGGCCTGGCCTCAGTTCTGGAGCACAGACCACCCAACAGCCTGGGAGACACCCAGCAACCCTCCCAGTCCCTAAGTTTGCTCAGCCGTATTAGCAATTTGCAATGTAGGTTCAGTAGGTGATCACCAGCCCCAATAATGGGCATCTTCCAGGTCTTAAGTTGCAGCTATGCGTCCGCAAGAGGGAAAACTGCTATGTGCAACTTCTTCATGTTTCAGGGAGGAACAGAGGCGAAAGCTCTAAGCTCAACACTGCCAAAACTGACTTCCTCCAAAGTCATATTTTATGCAGTTGGGAGAAAATTAAAATTCCAGCCCCAACTTTGCTGCCTAACCTGTGGGCAAGTTAGTAACTTTGGGGTCCATGAGTAACTTGAATGTGTAAATTTAGGAAGAAAACCAGTTCCTGACCTTCTCCCAGGCATGCCAAAAAGAAGGATAAATGAGCAATGAGTCTAAAGTATTTCAGGCAGCTCAGCAACAAAGCTGATAAAAATTTGAAGTTCAAGAAATTATACCTTACGGAAATATGCAGTATCATATACTCACCAAAATTTCTCACTTCCAAGTACAGTGTAAAATATGCGGTACTAGCAATAATATCCTGTTGGGGGAACAAATGAAGTAATATATATTTATTAAAGATTTCCCATCCCAGCTTCCCAAATTATCCATAGTTTCTAATTGATAGTTTATGTCCACAAGCAAAACTGTCCAGGATGAGTGGAAAAGCTGGCAGAAGTACTGAACATAAAGACATGTTTTCTGCCCTAAGAGCACTTGTCAAATGAGAAGGGTGTAGTCAAGATAAAAAAAAGTCCACAGTAGAGACTCTAGTGGGTGATGAGGTCTCTAGGTTACTGAACAGTTTATGTGTAAAAAAGATCTCACAGACCATACAAACTGATACCCCAGAATGAAAACGTCCTTCAGAATTTGTAATTTTCAAAAGATTAAGGAAATTCTTTTAAAAGAAATGACTTCAAATGTAAGAATATTTCCCTTCACCTGTAAAGAATATTACAGGTGGTAATTCAGGATCTTATGCAACCTCTAAAGCATAATAATCACTGCATATTCCTATATTACAGAAGCTAAAGGAAGCTATATACATCTATGCTGACCATAGCTATCACAAATACTAGTTTTCAGTTGGTTTGCTAATTTAAGCAGCATACATTTATAAATTTCCTTTTTCATTTTAGTATGAAATTCTCAAAGGTATACAAAAAGGAAATGATATAGTGAACCCCACGTACCCATCAGTCAGCTTCAACAACACATTTGGTCAATCTTGTGCCTCATAATTTCTGCCCCCCCCACCAACCTGTTATTTCAACCATGAATACTTTTAGTTTAGTTTGTATCTCCAAAAGATTGTTTGAAAAACACAGCCACAATGCCATTAACACCAGTACTATCCAGTCCTTGCTCAGCTTACCCCTAATTTAAAAAAAAAAAAAAAAAAAAAAGGACTTTCTACACAGTTGATTTGTGTAGAAAGTGATGTCTTGCAAGGGCATCTGCCAGGCAAGTGTCCCAATGAACCTGCTATTACTAGCACATATTCACACATTCAACACCCTGGCATCAAATAACAGTGCAGCACTCACCATCCTTGGAAACCAAATCATGGGATGGGGAGGGGAGAGAAGGAGAGGAGGGAAGGGGAGGATAGGATAGGAAGAGATGGTGAATTGGTAAGTTAGGAAAATTTCTGGAAGAGTCAAAAGAAAGCCAACCTGTCTTAAAATCCAGCGCCCTTGGTCTTTCAGGGCTTCTTAGAATTTTTTTAGGAAATGCTGCATCATCAACGCTCTTAATGACAAAGGGTGATTTTGTGTGAGAAAAACAAAGACACCAATGTCACTGAGTCAAAAAGTGATTCCGAATGGCTGGGCTCTGAAAAAGTTTTAGGAACACCTTTTCCATTTATTTCATGTATATTTTCCTTTTTATGTATGCGTAAGAGTGATATATAGAAAAATCTCTGTCTAATTACATCTGAAAGAGCTCTTTCAATAAGTAGAAAATAAAAATGCTAACCGGCAAGAAAGCATTGTATCTCAGCTCCATTGACAGTGTTTTTTCTTTCCCAGTAGTACATAAAATAATGGTGTGCTCTAAAATCAATGACATCTTAGATTTGATGGAAAGGGAATACTCCAAACACAGGGGGAAAGCAGTCATCATCAAAAGCGAGACAGAAAAAAAATAACCAGGTGTGCTTGCTGGCAGAGAGAAACGGGGCAGGGCAAGCGAGTAGACAACAGAAAGGGAAGGAAAAGTGCGGAAGCCTTTAAAGGTCACAGAGAAAAAGCTCAAAATGTAGGTCAGTGGCAAAGGTTCCCACGATGCAGCCTCATGGCATCCCACATTGGGCTAACCAGCTCACCATTCAAGGCAGCCATATAAACCCTCTGACAGTAAGAGTCACCACAACTTATCCAAATCCTGATAACAGAGTGCATAGTTTATGGGCATCACTAAAATTCAGGCCTTTAATTTGCACCAGCTCCTTAAGTTCTCATAAGGCAATTTAGCTAAGAAAGAAAAACCCTTAATTGGAAGTGTCTAGAGAAGCACGCTTTCAGGAAGGAAAAAAAATAAAAGAGCTCACTCCCTGCACTGGACTCTGAAACAGAAATGGGGAAACCTTAATAGCAGCTCCTGAGTTTGCAGGCCTCTAAAATTACCTGTTCTCTGCCACCACGTAGATGTTTTGGTCGTTTTACGTGAACATGTAGACGTGTAGGCATGTTACCTGACCCCATAAAGCATCTAATGACCCCCTCATTACAGCCAATGGCTTCTATGAAAAGCAGCTGGACACGCTCTCACCTAGAGAACCAGGAAGAGGTGCACTTTGCCACTGTTCCACCTTCCTAAAGTGGTCGAGGGCAATGAAGCTACATCTTCATTTTAATTTCCAAAACTACTATAGGTCACAGGGCCTCGATTTCTCACATTGCCAAGCACA
Organism: Tamandua tetradactyla; assembly: GCF_023851605.1. Taxonomy (NCBI): domain Eukaryota; kingdom Metazoa; phylum Chordata; class Mammalia; order Pilosa; family Myrmecophagidae; genus Tamandua; species Tamandua tetradactyla. The sequence goes on along the minus strand of NC_135328.1, from coordinate 154,585,482 downwards.
ATCTTTCCAAAGCCCAGGCCTGAAGCCCAGGCTTCAGAGTTCTGGTTTCCTGCAAACACAAATCAACAACTCCCTGCATTTACACACAGCAATTCTCGGGGACTTAAATCATAGTGAAAATCCCTGTGGCTGCAGCAGACACCTGGAGACCAAAGACAATTTCTCATTAAATGATAATGTAGGTGGGAAACACTCCACAAATGTGAGGTATTATTTATTGGTTTACCCAATTCAACTTAGCATGACAGAGAGAACAGCTCAAAAATCAAGAAATGAAATAGTTTCATAAGCACATTCTACTAAATCAATCAGCAGATTAAACTGCAGGCACCTAAGGCAGTCCCAAGTCCATGGCCGGAGGGAGGAGGGCAGGTGTATATAACATTATGCCCGGGATTTGTACCCACATCCAAGAGACCATGTGGAGAAAGAACAGAAGAGCCAAGATTTCCATAGAATAAAGGGCATACCACTACTAAACCAGATATAAACACATATCAAAGGTAACAACCTTCAGTAAAGACAAATGCCTTATTTATTAAGCAAAAGAAGCGGATGACTGGAGAAATCACCAAAAGGAGACTGGACATGGGCTGAACCCAGGGGCAACATGTAAAGCAAAGTAAGCCACAAAAGCTTACCACCCTCTAGGCTAGGCTCAAATTTCACCTTTCCAATGAGGCCTCCATAATCACCAATTGACTACCACAACATACACCCCCCCCCCTTCCCAATTCCTAACCCCCTAACCCTACCTTATTGTTTCCATGGTACTTACCACCTACTTTCACTCTGTTCTAGTTTGCTAGCTGCTGGAATGCAATATACCAGAAACGGAATGGCTTTTAAAAGGGATGATTTAATGAGTTGCTAGTTTACAGTTCTAAGGCCGAGAAAATGTCCCCATTACAACAAGTCCATAGTAATGTCCAATCAAAGGCATCCAGGGAAAGATACCTTGGTTCAAGAAGGCCGATGAAGTTCAGGGTTTCTCTCTCATCTGGAAAGGCACATGGTGAACACGGTCAGGGCTCCTCTCTCAGCTGGAAGGGCACATGGCAAATACAGCATCATCTGCTAGCTTTCTCTCCTGGCTTCCTGTTTCATGAAGCTCCCCGGGAGGCGTTTTCCTTCTTCATCTCCAAAGGTCGCTGGCTGGTGGACTCTTTGCTTCGTGGTGCTCTAGCATTCTCTGCTCTCTCTGAGTCTCTCATTCTCCAAAATGTTTCCTCTTTTATAGGACTTCAGAAACTAATCAAGACCCACTCAGATGGGTGGAGACATGTCATCCCCTAATCCAGTTTAACAACCGTTCTTAACTAAATCTCATCAACCAGGGAGATGATCCCATCACAGTCCCAAATACACAGCATTGAATAGAGACTATTCTACCTTTAAGAAATGGGATCCATATTAAAACATGGCTTTTCTTAGGGGGCATACTTCCCTTCAAACCAGCACATTCCACCCTCTGGCCCCTAAAAAAGACATGTTTTTCCCAAATACAAAATACATTAATTTCATAACAATATCAGAAATCCTTAAACCTATCAGTAGCAATACAATGAAGTAAAAAATTAGAGAGTATAAAATCTCATCAAGTCAGTTACAGGCATGGTCTGTCCTAAGGCAAAATTCTCTCCATTTGCTCTGAACCTTTGAAAACTCACAAGTTATTTGCTGCCAACATACAAAGGAGGAACATTCATAAGATATGTATATGCATTTCCATAGGGAGGAAGGAACACAGGGGTCACCGGACCCATACGGTTTCGAAAACCTACAGGGCAAAGTCCATTAGATTTCAAAATCTGAGAGTCATTTATCCTCAGGGCTTTAGAAAGTGGCAGTCCCACCCTATCCAAATGCCTACGCCTGCCTCTCTCTGAATGCAACCTTGGGGGATATTGGGGAGACCACCTTTCTCTCGGCTCCACCCTCTCCAAGCATTGGGGCCGCACCCGGGCTCTCTGCCATCTCCGGGGCACACGCTCAACCCCTCCATGTGGTGGCAGCCAGGCTCTCCCCAAACCACAAGGAACGTGCTTCACTCTCTCCAAGACCTGAGGCGGCATGACTCTCCCACTGCAACGAGGTGGAAGGCCCATTCTCTGCCTTTGGGGCAAACTCACCCTCTCCACGGGCTTGGGTGGGTCCACTCTCCTGGCCCGAGGCTTCTTGACTTCAGACTTCAGCCTCCATGGTTTTGCCTCTGAACTTATTTTTCCTCCAATGTGTCCCTTCTCTGAACCCACCAGTCCAGACTGGCAGCGGCTCTGTTTATACAGGTCCCACAGCACTCTCGTTGGCTTTCTATGCAGTAGCCTTGGATCATGCCCATCAGACATAAGGAGTTTCCACAAATCTTTCCTGGATAACTCCATGTCCGATCCTGACTTTCTCTGAAATGGCTGGCTGGTTCCACATTTGGTTAAATCCACACTCAGGGCACTATACTCTGGAGTCTCCCTTTCTGTAGGCCCAGAATTTTCCAGGACCTCAATTTCTAGTTTCTTTTTACTCAAGAGTTCAGTTCTCAGCTTATCTCTTTCCTTTCGCATTTCACTATAAGCTGTGAGGAGAAACCAGGCTGCACTTTCGACACTTAATTTGGAAATCTCTTCTGCTAAATATCCAAGTTCATGGCTTTTAAAATCTGCCTTCCAGCCAAAGCCACTAGTCAATTTTGCCAGATTATCTGCCATTTTAAAACAAGGGTCGCCTACCTTCCAGTCGCTAATAACACGTGCCTTATTTCTGTCTAAGTCCTCATCAGAGGTATCTTCAGAGTTTACATTTCTACCAACAGTCTTTCCAAAGCATTCTAGGCCTTCTCTATCAAGCTTCTCATAACTCTTCCAAAATCTTCCCTTTATCCATTTTAAAAGCCGTTCCAACATGTTTGGTATTTGCAAACCACAGCAGCAGCACCCCACTCTCCGGTACCAAAATCTGTTCTAGTTTGCTAGCTGCTGGAATGCAATATACCAGAAACGGAATGGCTTTTAAAAGGGATGATTTAATGAGTTGCTAGTTTACAGTTCTAAGGCCGAGAAAATGTCCCCATTACAACAAGTCCATAGTAATGTCCAATCAAAGGCATCCAGGGAAAGATACCTTGGTTCAAGAAGGCCGATGAAGTTCAGGGTTTCTCTCTCATCTGGAAAGGCACATGGTGAACACGGTCAGGGCTCCTCTCTCAGCTGGAAGGGCACATGGCAAATACAGCATCATCTGCTAGCTTTCTCTCCTGGCTTCCTGTTTCATGAAGCTCCCCGGGAGGCGTTTTCCTTCTTCATCTCCAAAGGTCGCTGGCTGGTGGACTCTTTGCTTCGTGGTGCTCTAGCATTCTCTGCTCTCTCTGAGTCTCTCATTCTCCAAAATGTTTCCTCTTTTATAGGACTTCAGAAACTAATCAAGACCCACTCAGATGGGTGGAGACATGTCATCCCCTAATCCAGTTTAACAACCGTTCTTAACTAAATCTCATCAACCAGGGAGATGATCCCATCACAGTCCCAAATACACAGCATTGAATAGAGACTATTCTACCTTTAAGAAATGGGATCCATATTAAAACATGGCTTTTCTTAGGGGGCATACTTCCCTTCAAACCAGCACACACTCCATAGAATTTACTTTTCTTATATCTGTTGCCTATCTTCCCCCACTAGAATGCAAGTTCCACACGAATTTTGTGTCTGAAAAATCACTGACAAATTCCCAAACACCTGAGCAGTAACTGGCACACAGAAGGTGCTCAAGAACTAGTCATTGAAAGAATGAGTGAAAGCCCACAAACGCCTGTTTTCATTTGTGTTCCTGCAGAAGCCATAGCTTCAGGACTACCACCTTCAGTACAGGTAGATGCCGGTGGGATAAGTACACACAGAATATTTCATGGAGCAAAAGGTAAAAATGAAGGAACGAGCAAAATGCATGTGCTCCAAAATGCTTTCCAGGAACCTTCCGACCGACGATACAGCGAGGCCAAGCCAATGAAGGGTCGTGGGAAGCAGGGAGAGCCAAAGCAAGCCACCTGGCCAGCAGAAACCGTCTGGGCCACTAGCTCTGGAAAAAGCCCTACTGCCTCGAGAAGCCCACTGGAGATTTCTGTCCTTTTCTCATCAGATGACTCTGGTTCTGCCACCAACTAGCTCTGTGACCTTGGGAAAGTTACTTAACTTCTCTGTACTTCAGTTTCTTCATCTGTAAAATGGGAGCAAGAAAAGGGTGGTTCTGAAGAACAAATGAGTTAATATCTGTAAAGCACTTGCATTCACATCTGGCAAGAGCGGGTGTGTTTAAGTGTTCACTAAATTAAAATTCAAATGGGTCCCTTTCACAGGGGATCCACCCCAGACCACAAAGAAAGGCAGTCCCATTTGGAGAAGGTCTGAACCATAAAGGCAGTAGGGGAGCAAATGGAATCAAAGTTAATAATGACTGCAGCAGTGGTTCTTAACCGAGGTGATTCTACCCCCTAGGAGACATCTGACAATTTGGGGGATATTTTTGGTTGTCACCACTGGGCCTGAAGATGCCACTGGCATCTTGTGGATAGAGGCCAAGGACGCTGCCAGACATCCTACAATGTAGAGGCCAGCCCCGACAACAACGAGTTTATCAGGCCCAAAATGACAGTGGTGCTGAGGCTGAGAAACCCTGAATCAGAGCCACCACTGACTCCCAAGCACCTCTGTCCCTACCAAACCCTATGTCCTGATTTGGGCTCTGGAAATTCACTAAGTCTCCCCACAGCCCTCAGGGCCATTCCTCCTCCCAAAGGATCACTAGGCAGGAAATCGCCTAGCCTGTGGCAGAGCAGGACTGGCCCGGAAGACTCACAGGGCTCCCTGGGGACTCCCGGGAAGCAGAGGTGGAAGAAACAGCTCACCAAAGCAGGCATCCCGCAGATTTCAGCTGGAGCTGTGAGTAACTGGCCCATTCCACGTTCCCCAGGCAGCCACTCCTCAGCGACTTCTTTGGTACAGTAGTACTTGCTAAGACGCAGGGCTCTCATAACTCCCAGAGCCTGAGAAAGCTTTTTAAATTTAAGCCCATGTGGGAGACTCTATGTGATAGAATTTTTTTTGTTTTTTGTTTTGTCAAACCCAGCCCTGAAGAATCACTGCAATCTATATTGCAGCAGGCTAAGAAAACCAATCCGTAAAAATGACACATGCTTCCAGGCCAGTAATACTACACATGACTAAACGCAAAAATGCCAAGCGTTGCACAACGAAGGAGGCAAGAATTTGAGCAGAAGCGGCCAAGAGAAATTTCAGATTCACCTGCCTGGGGCCAGGAAAATGCTGGTGTTCGTGCTGACAACAGGAAAAGAGAGGGTGAGCCACCAGGGAAGGACTAATTTGTGCCATAAGCCTGGTTTCTTTATTTCTTAGAAAAAGCCACAATGTGGCCATAGTCTGTAAAGGAGGAAAGGGGAGACTTTTCAGACTGGACAGGTAAACTATGAATACACACATTCTGGGTACCACCACACACATCTGGGCTTACTCCTTAAGACCAAGCACATGTGTGAAGGCCAAGGAATCTTCACACCAGTTAAGAGAACCAAGGTCAAGTTCTGACTCTGAGGCCAGGAATACCATGTCCACTGATGAGCTCGTTCCGTCTAATTTTCAACGGAGGAAAATTCTTTGTGGGGCACAGCCTACCCTGGAGCTCATTCAGCAGAGTCTGTTGGTGAAAGTACCAAAAGGTCTTTCCCAAGAAAGCTCACCAATATGGCAGTCTAGAGGCAAGGACCCAGGACACAAAATCAAAGGCCTAATCACGGGGAATACAAATGGAAATAGAGGACTGGCCAACATTTCCATCAATCTCAGTGACACATGTACAGGCGTGATACCCCAAATGTGCATCCCTACTGTGGTAAGGGCATTGACAAAGGTCCCAGAGGCCCCCTGCGATGGCCGGTTTCAAACCTTTAGTTACTGATAATGGGGAAAGGATCCCAGGGGGTGACCCTGGTAATTGGGAGGCTGGGGTGGGGGTGGGGTGGTAGGTACACAGAGATCTCCAGATAATAGCAAATTCATTGAACAAACCATATGGATGCATGTCACCATTTTAATCTGCACGGCATGGCCATATGTGCATATTTCCAACTGGATATCCGACCCATCTGTATGTCTCAGCATCACCTATCCAGTCAAAACTTCCAGAACAAGGTTCACAGGGAGCTTCGGGAGGTGAGGCAAAGTAAAGCAATGAACAGGGGAAGGGACTGGGCCAGGTTTGGATGTAGGTGCAAGGATCCTGCCGGTCCAGCCAGGAGGCTTCACGGGTTTTTCCCAGGAATAACTGCCTCCCTGGGATGTCACCCAGAACCTTTCAATAAATTCATGCCTGCACTTGTGTGTCTGCCCCAGCAGCCTTCTCAGCTGTCCCCACCTCCTTCTAGTAAGTCACCTGCCTCTAGATTTGCTGGAAGTTAGGCAGGAAAGTATTTCCTGCTTTGACACTGGAATTCGCATCATCTTCCCAAACTGCTTTCCTCTCACTAGAGCTCTGAGAAACATGAGAAGCAGCAATGTGAAATTATAGATATAAACAGATAGATGACAGAGAGAAATATAAATAGATAATATATATATATATCTTTTTCTTTCTCCCCAATACTTTTTCTCACTACTTCTCAAATACCTCTTCCTCTGATCCAAGTAGGAAGGGCTCCCCACACACAAATCAGGAGTTGGGGTGGGGAGATTCACAGGGGGCCTGAGGCTTCCACAAAACCTTTAACAGCTTCCTATGTCTCCCTGCCTGCCTCCCTCCCCGCAAACCAAGGTCTGATAGAGTCCGAGCCAGTTGACTCTACTTGGTGCTGGGTACAGTGGCTTTTCCATTTTTTGCTAGAGGGTTAAGGGACAAGTACATTCTTTTTTGCACTGTTTATCAGTCACAATCTGTTTCCATTATGTTTGAGCACCCCGAGGCAGCCACAACAGAACTCCAGAAATAGGGAAACTTTATTTTCTTTAAAGAGAAGAGTTTATATTACGGTGCCACTTGTCAGAGTCTCTGGCTATACAAGTTACGGGGTTTTTGTTTTTTGTTTTCCTTGCTGCTCTCTGTATCTCAACTTCAGAATCTCATTTCAAATGGGATTTCTTTAAACTCCAAACTGATTATCGGTGGCAGGCTGTGGGGTGGGATCCCCCATCACATCCACAGGGCAGACAAACTCCCAGATCTGCTGCCACCCATTAAATCGCCTGGCAGCCTCACGTTCAACTTCAAGCCATGCGGACCTGCAGTAATTACAGCCGTCTCCCGCTGACAAAAGGCAGGGAGAGAAGCAGGGCCTGCCTTCCCCACCCCACAAAGCCCCACACTTAGGGGAACGGCTAACACTGCCAACGATTGTCCCCAACCAGCCAAGGAAATGTGTGCCCTCCTTTCATTCTTCTGCTTACTGCCTATTAATGGGAACCCTTCATGGACACCACAACTGGGGACAAGTTTCCAAAAAGTCAGATCTCAGTGGGATTTAATGTTCATAGTACAATACAATTCCCACATGAAGTAATAAAATCAATCTTGGAGGTATGGACTGAAATAAAATTGCTCAAAGAAAGAAAGACAGTAATTTTCCAGAGATCAAGAAGACACTGAAGGGATATTTAAGGTTCTCTCATTCCCAAGGAGATATTAAGCTTTTTTTTTTTCTTTTTTGAGATACCATTTATTTAGCCACTACTATTTGCCAGCACTTACAAACTCCATTTAACTCTCAAAAAAAAAAAAGTCACAAAGTGAGAATGGTGAGTGCCACTGTGAAGATGAGAAAGCTGAGGTGTACAGAGGTTCAGTAAATTAATAAAGGCCATTAAGCAGGACAAATTAAGAAAGCTAAGTCTCACTCCCGAGGAAGGGATGTGTGCCATTCTCCTTCACTGAATACCTACTACCAAACTCAATAAACTTTACTAGTTCCCTATGAGCATCCAAATGAAGAACCTGGAAGTCAGGTTGGCATTCAAAGTCTTCTACAATGAGGTCCCAAATTCCTCTCCCAGTTTTGCACCCTCATGTTTCCCTACACATATGCCATGCTGCAGTGGAGTAAGATCCCTCATTGTTCCAAAAAGATCTTCCTCAAATATATTCCTACAAGATTATGTTCAAAATTTCATCCCTGGACTGCCCAGAGCAAGAGCTTTAGGACCCGGGACTCCATAACCAGTTTGGTTGAGGAAGGGTTGTACTGCCTGGGTGAGTCCAGTGGCTGGTCAATTCCTCCAACTAAAGCGTTCTCTAATCTCCCTAGACTGCAGCAAGCATAGGTCAGGGGTCTCAGGCATGACAGTGTTAAAGGCAGACTTTCAGAAGAGATCACTCTTCCCATACCAGGAAGCTCTTCACTCTGTATCCTAAAGGGCACTTCACCCAGAGGCAGCTTCATTTCAACAGAAATCCCTTCCCTCTCTCTCCTCTGCAGCTCCATCCACTGCCAACATACCAAGGCCCAGGGGAGACTTAACATGATTAAAATTTTAAAGTAGTTACGTTGCTCAAAGGAAAGACATCCTTGAAGTGCAAATTATCAATTTAGGGGAAAAAAGCAAAATATGGAGGAAGGGGGAAGGGGTGAGGAACTATATAAATGTTAATGACATGTAATTTCAAACAATATCATGCATAAATTGATTTGACACACATATTCTGAACCTCAGCATTTAGAGTCCTGAGTTGCTGGGCCATGTCCTAGTTGGTTTAGAGCACTCTCTCCTGTTTCTTTTGTTAAATCTGCAATCCGAGGTGAGGTGGCTTTCTGGGTTTTGCCAAATGGAGAATAACAGTTATGCGGTGAGTTATTTAATAGGCAGGGCACACAGTGATGAGCCTGAGCTGGGCTGCTGAAGCAGCAAAAATACTAGGCAGGCTCCGATCAGACAATCCTCAAAAGCCCAATACTGAAGCCTGGTACCCCCCTGAAAAACCCTGGGATGCAGAAAAATTTACTAAAATGGAATTGGAGCCCTGACTCATAAAGTATGCAACGAGTGAAGAAATACAAGTCCACTTATATCTAGAAACTAGGGCTACTATTTAAATCCTGCCTTTACATGCATTCCACATTACCTTTTTTTATGCCCATACTTTACAAGCTAAACAAAGCACCTATTTCCTTTAATCATGACACTCATGAGGATGAGCTAAATTTGGAGAGATTTTCTAGTGCCTAAATCCACAGAAACAATTCAGGAGGAAGGCTATACAGTTTTCCTACTAGATTAAGAAATTCACAACAGCAGGCTTCTATTCACTTCCTCCAGAAACAGTCCGAGGGCTTCTACTCCTTTAGGTCAGGTCCCACCACACTAAGTTAATGAGCCTTCCATGGCAATTTCAAAAGCTATTGCATTTACACATCTCTTCCCCAACCGACAAATCACTAAACCATTCTAAGAGTCAGGATTAAATTTTATGGTTCGTTGACCGAAAGAATAGATTCCCAAATCACCAATCCATGTCTAATTGTTCATTACCCCCCACCCACCCCCACACACCTTTTCCCACATAGTCTCTATACGTTCCTATTGCCACCAGACCACAAGGAGTTCATGGGTTTATATTTCAACTAAAGATCACACTTCTGAGGTCAACATAGAAGACCCCCCAAAAACTACCCACCAGCAGGAAACCTTCCAGCAAGGCCCCAGAGAAACCAGCCTCTCCCATGCTGATGACACATGTTGCTGTTTCCAATGAAAGTGGCAAAGCAAGGAAAGAGAAATACCAAGGCTGGTTTATTTCTTTGATTTTCTTTCACATGTTAAGACAGAAGGCCTTGCAGGGTCTCTCACCAGCACACCAGGCTATTCCAACCTGCCAACGCACAGTTTACTAGGAAGGAAAGTTTTTTATAGCAATGCCATTTTAAACGTGACCATAGTTTTTTTGAGGGCTGCAGTGCCTCCAGTGACTGCACTGCTCTTACCATTTGACTGAAGAATAAACGGTGACTTCATGTAAATATACACGGCTACCCTGCATTAAAAAAAGAAAGGAAGAAAAAATAGGGCTAATAGTACAATGTCAGCTCAGATGCAAGCTAAGCTAATGAGGCACATGGAAAGGCTGTTTTCGCTTCTGCCGCTCTAGATAAAGCAAACCTATGAACGAAATAAGAACTCTACAACCTATCTAATACACAGAGCTGGAAAGGAAGGAGGGAAGGAGGAAGGCAGGGAAGGCAGAGAAGGACCTCTGAAGCTACCGAACTTCGGTGTTATCATTTAGAGGTCTGACTTCAGAGCTAAAATCTGTTAATCTACAATTGGTCCCCTTTGGCTTGTTTCAGGATACTATTTTCTTGTTCCACGCTAACCCGCAATTCAAATGGAACCACATCCTTTAACTCAGAGTTTCCTGGGTTTGCTGTAACCCTGAACGTCAGAGTAATGTGGGTTACAGGATTCTGGAAAAGATAACACTGCTTTCAAAGCCGATTAGCCATTAAAAAACAACAAACACCACCAACGAAATGTACACAAGTCCAGAGCCTGACACACCTCCTTCCCTCAACAGGCGTAGATCCCGGCTTCACTACAGTGTTCAATTTCTTCCCAAACACCCGGTCCCTGGAACTGTTTAGAGACGCGGGACCGAGTGCTCCCGGCGATTCTAAGGACAGCGAGAGTTACACGGTTCCGGCAGCCTGATCACTTGGCCCTCGAAGCTTTTATTAAACACACACAGAGAAAACGAGAGGAACGAGAGAAAGTGGAACTAGGAAACCCAGGTGCACGAGGACAAACGTTCGGCCAGCGGCGGGATGCAGCCGGGACAACCAAGCTAAGCAGCGTGTAACACGGAGACGTGAAAGGAGTCCCTGGCTCCGAGGGGGAAATCACCATGACAGGCCTCGCTCCGGGGACAGAGGCGCTGTGGACCTCTGCTCACAACAGGCCGGGGGTGTCCGTTTTATTTGGCATGGAGCTGGACTGCTCCCCAGAGAAGAAAAGGACAGAGAAAGGGGCAGAAACCTAGATCATTCTTCCCGGCGAGAACAGGGGGAATAAAGGGGAAGGATGGTGGGAAGGTGTCACTGCTTGTCTCAATGGGTTGAAAAGAAACTTGGACTCCTCTCTCCAGATCTACATGACACGTTGGAAAAGCAACTGCCTCTCCCTTCCTCTCCTCCTCTTTGTGTTTCCCAACACCCCCACCTCCTAAACTTCCCACCGAATGGGATGGGGCCCCAGCAACTTAAATTGTGGAGCCGAGAGAGGAAGGGAAACAATGCGGGAGGAGTGGGATGCGGGGGGGGGGGGGGCGCAAGAAAGAAACCTGCCAACCCAAAGCCCTTGGCGGTGGCGCTGCGCCCTGTCACCCCCTCCCCGGGAGTCCCCGCCTTGCCGCAGAGGGGCCCGTGTGCGCTCCGGACCCTGGGGAAAACTCTGCTTTTAAATCCGTGGCCAGTGCGAGGCGCGGTCCCCAGCGGAGGTCTGGGGTTTCGTTACTTTCTTCCGGGGAGAGGAGTGAAGGGGACAGCGGGGCACACATCCCCTAGATGCCCCCGCGAGCACCTCGGAGAGGACTGGCAGCCGAGGAGAGAGCATGTCAGCCGCGACCCAGGGACTCGGCGGGGAGTAGGAGGCGGGGCGGCCGAGGGGAGAACGTCCGGAAAAGGGGACCGAGAGAGCCCCCGCCCAGAGTCGACGCGCCCGAGACCCCCCGCGGAGGGGCTCTCGGAGAGGGAGGGGCCCAGCGAACGCGGTGCGGGCCGGGGCCGCTGGACTGGGACGGGACCGGCACTCACCTTCTTGCCGCCGCCGCCGCCGCCTGCACCTCCGGCCAGCGCGGAGCCGCCCCCCGAGTACATGTAGTAGGCAATGCCCAGCACCCAGAGGAAGGCGAAGCACAGCAGCATCCGCGATCGCCGCCGCATTCTCCCCACTCCGCCACCCGGCGCTCGGCCGCCGGCTGCTCGCGAGTGCTGCCTCCCGCCGGCCGCCGGGAAGGGAGCGGCGGGCCGGGGATGGGGGAAAGGAGGGGCGGAGGAAGGGGGAAGGGGCCAGGGCGGGGGCGGCGGCGACTCCTCCCCCGGCCGCGGCGGCGCGGGCTGCCTACAGCGGCCGGGCGCGCAGAGACGGCTGCCCGGCTCTCCCCGCGGCGGCTGGGCCGAGAGCTCCGCCCCCTTCCCCCGCCCCGGGCCGGTGGCGGCCGAGCGGCTGCCTAGGCAGGAAGCAGCCGGCCTCGGAGGCGGCGAGACGGGTCAGGGAGCAAAGGGCGACCAATCGGCGGCGGCAGTGGGGGCTGGGGCGCCGGGCCGGGAGGAGGGGATTAGCCGCGTCTCCATGGCTCCAGCACGCCGGGACTCCGCCGGGAGGGCCTCCGCGCTTCCCCGCGCCGCTCCGCCCCCCCCCCTCCCCCCGGCCCGCCCGCTCCTCCTCCGCGCCGTCCCAGCCGCCTGCCTCCACCCCTACGTCCTCCACACAGCGGGATTGCCCCCACCCCCCACTTCGTGAGTGACAGGTGGCTGCCCCGGGACCGAGGAGGAGCGCGCGCACATGGGCGCACATTCGCGCCCACACGTACCCAGGGACCTTCACATACGTTCCTTGTGGTGCTGGTAACCTAGGTGCTTCCCTTCCCAGAATACCACCTTTTCAAGTCCTCGGTCTTTTGGGCCGCCTCAGACCCTTAAAACGCTTTCTCTTAATGCCCAAAGGTCCTGAGACTTTTAGTGTAATTCCTCGCCTCCAGCACCCGACTTTTCTGTTGCTCGCTGCCAGTTTCCTTACTTATGTTTCAGCAAAACATACCGTGATCACCAGGTGTTCATTTTGTTTATTTATTTGGGGGCAGAGGTGGGGGCTTTGAGATGGAAATTGTGAGAAGGTGATTTTCAAGTGAGTGTTTTTCGGAGAATGAACAGAGCAGGATTATATAGTCTTTTTTTCTCAGTCGCTGCTGTATTGAGGGAGAGGGGGGAGAAAAAAGGGCTCGCTAAGTATCTTGAAGACGCTTATATGTCTTGGCCAGAATGTATTTAACCTTGAAAATGCCCTTGTAAAATGCAAAGTTTCCAGTGTTCCTAAGAAGGAAATAGATGTTACTGAGCACTTGATATTTTAAAAGTGATTTCAGGAGCTTCCGTCTAGAGATAATGGCAGCTGCCTGAATCTTAATCTCTACCCACATCCTCAACAAAACAAACAGAAAGCCTTAGCCTTAGTGGGAAAGAAAACGCCATGAACTGAACTTCAAATTACTTCTTAAGTAGAAGAAAATAAAAGACACCAAATTCCAACAGAGCTCTCTCCACTGTTGCCAAGGACTTAGATAAGCTTGAAGCAAACCTGTAAAGACAAACTCCAAGACCAAGAGCTAAACACTGAACACAGGTCCAGTGCTTGATTGTTCAAGGGAAGCGATTTGAAAGAGAATGGGACAGGAGGTGGCATCCTTGAAGAAGTCTTGCTTCTGAGAAAAAAAAATCAGATGAATGGAGAGGGCAATATCCTTTGGAGGCCTGGCAATGAAGGGAAAGAAGGAAGTAAGAAGGGAAAATTCAAGAGCTTGCCAAAATAAAAGAGAAGACAGCCAATCCCTCCCCTAATTACCCATCATCTATCAAATACTTCTTTTTACTATACAGATAGAAGACACTCTTAAAACTAGGTACCCTGCCTCCAAAAGCCTTGTAATAGAAAAAAAAATCTAGTCAACTGCATAGAAAGTTATTGCAAAAAGAAAACAGAAAATTAATCACAACATTTCTGCTGTGGATCATAACACGTTCACTAATGAAAAGTCCCCCTGTATTCCACCACCCCCTCCCCCCCAAAAAAAACATTTAGCAGAAGTAAATTATGACACCACATATCAAACTGAACAAAGTATCATGAAGTTTTGAAGATTATACAGATCACATACATACATATATACACAAATATAAATTCATATACATATGTATAGCTAGAATCCAGAATTCAAAAACTAAGAATAAACTGCTCTAAAATTAGGAAGAAATACAACAAGAGTTGATCAAATTCAGAAAAGAAATTGAAAATAAAAACAAAACTACCACAAAAACAAAGAATAATTACAAGGTGCCTGTTTTAGTTTCCTGGGCTGTTCAAGCAAATTCCATGAAATTATTCGGGTTAAACAATGGACATTTATTCATTCCCTGTCTGAGGCTGGGAAAAAGTCCAAATCAAGATGTCATTAAGGCAATGCTTTCTTCCCATAGATTGGTGTTCTGGGGCTGGGTCCTGGCAATTCTTGGTCTCCTCTGTCACATGGCAGTGTCTCCTGATCTTTACCTGCTCTTCCAGCTTCTGTCATTGTCCAGCCTCTTAATTCCTGTGGCATTCTCTATCTCTGAATTCATTCTGTTTATAAAGGACTCTAGGAATAGAATTAAGACCCATCCTGATTGGGCTGGGCCACACACACTTTAGTTAAAGTAGTTTCATCAAAAGGTCCTACTTATACTGGGTTCACACTCACAGAAATGGATTAGATTTAAGAACATGTTTTTCTGGGGTACATACAGCCTCAAGCCACTACAGAGCCCAAGGGAGAATAAATGAAAATATGTAGAGGAAAAATGGGGTACAAGGGTGGTTCAGTGGTAGAATTCTTGCCTGCCATGCAGGAAGCTGGGTTCAATTACCAGCCCATGCATTTCCCAAACAAACAAACAAATACTCAACAAATGGTGCTGCAATAAGGAGATACTCACATGGAAAAATAATGAAATGTGACCCCTGCCATACAGCATACAGATTTATATGTATATATATATAAATAAATATATGAATATATATATATATATATATATAAAGACTTCAGAGAATGGCAAGAAAACAATTAAATTGAAAATAAAAGGTTCAGAGAGGAGTGGTTGAAGTGCAAGCCAGGAGAGAAGGACCAAAATACATATAACTGGAGTTTCTAAAGAAGCAACAGCAAGCTAAATGGAACAGAACTAATGCTAAAACTATAATCCCAGGAAATAATCCAGAAATAAGAGAATATTTAAATCTACATATCAAAAGTATCTTCCGTGTACCTCAGAAAAATGACCTGGAATAAATCCTTTCCAAAACATATCTTAAAACGATTCGATTTTAAAAACAAAAAGGCCAAATTACTTACAAGCATAAAAATTTAGGCTGACATCAGACTTCTTAAGAACAGCATGCAAAGCAAGGTAACGGTAGAGCAGCATTTATGAGAAACTCAAGGAAAGAAACTACCAACCAAGCTTTCTATATTAAACAAGTCTGCTCTTAGTAAGAGGCTATAGTGAACTCAACGCAAAAATTGAAAGAATGAGCAGTCCTCTCTTGAGGCATCTTAGAGAATGAGTTTCCTCCAGCCAAGAGATAACTGAGGAAAACAGCCAAAGGACTGATGGAGAACATTTAATATACTTAATTGGTAGAAGAATAGTATGCACACATCATACTTTCTGACAAAGTAGAATATATGCAATTAAATTGAAGGAAAAGAAGGAGAAAAAGGGAAAATAGTATAAGGTCATTACCATTATATAGGCAATAGATGGGAGTCAAGAGGGACCTCATAACACTGGTAGACCAGATATTAAAAGGTTAAGAAAGAAAGAAAAAAAAATAACAGAATTAAAGGCACTATAAAAAATATAAATAAAAATGTAATCACTAAAAACATAAATATTCCAAAATGCTAAAAAAATAGTAGAAGAAAAAAATACACACTAAATCGAGAAAGAACTATTATAAATATGGCGTAATACATGTGGTAATTATAATAGAAAACAATGTGGTAGAGTTGAGACCAAACCATATCAGTTCTATCAATTTACAAATGGGCTTAGTTTGCCTATTAAAAGAAGATATTTTCAAATTGGCTCATAAAGGAAAACTGGATTTTAAAAGAACAGGAGTTGTGCTCCTGATATCAGACCAAATAGAAAAGACCAAAGAGCACTAATAAAGGAGACAAAGAATAACAATTTATAGCTAAAAGCCTCATCTCCCAATGAAGATATATCAGTTGTGCTCCTTAGGATTTGGTCAGAGAAGTAGAAACACCATTAATGATATAGAATAAGGACTGTATTTTAGAGATTAGACCTTGTGTAATACAGTGATGGTAAAATAGTCTGTAAAAGTCTGTTTCCATTGTGTGTGATGAGGACTGAATATGCTGTAGTTCAGCATACTTGGCAGTTGGAAGGAAAGCTGGACGTGAAGTGGGGAAGTGCAAAGATAGTGGAAATTGCAAGGATAAAATGGGAGTGTTCTAGTTTGCTAGCTGCTGGAATGTAATATACCAGAAACAGAATGGCTTTTAAAAAGGGGAATTTAATACATTGCTAGTTTACAGTTCTAAGGCCGAGAAAATGTCCCAATTAAAATAAGTCTATAGAAATGTCCAATCAAAGGCATCCAGGGAAAGATACCTTGGTTCAAGAAGGCTGATGAAGTTCAGGGTTTCTCTCGCAAGTGAGAAGGGCACATGGTGAACACAGTCACAGTTTCTTTCTTGGCTGGAAAGGCACAGGGCGAGTAAGGCATCATCTGCTCACTTTCTCTCCTGACTTCCTGTTTCATGAAGCTCCCCAGGAGGCATTTTCCTTCTTCATCTCCAAAGGTTGCTGGCTAGTGAGCTCTCTGCTTCTCGTGGCTATGTCGTTCTTCTCTGGCTCTCTCTGAATCTCCCATTCTCCAAAACGTTTCCTCTTTTATAGGACTCTGATAAACCAATCAAGACCCACCCAAATGGGTAGAGACATGTCATCACCTAATCCAGTTTAACCACCACTCTTGACTAAATTACATCATCCATGGAGATGATCTGATTACAGTTTCAAACATGCAGTACTGAATAGGAATTATTCTGCCTTTACAAAATGGGATTTTGATTAAAACATGGCTTTTCTAGGGGGCATACTTCCTTTTAAAGTAGCACAGGGAGCAACCAGAAATCCATGAGAACAAACTGGAACCTGCCTCCCACAGTGATTTTGCAGGAGACCAATGGCAGAAACTGGCAGCCTCTACCACAGACCTGCACATGTACCTGGCCCAGGACGTGGAGAGCTGAGAGAGGAGCTCTTGTGGGAGATGGACTTGTTGTGCAGCTGATGGGCTGGCTGTGGCCCTGCCCACTGAATAATCAGATCAATGTTTGTGTGTGAACTTCAGTGGCGCCTAGGACCCTGTAACCTCTTGGGCACGGTACTAATACTTCCCTTCAACTTTCCAAATCTCACACAGATTTCTCTTGTGGCCGAGTCCAACCCAGTACCATAAAGAGAGGGGGTTGCTGGGAAATACAGCTCCAGCTTAGCTAATTTTACACATTACAGAGCAACCACAGTCAATCTACCTGCATTCTCTATGTCCATTTCTGCTATATTGCATTACGGCAGCTAGCAAACTAGAACAGTTGGTTAAATTTTTTTAATTAAAACATCAAGGTGCAATAAGATAAATGAATGAAAATTTGAGTACATACATACATACATACATATATATATATATATCTTTTTTTTTTTTCATGGGCAGGCTCCAAGAATTGAACCCAGGTCTCCGGCATGGCAGACAAGAATTCTGCCACTGACTAACCATCACACCACCCTAGTACATATTTTTATAAATTACATTGGAAAAAATTTACTCCAAGCAAACTCAAAAGACAAATGATGATGAATTGGAAGAAAATATTTGGACACATATCACAGATAGAGAGGTAATATCCCTGATATATAAAGAACTTTGAAACATTGAGGGAAAACAAGATCAAAATCCTATTTAAATGGTCAGAACACATAAACAGACATTTCACAAAATTTCTAAAAATTATCCTTAAACATATGAGATACTAATCTTCACTCATGATAGAATTTAAAATTAAATGTACAGAGATAATACTTCTCTGACCCTCCCCAACCCCCATCAAATTAGTAAAAAGTCAAAAGCTTGACAAAACTCTCTATTGGTGGGATTTTTTCTAATGTACTTCTATGGGGTGATTTCCAGAAGGTGTCAATAAATGAAAAAAGCCAAATGCAATAGATTATATATCATATCTGCTGGGATGGTCAGGTTCTGGTGTTAACTTGGCTAGATGATGTGCCCAGTTGTCTGGTCAGACAAGCACTGGCCTGACCGTTGCTGAAAGGCTATTTCTTGGCTGACTGATAAACCAGAAGGCTGGTGCATTAAATCATCAGTCAGTTGATTGTATCTGTGGCTGATCACATCTGTGATTAACTAAGAGCTTGCCTCCTGCAAGCAAGTAATCCAATCAGGTGCAGGCTATTAAGGAAGAAGAGCGACTCTTTCACTGCTTCTTCAACCAGCGAGCCTCTCCTGTGGAGTTCGTCCAGACCCTTCATCAGAGCTGCCAGCTTCACAGCCTGCCCTGCAGATTTTGGACTCTTCTATTCCCACGGTTGCAGGAGACACCTTTATCAATCTCATATTGTTGATTCTATTTCTCTAGAGAACCCTGACTAATGCAACTACTTTCTGTGTAAGAAAGAAAAGAAGAAAACATACATATAACTGCTTATTTTGGCTAAACACACACATAGACAGACAGACATTAAGGATAAAACAGAATACAATGAGATTGATTACCAACAAGGGGTGCATGGAAGGGGTAGAAAGGAAAGAAGAAAGAACTTTTATACATCTGACTTTTTTTTTATTAAATAAATTAACAAATAAAACATTTAGAAATCATTTCATTCTACATATATAATCAGTAATTCTTAATATCATCACATAGTTGCATATTCATCATTTCTTAGTACATTTGCATTGATTTAGAAAAAGAAATAAAAAGACAACGGAAAAAGAAATACAATGATAATAGAGAAAAAAAAAACTATATGTACCATACCCCTTACCCCTCGTTTTCATTTACCACTATTTCAAGCTGAATTTATTTTAACATTTGTTCCCCCTATTATTTATTTTTATTCCATATGTTCTACTCTTCTGTTGATATAGTAGCTAAAAGGAGCATCAGACATAAGGTTTTCACATTCACAGAGTCTCATTGTGAAAGCTATATCATTGTTCAATCATCATCAAGAAACATGGCTACTGGAACACAGCACTACTTTTTCAGGCAATTCCCTCCAGCCTCTCCACTCCCTCTTGAACAACAAGGTGTATACATCTGACTTTTGATAGCGTGTTCATGTTCTACATATACAAAAGTAAAATTTAATCAACAAAGGTGAGAGGAAACTAAAAATTGAATATGAACCAGAACACATGAACCCAACCATATTGCAAATGGATGAAAGGGGGTAAAAAACCAATATGAATAGCTTTTTTTTATAATGTGATTTTTATTGAGATATATTTACATACCACATAATCATCCAAAGTATACACTTCATGTAGTTTCGCATTCATCACCACAATGAAACTTTGAACATTTTCATTATGCAAAAAGAAGAATAAAAATAGAAAAGAACACCCATAACATTGCATACTCCTTATTCCCCTCTATTATTTATTTATTTATTGTCCTTAATTTTTTACTCATCTGTCCATACACGGGATAAAGGGAGTGTCAGTCACAAGGTTTTCACAATCACACAGTCACACTATAAAAGCTATATAGTTATCAATTGTCTTCAAGAATCAGGGCTACTGGATTACAGTTCAACAGTTTCAGATATTTCCTTCTAGCTACTCTAATCCACTAAAAACTAAAAAGGGATATCTATATAATGCATAAGGATAACCTTAAGAATGACCTCTTGATTCTATTTGAAATCTCTCAGCCACCAAACTTTTATTTTGTCTCGTTATTAGTCAAAAAAAGTTTCTCAATCCCATGATGTCAGGGCCAGACTCATCTGTGGGAATCATGTCCCACGTTGTCAGGGAAAATTACACCTCTGGGAGTCATGTCTCACGTAGCAGAGATGGTAATGAGTTTACCTGCCAAGTTGCCTTAGAGAGAGAGGTCACATCTGAGCAACAAAAGAGGTTCTCTGAGGGTGAATCTTAGACATAATTATAAGTAGGCTTAACATCTGCTTTGCAGGAATACATTTCATAAAGCAAGCCCCAAAATCGAGGACTCAACCTAATAAATTAGTAGTCTTTAACGTTTGTGAGAATATCAGGAATTCCCCAGGTGGGAGTTTAGTATTTCCACATTTTTCCTCAGTCCCTCATGGGGGTTTTGCTAATACTTTTTCATACTCTGCCCAGATTACTCTAGGATGTGTCAGGCACAATGTAAATAACTTTTGAACAAAGTACTTGAGCTATTTACCCTCAGCTTAGAGAATAAAAGAACTACAAACACTTTTATCTCTTTGTTATGTTTTTTTTCATAGTGGAATGAGTGTAGCAAACTATTATATGCATATTGTGTGACTGATTGAGCAAATCAGAAATGTATTAATGTTTTGGGAATCCAGAGTTCTTACTAAAAGCAGGGGGATAGAGTATGGAAAGGGGAGAAGGCAATAAGTTTCCTGTGGAGGTGTTTTGGAATTAGGGATAACAGTATGAACTCATGCTCACACTATATATATAATTTGCACTTAGAAACAAATATTAATTAATAAACTTACATCCCACAAAGTGACACTTCCAGTGACTAAGCTCGAAAACTTCCGTACGCAATGGACAGTGCTAACTGCCACATCTTCCCAGAATTTTCCTGACTTGGATTGTGATTTAGAAACAGTTTATCAAGGTGATTTAAGTTAAAGGATCCAATTGCCCTAAAAAATGTGAACATTAATGATATGCTCCCTATATGCCAGGCATGGTTCCAAGTGTAGTTCACGTATTATTTTATTTAATCTCCACAACAGCCTGATGAGCTAAACACTCTTATTTTTCCAATTTTATAGCGAGGCACAGAAGCACAGGGCTGTGAAATGACTTATGCAAGGTAGCCCAGTAAGTGATAAAGCCAGGAAATCTGAATCACGTTTAACCCCTTGACCATCCTGCAGGCAAAACTAATCTATGTTGTTAGAAGTCAGGATAGCGGTTATCCGGGAGGGGCATGGGGGTTGGGGTGTGACTAAAACCCAGCATAAGGGGTTTCGGGGATGCTGGTGATTTTCTGCTTCTTGACCTGGGTGCTGGTTACCTGGATATGCTGAGGTTGTGAAAAACTTCAGTGCATTGTATACTTACAAAAGTGCATTTTTCTCTATGTAAACTATACTTCAGTTAAAAAAAAAAGATAAGAATCACTGACTTCCTTTAAGTCTCTGTGAAAGACTCCAAAATGTAGTTCCCCTATTCATTAGGCTGCTGAAACCACCACATCACAACTGCTTCCTGTCACCTGCTTCTCTTCCTTGTCGGCTCTGGCAACCCACTGTGCTGGAAATAGAGCATCCCTGGAAACCTATTCATTGGCAACAGGCCACCCAATCTCTTGAGCTTCTGGAAACTGAGCTTCTCTCTCCCACTTTGGGGCTACTGTCAAGTCACACGATGATGAACAGGCCCCCTGGATGCGCACACACCTGATTTATCTGTTTCTTTCTTCATGGATCAGTCTGCCTGTGGCCTGGCAAGGGCTCCAACCAGAGCAGCACGATATTCCTTTTCACTTTTCGCAGCTCTTTTCCCCTCTGAAATGCCTGGGTCTTAGGCCACACAGACCTGGGGTAAGAATAACATAACCACACCAGCTATAAAGAAAAAGAATTCCCTTCCTTGGCTGCTTCAAACTCCTCAGTAGTAATTCTGGACCTCTCAGGGGGATGTCTTGCTGTGAGCTGATGGGTGTGTTTTTTGCAAGCCCATCCCTTCCCTCTTCTAAAGTTGTCTCACCCAAGGTACCCAGAAAATGCATCAAATGGGGAGGCTGTGCCACCAATGCTCCCTGAATGCTGCTGCTGCTGTTGCATGTTGGCTGCCCATGACCAGGAAGTGCCAAGGAAGTAGGGTCCAATGTCACGAGTGTTGACGGCTCCTTGGCACTTTGCACTGTCCACATTCCACAGGGATTAGGTAGAACCAGTTCTTTGAGTTTTTTGTACACCCTTTTATTATAGCCATTCTCTCCATCTATCCTGGAGAGTGGGGAGGGTTACCTTCCTGATGACAGACAGGCCTTCCCTAACCTCAGAAATGCTTCTTCTCCTATGTTGCTCCTCCGGTCTATGATTGCAGCCTTTCTTTAGAATGAGCTTCTTTCCAGGTGGCCCCTCAACCCCTCAAGTAAATGGGCTCTTGGTGGGGATGACTCACCAGCCCTTCAGACAGACCTGAGTTCTGGAGTGAACATATCTTTGGCTCAACTAGTCTCCTGCTCCATATTTTACAAAATGCTTCTATATGTACAGTCTCATGGAATCTTCACAAGGTAGGTAGCACTCTGCTCATATTTATGGCTGACAAACAGAGGCTCAGAGAAATCAAGTAAAGTTGTCCAAAGCATGCAACAAAATGGCAAAGCCAAGTTCAGATGCAGGTTCATTCCAAAACCCCATTCCTCCATCCTCTACTTCAGCAGCAGAATTCCAAGACTGGTCCAGGTGCATGTAGCTGTGTTGAAAAAGTCTCCTTTATTTATAACGTATATACCACGTGCTTCCAAAGATAATTGGAATTATCTTACAAAATCCCTTAAACTAGATGGATGCTCATCCATACACCAGATGGATGCTTATTTCGCAAATACAAGTAGACATAAGAGAATAGAAACAAAGATTTAAAACCTGTTGAATGTAAGAGGTTAGAAACTCTATTAGCTATGTGGGGACCATAGCAGCCCTTAGCATCCCAACACCTACCCTACTGGCCTGGCCTTGAGGCAACCCACCTTCTGGGCCTCAGCAACCCTTTGTTACCCCACAAATAAATAATGCCAACTGCCTCATATGACTATAAGTCTTTACTACACCTATAAAACCTACTGGATTTGTGGGGAACAAGGATTAGAATTCAATTATAAGAGGCAAAGGCATTGGATCATCAAAAGGCAAACTTCTCCAATTTAAGAACAAATGAAGGGATATTAGATTCCAAATCAAAACAATTGTTAACTGTTTTAGTCATGATAATTCTATTGTGATTACATAGAAAAATGCCCGCTAGGAGATGTGTGCTGAGATATTTAGAAGGTGAAGTCTCATCATGTCCACAACTTACCTTCAAATGACCCAGCAAAGGGAGCACTTATATTTATAGAGGTTTGTAAATATATAAACATAGATACATACAGAGATATAATAAATGTAGAAAAATGATAACATTTGCTGAATCCTAGTGGAGAGCGTAATGGGATTGTTATTCTATTGTTTTGACTTTTCTCTATATTTTAACTTTTTTCAAAGTAAAAAATTGGGAAGAAAATGAAAAAAATGAACAAATGAGGAAAATCTGGTACATAACTGCAGTTAAAATGATCACAATTTTTACAGGGAAAAAATCCCAGACATTGTAACCAGACAGAAACATCCGGCATGCTCGTTACTGTCAGTCATACAGTTATTCGTAGATGTTTATTACGGGGCTGCACTGGGCCTCACACTTCTCCAGACAGTGAAAGGAAAACAAAAATGTACATGAAAGAGTTGCTGCCCTCGAGCTGCTAATGATTAAGCTCATCTCCATGAAAATTTTTTATCTGGGTATAATTCCTTGGGAGACCAAAAAAAAAAAGAAAAAAGCACCTAAATTATACTTGTTTAAGCAAGGAGGTTTTTGTCCCAGGAAGAATATCTTTGTCAGAAACTTCTTACCAGGAAGAAAATAATACAGGATGTTCCAGCATGTTGGAAAAGAGGCTATACTAAGGGAAGTCATTAAACCAGATGCCCACGAGGGTGAAATGTGCTGGAAACATGAAATGATGTATTTGGGAAGGGAAGAAGGATGGAGTTGGATTAATGTCAAGAACAAAGGGAAAAAGTTTGGACCTTTGCAGGGTCGCTTGAGAAGGGAGAACCCTGGAGAGCAAAGGGCTCAAAAAAAGGGGCTTGACTAGTCTGGAGATGTGATGAGGATGGACGATGAAAAAGAGACATATACCACAGCTTTCCCACCTCCAGAGAGCAGGGACTCAGCTGGGCAGGTGAGCCTATGGGTGAGTCTCTATCAATCACCTCATTTTAGGGCAAGGCACATTCTCTAAAGGGACAGTTTACCAAGCCTAGTGCCCATTTCAGGAGTATTTTTGCTTTTAAAAAGGTGTAGGGAGGGAGATTATTTCTCCCCATGTAGATAACTGATGATTCCGGAAAATTTCACTGAACAAATGGGAATAAAGGTTTCAGTGTGAAAACTCCTACTGAGATATGTGTCACCCAATCCACAAATATCTATTGTGTCAAGCTCTATTGTAGACTACTGGAATTCATCAGTGAACAACACAGACAAAACTTTCTGCCTTCAAGGAACTTTCTTCTAGTGTAGCTTATATAGTGCAGAGGGAATGAGTTTCAGATAATCGATAAATAAAGGACATTCTCCTAGATCCATCTACTCTAGACTTGATGGCTGCAAGGGGGTTGGGAGGTGGGGAGAGCAGTGGGAGACAAGCACTGAAGATTAGCATTAGAGGCCTAAAGATGGCGCTACAGTGGCAGATGGAGAATGAGGAGGCGGTGGATGCAGCAGGCAAACTCCCCAGGCAGCCCTTTATCCCTAAGATCGACCCTTTTGACTTTAGAATCAGTCAAGACAAATAGGAACTGTGCATTGAAATATTTCTGACATGCAGCTGTAAGCAGGCGGCCCTGCTTAGAATGATTTATGAAGATGTTTTGTTTTTATTTTTGAACATAGTTGGCTTTGAATAAATGAGCCTTGCTCCTAAGGAATTTCTAATCAAGGTCTCACTGTATGAAACAGTCTTTGCTCTCAAGGAACTTATGCCTGGTTTGAAAGACATAGCATCCACATGTGGAATGGATAACAAGGCAATAAAGTGACAAAATTCTGGGTCTGGACAATTAAAATATCATTAGAAAATTTAAGATGCAATATATATGATGGAGAACAAGTCAGGTTTCTATTGAAATCACTTTGGGATTTACAGATGAAAAAATGTTTAATGCTTTTAATCTCTTGCTGCATTGATTTGGCTTTTAAATCCTGATGCTGCCCTCAATTGTTATGAGAATTCAGTGTGGGCTGGAATGTTCTAGAAGGGTCAAGGGGGAGGATTGGAGCTGGGCTTTGAAGGTTGTATTAGTTTGCTAATGCTGCCAGAATGCAATATATCAGAAATGAGTTGGCTTTTATGAAGGAAATTTATTACAAGTCTATAGTTCTAAGGCCATGAAAGTGTCCAAACTAAGGCCTCCAGAGAAAGATACCTTGACTCAAGAAAGGACAGTGGGTCCAGAACACCTCTGTCAGCTGGAAAGGCACGTGGTTGGCGTCTGCTGGCTTTTGGTTTCAAACAGCTTCCTGGGGAGTGTTTTCTTTTTGCATCTCCAAATGCCTCTGTCTGTGTTAGCTCTGAAGCTTTTTCCAAAATGTTTCCCCTTTTAAAGGACTCAAGTAAACGAATCAAAACCCACCTTGAATGGGTGCGGCCACACCTCCCTCTAATCAAAAAGTCACACCCACAATTGGGCTTGCCACATCTCCATGGGAACAATCCAATCAAAGCAATAGGTCTGGCCCTACAAGATTGGATCAGGATTAAAACATGGCTTTCCTGGGGGTGCATAATAGTTTCAAACTAGTTCAATGGGTATAGCTTAGACATAAGTGTGAGCATTCTGGGAGGAGGAATGGACAAGAGTGAGCCAAATGCTGGGATAAAATAAAATGAAAAGAGGAGGGCAGTGACAATTAAGGTGCATAGACAGCTGTGGTAGAGGATGGCCCCTGGACTGCTGGACTGCTGGATTGGAGGATTTATGCAAATCCAGCCCTGGCTCTCACACTCCAAGTCTGAACTTGATCCGGCAGACAATGGGGGTAAGGTGGGGTGGTGGTTTGTGTTTTGAGAAAAGGAATGATAGGATACATGCAATATTTTAAAAAGATTCATTGAATAGGTTATTTCAGGATGCTCTGAGGTGAAGGAGACCATTTCATGCCCTAATACAGCAGGCTAGAGGTGGATGAAGAGAGTCTGAACTTCATAGGCTCTTAGGGAGGGGAATGTAAACAGGAGCTCTTTAGGAAGAAGCAGCATTAGGACTTGAGCAAGTGTTTAAGAGGGGAAGAAGACTGCATGATTAAAGATGCCCTCAAAGTCATTTGCCTTAAGAAAAGGTAGGAGAGTGCTGGGGTAGACTTAGATGAGACTTCTATTTACTCGTTCAACATATATCTATTAGGCATCTATTTTTTTGCCAGACACTGTTTTGGGTACTTGAATTGTATCAGGGAACAAAACAGACTTAGGGTCCTGCCTTCCTGGAGTTTACATTCTAGCATGGTGACAAGATGGGGGAGTGAACATTAATGTAATAAATAAGTAAACTAAATAATGTGTTAGAAGGCCAAAAGTGCACTAGACCAAAGAACAAGGAGAGTAGGGTGAGGGAGGAAGACAGAGAGAGCAGAGTGGGGTGGTGGTACAATTGCAGCTCTAAATGGAGTGGTCAGTCAAGCCTCATTGAGCAGGTGACATGTGAGCTGAGACCAGAGGAAACTGAGAGTTAGCCAGGCAGATACCTAGGAAAAGAGCACTCCAGGCAGAAGCCAGAGCAGCCAATGCAAAGGCCCTAAGGTGAAAGCTTGCCTGGCATGATTGGTGAAAAGAGGGAGGCCGATGTTGTTGGTGCAGAATGAGAGTGGGATGGGGGTGGTCAGAGATGATGTGGAAGGTCATAGAATTGGATAATGTAGGGCCTCGTGCTCATGGGCTACTGTAAGGGCTTTGGCTTCTGTTGGAAAGTTTTGTGGGCAGAGAGTGACATGATCTGACACTGGCTGCTATGTTGAGATATGACTGTAGGAGGGCAAAGGGCAGAAGTGGGGAGACCTTCAAGGAAGCTATTGAAGTAATGGAGGTGAGCGATGTTGGTGGCTCCAGACTTGGGTGGGAGCATAGAGGTGAGGAGAAAGGGTAAGCTTCTGGCCATGTTTGAAGGCAGAACCAACAAGATTTCCTGAGAGATGGGAGGAGAGGTATGGGAGAAAGAAAGGAACCAAGGTTGATCCCAAGACTTTTGTCCTGAACATCTAGAAGACTAGAATTGCCCTCAGCTGAGGTGAGAAGGTGGTAGGTAGAGCTGATTCTAGAGAGAATTAGGAGATCGTTTTTGGTTGTGTTGAATTTGGGACTTAATAGTCTTCCAAGTGAAGAAATCAAGTAGCAGTTGGATATGCATATCCAGATCTCTATGCGAGAGATCTGGGATAGACCCATATAAATTTTGGCATCTTTGTCATGTAGATGGCGTAGAAGGCTGAGAGTCTGGCTGGGACCACCAAGGAAGAAAACAAGGGTCAAGAACAAAAAGAGGACAAGGACTGAGCTCTGGGTCACTCTAAAGTTTCTAAAAAATTAAACTTTTTTTTTTATTAATTAAAAAAAAACTTACAGAAAGAAACACAAACCTTCCCAATATGTGATCATTCCATTCTACATATATAATCAGTAATTCACAATATCATCACATAGCTGCAGATTCATCATCCTGATCATTTCTTAGAACATTTGCATCAATTCAGAAAAAGAAACAAAAAGACAACAGAAAAAATAAAATGAAAACAGAAAAAAAAAAACATACACACCATACCGCTTACTCCTCCCTTTCATTCATCACTAGCATTTCAAACTAAATTTATTTTAACATTTGTTTCCCCTATTTTTATTTTTATTCAATATGTTCTACTCATCTGTTGACAAGGTAGATAAAAGGAGCATAACACACAAGGTTTTCACAATCACACAGTCACACAGTGAAAGCTACACCATTATACAATCATCATGAAGAAACATGTCTACTGGAACACAGCTAAGAAATTAAACTTTTAATAAAATATTAAAGACAATAAAATAAAATCAAAAGTCTAATGTTTAAATAAAAAGTGAGAATGGGAGGAGGAGAAGTGGGGATGGAGAATTTAAGAACCATTTCAAGGAGATTTGCTGCAAAGGGGAGAAAAGAAATGGGGCAGCAGCTGATAGGGAGTTAGGAATCAATATACAGAACATTTCACTTTTTAAGTGGGAGTTTATAAAGGGGAGCTCAATTTGGGAGGCGAGATGAATTGGAGAGGCTAGCAGGCCATCCCAGTGAAAATGTCAATTTTGTGTCAGATCCAATGAAAACACTGAGGTTAAAATGGACAGGAGAAAGTAGATTGGAGTTGCCCTATTCAGGAGGTTCTGCAGAGTTGGGGAGGAGAGCAGGCTGCAAGAGGTTAAAAAACAACAGAAAGAAGAGGGAAGCAATGCATATTAGCCATTTAGAAACTTTCCCATTAAAAGAGGAAAAGGCATGAGACTAGATCCAGGAGAACTTCAGCAAATAACATTTTAAGATGAGAAAGACCCATGTATATATTTGCACGTATGTGTTTGGTTTATTAGACCCATGTATGTTTAAATACAGAAGAAGAAACTCCTATAAAGGGGCAGAAATTGGCTTTGTGAGAAATGGTGTAGACAAGTCTTAGGCAAGGAGGATGGAGATCCACAGAGATTAGATTAGACCAGATTTAGAACCTGAAAGAGAAAAGCTCCTCCTCCCGAGTTGACAAAGCAGGGTGAATAGAATCAGAATAAAGCTGCAGTTAAGATGGGGGCAGATGCTGTCAACTAAATTTTTTACTCATGGTTAAGTGTACAAGAAACCAAAACCACCCAGCTCAAGCAAGAAAGGGCAAGGACAGGAAGTGTGGCCAGGCTCCAAGGGGACAGGTTCCCAGAACTGGAACCTCCACAAAAACCAGGAGTTTCCTCCCCTCTACCCCACCATCTCTCAGAAACTCCCTATCCTGGGGCTCTCTGATTCATTTTTCTCTATAGAGCATCTGCCTTTCTCTCTTTCAGGGCCATCCAGGATCCTGCCAGGCCTGGCTGCTCATCATTCCCCAAACCTCCCACCCAATGTGTTAAGGAGGATTCAGAATCTCAATTCCATATCCCTAGGGATTGAAAATCTGGTTGGCCAGATTGAGTAAACTGCCTGCTTCTGCCATGTGGTACAAAAACAGCAAAAGGGGCCACTCCAGGATGCAGGTGGGTGCAGGCAGGCAGTAACCCTCTATTACACGAAGGAGTGGGCTGGGATTGGGGAGCAAGAGGTCAGAGCTGGGAATTTGAAGACTTAGAAGTAGTCTCTGCAGAGAATAAGACAAAGAGATTGGAGGGATGAATCGAAGCAAAGATGGTCTGAATGGCTATGAAAGTGTTGAGGATGAGAAACACACGAAAGAAAGTGAGATTTCTGCTGACAGGACAATTTAGGCCAGGTAATAATGTCCTATATAGTGGGATTGAATATAATGAGACAGAACAATAAGGAAGTGAATGAGGCTTCTGATGCTTTCAAGGGCTGATAGAAATACCCTATTTGGTTTTGTTCCTTTTATGTGCTTAGAATGTATCAGTCAACTTAATTTTTTCTATGCAGAGTAAAAAATTAAAAATGCTGCAGAGTATGCATTTTAAACTACCCATACTTTGCTATGGCAGCTGTAGGAAACTAAGACAGGAGGTGTTTCCTCCTTCTTTAGCTGGCTCTGCAACTGTGGTGGACAGAAGGGTGAGATGGGAGGGAGGTAGTCCTGTTATGGTTCTCTCTGCCCAGACCCAGAGAAAGAACAGCATGGAGCCAACTGGCTGCAGGTTGGGCCTGCTGGGGATCTTACCATGTCACATTTAGTTCAGCAGCCACTGTGCATGATGCTGGCCAAACTGCTCAAGATGCTGAATGCTATAGTACACATGGTTTTGTAAATGACTAGTGAGATGACCATCTTCTACATCATTCATTCCCACATTCATTAATTCTTATAGATATTCATTTGGGATCTTCTAGCTTAGTGCTTTGTAGTCTGCATCTTGATGTCAAAGTTGAAATACTATATTCACATAAAAATGGCACAGCGCATGCTGTAACGTGGATTCCTGTGCGTCCACATAATTAAGGGTTAAAACATTAAATTGATTCTTTCATTTAACAAATATTTAAAGTGACTTTTATTCCTCCCCTCCCTTTCCTTACTCTCCTGCAGCATAAGGTAAAATGTGTTGGATCTGTAGTCCTTTGAGAAAAACCCTGCATATGCTGACCCCATCCTCTTGATAGGGCACTCACTCCCAAACCAGTTCAGGGAGTCTAGCACAGATGCTGCTAAAAGCTTCCTGTACAGATCGGAAGTGTCTGGTTGTAAATCCAATTAAAAGTGGCTTATATACTCATATGTGGAATAGAATGGTAGTTTATTGTACATTTTTCATCTTTGGCTGCTTAAAATGGTTTAACAGCCTCTCCACATTTTGATAATTCAACACACTGTGAATACCACCTTTCCACTGTAGAATCCCCCAAATGACATTTCCCAGCTTCCCCTGTGGCTACATGGCTATTTGGCATAGGCTCCACCAACCAGCAGTACTCTGAGAAAGCTTTGATTTGGAAGCAGCATAACCAACCATGTTAATTTCCCCAGAACTTCCTGGGATATGAGACTTTCAGTGCTAAAATCTGCAAAGCCATATTGGCCACCCTATTTGGAAATGACCTATACAAGGAAGAAGCTTGGCTCTGGGCACCTGTTTTGCTAGCCTTGGCAGGGGTTGCATCAGGTTGAGGACTACAGCAGTTCTGATTTCACACCAGTTTTTCAGAGGAGTGCTTGGGATTTGTCCTATCAACCCAGCTTAGAGCCTGTTTCCATCCATTCTCTGACCTTCTGAATATTCTTCCTTCTATCACTCCTCTTAAACTAGCTAGAGGGAGTTTTGTTAACTGACCAAGACAGGTGAGTGTGGATGATCAGAAACTCATCTTAGGGGACACCCCTTGTGGTTGTTAGATGGCATCATATGCAGCAAGGGCCATATGCTGGTCTCACTGTATCTAGTGGGAGAGAAGGTATCTCCAGAATTACAAGTAAGAGTCCAGAAATTTTCCTTGATTGGATCAACTTAGGACATACTCACCACCAAAATAATGAGTAAGATAGAAGAATGGAAGGTGCTGGCCGGCTTAAGTGAGTCAAAACTTTTCCCAAAGCACATGGACATTGTTGGTAAGAAGTAGACAGCAGAATTAAAACCTGTTTTCTCTTGGAAATGTAAAGGAAAGGAAAAATGGGTGCTGCGGAGGCAATAAGAAATGTCTATTATCTAGCACTTACGCCATTGCTGCCTATATAACCTTAAGGTTCAGCTCAAATATGACCTCTAGCATATATCCTTCAATGGATTTAACCCACAGGGGACTCTTTCTTTTCTGAGCTCTATTCGGCTTATTGGATGCAATGTTCCCACATATACCATGTTGTACGGTAATTAGTCTTGTCTAATTCTCTATCCATCTTCTCTACTAGATTGCAAGTTCATAAAAGGTGAGGGCCATGTCTTACCCATCTTTTTTTTCCTTTAATGCATTTTCTGAGATAAAGTCACTCATCGTACAATCTACCCAATATATATAATCAATGGTTCACAAGATCATCATCTTATCCATCTTTGAACCCTTCCCCACCAAGGGCCATAGTTGCACTTTGCCTTTTATCCAGCAGCATGTACATGACAGAAAGCAGCTACTGAGGAAAGACCTTCAAAGTCCCTGATTTATCACCTTAGTCTGAAGCCAGGCCCACCCAGGATCTCTGTATCCAGGAGAACTTTGACCGAGAAAGCATGAACATCTCAATTTCTTTTTAGTCAAACGCACACCACCAAGGGCCTCAGGCTTCCTATTGTTAAAGCTTCTAGCCTTAAAGAGCATCTCTGGAGCTTCTTCGCTCTAGGAATCATGTGCCCTTATCTGTTCATTAAAGACTGAGTGAGGTTGGGCAGGAAAGCAGTGGAGACCAGGTTTTAATGCGG
The DNA here is from genome assembly GCF_023851605.1 of Tamandua tetradactyla. Classification (NCBI taxonomy): domain Eukaryota; kingdom Metazoa; phylum Chordata; class Mammalia; order Pilosa; family Myrmecophagidae; genus Tamandua; species Tamandua tetradactyla. The sequence goes on along the minus strand of NC_135328.1, from coordinate 154,553,514 downwards.
AAAGAGCCTCTTCACTTGAATCAGCCCAGGAGCAGTTTGAAGTAGAAGTAACGGCTCATTATTCAAAAACTCCTCATTCCCCTCCCCATTTTTTCATCAATAGGGTAGGGATGAGATAAAGAAAGAAAAAAAAAATTAAGACACCTTTAATCAAAGAGAGCTCAGTAAAAGGGCTAAAAGAGAGAACTTGTCATTTTGAAATGAGCAGGCCAGTTGTTTCAAAGACAATTATTAGCATATTTCAAGAAGAGCATTGTTAAGGGTGGCGGGAGAATGCAAAAGCGTGAGAATCAAATGCTGCATGTTAAACAGACAGGATCAATCAGATCCTCTTACAGAAGGGACTGGGATTCAGAGACATAATCTGCAGGCGTTTTCCTTGATTATTTTTCAGCATCAGATGCAGCTAACGTGATTGCAGAGAGACTGAGGCAGCTTCTCCTCACCTGAGGAGCTGAGGCTTCTGGGAGGAGCACCCCGGAGCCCACTTAGATAATTTCTGAAAAGAAACATAGGGAAACAGGGAAGACTAAAAACTTACAAACAAATGTTTCCCCCGAGTATTCTGCGGAACACTAGTATCATGAGATGCCCTAGAAACGTAAGGATCTGTAATCAAATAAGTTTGGGAAATATTCCACTCTTTAAATTCCCGATGCAGCTACATTACATATTGAAAGCTCTGAGAAGGTCTGCCACAAAGGAATATGGGTCACTTCCTCTAACCCCTGACTTTCCAGATACTTTTGACCAGATACATATATATATATTTTTTCCACCCACAAAATATCTTGTGAAGCTTGCAATTCATGGTACACAACTTCAGAAATATTACCATGGCCCATTTCTAGACCTCATTTGGCTATCAATTTCAGACTCTTCTACCAAAAATTTCTATGACAATCACTTTAAAGTTGGGAATTGGAACTTTGTGCTTTCAGGTGTGATGTTACCCACACGCCAGGAGCAGTGTTGAGAAGCAGCAGAAGAGCTCAAACTCTGGGCCAGCAATATAGGACTTAGGAGAATGATCCGATCACATGGCAAATAAGTCATTTCTGGTTGCATAACTCCAAAGACCCAGCACTGGGGGAGAAGTCAGAAAAAGATCCCCGTCACTCATTGTGGGCTTGGGGGGCATGGCCTTGGCTGGGTGGGAAACAGAAGTAGAAGAAACTTGGGAGGATAGGAAGTTTGGTTGGTCATGTAGATAAGAAAGCTACAACCCTGTTCTCCCAAGGGGCCCCAGAGACTGGGGTTACTCTTATAGCAGATATTGGCTATGCCCCCCAATTCCATGCACCCAGTAGAGAGACAGGAACTCCTAATACACTGCCTATACTGACCTTCAATGGCTTAGGGCTTAGGCAATGCTGAGTAGGTAACAGGCAGGTATTGTTACAAAGAGCTGGCTGGGGTTGGAGCCAACCTGGGAGGATATCTGTACTGATGCATTAAAAAACAAAAACAAGAATAAAAAAAAAAAAAGAATATTTGAGAGACCAAAAGACCCTTCTTGGCAGGAAAAGATACTATTAATACCAAGAGAGAAGTTAGGAAATCAAGACAAGAAGATCAGAGGTACCATACCAGGTGTGCAGTTGTGCAAGTTAGACTTTATCACAGTGGTGGGCTGAGGGGCTGGGGGGGGGACTGAAGCATAGCCTACATTTCACTTGCCAACCTATGAACCCTCACATGGGACCATGCCTCCGATAGAAAGGGACACCTTTTACTAATTCATGCAATTTGGGCACGATGCCAAACCTTACGTTGTGAAGCAAAAGAACAGGGACATGGTCAGAGTCAAATCAACACACGCGGCATGTAAAATTTGGGTAAAACTTTTATAATAAACTGAGACAGTAGAAAAATCCAAAATCTAAAGGTAGCAAAGATTGGCAGGAAAATAAGACACAGAGAAAAGGCTTTGCGTGTGGTCAATCTAGGTGAAGCCAACTGGGCTAGGGCCTGTTCTAACAGTGCCTCTTTGAAAGCTCCAAGTCCCACCCTGTGGGTACTCTTTCACCAGAGTTAAGGCATGGCTCTGACCTCAGTGTCTGACCATGTATGAACTTTCCTCTATTTTTAATAGAGTAATAGAAACCAAGGATCTAGGGAACGCTTTACAGCCAGACCTAGGAAAAGTGATGAAAATGCAGAACCGTGCACTATTGGTGTTTAAGCACTGGATTGCCGATCTTACTTGGATGCTCAGTGACTGAGGCAGCCCAGAATAGTGACTTTTTAATAGGACTCAATGAATATAAACCTTGGCTTTATTGAGGGGTGGTCTCATGACCATGGATATCATTTCAGGCAGGACCTATTTCTGCCATTCAAATCACCTTTCTCTTTGATTGACATCATTACAAAGTTATGGCTTTCAATACAGTTCCCCTATTCTGCTCCGCCAGTCTCTTTTTCTCTTCCCTAATTAGCCCTATCTTATACTGCTGCCCTCCTACAATTTGCTCTTTAAGCCTTCACCATTTTCATACATTTCATACCGTTTCACTGGATGACTATACCTCCCGCATCACAGAGAAAATAAATGTCACCATGAAGTTGCTTCTTGAAACTTTCTGCCCGATATTCCAGCCTTTAGCTCTAATGGCATCAATCCTTTCCACATTCTCTCTTATCCCTGAAAGGAAATATCTTTTCCAACCTAAAGAAAAATATTCCCTTGATTCTGTATAACCCCTCAAGCTACTACTTTCTTTCTTTCTTCCTTTCTTTTAACCATAAAACTTCTTAAAAGGGTATCATAGAAAAAAAAAAAGGTATCATAGACTTCTGCTTCTGCCCGTGATGGGCTATAAGGACTGGAGTTACCCTTCCATATTAAGGAGCTGGAAAAGTGGAAAATTTTAAAAGAAACATGGTTTTCAGATGTGAGCAATAGGCAGTACAGAACAGACTGCTGAGTGAGGGAGAGCAGACAAGATAACCCCACAATTATCCCAGTTTAAGTTCTTGGAGGCAACTTCCAGCTATAGTGCAGGAAGGGAGCTCCCAAACAGAGTCTGATTGCAATGCTGACTATGGGTTAACGGGAACTGGGAGGCAGGAGGCAAAATAGCTAGGATTTGTGAGGCAGAGTACTGAAAAGAGGGAGCTGCACTGAGAAAGACCTCTGGGGATTTGTAGAAGAGACCACGCAAGTCTTTAAGTGGATGCTGACCTACCCATGTGTGAATGAAACAATGTGATGCTGTGGGAAGAACCCTGTAAAGCAGAAGGCATACAAAACAGTAGGAATGATGTGTGTTCCTAACAGCCAGAGTGCACAGATCTTGTAGTCCACAGGACATTGGGTCTAGCCTTTAGGAAGGTATCACCTTGGTAGTTGGTATAAATTAGCCCCTAGACTAAAGGCTGATCCAGGCCTGTCCTAAGAAAGCTTAGCAGTAAGTCATGTAAAGAGAAAAATGTTTCTGAGTAATTTAACTATGTTTCTAGGAATATAGAAAAATCCAGCACCTCCCAAAATGTAAACTTCACGATATTCAGCACCCAATAAAAACTAACTAGGCATGCAAAAATCAAGAAAATATGAACCATTATTAGGAGAAAAAGGAACCAGTAGAAACAGACTTAGAAATGACAAAGATGATGGAATTAGCAAAGATATTAAAATAGACATTATAAACATGCTCCATTGTTCACGGACATAAGGGGAAAGAGAAATATGATGAGGCAAGAAATGGAAGATATACAAAAACCCAAACGGAATTTCTAAAGATGGAGAATACAGAATCTAAAATAAAAATGTACTATAACTAAGTGCAGTTTATTTACAGCAGAAGAAAAATATCAATGGATATAAAGATATAGCAATGGAAACTCTCTAAAATGAAATACAGAGAGAAAAGGGGGTTGGAAAAAATTAGAGTACCCATGATGTGTGAGAAAATATTTAACATTGTGATATCACAACAAGGAATATTAAATGAGACACAGAAGTTCATTTCATAATATAAAGGGGAGGACTAATTGAAAAGACATCAAAAAATCCTAAATATGTATGAGCTAATAACTGAGCTTCAAAATAAATAGAGCAAAAACTCATATAACTTAAAGGAGAAATAGATAAATTTGCAATTATAGTTGGAGATTTCAACGTCCCTCTCTCAATAATCAATAGAACAAGAAGATATGAACTCCATAAGAATATAGAAAACTGTAACAACACTATCACAATTTGTCATTTATATAACCCACTACTCATGAACAGCAGAATATGCATCATTTTCAAGTGCACATGTATCCATTTAACATTTGCCATATTCTGGGCAATAGCACATCTCAATAAATTTAAAAAGATTTAAGTCAGACAGAGTGTGTTCTCTTTCCCCAAAGGAATTAAATTACAAATCAATTACAGAAATACATCTGGAAAATCCTCAAATATTTGAAAACTAAGTACACTTCTAAGTAACTCATGGGTCAAAGAACTCACAAGAGAAATTATAAAAATATTCAAATTCAATAAAAATGAAAGCATATCAAAACAAGCAAAAGTAACTGAGGCATTACTTAGAGGGAAATTTATAGCATTAAATGCTTATATTAGATAGGTAAACAGATCTAAAACAAATGAACTAGGCTTACTTATTTACAAACCAGAAAAGGAAGAGCAAATTAAGGTGAAGGTACGCAGAAAACAGTTAATAATATTTTTTTAAAGAAGAAATGAATAAAATAGAAAACAGAGCAATAGAGAACAATGAAACCTAAAGCTGATACTATCATAAGATTCATGAAATTGATAACCTTCATCCAGACTGATAAATAGAAAAAAAGATAAAACAAGAGAGGACCCAAATTACTAATATCAGGAATTGGAGGGAGGCCATGACTCCAGATCCCACAAACATTAAAAGGATAATAAGGGAATAGCATGAACAACTTATGCCAATAAATTCAACAAATTATATAAAATGGATAAATGCTTTGAAAGACACAAACTACCAAATCTTACTTAAGAAGAAATAGATAACCTAAGTAAAATAATCTATACCTATTAATGAAATTAAATTCATGGTTAAACCTTCCTACAGCATAAAAAGGAGAACTTCGCTGTGGAGAAATCTGGCAAAATGACCTCAGCCAGGTGATAAACGTCATAGAAGTCATGTTGATATATGTTCCCTTGGCATGATGTGATTGAGAATGCACTTGACCTCTGTGGTCTTCCACGCCCAAATCTATAACTCCAGTCTAGTCATGAGAAAAACATCAGACAAACTTTAGTTGCAGAACATACTACAAAATACTTGACCAGTACTCCTGAAAACTGTCAAGGCCTTCAAAAACAAGGGAAGCCTGAGAAACTGTAGAGCCAAGAGGAGCCCATGGAACATGACAACTAAAGGGGATGTAGTATCTTGGATTGGATCTTGGATCAGAAAAAGGACATTGGTATAAAAGAAGGAAATTTGAACAAAGCACATGTTATTTAAAAAAAAATACACACACAAAGAAAGCTCCAGGCCCAGATGGCTTCATTGATGAATTCTACAAAATACTTAAAAGATAAATAATACCAATTCTATACAAACACTTTTGTATAATAGAAGAGGAAGGAAAATTTCCAACTCATTTTGAGGCCAATATTGTCTCAATACTAAATCATACAAAAATATAACTGGAAAAGAAAATTACAGACCAATATCCTTCAAGAGCATAGATACAGAAATTCATAACAACAGTTTAGCAGATTGAATTCAGTAATATAATCTAGAATACATGATTAAGCAGGGTCTTATCCCAGGAATGCAAGGCTGGTTTAACATATGAAAATTAATGTT